>NC_137796.1:65748551-66348551 GCF_963383645.1 Muscardinus avellanarius
CTTTAATAACTCATTTGATGGATCCCACTGTCTCCTTTGGTCATACAAAAGCTGGGTAGTTAATTGTGTGGCATTAACTTGTTGCCAGGCATCAGAACTGAGGCCTGTAAAAATAAAAGTAATTGAACCTTTTGATTGACCTTTTTAGGTACATTGGCAAGCCAAGTCTGTCTTTCAGATCTAAAACATTATTCTGTAATGTTTCATGAAACACACAAAAGACCCATCTAGATTTTTCTATAAAGTTATACTCATATTAAGAACTATCTCCTGTGCTAGGAAGCAGTTTTGGTAAACATGCAGTATTGTTCGAAGTAAATGGTAGGTGGCATGTCAAACCTGTTAATTCTTAACATCATTAGAAATATGTGTCCTGGTGTTCCAGTGTGTCCCAAGCTATCCAATTCTGATTCAGCCCTCTGGTTGGCGGTTTGATCTTCCCCCAAGTGATCCCGCAGGCGGATGTCCTCTTTGGCATCCCTGCTCTACTGAAGCCACTCCCTGAGGGGTTCACTTTAGCCTTTTGATTCCTTCAGGCATCTCCTGAGTTTTCTTTGCCATCGTCTAATATTTATACCTGAGATTCAAACACAAATGTTATTTTTTATACATGCATATCCTCTGCCAAGAGTCATTAATGGAGAGGGATCTTCCTATTTCCCCTCTGAGGGATTCTTTTAGAAGACCTGAGGAATAAGTTGAGTCAGTGAATGAGTTTCCACTGCATGTCATTTTAATATTGTAGAACTATGACCAATTTGACAGAAAGAAAAACTGTAATGTTCATAAGAGAATACTTAGAGGAAACATGAATCTCTATCCCCCTTCTTATTTTAGAAGAGATTTTTGGAATGAAGTTAATGATATAGTTTGTTTTTAGGTAATGAATGCTTAGGGATTGTTTAGGTTATTGCCAACAATTACAAAGATGAAGAAAATATAAAATAAAGTTTTTAGGTATAAACAAAAGTCTAGTTTGTATGACAGTTTTAATGATATAAATAAAAATTTATTTAAATTTGACTTTTACATATAATTATTATTAATAACCAATATTTAACTAGACTGGCATATATATTAATGGCAAATGCTTGACTTTAAAGTTATCTTTGTTTAAAAATTGTCACAATATAATTAGTTATTTGTAAATATAATCTTTCAAAAGATATATTTCTATTGAGAACTTTGCATAAAGTACATGAGCTTGTAAATTGCCTTTTTTTGTTTTTGTGGGTCGTGGGAAGGAACCCAGTGGCATTCGACCTCTGAGCTACACCCCCACCCTTGTTATTTTATTATTTATTTTTTTCATTGTTTTATTTTTTGATTTTTTTATTGAACATAAATGGTATACATTTAAACTATACTTGGTGCCCTCTTTCCCCCCCCGCCCCTGTTTTCCCTTCCCCCCTCCCAGCAATGAGTGTCCAGGGTATCCATGCCATATTCATAATTTTATACATATTCGGATGTAGACCCTCATTAATCAAGGTCAGACTTCCTCCTCCTGTATCTTTCCATTCAAGCTTTGCTGGTATTTCTCCTCCAATACCTGGAGTACCACTGGTATCCTCTACGTTCCCTAGTTTGGGCATATTAGAGGGAACATATGTACCTTCTCCTCCTGTGCTTGGCTGATCTCACTTAACATAATGCTCCCCAGGACTTTCCATCTTCTTGAAAATGGTATTATTTTGTTCTTCTTTATGGCTGAGTAGAATTCCATTGTGTGTATTTCCCAGAGTTTTGCCATCCATTCATCTGTTGATGGAGACCTGGGTTGGTTCCATATTTTGGCTATTACGAATTGTGCTGCTATGAACATAGGTATGCATATGTTGCTATAGTTCTCTGGGTTCAACCCTTTTGGAAAAATACCCAGGAGTGGTAGAGCTGGATCATATGGTGGATCTATTCCTAGCTTTCTTAGGAATCTCCACACAGATCTCCATAGTGGCTGAACTAGTTTGCACTCCCACCAACAGTGTAAAAGCGTTCCTCTTTCCCCACATCCTTGCCAGCATTTGTTGTTATTTGATTTCTTTATGCTTACCACTCTGACTGGGGTTAGATGGAATCTCAGTGTAGTTTTGATTTGCATCTCCCTGATGGCCAATGATGTAGAACATCTTTTCATGTATCTATTGGCCCTTTGTATCTCTTCTGTTGTGAAGTGTCTATTTAGTTCATTTGCCCATTTCTTGATTGGGTTGTTTGTTATGCTAGCGTAGAGTCTTTTGAGCTCTTTGTATATTCTGGATATTAGCCCCCTATCAGAGTGGTGGCTGGTGAAGATCTTTTCCCATTCTGTAGGCTTCCTCTTTAGGTTATTGATAGTTTCCTTTGGTGAGAAGAAACTTTTCAGTTTGATGCCATCCCACTTGTTAATTCTTGCTTTCATTTCCTGAGCTTTGGAGGTTTTGTTGAGAAAGTTACTGCCTGTGCCAATATGTTGTAGTGTTGGGCCTATGCTCTCCTCTAATAACTTCACAGTCTCAGGTCTAATTTCTAAGTCTTTGATCCATTATTAGTTGATTCCTGTGCATGGTGAGATATAGGGGTTTAGATTCATCTTTTTTTTTTTTTTTTTTTTTTTTTTTTTTTTTTACAATAAACCATGTAAAGTATTTATTTGTTAAGATATTCCATGTGCACTTTGCACAAAAGCATCATGACCTATTTAATCAGGTTAATGTTACGTTTCACTTTATTTTTTTTTTCTTGCCAATATTTATTTTTTTTAATTAATTTATTTTTTAAATTGGTGCATTGTAGTCATATATCAATCACATTGGAGTACAAGACTTGAGAGGATATACAAGCACACATCATCCAATTAGCCCTCCTCCAGCCCCCGTCCCATTCCCTCCCCCTCCCTCCATCCCACACTTCTTTGGTGATTTACCTTGATACATTTGTTTATGTACCTCCTGCATTTTAAAGAGGCTCCGTCCTCCAGTATTACATACCCTCTGATTGATCACATTAGTTGCTTCACTATAGGGCCCTTTCTATAGCTCAACCTCTTCCTGTTGCCCTTTTCCTCCTAGTTATTGCTGATTAAGAGAAGCGTCTGATTTATATTTTCTGCGATATTTCTCTGTGCATGCTGTGTTGCAAGTACCAATCCCACTCTTGATGGTCCCAGTAGTGGCCTGGCTACTCAGTGGACTGATCCGGACCTCGCTGGCTCACGCAGCGGCCTTGCCTCATGGGAGGACCCAGTTCTGGTCTCGCTGGCCCCTGAACCGGTCAAACCCCTAAGCTGGCTTTGGTCCCGACCTTGGAGGCCGCAGGAGTGAACTTGCCTCACGCCAGGCTCCGATGCTGGCCATTGGCCCCTGCACCGGTCTAACCCCTTGGCAGGATTCCAATCCCGGCCTCGGAGGCCCCAACACTGGTAATGCCTCACGGCAGGCTCCGATGCCGGCCTCACTGGCCCCAGCACCGGCCGAACCCCTTGACAGGCTCTTATCCTGGCCTCAGAGGCCCCAGTACCGGCCTTGCCTCACGGCAGGCTCCGATGCCGGCCTCGCTGGCCCCAGCGCCGGCCTAACCCCTCGGCAGGCTCTTATCCTGGCCTCGGAGGCCCCAGTACCGGCCTTGCCTCAAGGCAGGCTCCGATGCCGGCCTCGCTGGCCCCAGCAGCGGCCTAACCCCTCGGCAGGCTCCGATCCCGGCCTCGGAGGCCCCAGCACTGGTCATGCCTCAAGGCAGGCTCCGATGCCGGCCTTGCTGGCCCCAGCACCGGCCTAGCCCCTTGGCAGGCTCTTATCCTGGCCTCGGAGGCCCCATACCGGCCTTGCCTCACGGCAGGCTCCGATGCCGGCCTCGCTGGCCCCAGCACTGGCCTAACCCCTCGGCATGCTCCGATCCCGGCCTCGGAGGCCCCAGGACTGGTCATGCCTCACGGCAGGCTCCGCTGCCGGCCTCGTTGGCCCCAGCACCGGCCTAACCCCTCGGCAAGCTCTTATCCTGGCCTCGGAGGCCCCAGTACCGGCCTTGCCTCACGGCAGGCTCCGATGCCGGCCTCGCTGGCCCCAGCACCGGCCTAACCCCTCGGCAGGCTCTTATACTGGCCTCGAGGCCCCAGTACCGGCCTTGCCTCAAGGAAGGCTCCGATGCCGGCCTCGCTGGCCCCAGCACCAGCCTAACCCCTCAGCAGGCTCTTATCCTGGCCTCGGAGGCCCCAGTACCGGCCTTGCCTCACGGCAGGCTCCGATGCCAGCCTCGCTGGCCCCAGCAGCGGCCTAACCCCTCGGCAGGCTCCGATCCCGGCCTCGGAGGCCCCAGCACTGGTCATGCCTCAAGGCAGGCTCCGATGCCGGCCTCGCTGGCCCCAGCACCGGCCTAACCCATGGCAGGCTCTTATCCTGGCCTCGGAGGCCCCAGTACTGGCCTTGCCTCACGGCAGGCTCCGATGCCGGCCTCGCTGGCCCCAGCACTGGCCTAACCCCTCGGCATGCTCCGATCCCGGCCTCGGAGGCCCCAGCACTGGTCATGCCTCACGGCAGGCTCCGCTGCCGGCCTCGTTGGCCCCAGCACCGGCCTAACCCCTCGGCAAGCTCTTATCCTGGCCTCGGAGGCCCCAGTACCGGCCTTGCCTCACGGCAGGCTCCTATGCCGGCCTCGCTGGCCCCAGCAGCGGCCTAACCCCTCGGCAGGCTCCGATCCCGGCCTCGGAGGCCCCAGCACTGGTCATGCCTCAAGGCAGGCTCCGATGCCGGCCTCGCTGGCCCCAGCACCGGCCTAACCCCTTGGCAGGCTCTTATCCTGGCCTCGGAGGCCCCAGTACTGGCCTTGCCTCACGGCAGGCTCCGATGCCGGCCTCGCTGGCCCCAGCACCGGCCTAACCCCTCGGCATGCTCCGATCCCGGCCTCGGAGGCCCCAGCACTGGTCATGCCTCACGGCAGGCTCCGCTGCCTGCCTCGTTGGCCCCAGCGCCGGCCTAACCCCTCGGCAGGCTCTTATCCTGGCCTCGGAGGCCCCAGTACCGGCCTTGCCTCACGGCAGGCTCCGATGCCGGCCTCGCTGGCCCCAGCACCGGCCGAACCCCTTGACAGGCTCTTATCCTGGCCTCAGAGGCCCCAGTACCGGCCTTGCCTCACGGCAGGCTCCGATGCCGGCCTTGCTGGCCCCAGCACCAGCCTAGCCCCTCGGCAGGCTCTTATCCTGGCCTCGGAGGCCCCAGTACCGGCCTTGCCTCAAGGCAGGCTGCAATGCCGGCCTCGCTGGCCCCAGCAGCGGCCTAACCCCTCGGCAGGCTCCGATCCCGGCCTCGGAGGCCCCAGCACTGGTCATGCCTCAAGGCAGGCTCCGATGCCGGCCTTGCTGGCCCCAGCACCGGCCTAGCCCCTTGGCAGGCTCTTATCCTGGCCTCGGAGGCCACAGTACCGGCCTTGCCTCACGGCAGGCTCCGATGCCGGCCTTGCTGGCCCCAGCACTGGCCTAACCCCTCGGCATGCTCCGATCCCGGCCTCGGAGGCCCCAGGACTGGTCATGCCTCACGGCAGGCTCCGCTGCCGGCCTCGTTGGCCCCAGCACCGGCCTAACCCCTCGGCAAGCTCTTATCCTGGCCTCGGAGGCCCCAGTACCGGCCTTGCCTCACGGCAGGCTCCGATGCCGGCCTCGCTGGCCCCAGCACCGGCCTAACCCCTCGGCAGGCTCTTATCCTGGCCTCGAGGCCCCAGTACCGGCCTTGCCTCAAGGCAGGCTCCGATGCCGGCCTCGCTGGCCCCAGCACCAACCTAACCCCTCAGCAGGCTCTTATCCTGGCCTCGGAGGCCCCATACCGGCCTTGCCTCACGGCAGGCTCCGATGCCAGCCTCGCTGGCCCCAGCAGCGGCCTAACCCCTCGGCAGGCTCCGATCCCGGCCTCGGAGGCCCCAGCACTGGTCATGCCTCAAGGCAGGCTCCGATGCCGGCCTCGCTGGCCCCAGCACCGGCCTAACCCCTTGGCAGGCTCTTTTCCTGGCCTCGGAGGCCCCAGTACTGGCCTTGCCTCACGGCAGGCTCCGATGCCGGCCTCGCTGGCCCCAGCACCGTCCTAACCCCTCGGCATGCTCCGATCCCGGCCTCGGAGGCCCCAGCACTGGTCATGCCTCACGGCAGGCTCCGCTGCCGGCCTCGTTGGCCCCAGCACCGGCCTAACCCCTCGGCAAGCTCTTATCCTGGCCTCGGAGGCCCCAGTACCGGCCTTGCCTCACGGCAGGCTCCGATGCCGGCCTCGCTGGCCCCAGCAGTGGCCTAACCCCTCGGCAGGCTCCGATCCCGGCCTCGGAGGCCCCAGCACTGGTCATGCCTCAAGGCAGGCTCCGATGCCGGCCTCGCTGGCCCCAGCACCGGCCTAACCCCTTGGCAGGCTCTTATCCTGGCCTCGGAGGCCCCAGTACTGGCCTTGCCTCACGGCAGGCTCCGATGCCGGCCTCGCTGGCCCCAGCACCGGCCTAACCCCTCGGCATGCTCCGATCCCGGCCTCGGAGGCCCCAGCACTGGTCATGCCTCACGGCAGGCTCCGCTGCCTGCCTCGTTGGCCCCAGCGCCGGCCTAACCCCTCGGCAGGCTCTTATCCTGGCCTCGGAGGCCCCAGTACCGGCCTTGCCTCACGGCAGGCTCCGATGCCGGCCTCGCTGGCCCCAGCACCGGCCGAACCCCTTGACAGGCTCTTATCCTGGCCTCAGAGGCCCCAGTACCGGCCTTGCCTCACGGCAGGCTCCGATGCCGGCCTTGCTGGCCCCAGCACCAGCCTAGCCCCTCGGCAGGCTCTTATCCTGGCCTCGGAGGCCCCAGTACCGGCCTTGCCTCAAGGCAGGCTCCGATGCCGGCCTCGCTGGCCCCAACAGCGGCCTAATCCCTCGGCAGGCTCCGATCCTGGCCTCGGAGGCTCCAGCACTGGTCATGCCTCAAGGCAGGCTCCGATGCCGGCCTCGCTGGCCCCAGCACCGGCCTAACCCCTTGGCAGGCTCTTATCCTGGCCTCGGAGGCCCCAGTACTGGCCTTGCCTCAAGGCAGGCTCCGATGCCGGCCTCGCTGGCCCCAGCACCGGCCTAACCCCTCGGCATGCTCTGATCCCAGCCTCGGAGGCCCCAGCACTGGTCATGCCTCACGGCAGGCTCCGTTGCCGGCCTCGTTGGCCCCAGCACCGGCCTTACCCCTCGGCAAGCTCTTATCCTGGCCTCGGAGGCCCCAGTACCGGCCTTGCCTCACGGCAGGCTCCGATGCCGGCCTCGCTGGCCCCAGCACCGGCCTAACCCCTCGGCAGGCTCTTATCCTGGCCTAGAGGCCCCAGTACCGGCCTTGCCTCAAGGCAGGCTCCGATGCCGGCCTCACTGGCCCCAGCACTGGCCTAACCCCTCTGCAGGCTCTTATCCTGGCCTCGGAGGCCCCAGTACCGGCCTTGCCTCACGGCAGGCTCCGATGCCGGCCTCGCTGGCCCCAGCAGCGGCCTAACCCCTCGGCAGGCTCCAATCCCAGCCTCGGAGGCCCCAGCACTGGTCATGTCTCAAGGCAGGCTCCGATGCCGGCCTCGCTGGCCCCAGCACCGGCCTAGCCCCTTGGCAGGCTCTTATCCTGGCCTCGGAGGCCCCAGTACCGGCCTTGCCTCATGGCAGGCTCCGATGCCGGCCTCGCTGGCCCCAGCACCGGCCTAACCCCTCGGCATGCTCCGATCCCGGCCTCGGAGGCCCCAGCACTGGTCATGCCTCACGGCAGGCTCCGCTGCCGGCCTCGTTGACCCCAGCCCCGGCCTAACCCCTCGGCAAGCTCTTATCCTGGCCTCGGAGGCCCCAGTACCGGCCTTGCCTCACAGCAGGCTCCGATGCCGGCCTCGCTGGCCCCAGCACCGGCCTAACCCCTCGGCAGGCTCTTATCCTGGCCTCAAGGCCCCAGTACCGGCCTTGCCTCATGGCAGGCTCCGATGCCGGCCTCACTGGCCCCAGCAGCGGCCTAACCCCTCGGCAGGCTTCGATCCCGGCCTCAGAGGCCCAGTACCGGCCTTGCCTCAAGGCAGGCTCCGATGCCGGCCTCGCTGGCCCCAGCAGCGGCCTAACCCCTCGGCAGGCTCCGATCCCGGCCTCGGAGGCCCCAGCACTGGTCATGCCTCAAGGCAGACTCCGATGCCGGCCTCGCTGGCCCCAGTACCGGCCTAACCCCTCGGCAGGCTCTTGTCCTGGCCTCGGAGGCCCCAGTACCGGCCTTGCCTCAAGGCAGGCTCCGATGCCGGCCTCGCTGGCCCCAGCACCGGCCTAACCCCTCAGCAGGCTCTTATCCTGGCCTCGGAGGCCCCAGCACCGGCCTAACCCCTCGGCAGGCTCTTATCCTGGCCTCGGAGGCCCAAGTACCGGCCTTGCCTCATGGCAGGCTCTGATGCCAGGCTCGCTGGCCCCAGCACCGGCCTAACCCCTCAGCAGGCTCCAGTCCCGTCCTTGGGGGCCCCAACACTGGCCTTGCCTCACGGCAGGCTCTGATGCCGGCCTTGCTGACCCCAGCACCGGCCTAACCCCTCAGCATGTTCCGGACCCGACCTCGGAGGCCCTAGCACAAGCCTTGCATCATGGCAGGCTCCAATGCCGGCCTCGCTGGCCCCAGCATCGGTCTAACCCCTCTGCACGTTCCAATCCCGGCCACGGAGGCCTCAGTAGTGGCCCTGCCTCACAGCAAGCTCCGATGTCGGCCACTGGCCCCGGCGCCCGCCTAACCCCTCAGCAGGTTCCGATCACTGTCTCTGTGGTTAGTATTTCAAAGGTTCCAGTTGTAATGTATCAGATCTCTGCCTCCCCCGAATATTGGCCACTGGCATTGCCACTGCCTCCACCGTTTCAAATCCTTCCCAGGCTCTTTTTCCACTCTGAATGTTGTCCAGTGTTCCTAAGCATGCGTGATGGTAGCATTCGACATTTGGTGTAATTTCTCCAAAAAAATAAAGTTGGTAAGATCCGGTTTCTGCTTCTCCTGAATACAAGTCTCTACCACCATCGCGAAGAACTCTTTCAACACCGCATTTCTCCTTGGTCTCCGCTAAACTCTCTCCTTATATGTGATGTCTGAGATTCTTAACAATATAGAGAAATAGCAGTCCTCTTTCACGGCGAATTTTTCCATAAGTTCCAGTGCATTTAGATAAGTTTTGTCTGCATCTCCAGTGTCCTGGCATCCATAACGGCTTTCTTACCACCTCTCCGATATTTTTCTTTATCTTTTTCTGTTCTGGGCCCGGTTTCTCCAGGGGTCTGGCGTGCTACTCGCAGTTCGGCCGGGACCCAGAGTCCCGCGATCAGGGCCCCAGCTGGCGTGCCCTGTGCTCGACCCCCGCCCAGAACCCAGCGTCTTACTGGGCGTGCTACTCGCAGTTCGGCCTGGGGCCCAGAGTCCCGCGACCCGGGCCCCATCTGGCGTGCCCAGCCCGCGACCCCTGCCCAGAACCCAGCGTCTTACTGGGTCTGGTTTCTCCAGGGGTCTGGCGTGCTACGCGCAGTTCGGCAGGGGCCCAGAGTCCCGCGACCCGGGCCCCATCTGGCTTGCCCAGCCCGCGACCCCCGCCCAGAACCCAGCGTCTTACTGGGTCCGGTTTCTCCAGGGGTCTGGCGTGCTACGCGCAGTTCGGCAGGGGCCCAGAGTCCCGCGACCTGGGCCCCATTAGGCGTGCCCCGCCCGCGACCCCCGCCCAGAACCCAGCGTCTTACTGGGCCTGGTTTCTCCAGGGGTCTGGCGTGCTACGCGCAGTTCGGCCCGGGGCCCAGGGTCCCGCGACCCAGGCCCCGGCTTTTGTGCGCCGCGCGCGACCCCTGCCCAGAACCCAGCGTCTTACTGGGCCTGGTTTCTCCAGGGATCTGGCGTGCTACTCGCAGTTCTGCCTGGGGCCCAGAGTCCCGCGACCTGGGCCCCCTAGATTCATCTTTTCACGAATGGTTAGCCAGTTCTCCCAGCACCATTTGTTGAAAAGGCTGTCTTTTCTCCAGCGTATGAGTTTGGCCCCTTTGTCCAAGATTAATTGACTAAAGATGTGTGGGTTTGTTTCTGTATCTTCTATTCTAATCCACTGGTCAGTATATCTGTTATTGTGCCACTACCATGCCGTTTTTACTACTATTGCTCTATAGTATAGCTTGAAGTCTGGGATTGTAATGCCTCCTGCATGTTTCTTATTGCTGAGAATTGCTTTGGCTATTCTGGGTCTTTTCTTACTCCATATGAAGTTCATAATTGATTTTTCTAGGTCCCTGAAGAATGTTGCTGATATATTCATGGGAATTACCTTGAATCTATAGATCAGTTTTGGCAGAATGGCCATTTTGATAATATTTATTCTACCTGTCCATGAGCACGGGAGATCTTTCCATCTTCCAATTTTTTTAATGTTTTATAGTTTTTGTTGTAGAGGTCTTTTACCTCTTGGGTTAGGTTTATTCCTAGGTATTTTATTGGTTTTGAGGTTATAGTGAATGGAATTGTTTTCTTTGTTTCTTTCATTGTGGATTCATTGTTGGCGTCAAGAAAAGCCACTGATTTCTTTAGGTTACTTTTGTATCCTGCGACTTTGCTGAATTTGTCAATCAGCTCCAGAAGTCTTTTGGTTGAGTTCTTTGGGTCTTCCAGATAAAGGATCATGTCATCTGTGAATAAGGATAATTTTAATTCCTCTCTTCCTATGTGAATTCCTTTGACTTCCTTTTCTTGTCTTATTGCTGCGGCAAGAGTCTCAAGGACTATACTGAAAAGGAGTGGTGATAGTGGGCATCCTTGTCTTGTTCCTGATTTTAGAGGAAATTCTTGCAGTTTTTCCCCATTCAATATAATGTTGGCTTTGGGTTTGCAGTATATTGCCTTAATGATGTTGAAGTACATTCCTTCTATCCCACTTTTCTGCAGTGTTTTTAACATAAATGGGTGTTGGATTTTGTCGAATGCTTTTTCAGCATCTATTGCTATGATGATGTGGTTTTTGTTCTTGGTTCTGTTTATGTGGTGAATGACATGTATTGATTTATGTATGTTGAACCAGCCTTGTTTTTTGGGGAGAAGAAACCAACTTGGTCGTGGTGTATCTTCCATAATGCTGGGGCTGGCAGAGTGATCACAGTGATTCCAAAACTCACCACCCAGTTCTGTCTTCTCCACGCAGAAGGACAATAAATGTTTTCATGATCATTTTCTGCTTTTTAGGAAAGCCTTGAGTTTCATTATTATAATGATCCCTACTTAGTCTCCTCACTAGCATGCTATTAATTTATTATTTTTTAATGTTACTTTTTTATGGTACTGGGATTTGAACTCAGACGCATTCTACCTCCAAGCTACAGTCTCAGACAGACTGCATTTCCTCTTTGGAAATAGGATCTCACTAGGTTGCTGAGAGTCTCACTAAATTGCTGAGGCTGTCCTTGAACCTGTGATGCTCCTGTCTCAGCCTTTCAAGTACTGGAATTACAAGAGGATGCTACCATGCCTGGCTTAATAATTACTTTTAAGTGAGGCATCTCTTCTGGAAAAACCCAGTTTCAGAGTATAAGAACTGGTGGCGAGATGCCCTGAGAACAAACAAAGAGGCAGGGAGAGACAGGATTGCAGAGTTCAATTGACTGGGGACTTAATGGCAGTGCAATAGTCATGGGTCTCAGAAAGACCCTTGGTTCCTTGTTTTTTTGAGCAGAGGAAGCAGGTCTATATAGTGTTCAGCACAAACGTGACCTCACCCAAGCCACGGGCACTTGGTATACCTCAAGCTAATATCAAAGTCAGGAAGATTGCAGGTTTGTGGACAGCCTCGGCAACTCAGCGAGACCCTCCGCAATTTACCAAGAACCTGTTTCAAAATTTTAAAAAATAGGGCTGGGGGTGTATCGAAGTTAGAAAGCCCCTGGGTTTCATTCCCAGCTCCCACACACACACACACACACACACAAATTCTTATTTCACTCCACTGAAATAAGCCATGATCAGAAAGTTAAGGGTCATATGTTGTTGTTGTTGTTGTTGTTGTTCTTGTTCTTGTTTTCTTGTTTCTTAAATATTGAAGCTACAGAGAAAAAAAGCAGATAATGGTGGGGGAGGATCTGATGGGCAAAGAAGTATTTCAGGACAGCAGATTGCTGCCAGGACTCAGGGAAGGTATCATTCTTTCTAGAGCTGCCCGTAGAGAATCCAGAGCTCAACCAGCGCAGCCCTAGGGAGCCAGGCTCCTGGGGAGGCCAATTCCCCTTCCTGCAAGGCTGCTTTTGTCATAGCTGTATGACAGACATCATCCTGCCCGGCATGGCCACATACTGTGTGTCCATCTCTTCTGTGGGCACCGTGGTCTCTTTAATTGTGTGTCAAGACCACTGGGAGAGGATGCCATGACCCCTCTGTGGTGGTACACACTCATAATCTTGGTACTTGGGAGGCTGAGACAGAAGAATCATAGGTTTGGGGCCAGCATCATCAACTTCATAATGAAGTCCTCAGCAACTTAGTGAGACCCTGTTTCAAAATAAAAAATAAAATAGGGCTAGGGCTGTACCTTGGAGGTAGAATGCCCCTGGATTTAATCCTCCTCCTCTTCCTCCTCTTCCTCCTCTTCCTATTACTACTACAAATGATGATAATAAATAAATAATTAAATATGCAACCAATTTTTGTGGTAATAAAAATTGAGCCCAAGGGTGTTCTGCTTCTGAACTACACCCCTAGCCCTCTTTTTCATTTTGAAACAGGGTCTCAGTAAGTTGCAGAGGGCCTCACTAAGTTGCCAAGGCTGACTGACCTCAACCCTGTAATCCTTCTGTCTTACCCTCTCAAGCACAGGAATTTCAGGTGTGTGCCACTGCAGCTGGCTAAAATGCATGTTTTTTTGTTTTGTTTTGTTTTGTTTGCATGTAGGTTATGGATCCTGTAACTTTACTGGATTCTGTTACCAGTTCTAACAATCACATTGGGTTGAGTTGTCAGGATTTTCTATAGATTAAAGATCATGTCATCCACAAAACAGATACACCATCACTCCAGTCTAGATATATTTTAGGTTGGTTTTGATCTGGGTTACTCTTCCTAGGATTTCCAGTGCTGTGTTATACGTAAATGGCAAGAGAATATACTTTTGAGCAAGAACTCACTGGCTTCTTTCTTCAGAGAAGACAGGTCCCACTTACACCAGCTGAACTGAGTTCTCCTGTGGATGTGTGTCTGAGCAGGTGATACTCAGAAAAGGGAAGAAACTGTTCAGAGTCCTTGGGGGCAGTGAATGATAAGTGGATATTTATGTAATGGCTGCCTTTCCCTTCAAAATCAGAGCATGAACCCAACCGTTGTTCCTCAAGTTTGAAGGCAAGATCACAGGATGAGGAGGAGCAATCTGAGAACAGAAACGGGAACCTAGGGGAATCATAGGTTTGGGGCCAGCCTCATCAACTCAACAGCAATCAGTCACATGTGGCATGCAGGAAGATGAGGGTGGATGCCCCTGAGAGAAGAAAAGGGAAATCCATGAATGGAAATGCTTGGTGCAGAGAACCCACACCCAGAACCAGGACAAGAGCCGTTTCCATCCCACGTCCCTGCACCTGTCGCTGTGCTCACCCAGGACGGAGCTCCAGGTGAGCTGTGCGTCAGTGCTCAGTGTTTCTGCTGCTGTGTTCACCTGCAGCAGGGCCTGCATCTTCCCCGCAGCATCTCCAGGGCGGGGCTGATGACTGGCCATGGCGGGACCCCACAGCGCTATGCACATGGATGGGCTGGAGAAGGGGAGGGGACCCATGGGGAGGCTCTGAGAGGAAGGGGACACTCAGGAAACACCAGGTGCATTTGCCACTATGCCCTGGCCCTAAGTGAGGATAGACACACAGGCAGAGGATAGGGTCAGGGGAGACCATGTTACTGTCTGAGCTATCTTTAGAGATCTTGGAGTCCAGCCCTGGGGAAATGAGAGCTATGATCCTGGGTATCAGTTCCCCTTCCTGTGAGGCTGCTTGATGTGACAACCACGTGACTTGCAGGACCTGGCCCCCAAGGGCCCACACCCTGTTTCATTGTCTCTTTTGCTGGGCACCATGGTCTCCTCCATCTGCACACCCAGAGCACTGGGAGGGGACGCCATGACCCCATCTTCACTGCCCTGCTCTGCCTCGGTGAGACCTGGGAGGGGAGGGGACGCCTATTCTGGAAGGGTGTGGGAGGGGCCCCAGCCCACAGCAGGCCCTGGTCTAGCAGGACATCAAGGTCTCAGAGTCTCCAGGGAGGACCGGAGCTGCCCAGGCCTCAGAGAAAACCTCTCACAGGGAACTCTCTTCCAGGACTAAGTCTGGGCCCCAGGACCCCAGTGCAGGCAGGTGAGTGTGTCCCAGTGTCCCAAGTCCCTGCTGCTCATTGGGGAACAGGGGCCACTATGGGCAATGAGGGTGATAAGCTGATGCTGGGGAAGTCTGGAGGGTCCTGGGCTGAGAGCTGGAGTCAGAGTGGGGAACATACTGGGACCCAGCCTTGGATTTCTTTGCAGAAAGCCTCCCCAAGCCCAGGCTCTGGGCTGAGCCAAGTTCTATGATCACCCGGGGGAAGCAAGTGACCATCTGGTGTGAGGGGACCCTGGGGGCCCTGGAGTACCGCCTGTATAGAGAAGGACACTCTGAGCTCTGGGACAGACAGACCCCACTAGAGCCCTGGAACAAGGCCAAGTTCTCCATCCTGTCCATGACAGAGCACCATGCAGGGCGATATCACTGTTGGTATCACAGCCCTGCTGGCTGGTCAGAGCCCAGTGACCCCCTGGAGCTGGTGGTGACAGGTGAGAGGACACTTAGGGACCCCAGCCCCAGGCTCTGCCCTCAGGGAGGGGGTCTGCTCTCAGGATGTCCCCTCTCACAGCCAGCCCTGTGGGTAACATGGGAGATATAAGCCCATTTAACTCGCTGCCTCCTGCTCTCCTAGGAGTCTACGGCAAACCCAGCCTCTCAGCCCTGCCCAGCCCTGTGGTGGCCTCAGGAGGGAATGTGACCCTCCAGTGTGACTCACGACTGAGATTTGACAGATTTGTCCTTACTGAGGAGGGAGAACACAGGCTGTCCTAGACCCTGGACTCACAGCGACAGCCCAATGGTCACGTCCAGGCCCTTTTCCCTATGGGCCCCATGACCCCCAGCCACAGTTGGACATTCAGATGCTATGGCTATGCCAGAATAAAACCTGAATTGTGATCGTACTCCAGTGACCCCCTGGAGGTCCTGGTTCCAGGTAAGGAAGCCCCATCTTGTGTGTGTGTGTGTGTGTGTGTGTGTGTGTGTGTGTGTGTGTGGTGCTGGGGATTGAGCCTAGGGCATTTTACCTCTGAGCTATACTCCCAGTCCGATTTTTTATTCTTTACTTTGAAATAGGGTCTCACTAAGTAGCTGAGGCTGGCCACAAACCCAGATCCTCCTGTCTCAGCCTCCCAAGTACTGAGATTACAGGAAGCCTCATCTTTAAACAAATCCGTTTTTGTTTTAAGAGGCAGCTGACAAGTTGCCATGAGCTCTGCTCTCAGAGGATCCCAGGTGGGAGAATGGCTGAGGGAAGCTCAGGGCTCCAGAGCCAGAGACCCAGGTGCCAGGTGTGAGAGACAGAGACCTGCAGGCAGCAGGGGAGGGGCAGGGATTGGAGGAAGCAGCCCTGAGCCCTGGCTCCTCTGCCCTCCAGGGGTGTCCAGGAAGCCCTCCCTCCTGACCCCGTGGGGCCCTGTCCTGGCCCCTGGAGAGAAGCTCGCCCTCCAGTGTCCTCTGACCTCAGCTATGATGGATTCGCTTTGTCCAAGGGGGGCAGATGTGACCTCCGCCAGCATCCTGGCTGGCAGCCACAGGCTGGGCTCTCGCAGGCTGCAGGCTACAGGCCAACTTCCCCCTGGGCCCTGTGAGCACCTCTCATAGGGACCAGTACAGATGCTATGGTGGACATGGCCTCTCCTCCGAGTGTTCAGCCCCCAGTGAGCCCCTGGACATCCTGATCTCAGGCGAGGATCCCAGAGGGTACAGCCATGGATGCAGATTCTGCACAGGCCCTGCTGGGGGAGCCCCAGGAGGGGAAGGCCAGGGTGAAAGGGGTCTTAGTAAAGGAGACACATAGTGACAGGGGACAGAGTCAGAGACAAGAGGGACAGACAGAGACACCAAGGGTTCTCAGAGACAGGCCCTGGGGAGATCTCAGCTGAAATCCTGATGGGGTCCTCACCCTCCTTTCTAGGACAGCTCCCTGCCACAGCCTCCCTCTAGGTGCAGCCAGGCCCCAGGGTGGCCCTAGGAGAGAATGTGACCCTTCTGTGCCAGTGACAGAGAGAAGCACTTTCTCTCTGTCCAAGGAGAGGCAGCCCATCCCCTCCTGCATGTGAGATCAGTCCCAGCAATCCATGTCTGTGCTGCATTTTCTGTGTATATGTCTATTTTTGTCCTCTATTACTGATGGTGTGTATGTGCACACATGTGCGCATGTACGAGCATCTGTGTGTGCATTAGTGTGTGTGTGTGTGTGTGTGTGTGTGTGTGTGTGTGTGTGTGTGTGTGTGTGCGTGTGACCCGGGGCATTCTCTATTTGTTTTTTTTTTTTTTTTTTTTTTTTTTTTGGTGGTACTGGGGATGGAACCCAGGGGCCTTCTACTTCTGGGCTACACTCCCAGACCTATTTTATATTTTATTTGGAAACAGGGTCTCCTAAGCCAGCTGAGGCTGGCTTCGAACCTGCGCGATCCTCCTGTCTCAGCCTCCCAAGTGCAGGGATTACAAGAGTATGCCACCATGCCTGGCTTTTCTGTTTGTTTTGAAACCAGATCTTGCTAAGTTTTTGAGGGTTTCACTAAGGCTAGTCTTGAACCTTGAGAACTCTGTCTCAGCCTCCCAAGCACTGGGATTACAGGTGTGCACCACCAGGCCCAGCTTTCTCTAGAACTTCTTATCTCTTCTTCTTCTTCTTCTTCCTCTTCTTCTTCTTCTTCTTCTTCTTCTTCTTCTTCTTCTTCTTCTCCTCCTCCTCCTCCTCCTCCTCCTCCTCCTCCTCCTTCTTCTTCTTCTTCTTCTTCTTCTCCTCCTCCTCCTCTTCTTCCTCCTCCCCCTCCTTCCTCTTCCTCCTCCTCTTTCTCCTCCCTCTCTCTCTTCCTCCTCCTCCTTCCTCTTCCTCCTTTCTTTTATAATAGCCATTCATACTGGTATGAGATTGTAGCTCATTATGGTTTTGATTTGCATTTCCCTAATAATTAATGATGTTCATTGCCCACCTCTTATTTTTTCATATATCTTTTGGACATTTCTGTGTATTAGTCTGAGAAATGTCTATTAAGATCTTTAAATTGGATGTTTCTTCTTTTTCTTTTTGGTGTGTGTACTTCTGAGTTCAGTGCCGTATATATTCTAGGTGTTAACCGCTTTGTCAGATGGATGGTTTAAACTTATTTCTCTCTTCTTGCAGGTTTTCTATTCACTCTGTTCACTGTTACCTTTGCTGAGCAGAAGGCTTTTAGTTTGATGTAATCCCAATGATATATTTTGGCCTTTGTTTTCTATGCTTTTGAGTTCTTATCCCCAAAATCCTTACCCACTCTATTTCTTCTGTTTTCTTATAGTAGTTCCATAATTTCATGTTTTATATTTAAATCTTTAATATATTTTGAGTTGAATTTCATATTTGATGAGAGATAGGGGTCCAGTTTTATTTTTCTTCAGATGGGTATTCAGTTTTCCCAAGACCATTTATTGAAGAGACTCACCCTTTCCCAGTGTATATCCTTGGTCCACTGTCAAAAATAAGTTGGTTATAGATGTGCAGACTTACTCCTGGGCTCTCTGTCCTGTTCCACTGGTTTCTGAATCTGGTTTTATGCCCACACAATGATGTTTTAGTAAATATACTGCCGCAAACCAGCTCAGTCCTGTGGGGGGCGAGTCCACTCGCGATCGAGAACCTCAGTAAAGGTGGGGAAGGATTAGAGTGAAGTTCTGCAGCCTCTTGTCTGCAGCGATTCTTTCACTTTAGGGACTAAATTTCTTTAGGTCCCTAAATGACGGCGCTCCCTAGAAAGAATCTGACATGGACAAAGGCTTCTTGAGCCAATGACAATTTATTACAGGAACCCAGAGAAATTTATACCTTTCACCAGTGAGATTAATAATAGGAGAAAAAAAGAAAGGGGGGCAATCACAGCAAAACAATAGTGAATTACATATAAACAAAGTAAATGACTAGTCCAGCATTTAGGAGATTAACTCCAGATCTTTCTTCTGATATTGCAGCAGGGCAGGTCCAAGGGTAAATTCCAAAGGCAATACAGGCACGCCCAAGGCCCAGGGCTTGGAGAATACGCCTTCTCATGGAATCCTCTTTTGCTTTCTTTTTTGAAGTTTCCATCTATATCCATATGACAAGCATGGGGAGATATGGCGGTCCAGGGAGATGTGATGGGAGTCTCTCAGATCTCATCCGCCTTGCCTTCTGAAGTCTGAAAGCTTACAAAAACTCACAACACAGCTTGGTAAATAAGACATCACAAACAACACCATGAAGTTCTTGGATTTAGTTGTCAGATGTATTTCCTTAACTGCTGAACACTCTTTTTTAGACAACAAGCCTATTAAAAGCCTATTCGTCTTTAATAATCCATTTCCCTATCACATACCCTCTGCAACCTGCTTCTAACTTTCTAATTCCTTTCTTTCCCAGTTGGGACATTCTTATGATAAGCTCTTCTTCATGCAAAAGTGCTTTCTTACTCTTACGGTATTTCCTTTTCTTCATACATATATATTTAGAATATCTGTCCTTTATTTTGTCATTTTCATTTCTAGCCATGCGGCATTCTCCCTGTCTCGAACGCTCATACTGGGCGTAAAGGTCAACGATCTTTCTCCTTGGCTCTATTGTATTTTGGCAACTAAGTTGTTTATCAGTCAAATTGCTTTGAAGTCACACCCAAAGTTTCTAGGCAGGGTCTCAAGGGTAAACAGGGTTACCTTGAACTGAGCTAGTTAATGGCTTAACCTGAGTTAGTGATAAGAGTGAGGGTCTGAGCTGGAATGTTTATCACAGCATCTGAGTTCTGGCCAGTTTTTTCATTACTATTGAGCAAAGCCAAGGGCGTTTAGACAAATTATTAGAAAATTTATATCCACGGACTCAATTTCTTTTTCATAGTCCTGATCTCACATCACCAGAGCAATTCGTGTAGAGAGTTAAAAGAATACCAAGA
The DNA here is from genome assembly GCF_963383645.1 of Muscardinus avellanarius. Taxonomy (NCBI): domain Eukaryota; kingdom Metazoa; phylum Chordata; class Mammalia; order Rodentia; family Gliridae; genus Muscardinus; species Muscardinus avellanarius. The sequence continues at coordinate 65,767,721 of NC_137796.1, forward strand.
GAATAATAGTCATGAAGGGTATCTAAAAGTGGGGGGGTACTTTGGCCAGAGACGACACCTCCTTCTCGGGGCTTGTTGCCGATTGGCTATGTGGAGTGGGGTCTCAACACATAGATGCCGAGGCAGCAGGCGGTCTTGGCAATATACTTTTGAGAACATACATGCATTTGTACTTGAACCCAGGGACATTCTGTCTGAGCTAAACCCCCAGCCCCTTTCATATATTTGTTTTGAAACAGTCTCACTAGGTTGTTGAAGCTGTTCTTGACCTGTGATCCTCCTGTCTCAGCTTCCCAAGTACTGGGATTACAGTCATGGGCCACTGAGTTCTGCTCTTTGTAGTATATTTTGAAGTCAGGGACTGTAATGCTTCTGCAGTGTGTGTGTGTGTGTGTGTGTGTGTGTGTGTGTGTGTGTGTGTGTGTTGTACTGGGGGTGGAACCCAAGGCTTTTCTACTTTCAGGCCTGTTTTCTACTCCCAGACCTGTTTTTTATACTTTATTTGGAAACAGGGTCTCACTAAGTTGCTGAGAGTCTCACTCAGTAGCTGAGGTGGGATTCGAACCTATGCGATCCGCTTGTCTCAGCCTCCCAAGCGCTGGGATTACAAACGTGTGCCACCGTGCCCAGCTTGCTTTGTTCTTTGGGGTAAAGATTGCTTTAGCAGCTGGGCATCTGTAATCCTAGTACTTGGAAGACTGAGGCAGGAGTATCACAGGTTTGAAGTCAGCATCAGCAATATAGCTGCCAACTTCTGGACTTCTATTACTGATTCAGTGTCCTCAGCAATTAGTGGTCTATTTCTTTTGTGTGTGTGGGGGGGGGGTACTGAAGGTGGAACCCAGGGGCTTTTCTACCTCCGGGCTATACTCCAAGACCTATTTTTTTATACTTTATTTAGAAACAGGATTTCACTATGTAGTTGCTGAGAGCCTCACCAAGTAGCTGAGGCTGGCTTTGAACCTGTGCGATCCTCCTGTCTCGGCCTCTGAGCGTGGGGATTACAGGCCTCTGAGCGTGGGGATTACAGGCTTGTGCCACCACGCCCAGTGTGGTCTATTTCTTTATGATTGGATCTTGGTAGATTCTACATGTCTCAGGTTTTATCCATTTCTTCTAGATGAGACAACTTGTTGATATAGAAAGTGTTAGTTTCTTATCATGTGTTTCTGTGATATCAGTGGCAATATCTCCTTTTTCATATCTGATTTTATTTGTTTGGCTAGTTTCTCTTCCCTTAACCTACCTAGGGGTTTATCAATTTTGTTTTATCTTTTCAAAGAACTAACTCTTTATTTTGTTGTTTTGTTTTTGTACTGGGGATTTAACCCAGGGGCATTCTATCTCCAAATTATACCCTAGCCTCTTTTATTTCTTCATTTCAAAACAGGGTCTCGCTAAGAACTGGGACCCTTCACATCCAGCTTGTTAATCTTTTATATTGCTTTTCGGTCTCGATTTCATTTAGTTTCTCCTCTCATCACCATTATTTCCTTCTTTTTCCTAAATTTGGATTTGGTTTTATTGATTTTCTAATTCCTTGAGGTGCAATAGTAGATGGTTTATTTGAGATATTTAACATTGGCATTTCATTCTGTATACTTCCTCTTAGACTGCTTTTGTTGTATTCCATAGCTTTAATATGCTGTCCTTTGATTTCTGTTGTCCAAATAAATTTTTAAATTTCTCTCTTAATTTCTTCATTTACCCACTGGTTATTTAGGAGTATGTTTCTTAGTTCTCATGTACTAGTAAAATTTTAAAAGTTTCTCCTGTTACTGATTTCTAGGGCTTTGTTTGTTTGCTTGCTTGCTTGTTTCGTAGTACTGAAGATTAAACCCAAGGGCACTCTACCTCTGAGCTACACCCCCAGCTCTATTTTTTGTTCCTTATTTTGAAACAGGATCTCACTAAATTGCAGAGGGCTTCACTAAGTAGCTGAGGCTGGCCGCGAACCTTCGCTCCTCCTGTCTCCGCCTCCCAAGTACTGGGATTACAAGTGTGCACCGCCATGCACAATTTGATTTCTAGTTTTACATCATTGTGATCAGAAAGGATACTTGATATGATCTTTATTTTCTTAAAATTATTAAGGCATTTTTATGGCCTAACATAAAATCTATCCTGGAGGATATTCCATGTGTTTTCTGTTGGTTAGAATTTCTTATATGTCTATTAGATCCATTTGATTTAGAGAGATGTTTAAATCCAATGGTTCAGCCAGTTGTGGTGGCTCATGCCTGACTTTCCAGTATTTAGAAGGCTGAGAAAGTAGGATCACAGCTTCTAAGTCAGACTCAGCAACTTGGTGAAGCTCTCAGCAACTTAGGAGATCATGTTTCCAAATAAAAATAATAATAAAATAGGGCTGGGGGTATAGCCCAGAGGTAGAAGGCCCCTGGGTTCCACCTCTAATACCATATGCACTCAAAAAAAAAAAAATACAATGGTTCTTCATTTTTTTCTCTCTGGATGATCTTCCCATTGTAAAAAGTAGAATGTTTAACTTCTCTGTATTACTGTATTTTGGTCTCTCTCTCTCCCTTTAGATCTAGTAATATTTGACTAATATATGTGTTAGATGCTCCAATGTTGGGCGGGTGTATATTTACAATTGTTATATCTTCTCATTGAAGAGATCCCTATGTTGTTATATGATAATCTTCTGTTTCTTTTTTACACTTTTTTACTGTTTTGCAGTAGTGGGGATTGAACCCAGGAACATTCTACCTCTGAGCTACATCCCCAGCTCTATTTTGTATTCTTTTTTTTTTTTTTTTTTTTTTTTGGTGGTACTGGGGTTCCTTAAAGCCCTTCTGCCTCCGGGCTCCACTCCCAGACCTATTTTTACATTTTTATTTGGAAACAGGGTCTCCTAAGCCAGCGCACACAGCTGGCTTCGAACCTGCGTGATCCTCCTGTCTCTGCCTCCCAAGTGCGGGGATTACAAGCGTGCGCCACCACGCCCGGCTTATTTTTTATTCTTTATTTTGAAACAGGGTCTTACTAAGTTGTGGAGGGCCTTATTAAGTAGCTGAGGTTGACCATGAACCCATTGTTCTTCTGTCTGAGCCTCCCAAGTACTGAGGTTACAAGCATGCACCATCAGACTCTACTCTTTCTTACTTTTTTTTTTTTTTTTTTTGGTACTGGTGATGGAACCCGGGGACATTCTACCTCCCAGTGACACACCCAACTCTATTTTTTTTTAATTCTTTATTTTGAAACAGAGTCTCACTGAGTTGTAAAGGGCCTTAGTAAGTATCTGAGGCTGGCTTCAAATCTGCGCAATCCTCCTGTCTCAACCTCCTGAATGCTGGGATTACAAGCGTGCACCACCACACCCGGCTTAACATTTTTTAACTTAGAGTTAAAAAATCTATCTTGCCTAATATAAGGCTAACCATTCCTGCTAATTTGGGGTTTCTGTTTGCATAGAATAGCTTTGACCATTTTCACGCTTTTGGAATGTATCTGCATCCTTAAAGGTGAAGTGAATGTCTCGTGGACAGCATAAAGTTGGGTCTTGTGTTTTTGTTGTTGTTTTGTTTCTATAATTCATCCAACCACTCTACATATTTTTATTGGAAAATTGAATCCACTCACATTAAAGGTTGTCATTGATAGGTAAGAACTTACTCTTACCATTTTGATAATGGTTAACTATGTTGACCATTTGTTTGTTAGTTATTTTGTGATTGTCTTATAATATTTTGTTCTTTTTTCTCTCCTTTGTTGTATGCACTGCAGTTTGTTGGTTTTATATGGCGCTAAGTTTTTGTTCCTTTCTCTTTGTCATTTGTATATCTATTGCAATTTCCTTCATTGTGGTTTCTTTGTGTCTAACATAAAGAAGTTTTTATTGATGTTGTCTTACTATCCAAGACACACTAAGTTTGTTAATTTATGTAAGAAGAGTTTTAAAGTTTTATTCATAAAAATTGTATACACTCATAGCTAATCTAAAGTATTGTTCCTTTTTTGGGTACTGGGGATTGAAACCAAGGGCATTCTACCTTTGAGCTACACCCCCATCTTTTTAATTTTATATTTTGAAACAAGATCTTATTAAATTGCTGAGGGTCTCACTAGGTTGCTGAGACTGGCCTTGAACTTGCAATCCTCTTGTCTCTGCCTCCCAAGTATTAACATTACAGGTTTGAGCCACCACACCTGGCTATTTATCTACTTTAGTAACTTATAAGTAAGGTCTTTGATTCCTTTATATATTCCAAAAATAGTTAGGGTATATAATAAAGATACTGATTTGGGTGTACCAATATTAGTTTTTTATCCACTGACTACGGCTACCCTCCCTCTCAATTGTTGTCCAACTGACTTCTTATTTTCTAATAAAATTATATTAACTATAAGAAAGGAGGTATCATTTGTTTACTTTCTAATTACATACTATTTTTCTTATTTCAAGTACATATGTATGAATTTTCTTAAATACTAATGTATAAATATTTACTATATTTATAGAAAATATACATACTATCTATAAATACATACATTCTAATGTGTGTGTATATCTGCTATAGAAGTGAAGATTGTTAGCATGAAACTACATAATATTTATGAAATTTAGATGCATATGTGAAAATAGAATGCCAGAGAAATGTCTCTTGAACTCCTCATCCACCATTCTATTTATTGTTGATTCTTAGGAGCAGCTGATATCAACAGCACATCACAAAACCAGTCAGACCCCAACAATGGTAAGAAAAAACCCCAGTGTGGAACATGGTTCTGAGGGTTGAGGCTCACCAGGAGTAGGTACATGCCTACAGGGATGCTGAGGTGATTTGGGTCTGCCTTGAACCCTGCTCTTTTTGTTTACAATTCCCAGCCTCACACTGTCAGGATTACACAGTGGAGAATCTCTTCCGAATGGGCGTGGCTGGTTTGATCCTGGTGGTTCTTGGAATTCTGCTATTTGAGTCTTGGCACAGCCAGAGAAAAATCCAAGATGCAGCCAGGAGGTGAACAGGAGAGAGACTGGTGCGTTTTTCTAAGGAATAAAACTTTGGAAATATGTCTGATCATCACAAGAGATGCCAGAAGAAAAATAAGGCATAGACTGGAAGCTGCCGGCTGAGAATTCTGAGAGGAGGGAATGTGTATTGGGTAGATGGAAATATCCAGGTTGAGACCCTGAAGGACTCTTCTTCCATCAAAGTGTGCTACTTTCCCTCTCTACTCTTGTTGACCCATCCTGACAGCCTCTCCCGTTCTTTCTCACCCCTAAGACATGAGGGTACAACCCACAGTACATGTTTGTATCAATGCATCTTTGGTCCTTGTGTCCTGAGCAATTTTCCTGTAATATATTTTTCTTTATTTTCATGACCACATTCCCTGATATGTACTATTGATACCCTCCTCTATATCTCTGAACATGAATTAGGGTTAATTGCATAAATGGGCAAAAATTAGATCCCAGACTTTTAAAGATAAGTCTAAAGATGCCATGGTATCTACCATGAACCTTATAATCCCTTCACTTTTTATCAAAAGCTACATTGGAGTTTTCCCAAAAACAACATTTATTAAATCAACACACTGGTACTTAGAGAGTCAGACTGAAGGTGAGCTGGTAAACCAAGTCCTGAAAAAAAATCATTTTCTTTAAAATGCCCTAGTTAGCCGGGCATGGTGGCGCACGCTTGTAATCCTCGCGCTTGGGAGGCAGAGACAGGAGGATCGCGCAGGTTTGAAGCCAGCAGCGCTGGCTTAAGAGACCCTGTTTCCAAATTTAAAAAAAAAGTATAAAATAGGTCTGGGAGTGTAGCCTGGAGAAGGGTTTCCAGGAACCCCAGTACCACCAAAAAAAAAAATAAAAAATAAAATAAAAAATAAAAAGCCCTAGTTTGCAACTTTTTTCAATTACTGTGGTGTAAATACTCCCTTTGAGTCTTACTTCAGTGTGCCAATGAGACACCATGGAATGAGAAATTGGGAAGTCATGGGCAGAAGTATCATTCACAAGTAAGAACAAGCCAGATGAGATGGTGCACACCTGTAATCCCAATACTTGAAAGGCTGAGACAGGAAGATCGCAGGTTCACGGCCAGCCTCAGCTACTTCATGAGGCCCTCTGCACCTTAGTGAGACCCTGTTTTAAATAAAGAATAAAAACAGAGCTGGGGGTGTAGCTCAGAGGTAGAATGTCCCTGGGTTCCATACCCAATTCTGCCAAAAATTAAAATTAAAATTAAAATTAAATTAAAATTAAAAAGGGCTGAGTTTTTTTCATAGTATCTTTAAGTGTTTGTTAACCAATTGCTTATAGAAAAAAACATAAGAAAACAATTTGGAAATATTCAGAGATTATTTATTTTTGTGTAGTAAATGTTTAGTAATACATGCCCTGAATATGCACCAATTTGTTTTGTACAATATTTTAAAAATAGGTGACTAGGTAATTCAGCTTTATAAATGTTGTCTTTTACTTATTGATAGTTTCTTTAGATATCAATTTTTATTAAAATATTTTGTCCTACATTACATTTTGTTGAATATTAATATTACCAATAGGTACTTATAATAGCATACCTTTTTTTTTTTTTTTTTTTTTTTGCGGTACTGGGGATGGAACCCAGGGGCATTCTACCTCTGAGCTACACCATCAGTCCTATTTTTTATTCTTTTTTCCTTTGGTGGTATTGGGGATGGAACCCTTCTACCTCCGGGCTACACTCCCAGACCTATTTTATATTTTATTTGGAAACAGGGTCTCTTAAGCCAGCGAGGCTGGCTCCGAACTAGCGCGATCCTCCTGTCTCCGCCTCCCAAGCGCGGGGATTACAAGCGTGCGCCACCGCGCCCGGCTTTATTCATTATTTTATTTAAACAGGGTCTCACTGAGTTGCAAATGGCTTTACTAAGTAGCTGGGGCTGTCTGCAAACCCAGATCCTCCTGTTTCAGCCTCCCAAATGCTGGGATTACAAGCGTGCACCACCATGCCCAGCTATCTTTCTTTTATTATTAATTTTAAATACTTCTCCGTCATTTTATTTTATATGAGATTATTATTTTTAACCTAACCACTGAGTGCTTTCAGGGTATGGGTATCCTTAACCCACCCTTAAGAAAGTTAATTTCTCCAGGTGTGGTGGCACATGCCTGTAATCCCAGTACTTGGGAGTCTGAGACGGGAGGATTGCAGGTTCAGGACAGCCTCATGCAGTGTGAGACTCTCATCAGCCAGGAGAGACTCTGTTTCCAAATAAGAAATGAAATCAGGCTGGGGTGTAGCTCCAAGGTAGAATGCCTCTGGGTTCAATTCTTGCCACCACAAAAACAAACAAAAAGGAAAATTTCTCTTTTACAAACAGGGTGATGAAGGAATACCATGATACTTTCAGTTATTTAATTACTCAGCTTTGAACAAGGATAAGTTCATCATCTTCATTTATCATCATCATTACTATAATTATTTTTTTCTGATACTGAGGACTGTACCTAGGGGCATTCTCTGTGCCATACCCCCAGCCCTATTTTATTTTTTATTTTGAAACAAGGTCTCATTCATTTGCCAAGGGTCTTGCTGAGTTGCTGAGGTTGGCCTCGAACTTGCAATTCTCCTGTCTCAGACTCCGAAAGACTAGAATTATAAGGCATGTGCCACAGCACCCAGCCATTGTGGGTTTTGTATATGTGCCCACATGACAACAAGCAAATCCTGTCCTAACCCTCCTCATACTTAGAGAGGTGCTTCCTGGTGATCCTTTTACCTTTGCCCTTAATAATTTGGGAGAGTACAGAATTATTTGCTCACAATTAATTCCTAGAAGATATTACTTCAGTATCTTCTGCCATTTACTTTCTCTGTTTGGAATTCCAGAGCCAATGAGCACTTCTTGAGAAAAATTACTAATATCACAAAGGAAAGAAGGAACATCACTATAGATCCTACAGACTTCAAGAGTAGAAGTTATAAAGAAACTAACCAATTGTGAGGATGGTGACATATGACACCAAAATACAATTGTCAAAAAACAGACTCCAGTGTGGAGAGTCCCCTCCCGGACTTGGGAGGGAGAGACCTGAAATGAGGACACGGACAATTGCCTCTCATGCAACTGACAACTTTATTCTCTAGGACTAAGTTTTTATACTCTTTTCACAACTATGCTAAAAATTATGACTTCAAGAGAAATAAACCATCAAAGTACAATAGAGAATGATTGCTATACAGCATATGCCATATGCTTACAAGATACAATTATCAAAGGGAAATTGCAGGAACAGGGAAGAACAAGGTGACCTGGTTAAAGATTATTAAAAATGTGATTGAGGTCAGTTCCCGCTCTCACCGGTGGACCAGGGGCACACAATTCCGGAAAGACCAGGAGTCACCCAGAGTCTTGGAGTTTGGCCTTTCGCCAAACCACCTTAACTCTCTCAGAACCTTTCATTCCTCAGGCTTTGTCCATGTCCTCCATCACTCCAGGACACATAGACCACCAGGATCCTCGGCTTATTAAATAAAATATATCTGAGAATTACAACATACCCAGAAAACAAAGTCCAGGACCCACAACTTTCCCTAGTGCATTCTTCAAAATCTTAATGAAGAGTACACACTATTCTTACAGCCAAGTATGGTGCCGTGTGCCTGGAATCCTAGCCACTCAGGAAGCTAAAGCAGGAGGGTCATGAGTTCCAGGCCGACCTGAAGGGCACAGTGAGACCCCACTTCCAAAACAAGAACTGTTTTACAAATAATTTTCTAGAATTTCCACTGTTTAAAACTTTTAGATAGATTATCATGGAACTCTATAGCTATTTCAGAAGGTGAAAGTTATAGCTTGGTCTAATATAAACTTACATGAAGTTACAGTTTTTAAAACTGGCTTTAAAATCCTATCATGACCTTACTGCTAAAGTCACAGTTGAAGTGGATGATAGGAATGTAACTAAAGAGCAATTCCCCCTAAAACCAGAGCTTTATTTCATCTCACTGACTCAAATGTTTGAAGACAGATTACAAGATGAGGAAGAGAGTTCTGAGAAAGAAATGGGGCCCCTCAGGGGACTGTTTCCAGCATGATGTGTGGGGGAGGGGTTGATACACTGCAAAAATTGGAGGAGGAGGAGGAGGAAGGGGAGGAGGAGGAGGAGGAAGAGGAGGAGGAGGAAGAGGAGGAGGGGGAGGAGGAGGAGGAAGAGGAAAGAAAGAGGGGAGGAGAAAGGAGTAGAGTAAGAGGGAAGCGGGAGGAGGAGGAGTAATAAATATCCATGAAGAGAATTTCTTCACAGAAAGAAAGCCCACAGCAGTCCAGTCAAGAGAAAAATCAGTGAAACAGAAAGACTGCAGTTTTCAGCCAGCCTCGGCTACTTAGTGAGGCCCTTTGCAACTCGGTGGGACCCTGTTTCATAAAAAAAAAAAAAAATTAAATATGGCTGGAGGTGTAGCTCGGAGATAGAATGTCCCTGGGTCCTATCCCCAGTACCACACACAAAAAAAAAGCATTAAAAAAAAAAACAATCAAGTGTCTATCCCTAATGTCTCTGTGTTAATTTCCACTCACTGCCACAGTGCAGAGTGGGGATCGGGTACCACACATGCATATTTATAGCCCTGCTCTGCCTCAGTGAGATTTTAAGTGGGGAGAGGAGCCCTAGTCTTGGAGGGACCAGACCCCACAGAGAGTCCTCGTCTATTAGAAGACTGAAGGGACGCAAGAGATTCTTGGAGATGAGATCATCTTTCGAGGCTTCAGGGTGCTGATCTGTCATGAGGAACATCCTTCCAGGGTAGAGGGTGGCCCATGATCCTAGACACATACCATTAGGGATTTGTAAATCTGCTGAACAACCAGGAAATCTCTACCCAAGTCAACTAAACACACAAGGTAGAGTGTGGCTGCTGTGGGGAGGACAGTCACAAACACAGAGAGTCCCTCTCTCAAAGCCCAGGTGTTACCGACTAGCTCAGTCCTCGTGGGGGGCAAGTCCACTCGCGACCGGGAGCCTCAGAAAGATGGCGCAAAAGGCAGGTGATGTCCTGCAGAAACCTATCTGCAGCAATTCTTTCCCCTCTATGAATTCCCTAAGTTTTTAGGTCCGACGCTTGGGAAAGAATCTGAGGTGGACAAAGGCTTCTTGAACCAATGACAATTTATTACAGGAACCCAGAAAATTTTATACCCTTCACCAGTGAGATTGGTAATAGGAGAAAAAAGAAAAAAGGGGGCAATCACAGCAAAACAATAGTGAATTACATATAAACAAAGTAAATGACTAGTCCAGCATTTAGGAGATTAACTCCTCCGATATCGCAGCAGGGCAGGTCCGAGGGTAAATTCCAAAGGCAATACAGGCACGCCCAAGGCCCAGGGCTCGGAGAATACCCCTTCTCATGGAATCTTCTTTTGCTTTCTTTTTTGAAGTTTTCCATCTGTATCCATGTGACAAGCATGGGGAGATATGGCGGTCCAGGGAGATGCGATGGGCGTCTCTCAGATCTCATCCGCCTTGCCTTCTGAAGTCTGAAAGCTTACAAAAACTCACAACATGGCTTTGCAAATAAGACACCACAAACAACACCATGAAGTTCTTGGATTTAGTTGTCAGATGTTTTCCCTTAACTGCTGAACACTCTTTTTTAGACAATAAGCCTATTAAAGGTCTATCCATCTTTAATAATCCATTTCCCTGTCACAAACCCTCTGCAACCTGCTTTTAACCTTCTAATTCCTTCCTTTCCCAGTTGGGACTTTCTTTTGATAAGCTCTTCTTTATGCGAAAGTGCTTTCTTACTCTTACGGTATTTCCTTTCCTTCATACATATATATTTAGAACGTCTGTCCTTTATTTTGTCACTTTCATTTCTAGCCATGCGGCATTCTCCCTGTCTCAGGAACTCTCCTACTGGGCGTAAAGGTCAACAATCTTTTTCCTTGGTTCTATTGTATTTTGGCAACTAAGCTGTTCATCAGTTAAATTGCTTTGAAATCACACCCAAAATTTTATCTTCTCTGTCTCTAGGCAGGATCTCAAGGGTAAACAAAGTTTCCGTAAACTGAGCTACCGGTTACCGGAGTTAATAGCTTACCCTAGTGATAGGAGTGGGGGCCGGAGACCCTTTGTGATTGCTGCAGCTGGAATGCTTATCACAGCATCTGAATTCTGGCCAGTTTTTTCCTTACTATTGAGCAAAGCCAAGGACGTTTATTTCCACGGACTCAATTTTTGATCTCACATCATCAGAGCAATTCGTGTAGAGAGTTAAAAGAACACCAAGAGAATAATAGTTATGAAGGATATCTAAAGTGGGGGATATTTTTTGCCAGAGACGATAACCTCTTTCTCGGGGCTTTTTGCCGATTTTTACTATGTGGAGTGGGGTCTTCAACACATAGATGCCGAGGCAGCAGGATGTCTTGGCACCCAGGCATGTAGATCTTGCCTGAGATGAAGACTGGATGAGGACAAGAGAAACTTCTTCCCACCACCAGCCTCTTCCTGCACAGAGAGCAACAGCCGTCCACAGCCGGGGAAGAGTTAAGGGGCCAGCTTGACTACACTACAAGTCTGCTAGAGTCCTACCAGCTCTGTTTTCAGTGACTCCAATGCATGAGGGACAGAACAGCTGCAGAGCAGGGATAGCGGATACGCAAGGACCCAGCCCCAATCATGGACTATTTAGCCACTTCTGTGGTTGACATTCTGACCCGTGAGCCACACAGACGTCTGGATATGACGTTATGGTTTGAGATCAGCAAGCCACCCAGTGGTAACTCGACTACAAGAGCACATTCCAGCAGTAGGCCAGCTGTGAATTCTTCTCACGGAGAGATGACTGGGCTGAATATGGGTGGGACTGACCTCCTGTGATATAGGGGTAAGAACTACGCTTTGGTTGGGTTTGATGGAACATTGCATTTTTCTCTCAAAAGTGTATGAAATGAGGCAGTCAGTCTTGGTGGTGCATGCCTGTAATTCTAATACTTGGGAGGTCAAGACAGGAGGATTACAGGTTTGAAACCAGGTGCAGAAACTTAGCAAGAGCCTCAGCAACCTAGCAAGACCCTGCTTCCAAATAAAAAGTTGAAAAGGGCTGGAGGTGTACCTCAGACATAGAATGCCTCTTGGTTCAATCCCCAATGTGAGAGAGAGAAAGAGAAAGAGAGAGAGAGAGAGGAAGAGAGGGAGAGAGGGAGGGAGGGAGAGAGAGAGAGAGAGAGAGAAAGAGAGAGAGAGAGAGAGAGAGAGAGAGAGAGAGAGAGAGAGAGAGAGAGAGAGAGAGAACAGTTTTGAAGTGACACTGCCATTTGTATGCCTTCTTCTGTTGGGTAGTCTTTCTTCCTCCCTTTCTCTTTCTTTCTTTCTTTCTTTCTTTCTCCTTCCTTCCTTCCTTCCTTTCTTTATTTCTCCTTTATTCCTTCCTTCCTTCCTTTCTCTTTCTTTTTGGTGTGGTACTGGGGCTTGAGCCTAGGGGTCTTCTACCCCTGAACTACACTAGTTGCTGAGACTGATCTCGAACCTTTGATCCTCCTATCTCAACCTCTCAAGTACTGGGATTCCAAATGTGGACCAAAAGTCTGGATGGCAGTCTTGCTTTGTATATAGGAACAGATGCAGATGTAAAAATAGACAAAGATATAAAAGTTAAAATATTCATGTTGTTTTATCAGTATTTATGTATCCTCCCAAATTCATATTATAACTTAATCCCTATGGATTTTAAGTAGTGAGACTTTTGGAGAAGTGACTGAATTATTATTATTATTATTATTATTATTATTATTATTATTAATTTTGTGTTAAGATTGAACCCAGCAGCCTTCTACCTCCAAGTTACACCCCAGCCCATAATTATTAATGCATTTAATTTTATATCATAGTGAGATTTGAAGTTGTACAAACACACAGGTACACATCACTTGAGTATTTCCTTCCACATCCTACCCTATTTCCCCTTCACCTCCCATTTATTTTTTATTTCAAAACAGAGCCTTGTTAGATTGCTGAGGATCTTGCTAAAGTGCTGAGGCTGGCCTTGAACTTGTGATCCTCCTGTTTTACAAGAGGATGTTTTGGGTTTTGCCAACTAAGTAGAATTCTATGATTTTTTTTTTTTTATTGTGGTACTGGGGATGAAACCCAGGGACATTCTATTTCCGAGCTATACCCCCAGACATATGTTTTATTCTTTATTTTGAAACAAGGTCTCACTAAGTTGTAAAGGGCCTCACTAAGTAGCTGAGGCTGTCTGAAAACCACGATCCTCCTGTCTCAGCCTCCCAAGTATTGGGATTACAAGCGTGCGCCACCACACCCAGCTTCTATGACATAATCCATTGACTGGAAAATCAAATTATTATAAACTGGCACTGGATCAATATTAGAAATAGCAGCATACAAAATCTTTTTACACATTGTGCTTGTGGTTAGAGGAGTAATAATATCTACTTGACATACAAGACATGAAGAAGAGTCTCAGATAAAAAGGACAAAACACATCAAAAGTATTGACGCAAATTGATCATTTTGAATAAAAGGGATGGGGTCTAATATGCTCACCCTTGGCCATGAAAAATATATTCACTGGGCTGCCACAGTCTGAATGATTTCCAGGAAGCCGTGTTCCTCCCCGTCACAGACCAGGTGAGCAAAGCCTTCGTGCATCAGCTTGCCGGGTTGTGGTGACGTGTAACCAGATGGGCTGGCCGCCACCACCATGTCCTGTGCACCACTGCAGGGTCGCTTTCTCTCAGCAACAGAAACTCACCATGGCATCCGGGCTCCTCAGCCTGGTGTGTCCTGGTGAGTCCTTCTGGGAGTGAAGGGCAGGAGCACTGGGGTGGATACAGGCCCAAGAGGCCGGCTCTGTGCACAGTAGGGAACCTGTTCCACGGGCAGGTGGGCGTCGGGGCTTGGCTGACCTACCAAGTTTCACACCAGGCAGGGGCAAGAGGGACAGAGGCCAGGGTGTGTACGGAAAGGATTGCCCATCCTGAGTCTTTCTTTCCCGGGTTCTTCTTGGTCCAGAGGGTCTGGGCAGAAGGGGGTGAGTCTGTTCCCAAACCTGAGTCACCTTCTACCCTAAAAAAAGGTTTTCCTGTAACAGGGCATGGGCTGGCAGGGTGATGGTGGGAAGCCTTCAGGAGGGATCGCTCATGAATGGGAAAGAAGGGCCTGGAAACTGGCCATGATCCTGTCACCCTCTGCACTCTGCTGAGCCCAGCTCCAGGGCACTGAAGGACAGGGTGGCTCCCGGCTGGGTGGTCCAGGGAAGTGGTGTCAGCTGTGGAGTAAGGAAGGATGCAGAGCTGGGAACAGCAGCCCCTTCTGAGGCACGAGCTCTCCAGCGTTTCCACCATGGTGCAATCTGCAGGGCAGCTGCTGCGGGGCCAGCAAAGCGGTGGGAGAACCATACACCACAGACCCAGCAATCCCAGAATATTCTGATGCTGAATAAGTTGCTGAGTCTGTTTTTCAAGTTAGCTTTTATTTCACTTGTTTAAAAAACTTTTATTTTGCCTTTAATTTCTTCATTAACCCATGGTCGTTTAGGGGGTGTGTGTGTGTGTGTGTGTGTGTGTGTGTGTGTGTGTGTGTTACTAGGGATAGAATGTAGGGGCATTCTACCTCCAAGCTACACCCCCAGCCCTATTTAATTTTTCATTTTGTTTTTGTTTGGTCGGTTTTGCACAACTGGGGGTTGAACCCAGGGACATTCTACTTCTGAGCTACAACCACAGCCATATTTTATTTTTTATTTTGTTTTTGTTTGTTTGGTATTGCATAACTAGGGATTGAACCCAGGGGCATTCTACCTCTGAGCTACACCCCCAGCCCTATTTTATAGTCTTTATTTTGAAATAGGGTCTCAGCAAGTCGCAAAGGGCCTCACTAAGTAGCTGAGGCTGGCTGCAAACCTGTGATCCTCCTGTCTCAGCCTCCCCAACTCTGACATTGTAGGTGTGCAGCACCAGGCCCGACTAGCCCACACGTTTTCCTGAGCAAGGTGTGCCAAGTCTCTGTGGTGAGGGTGTCTTCCAGTCGCCCTGGAGGGCTGATCTGAAAAGGAGGCTTAAGCCGGGCGTGGTGGCGCACACTTGGTGGCGCACGCTTGTAATCCCTGCCCTTGGGAGGCAGAGACAGGAGGATCGCACAGGTTCGAAGCCAGCCGCACGCGCTGGCTTAGGAGACCCTGTTTCCAAATAAAAATGTAAAAACAGGTCTGGGAGTGTAGCCCGGAGGTAGAAGGGCTTCCAGGAACCCCAGTACCACCCAAAAAAATAAATAAAAAGAGGCTTAAGATGCCTTACCTTTTCTCCCTAAGACTGTGCTTCCTTTTCTCCCAGGAAATCAGGACAAGCCCGCCCTGTTGTTCCTCCAGGAAGGCATGTGTCTCTTCAATGTGGCTTTCATCTTGGGTCTGACACATTTCAGCTGTACAAGGAAGATGGGGCTCCTGTCCCTGAGCTCCAGGACAGAATATTCTGGAAGCACGTCCTCTTGAGCCCTGTCACCCCAGAACATGCGGGAACCTATAGATGTTCCAGTTCTTCTCTTCACCTCCCCACGGACGTCAAGCCTTCAGTGACCCTCTGCCCATCGTAATCTCGGGTCCGAGAAGCCATGTCACAGTGGCAATTCGTCCCAACCTTCTGGATGCCAGGGTTGTCTAGAAGGAGTGTGGACCAGGGTCCAGTTAGCTCTCTGGGAACAAGTCCAGGTGTTTTAGACAAAGGAGGATTCGATCCTGGGGCAGGCAGAGCAGTGGTCCCCAGAGACATGCTACCTCTCAGCTACACCCCCAGCCCTTTTCATTATTATTTTTTTAATTTTGAATCAGGGTCTCACTAAGTTGCTAAGGGCCTTGCTAAATTGCTGCGGCTGAGCTGGGCTTGGTTGCACACGCTTGTAATCCCAGCATTTGGGAGGCTGAGACTGAAGGATCATGGTTCGAGGACAGCCTCAGCTACTTAGTGAGGCCCTTTGCAACTCGGTGAGACTGGGTTTCAAAAAAAAGAACATAAAATAGGGCTGAGGGTGTAGCTCAGAGGTAGAATGCCCCTGAGTTCTATCCCCAGTACTGAAAAAAATAAATTGCTGAGGCTGGCCTCCCACCTGTGATCCTCCTTGTCCTCCTATCTCAGCCTCCCAAGTGCTATGATTGCAGGCGTGCGCCACCACAGCAGTCCCTGTGTTCATCTCAACCACCTTCTAACCCCTGGCCCTTGAGGGTGCTTACATAATATGGTCAGAGAAGTGAAGGTTGAATATAGAGTTCAGGATGTTCTCCAGTTGACCTCGAGATGGGGATGTCTGGGATGATGTAGGTGGGCGAAGCAGGTGAGGTCAGAGACTTAGAGAGACAAAGAGAAAGGGAGAAATGGGTCATGGGAGGAACTCTAGATGTTAAAGGAAATCCCATAGAGGAGCAAACAAGACAACCTAAAGGAGGAGAAAGGAGGGGGGAAGAAGGAAATTCTCTGAAACACACAATGTGCTTAAACTTATCGAAGTCAACCACTAAGCCAAACAAGGGAAAAGGGGATGGGGAGGGAATGGGGTGGGAATTGGGTAGGGGTTAAATCAGTGATGTGTGCATGTCTGTACACACAAGTTTTTTACCCCAATATGATGTATGAATATAATGCACCAATAAAAAATTTAAAAAAAAGAGACAGAAAAGGTAGAAGTAAAAAAAGAGAGACATGCAGATAGAAAGGGAGAGATGGAGAGGGAGGTACATCCCTGAAGCAGGGAAGCTCATTTCTCCGTGAAGAAGCAATGGACACGGTGACAAGCGACAGTCTTCTCTCATAAAACTCTTTCCTCCTTCCAGGTCTATACAAGATATACTCCCAGACCTATTTTTTGTATTTTATTTGGAAACAGGGTCTCACTAAGTTGCTGAGAGCCTCACTAAGTAGCTGAGGCTGGCCTCGAACCTGTGCGATCCTCCTGTCTCAGCCTCCCAAGTGCTGGGATTACAAGCGTGTGCCACCATGCCCGGCTGGATTATATTTTCTAAACCTTGTGGGGCTAATCAAGGGAGTCACCCCCTGTGCCTATATGTTGGTGAGTTGTTTTATTCTAGTAATTACAAAGTCTCTGGCCTAATTTATAGGTCTTTGATTCATTTTGTGTTGACTTTTGTGCAAGGGAGGGATGGGGATCTAATTTCATTCTTCTACATATAGATATCTAGTTTTCCCAATATCATTTGTTGAAAAGACTCTATTTTCTCCAAAGTATTTCTTGGTGTCTTCGTCAAGGATCAACTGACTGTGTAACTGTGGCTTTTTCTTTGTATCTTTTATTTGATTCTACTGATCTATGTGTTTTTATGCCAATACCATGCCGTTCTGTTGCTATAGTTCTGCAATGTAATTTGAAATCAGCTACTGTGATGCCACCAGCATGGTTCTTACTGCTCAGAATTGCTTTGGCTCTTCTGGGTCTTTCATTCTTCCATAGGAATTTTGGGGCTTTCTTTTTCTAGTTCTATAAAGAATGTTGTGAAGGATTGCGGGTTCGAGGCCAGCCTCAGTAACTTCGTGATCCTGTTTCCAAAAATATATATATTAAAAGGTCTGGGAGTGTAGCTCAGAAGTATAATACCCCTGAGTTCAATCCCCAGTACAAAAAACAATATATGAGCCGGGCGTTGTGGCGCACTCTTGTAATCCCCATGCTTGGGAGGCTGAGACAGGAGGATCGCGCAGGTTTGAAGCCAGCCTCAGCTACTTAGTGAGGCTCTCAGCAACTTAATGAGACCCTGTTTTCAAATAAAATATAAAATAGGTCTGGGAGTATAGCCCAGAGGTAGACAGCCCCTGGGTTCTACCCCAGTACCACCAAAAAATATAAATAAATAAATAAATAAATAAATAAACAAACAAACAAACAAACAATATATGTCACTGGTATTTTGATAAGGGTCACACTGGATCTGTAGATCACTTTTGATAATACAACCATTTTTGACAATATTAACTCTGCCTACCCAAGAATATGAGAAGTCTTTTCCTCTCCTCATGTCTTCTTCAACTTCTTTCTTCAGTGGTCTACAATTTTCATCGTACATGTCTTTTAGCTCCTTGGGTAGATTAGGACCTTGTTTTGTTGTTAAGATATTGTGATGAGGATTGCTTCCCTGCATGAGGGACCAAGCCTTCAGGACATGAGCCTCTGGGAGACATTCCAAATCGAAACCCAACACCCACCCTCGGGCTTGTCCTAAGTGATATCATAATAATGATCTGTCAGTCAGTGGGAAGCCGTCCATAAAGAGGGGCTGCCCTGATTTGCTCAATACTGGGCTCCCATCTTCCTCCAGGTAACCATGGACACCTGCATGTTATGGTCGGACCGTCGGTGGCCATTATCCTCCTCGCTTCCTTTCTTTAATCCTCGTTCATCGTTGGTCCTCTGCCAAAAAGAGTAAGTCTCTGCAAGAAAAACAGCGGTACCATCTTGGCAGTGTAGGGACCCAGGATGGACACATGCTGATATGTGCTCCTTGGCAGGGCTGGAAGATGGGTTCTTGAGCATGGGGGGAGAGCATCTGATGGTGCCTTTGGACAGATGAACAACCTCAGGCACCTGCTGCATACCTCCATGCATTTAGATCTACGTATAAAAGGAGGGTCCAGAAGTTCCCTCCTGAGTAGTGTTTTTGTTTTTATTTTTGTGTGTAGTACTAAGGATTGAGCCCAAGGGCATTCTACCTTCAAACTACACCTCCCCCCATCATTTTTATTCATCGTTATGAAACAAGATCTCACTAGGTTGCTGAGGTCTCACTGAGCGGATGAGGCTGGTCTTGAACCTGTGATCCTCCTGCCCCGGCCTCCCAAGTACTGGAATTACAGGTGTGTGCCACCACACTCTGCTAACTCATGGGTGTTTTTTGTTGTTGTTGTTGTTGTTGTTGTTGTTGTTGTTGTTGTTGTTGTTTTGGTGGTACTGGGGGTGGAACCCAGGGGCTTTCTGCCTCCGGGTTATACTCCCAGACCTATTTTATATTTTATTTGGAAACAGGGTCTCACTAAGTTGCTGAGAGCCTCACTAACTAGCTGAGGCTGGCTTCGAACCTGTGCGATCCTCCTGTCTCAGCCTCCCAAGTGCAGGGATTATAAGCGTGAGCCACCACGCCCGGCTAACTGATGGGTGTTTGATTGACCCTGTCTCCTACAGATGTGACAATAATGGACCTAGAGCCCCGGACAGATAGGATGGGGCACAGGGAGGTGAGTCCTCTTTGATAAAGTCTTATCCCTTCCTACCCTCCAGGATTTGTGCACACACCCTCACCCAACGTTTACCTCTTTCCAGGACACTAAAAGAGAAGAGCCATGGAAGGTGACATACACACAGCTGTATCACAGAGTCTTGACACTGAAAAAAAGCCACTTCCTCTTCCCAGAAGCAAGAACAACCCTCCACAGGCACCAGCGTGTACATGGAGCTTGTGGACGCCACAGCCAGGTCGAGCTGTCCCCATGAACCCACACGGAAGGGCCTTAAGAAGATGTTCCGGGGTGGCCACAGCTCTTCCTCAAACACAGAAAGACAAGCTCCAGAGGAACAACAGCTGGAACCCGAAGACTGACATCTTCATCTTTGGAGCCAGCCCACCTCGTCCCAGCATGACTTCTCATAACTGAAGACAGACAGAGACCTTTAGCATAGAGGGAAGTGGGGAGGGGAACAAGGAGAACTGATGAAGGAAGTATTTCAAATAATTCTATGTCCATATGTGAAGGTATCACCACCAATGTCACTAATGCGGATGGGGAGAAAGGAGGGGGCAGCGGGGTGGGATGCGCAGGGAAACCCACCGAGTGCTGTACGCGTCTGTTTCTACCACTCTGAACCTTGTTATAAAGTATAATAACAATGCACCAATAAAAGTATATTAAAAACAAAATAAAAATAAGCTATCCTTCTTTTGATGTCTTTTCATTTTACATTATATTGGGGTATAGAGTGTCAGAAGATGCGGCCCTTGTGCCCTCCTCCCCCGGCCCCTTCCCCTCCCTCCCCCCAAGATGGTCTTTATTTGAAGATGATGAATAGTTCCAGAGAAAATTCCTCTACATGCTGGCATCGTGACAACCCTCCATGTGAGTGTACCGAGTGCCGGATGGTGCCCAAGTGAACTCAGTCCATGAATCCCAGCGGGGACACATAGGTCCAGCACAGGAAAGCCATGCGGCTCTTGAATGATGGTCCGGCCAATGAAGAAAACCTCTCTATCTATGGTACCTACTTTTAATCTATCTCCAAACACTTCCATTTGGATGTGGGATCTGATTTGAAGTTCTTCTTCAGAGTTGAGTAAACCTCCTTTGTGCATATGTGCCATGTTTTCTTTCTTTCTTTCTTTTTTTTTTTTTTTTTTTTTGTGGTACTGGGGGTGGGACCCAGTGGCTTTTCTACTCCCGGACTATACTCCCAGACCTATTTTCTACTTTGTTTGGAAACAGGGTCTCACTAAGTAGCTGAGACTGGCTTTGAGCCTGTGCGATCCTCCTGTCTCAGCCTCCCAAGCGCTGGGATATCGCCCAGCTGCCATATTTTCTTAATCCACTTATCTATTTATGGATGCCTATGTTGATTCCAAGTCAGGCTCAGAAAATCAAGGGCTGCAAGTTTTTCTCTCATATGTGGAAACTTGAGAGAAAAAAGGAAAGAAAAGCAACCTCCTGAAAATCAGGAGAGAGACCCAGAGGAGTAGAGGATAGGGATGAGGACGTAGAGGAGGGAAAGGGGAGGACCGGGGAAGGAAACAGACCAAGGACTGTTACGTGCATATATAACGTGTCACTATGAATCTCCTTTTCGTGTACAATTACGATGCACTGATAAGTGTTTTAAAACATAGAATTTTAATATACTTTTATTGGTATGTTAATATATTTTTGTATATCGGTATGTAAATATTTTACATTAAACTTTTATTGGTTTAATATACTTTTATTGGTGCACTGTGATTATATATCATAATGAGTTTCAGAATGATGAAATCATACATGCACACAGCACTTGGTGAGTCTCTCTCTGGATCCCACCCCACTTCCTTTCCCTCCTCGTCCACGTTATTGAGGTTGGTGGCGATAAATTTGAACTGTTTCCTTCATTACAGATTTCTTTTCTGGTTTCTGTTTATTTTTTTCTTGTTGTTTATTTGGTTTTCTCTTTTACTTTTCTTTCTTTTTTTTTTTTTTTTCTGGTACCAGGGATTGAACCTAGGCACATTTTTTCTTTTTTGGTGGTACTGGAGGGGTGGAACCCAGAGGCTTTCTACCTCCAGGCTATACTCTCAGACCTTTTTTGTATTTTATTTGGAAACAGGGTCTCACTTAGTTGCTGGAAGCCTCACTGAGTAGCTGAGGCTGGCTTCCAACCTGTGCGATCCTCCTGTCTCAGCCTCTCAAGCGCAGGGATTACAAGCGTGCGCCACCACGCCCGGCTCCCTAGGGGCATTTTGAAACAGGGTCTCACTAAGTTGCAGAGGACCTCACTAAGTAGCTGAGGCTGGCTGTAAACCTGCAATCCTCCAGTCTCAGCCTCCCAGGTACTGGGATTACAAACATGCACCACCACACCCGGCTCTTCCTCATAGATTTCAACACACCACTTGACACTCATCTGAAACATGAACAAGAATCTAGATGGCCTCTGGAACTCCACCCAAGAGCAGCCAGAACTGAGTTCTTTAGGAAGAGGCAGTTCCTCTTTGCTGTGAAGCAACAGAGACAGAAATTCTGTGATGACAGAATCTGACCTCACGGTTCCGGTCTTGTGTCTCTCATCCGCTCACATACTCCATCAGGAGGCCAGCAGGGCCGCGGCTGGGCCAGGAGCATGGCCCCCCTAAAGGCCACCCTTCTCTGTCTCGGTGAGTTCTGAAACAAAAATGGGCTCGGGGGGAATGGGGCCTCCCACCATAGCCACGCTTCCTCCGAACTTGAAGCCTGGATGAATCTGATCTCCTTAGTGGAAAGATGGCCTTTGCCTGGATGGCTTTAACTGTGTCTAAGTCCAGATTCGTTCACGGGGCTCAGGTCCCTCTATCCAAACCATGGCATTACTGTCTGGGACCCGCAATGGGCTGAAACTGAGAATGGGCCTCAGGACTGCTTGCTGGGAAAGAAAGAGGATGCGTGTACACACTGTATGTGTATGTCCTCTGCGGCCATTACCATGCGATCTGTTCTAGAGGCTGCAAACTGGAAGGTTGGTTCTTCACCGGTCTCTCTTTTCCAGTGCTCTGCCTGGGACAGAGAATTCAGGCACAGCAAGGTAAGAGCCTCCTAAGTCTCGCCCAGCCCTGCTAGACCCTCCCGGCAGCGTTTGGATAGAAGGAGCTGGAAGAGTTCTGAAACCCAGAGAGATTCCAGTTTTATTCCCCCTACTAGTTGCTTCTTCTGGGTTTCACTTGCATAATGTCTGCCTTTCTTTCTTTCTTTTTGCTTTTTGTTTTTATTCTTTTGTGTGTGCGTATGGTACTGGGGCATTCTACCTCCAAGATACACCCTCAGCCCTATTTTTTATTCTTTATTTTGTTTTGTTTTGGTTTGGTTTTTATGGTGGTACTGGGGTTCCTGGAAGCCCTTCTACCTCCAGGCTATACTCCCAGACCTATTTTATACTTTTTTTTTTAAATTTGGAAACAGGGTCTCTTAAACCAGCGTGGCTGGCTTCGAACCTGTGCGATCCTCCTGTCTCCGCCTCCCAAGCGTTGGGATTACAAGCGTGTGCCACCACACTCGGTTTATTCTTTATTTTGAAACAGGGTCTCACTGAGTTGCAAAGGGTCTCGCTAAGTAGCTGCGGTTGTCCACGAATCATGATAATCTCAGCCTCCCAAATGCTGGGATTACAAGCGTGCACCACCACACTCAGCTCCTGTTTTTTATTGTTGTTTTTGGTGCTAGGGATTAAACCCAGGCCATTCTACCTCTGAGCTATGCCTCCAGTCCTATTTTTTTTTTTTTTGAAACAGGGTCTGTGTAGGTTGCTGAGGGTCTAGCTAAATTGCAGAGGCTGGCCTTGAACCTGTAATCCTCCTGTCTCAGCCTCCCAAGTACTGGGATTACAGGAATGAGCCACCAAACTCAGCTTTCCTTGCAAGATTTCTATCTCGCTTGGGCAACTCCGGACCCATGTAGAGTTAAAGTCAGCCTCGTCAGCAGTGTGTCCATCAATGTCTGGATGTTACTGGATGTTCACAGGTAACAGTAATGAGGAAGTCAGGCATTGTCTTTGCCCAATATCCTTCTCTATGTCGATTCCCTCTATTTTTACAACCTAATTATCCAGAGTCTGCTCACTCTACTTACTTAAAAGGAGGCTGCAAAAGCCAGGTGTGATGGCGTATGCTTGTAATCCCAGCATTAAGGATGCTGAGACAGAAGGATTGCAATTCACAGACAGCCTCAGCTTTTCTTTCTTTTTTTTTTTTTTTTTTTTTTTTGCGGGTCTGAGGATGGAACCCAGAGGCATTTGACCTCTGAGCTACATCCCCTGCCCTATTTTTTATTCTTTATTTTGAAGCAGGGTCTCACTGAGTTGTGAAGGCCCTCGCTAAGTAGCTGAGGCTGTCCGCGAACCACGATCCTCCGGTCTCAGCCTCCCAAATTACAAGTGTGCTGGGATTACAAGTGTGCGCCACCACGCCCAGCTTAGCCTCAGCTATTTAGTGAGGCCCTCTGCAGCTTAGTGAGACCCTGTTTCAAAATAAAGAATACAAAATAGGGCAGGGGGTGTAGCTCGGAGGTCAAATGCCCCTGGGTTCCATCCCCAGACCTACCAAAAAAAAAAAAAAAGGAGGCTGCCTGAGTCTAATCCTGTGGTCTACTTTCTATTTCTATACTCTGCTCCAGTGCTGAATCCTAAAGTAAGCACCAAATAGCCCTAAAGACTAATCAATCCTAAAGTAAGCACCAAGTAGTACTAAGGTAAGCACTAAGAAGTACTAAGGTACCACCCTACATTCTGTCGCCCCATCTGCTGCCTTGGCCTCCCCACTCCCCCACAGATGTGAACCTCATGTCCATCTATGTCTTCTCTCCTCCACATCCCTCTAAAGACTGTAACTTGGAGTGTTTCTGTGTTTCAGATACAACTGTGTTTATCTCCGTCCTGCAACTACTCTTAGTCAGGCCCACCAGCTTCTCCAGGACCACCCAGCACTGCCCACCCTGGCCGTGTCTATCCTCCCCTAGTGCAACTTCCACCTCCCTCTGGGGCTCCAATCCTCTCTCGTGCTGACCTTAATTTCTTTTTCTTTTTCTTTTTTGGCGGTACTGGGGTTCCTGGAAGCCCTTATACCTCCAGGCTACACTCCCAGACCTATTTTTACATTTTTATTTGGAAACAGGGTCTCCTAAGCCAGCCCGCGTGGCTGGCTTCGAACCTGCGCGATCCTCCTGTCTCTGCCTCCCAAGCGCGGGGATTACAAGCGTGCGCCACCACGCCCGGCTGACCTTAATTTCTTTCTTCTTCACTTGCTGCAGTTTATCAGCTCTGGGCCTTTCCCTGTGGCCCCTTCTGTCTGCAGCACTCCAACCCTGCTGCATGCCCAGAAACCACACACACCACGTCTTAGCCTCCATTCTGTTGCCAGTATCCAGTTCTACAGCGCTGTGCTACAACTTTAGGGAGTCGGGAGGCTGAGGCAGGAGGATTGCAGGTTCAAGGCAGCCTGGGCAACTTAGCCAGACCTGCCTCGAGTGTGTGTGTGTGTGTGTGTGTGTGTGTGTGTGTGTGTGTGTGTGCACGCACTTGTGATGGGAACGAAACCAAGAGGCATTCTATCTGAGCTACACTCCAAGCTCTATTTTATTTTTTATTTGGAAACAGGGTCTCACTGAATTACCTAGAGCCTTGCTAAGTTGCCAAGGCTGGCCTCAAACCTGCGATCCTTGTGTCAAAATAAAACATAAAAAGCCCAGTGGCAGAGTTCTTGCCTAGCATGCATGAGTCCCTAGATTCAATCCCTAGTAGGAGAAAGAAAGAAAGAAAAGGAAGGAAGGGAGGGAGGGAAGGAAGGAGGAAGGGAAGGAAGAAGAAAGGAAGGAAGGTAGGAAAGAGAAAGAAAGAAAGAAAGAAAGAAGGAAGGAAGGAAGGAAGGAAGGAAGGAAGGAAGGAAGAAAGAAAGAAAGAAAGGAGAGAGAGAGAAAATAATATTATAGGGTTTCTATATGGAGAGCTTAAAATGTTGTAAAGAAGCCAGTGTGGTGGTACACACCTGTAATCTTAGTACTTGGGAGGCTGAGACAGGAAGATCACAGATTCAAGGACAACCTTAAGAAGCAGTGAGGCCCTCATCTAGTGAGACCCTGTTTCAAAATAAAAATAAAATAGGACTGAGGGTGTCGCTCAGGAGATTGAACTCCTGGGTTCAATCTCCAGGACCACAAAAAAAATGTTGTAAATAGATTTTAATTATGGTTATACAACATAATGAATGTAATTAATGCCAATAAAATAATGGTCGATGAATTAAGGTTAAATATATTTAAAGCCGGGCATGGTGGCACATGCTTGGCTAAGACAGGAGGATCACAGGTTCTAGGACAGCCTCAGCAAGTAATATAACTCTTATCAACCTGTGAGACCCTATTTCAAAGTAAAAATTTTACAAACAGGGCTGGGGATATAGCTCGGCGGTAGAATGCCCCTGAGTTCATTCCCTAGTACCACAAAAAATTAAGTGGCAAGTTTTATTTATGCATAAAACACAAAAAATAAGGAAATAATTACAGTTCCTTCCCACTTGAATTCTCTTATTACACACACACACACACACACACACACACACACACACACACCAAAAAAAAAAGGAAAACTTGAAGCTGGGTGTGGTGGCGCAGGCTTATAATCCCAGCATTTGGGAGGCTGAGACAGGAGGACCCGGGTTCAAAGACAGCCTCAGCTACTTAGTGAGGCCCTTTGCAAGTCATTTAGACCCTGTTTCAAAATAAAGAATAAAAAGTAGTGCGGGGGGTGTAACTCGGAGGTAGACTGTTCCTGGGTTCCATCCCCAGTACCGCCAAAAAAAAAAAAAAAAAACTTGGTCGCACCATGGAGGCCCCCTGAATCCAGCTCTTTCCTTCCAGGGGACTTCCCCATTCCCATCATCTCTGCAGTTCCAGGCTCTGTGGTTCCCTGGAATGAGCCTGTGAAGATCCTGTGCCATGGAACAAACCAGTCCTTCCTGTACCATCTGCTGGTGCTGGAGAATGCCACACACAGGGTGGTAGAAGAGAAACTGGGGTTTCAGAAGGAGGCTGAATTTGTCATCAACCACATGAACACAAGCTCTGCTGGGTGTTATCGGTGCCAATATAGGAAAGAGTACAACTGGTCAGAGCTAAGTGGACCCCTGGAGCTGGTGGTGACCGGTAAGGAGATACTGGGGGCTCCAGCCCTTTGTTTGATTTATTTACTTATTTTTAAATAAATTTTTGTGGTACTGGGGATGGAATCCAGGGGCATTCTACCTTCGAGCTACATCCCCAGCCCTATTTTTAATTCTTTGAAACCAGCCCCACTGAGTTGCAGAGGGCCTCACTAAGTAGTCGAGGCTGGCTGCAAACTGCGATCCTCCTGTCTCAGCCTCCCGAATGCTGGGATTACGAGCGTGTGCCACCGTACACGGCCTCAAATAATTTTTATTGGTGCAATATAATAGTACATGGTAGTGAGGTTCCTAGTGATGTATTCATGTATGCACATAACATTAGTTGATGTTTTCTTCCCTGTGACTCCTTTTTCCTCCCCTCCTTCATCCCTGCCCATGATAGTGAGGTTTTTGGCGATACATTCATATAGGCACGTAATAGCCATGGTGTTTTACTCAACTATAATAAAGAACAAAAGTGAATCATTTGCATAAAAATGATGGAACTGGAGAGCATCATCCTATGTGAGATCCGCCAGTCTCAGAAAATCAATTTTTAAAAATTTAGCTGGGTATGGTGGTGCACATCTGTAATCCGAGTACTTGAAAGGTTGAGAACAGGAGGTTTGCAGATTTGAAACCAGCCTCAGTAATGGAACAAGACTCTCAGCAACTTAGCAAGACCCTGTTTCAAAATAAAGAATTAAAAAATAGGGCTGGGGTGCAGCTCGGAGGTAGAATGCCCCTGGGTTCCATCCCAGTAGTACAAAAAAATTAAAAAATAAAAATGGCTGGGAGTGTAGCTCAGAAGTAAAATGCCTCTAGTTTAATCCCCAGTACCAAAAAAATTAATTAATTTTAAAAAATTTTAAAGGCCTGGGGGTAGCCAGGTGTGGTGGCACATACCTGTAATCTCAGTACTTGGGAGGCTGAGATAGGAGGATCACAGGTTTCAGGACAGCATCAGCAACTTAGCAAAACTCTCAGCAACTTAATGAGACCCTGTTTCAAAAAACAACAACAAAAAATAATAAAACAGCTAGGGGTATAGCTTGGAAGTAGAACACCCCTGTTCAATCCTTAGTACCACAAAGGGGGACCAAGGGTATATCTCAATAGTAGAACACCTCTGGGTTCAGTCCCTGGTATGAAAAATAGAAAAATAAAAAATAGTAAAAATAATTGAGAGGTCTAAGAAAATTTAAAGTAACTTTCGTGGAACTTATCAAATTTTTAACTCATGCAAATTTTTTTGGTGTGGTACTGGGATTCCTGGAAGCCCTTCTACCTCCGGGCTACACTCTCAGACCTATTTTATACTTTTTTAAATTTGGTCTCTTAAACCAGCGCAGCAGGCCTCGAACCTGCGCGATCCTCCTGTCTCCGCCTCCCAAGCCTGGGGATTACAAGCGTGCGCCACCATGCCCGGCTCATGCAAATTTTAATAGAAGGGACATGGCAAAGGCCTTCTAGAATTCACACTGAAGTCGGGCGTGGTGGTGCACGCTTGTGATCCGGTACTTGGGAGGCTGAGACAGGAGGATCGCAGGTTCCATGGTATCCTTGACAATTAGGGAGACTCGAGACCCTGCTTCAAACTAAAAAATAGAATAGGGCTGGGGATGCGGTTTAGAGGTAGAACTGACCTGGGTTCAATCCCCAGTACCCCCCCCCACACACACACACACTCAAATTCACATTCAGATACATTTGATTTTAAGTAATTCACTGCACCATTGAAGCAGAAAACAGCTGGGTTTCTAAATGTTAGGAATACTGTCTGATTGCATTGTACCACATGCATTAGGTTTGACTTCTACCATATTGTGCAGCCTGACAAAAATAAAACAAATAGAAATCTGCTATAAAATAGCTGGCCATCTTGCGGAAATTTTATAAAATGAAGGACTGCTTTTTGTTTGATGAGTGTGTGAGTAAATAACTTTTAAAGAAGGGAAAAGCTCTTACCAACGGGCAACTGTCTTCTGTGTCAGGCTTGTACGACAAGCCCTTCCTCTCCTCAGACCAGCACCTCGTGGTACTGCCGGGAGACAAGGTTTCCTTCCAGTGCAATTCAATACACATCCCATTCGACAGATTTTCTCTGGTTAAGGAAGGAGAAGCTTCTCTGCCACAGCACCAATGGAGGCACCCGGGCAACTTCATCCTGGGTCCTGTGAACCACAGCTTTGCAGGGAGCTACAGGTGCTACGGCTGGCACAGCAACCGGCCCTATGTGTGGTCGGCCCCCAGTGACGCTCTGAAGCTCGTTGTCGCAGGTAGGTACATCCAACCCAGCAGCCCAGCATCCTCCAGGGCCATCCCCAGGCAGGAATGTGAGGAGGTGCCCTGAGAAAGAAAAGCAGGGTGGCAAAGACTCATGTACCCTAGCTGTGAAGATGAGGCACACCTGTCTCTTTTTCACAAGCTTAAGTGTAGCTGGAAATCCTTACACTAACCTTCAGTTCTAGAATCCACCGTGAGCAACGGGAAACCCATGGCTCATAGAAAGACTCTAAAGATGCCGGGCATGGTGGGGCATGCTTGTAATCCCAGCATTAGGGAGGCTGAGACAGGAGGGTCGCAATTCACGGACAGCCTCGGCTACTTAGTGAGGCCCTGTTTCAAAATAAAGAATAAAAAATAGGGCTGGATGCCGGGCGTGGTGGCCCACGCTTGTAATCCCAGCATTCGGAAGGCTGAGACCAGAGAATCGCTGTTTGCGGACAGCCTCAACTACTTAGGGAGGCCCTCTGCGACTTAGTGAGACCCTGTTTCAAAATAAATAATTTTTAAAAATAGGGCAGGGGGTGTGGCTTGGAGGTCAAATGTCCCTGGGTTCCATCCCCAATAAAAAAAAAAAAAAAAAAGGACTGGAGGTATAGCTCAAAGGTAGAATGCCCCTGGGTTCCATCCCCAATACTGCAAAAAAAAAAAAAAAATTTTTTTTTAATTTAAAAAAGAAAAGCCGGGCATGGTGGCGCACGCTTGTAATCCCCACGCTCGGGAGGCTGAGACAGGAGGATCGCACGGGTTCAAAGCCAGCCTCAGCTACTTAGTGAGGCTCTCAGCAACTTAGTGAGACCCTGTTTCCAAATAAAATATATATTTTTTAAAAAAAGGTCTGGGAGTATAGCCCAGAAGTAGAAAGCCTCTGGGTTCCACCCCCAGTACTACCAAAAAAAAAAAAAAGACTCTAAAGAACTGTATCATGAGCCTTGCTTTTATGTCATGTGCATACCTCCCTCTATTTGGAGGGAGAAGATGAGACTTGTGGCAGAAGAAAGCAATTGCTGCCCGTTGTACAAGGTGAAGTCCTTCATCTCTTCCATCGACCTCTCCAAGAAGCTAGCAGAGAAATGGCAAAAGAAAATGTGGGCGTTCTACCTCTGAGCTACATCCCCAGCTCTTTTGATTCCGAAACAGCGTCTAGCTATGTTGCCGGAGGAGTCTCACTAAGTTGACCCCTCAAACCCTCGATCCTCCTGTCTAAGCCTCCCAAGTATGGGGAGCACAGGTGTGAGCTACCACACCTAGCAAACTTTCTTAAATTTACCGAAAATTTTCCCCTACTTACTTATTTCCCAGGTACCAACAGGTATCTAACTTCTGTCATCTGTGAGAAGAACACACATCGTTGTGTGAAGTTAGGACGGTTTGGAGGAGAAAATTTAGAGTCCCGGACATAGAGAGGTGTCACAGAAACACGCGTAGGCAGTCAGTGAGACCAGCAAGTGAAGCGAGAAGGGAGAGAGAACACACCTCCCCGTGGCCACCTCTTCCTCACGGCTTGCACACCAGGGAGCTGGTGCTAGTGAGCCAGTGGGCTCCTGCGGAGGGGTCTCAGGGGGCCACATTTTGGCAAGCAGACAGGGATAGGGGCCTCTATTTCAGGGTTCTGGCGTTGGGATGGAATGGAACGCGACCAACAGTCATCCATCTCTTTCATTTATGTCTCTAGACTCCGGGCATGGGGATTACACCGTGGGGAACTCCATCCGGATGGGTGTGGCTGGACTGGTCCTCGTGGCCCTCCTGGCGGTACTAGCTGAAAATTGGCACAGCCGCAGGGCACCGCACGAGGAGGGCTGGCAGGACCTGGCTGGACCTAGCTGGAGCTCACACAAGTGCCACATGGAGGACACCTTCGGGCTAACCCCTAGGGGTGGCAGGTGAATACCCAGAGCTGCGGGGGATGTGTGGGACCTGCACAGAGACTCAGCAAGAAAGAGGCGCCGAGAGTTTGTGTCCTTCTCACAACAAGACAGAGCGCTTTCTTAGGCAGATGCACTACTATTTGCACTCTGTCTTTCTGAACATTAGCTGCAATTTCTTCTCTTCATCTGTCTTCTGGTTTCGTAGAGATTTAGTTTATTTACCGTGTGTGTGTGTGTGTGTGTGTGTGTGTGTGTGTGTGTGTGTGTGTTACTAGGGATTAAACCCAGGGGCATATTTATTTATTTATTTATTTATTTATTTATTTTTATTTTTGGTGGTACTGGGAGTGGAACCCAGGGGCTTTCTACCTCCGAGCTCTATCTCCAGTCCTATTTTTTATTCTTTATTTTGAAACAGGGTCTCACTAAATTGCAGAAGGTCTCACTAAGCAGCCGAGGCTGTCCGCGAACCGCAATCCACCTGTCTAAGCCTCCTAAGTACTGGGATTACAAGCATGCGCCACTACACCCAGTTTGTTTTTGGTTTTTGATTGAACCCAGGGGCTCTACCTCCAAGCCACACTCTCAGTCCTATTTTATTTTTATTTTGAAAAAAGTTCTTGCTAAGTTGCCGAGAGTCTTGCTGAGTAGCAGAGGCTGAGCTCAAACCTGAGATCCTCCTGTCGGAGCCTCCCAAGTACTGGGATTGTAGGCATAGCTACCATGTCCAGCTTGCTCTCTTAATTTCTCTTATTTTAATGTTCTTTAAATATGCCTCCACTAGCCGGGCGTGGTGGTGCACGCTTGTAATCCCAGCACTGGGAGGCTGAGACAGGAGGATCACACAGGTTCAAAGCCAGCGTCAGCTACTTAGTGAGGCTCTCAGCAACTTAGTGAGACCCTGTTTCCAAATAAAGTATAAAATAGGTCTGGGAGTATAGCCCGGAGGTAGAAAGCCCCTGGGTTCCACTCCCAGTACCACCAAAAATAAATAAAAATAAATAAATAAATGAATAAATAAATAAATAAATAAATATGCCTCCACTAAATATATGTAATTAATAAGCCGGCTGAAAACAGTCACCCCCACCCCCACACACACACACTTGGTCTTTAAGGTATCTCTTTTATCTATCTATCACTTCAATAAATAACTGCAAAAAATGGAAGTTATACTTTTTTATTTTTTGCGGGTCTGGGGATGGAACCCAGGGTCATTTGACCTCCGAACTACACCCCCTGCCCATTTTTTATTCTTTATTTTGAAACCGGGTCTCACTGAGTTGCAGAGGGCCTCCCTAAGTAGCTGAGGCTGTCCGCGAACCGCAATCCTCCAGGTCTCAGCCCCCCTGAATGCTGGTATTACAAGTGTGCGTCACCATGCCCGGCGGAAGTTATACTTTTCTGTGGGTGTTATTCACATTAAACAACCTTTTTCTGGGTGCAGAGTTTCATTTTGCAAGAGGAAAAGTCTGGGAGATCTGTTTTATAACAAGGTGAGCACACATAACACTACTCAACTGTGCACTTGACTGTAATGTCCTGTGTATTTCAAAGACCTACAGGAAAAATTCTGAACGTTTTCATGTCACAGGAGTGATAAATATTTGAGGAGATATATTTAACCTGACTTAAACATTCCACAGTAAATGTGTATCAAAATATCATCATACTGGCCGGGCGTGGTGGCACACGCTTGTCATCCCCGTGCTTGGGAGGCAGAGACAGGTGGATCACACAGGTTCGTAGTCAGCCGCGCTGGCTTAAGAGACCCTGTTTCCAAATAAATAAAAATATCATCATACTGTATCCAAAAAATATGAACAATTTTTATACATCAGTTTTGGTTTTTTGTTGTTGTTGTTCTATGGAGGTGGGGTGTACTGAGGATTGAAGCCCGGGGCATTCTACCTGTAAGCTACACTCTCAGCCCTTTTGGGGTTTTTTTTAATTTTAAAACAAGGTCTTGCTAAATTGTTAAAGGTCTCTCTAAGTTGCTGAGACTGACCTCAAACCTGCCATTCTGCTGTTTAAGCCTCCCAAGTACTGAAATTATAGGCATGCCGGGCGTGGTGGCGCACGCTTGTAATCCCCGCGCTTGGGAGGCAGAGACAGGAGGATCATGCAGGTTCGAAGCCAGCCGCGTGCGCTGGCTTAGGAGACCCTGTTTCCAAATAAAAATGTAAAAAAATAGGTCTGGGAGTGTAGCCCGGAGGTAGAAGGGCTTCCAGGAACCCCAGTACCACCAGAAAGAAAGGAAGGAAGGAAGGAAGGAAGGAAGGAAGGAAGGAAGGAAAGAAATTATAGGCATGCACCACCATGCCTGGCTTTTATGTATCCATTTTAAAATGAAATTAATTTAAATTTTAAAAGCGGTTAAGGTGGTAAATTTTATGTTTTCTTTATCACAACTGCTAAAAGTACTTTGTGGTTTATATAGAGAAAATAGACTAGCGGTTGCCCAAAGCCGAGAGTAGTTGTATAGACTGCCTGTGACAAAAACATTCTAAAATTAGATTGTGGTAATGGCTTCACCAACTCTGAATATGCAGCTTAAACCATTGCGTTATGAACTTTAAATGGGTATATTGTATATATGTATTTATATATACACACATACATATGTGTAGCTGAGAGTATAGCTCAGAGGTAGAATGTCCTTGGGCTCAATCTCCAGTACCACCCCCCATTATAGAACAAAAATCCAAAACTGATACATAAAAATTGTCTACATTTATGGGATACAGGATGATAATGTTTGATACATATTTACATTGAGCAATGTTTAAATCATGCTAAATATATCTCCTCATATATATATATACACAAATATATCCATATACATATATACAAATATATCCATATATAATATATATACATATATATGTGTATATGTATATGTGTGTATATATATACATATATATAATATATATTTGTGTCTATGTGTGGTAATATGGATTGAACCCAGAGGCATTCTACCTCTTAGCTATACCCCCAGCCCAATTTTTTTTTTTAATTTGGAAAAAGGGTCTTGCTAAGTTGCGCTATCTATTTTAAAGTATAGAGCCTGGTGTAGTGATCACACTTGGAGTCCCAGCTACTCAGGAGGCTGAGGCAGGAGGATTTAACATTCTAGGCTAGCCTGGGAAACAAGATAAAAAATAAATAAATAAAAGGAGCTGTGTATATAGCTCAGTGGTAGAGTGCTTCCTAGCATGTCTGAGACCCTGGTTCAATTCCCAGGACTGGGAAGTGGGGCTGTAATGAGTAAAGACAGAAGGAAGGAGATAGAAGTTAGAAAAATTACCAGTAAATATCACTGTAATAACTGCTACAGTCAAGAGTCCCCAATATAGGCTAAAATGAATGAATGAAAATTTAAGGAAGGTGAGCCAGGCGTGGTGGCACACACTTGTAATCCCAGCATTTGGGAGGCTGAGACCGGAGGATCACAGTTCGAAGACAGCCTCAGCTACTTAGTGAGGCCCTCTGCAACTCAGTGATACCCCTTTTTTTTTTTAAAATAAAGAATAAAAAATAAGGCTGAAGGGGTAGAATACCCCTTGTTCCATCCCCGGTACCTTAAAAAATTAAGGAAGAAAACAATATTTACATAGTTTCAAAGTATCTCCCTCAAATATGTATGAACTACAAGAAGAAAAATTAGTAACTTTTACAATGAAGAAACCTGGCATATACCTCCTTAACTACGAGATCAAGGTTATCAAGAGTGATAAGACAAACTGGCCCCTTGTCATCTCTGTCGCAATGCCCTGAGAAGACATACGACCTCTTCCAAACACCCACAGTCCAGTGTCATCATGAGAGCTACCAGACAGACCTACTTTGAGGGCATCTCTTTTTGTGTGTGGCACTGGGGATTGAATCCCAGGGCATTCTACCTCGAAGCTACACCCCAAGCCCTATTTTATTTTTATTTGGAAACAGGGACTCACTAGGTTGATGAGTCTCGCTACTTGTTGAGGCTGTCCTTGAACCTGTCATCCTCCTGTCTCAGCCACCCATGTACTAGAATGACAAGTGTGTGCCACCACGCCCAGAGAGGGCATTTTATAAATACCCATCCTGTTCTCTTCAAAAGCTTTCAGTTCGTGAAATACTGAAGAACTGCTACAGACTGGAGGAGATGAAAGAGAAATAAAATTAAATGTAATATGAGCCGGACATGATGGAACATGCCTATAATCCCATTACTTGGGAGGCTGAGATAGGGGGATCATAGGTTTGAGGATGGCCTCAGCAAGTAGTGAGACTCTCATCAGCTTAGCGAGATCCTATTTCAAAAAATAAACATAGTTGGGGGGGGTGGCGCACACTTGTAATCGCAGCATTTGGGAGGCTGAGACAGGAGGATGGCGGTTTGCGGCCAGCCTCAGCTACTTAGTGAGGCCCTTTGCAACTCGGTGAAATCCTGTTTCAAAATAAAGGATAAAAAAGAGGGCAAGGGGTGTGGCTAAAAGGTAGAATGCCCCCTGGGTTCCATCCCCAGCACCACAAAAAAGTAAATAAAATAAAATAAAATAAATATAAAATTGGGTTGAGAATTGGGCGTGGTGGCACATGCTTGTAATCCCAGTACTTGAGAGGTTGAGACAGGAGGATTGCTATTTGCGGAGAGCCTCAGCTATTTAGTAAGGCCCTCTGCAACTTCGTGAGACCTTGTTTCAAAATAAAGAATAATAATAAAAAAAAAAATAGGGCTGGAGGTGTAGTTCAGAGATAGAATGCCCCTGGTTTCAATCCCCAGTACCAAAAAAAAAAAAAAAAAAAATCAGGCTGGGGGTGTAGCTTGAAGTGCTGATGAGGTAGATTAGAAGTAAAATTTTAGGTAGAAACGAGACCCATTGGGAAGAAAAGAAAAAATATGATTTTAAAATCTGCAATCTTCAGATTTAGATTAGTAACAGAGCTTGGTTATTCTTAAAAAGCTAGGCCTATACCTTTAAATCATAATGGGCTGGCTCAGGAAATTCCTGAGGTGATTAAACCTGAGAGACTTTCAACTTTTGTCTGCCTTCAGGAAGATCCCCCCAAAAAAACTTTTATTAAACAGCCCTGCACCCAGGCTTCATGTCTCTGCTCCCTGGGATTCTTATCTAAAAGGAATTCCCATCTTTTGTGAACCAGAAAGCTTCAAAGAAGGAGCCCACCATCTCATGTGCTCTGACCACCCTCTTTCTAGTAAGCCCTATTAATAAAAAATAAAAAAAGTCTAGCCGGGCGTGGTGGCACACGCTTGTAATCCCAGCATTTGGGAGCCTGAGACAGGAGGATCGTAGTTCGAGGACAGCCTCAGCTACTTAGTGAGGCCCTTTGCAACTCAGTGAGACCCTGTTTCAAAATAAAGATTAAAAAACAGGGTTGGGAGTGTGACTCGAAGGTAGAGTGCCCCTGGGTTCCATCCCCAGTACCACAAAGAAAAAAAAAGTCTAGATTTGAGGTGCTCTTGGCCATTTTGGGGCCATAGGGCCACTTTGGGGGCCATAGGGCCATTTTGGGGCAGCTCATGGACACTCTGAGCAGCATTTTGCAGCTGTCTCTCTCCTTGCAGTCACTCTCATGCTCTGGGATTGGCCCACGTTTCCCTTGAACATGTATCTTTACTTGAATTAAAACCCTTGCCTTTATCTCTGACTGGCACGTATTGAAATTCTCTTCACCGCGAACCCACAGAAGTTATCCTGCTGTCCCATGACACTACCATAAATTAATAAATAAATACCCATCCTGTTTTCTTCAAAAATTTTCTGTTCATGAAAGAACTACCGCAGACTGGAGACTTAAAGAGAAATAAAATTAAATGTAATATGAGCCGGATGTGGTGGCGCACACTTGTAATCCCAGTACTTGGGAAGCTGAGACAGGAGGATCACAAGTTTGAGGCCAGCCTCAGCAACTTAGGGAGACTCTCAGCAACTTAGTGAGACCCTGATTCAAAACAAAACTAAGCCAGGTATGGTGGAGCACACCTGTAACCCCAGTGCTTGGGAGACTGAGACAGGAGAATCACAGGTTCAAAGCAAGCCTCGGCAACTTAGTGAGACCTTGTTTCAAAAATAAAATAGAGCTGGAGGCATATAGCTCAGAGGTACAATGACCCTGGGTTTAATCCCTAGCACCACACACACACACACACACACACACACACACACACACACACACATAAAAAAATGGGCTGGGGGTAAAAATGGGCTGGAGGTGTAGCTGGAAGGCAGAAAACCCCTGGGTTCAATCCTCAATACAAGAAGGTGGAGGAGGAGGAGGAGGAGGAGGAGGAGGAGGAGGAGGAGGAGGAGGAGGAGGCGGCTGCTGCGGCAATGAGGAGCTCAGAACTCCATTAGCCTACATGTTGGGGAAACCAGTAGCGGCACTGGAACGGAAAAGTGAACAGCGGCGTGTGTTCGTGGGGGATTTTTATACTCATCATCATTTCAAGTCTCACCTTTTAAGTGAAGGGTATGTGCTATTTGTACACTTAGAGAGAGTTTTCTTTTTTCTTTTTTTCTTTTTTTTTTTCAGTACTGGGAATGGAACCCACAAGCCTTCAACCTCTGAGCTACTGCACCCCCAGCCGATTTTTTATTTTTATTTTTATTTTTATTTTTTTTTTTGCGGTACTAGTGATTGAACCCAGGGGCATTCTACCGCCAAGCTACATCCCCAGCCCTATTTTTTATTCTTTATTTTGTTTTTGTTTTTGTTTTGGTGGTGGTACTGGGGTTCCTGGAAGCCCTTCTACCTCCGAGCTACACTCCCAGACCTATTTTATACTTTTTATTTGTAAACAGGGTCTCTTAAACCAGCGCGGCTGGCTTTGAACCTGCGGGATCCTCCTGTCTCCGCCTCCCAAGCGCGGGGATTACAAGCGTGCGCCACCACACCCGGCTTTATTCTTTATTTTGAAACAGGGTCTCACTGAGTTGCAAGGGGACTCACTAAGTAACTGAGGCTGTCCGTGAAACACGATCCTCCTGTCTCAGCCTCCCGAATGCTGGGATTACAAGCGTGCGCCACCACGCCCAGCTACACTTTGAGAGGATTGATCCTACAAAAGGTATGAGGGGTGTTCGGATGCCATGTTTGTCTTGCTGACCATGAGCAGGTGTCCACGGCGACCGCATGCATGTCCACCAGGACATGGTATGAGGGAGCAGTTAGTAACTAATTTCTCCTCAGGGACAAATAGGGAAATCACCCCATCCTAGGAACAAAAGCTAAACTTAAAACATTTTTTATTAAATTGAGAGCAGGAGTGCTGGCTACCGGATGGGCACCGGACAGCATGTTATCTCTAAAGGCCTACGGATGTGGTTTTAGCACCATCAGAGAAAACAGACCTGGTCTACAGCCCACATGATGCAGGCATTTTGAACTAAGACCTTTGCAGAGCTCCCATGGTGGAGAAAAAAAAAACATGGGAGGGGGGCAAAAGTCAGTCATTCCCAGGTGAGAAGCCCCGCCCTGAGGTTACAGTGGACTCTGTGTCTCTGGACCCTGTGTCTCTGAAGCCTACTGTTTTTTTTTTGGGGGGGGGGTAATGTAGATTAAACCTGGGGGCATTCTACATCCAAGCGACACCTGCAGCCCTTTTTATTTTTAAATTTTTAATTTTTTAATATTTTTTGTGGTACTGGGGATGGAACCCAAGGGCAATCTACATTCAAGCTACACTTCCAGTCCTGTTGTTTTGTTTTGTTTTGTTTCTTATTGTTTTTTTGTTTCTTGGTGGTACTGGGGTTCCTGGAAACCCTTCTACCTCTGGGCTACACTCCCAGATCTATTTTTATATGTTTTTTTATTTGGAAACAGGGTCTCTTAAGCCAGCGTGGCTGGCTTCGAACCTGCGTGATCCTCCTGTCTCCGCCTCTCAAACGCGGGGATTACAAGCGTGCGCCACCACGCCTGGCCCCAGTCTTATTTTTTATTCTTTATTTTGAAATAGGGTCTCACTGTGTTGCAGAGGGCCTCACTAAGTAGCTGAGGCTGTCTGAGAACCACGTGTTCTTCCCGCCTCAGCCTCCCAAATGCTGGGATTACAAGCGTGCACCACCACGCCCAGCTCCTTTTTATTTTTCTTTAATATACTTCTGTTGGTACATTGAAGTCTCACATCATAATGTATTTCAGAGTGGTAGGAACGTACATGCACACAGCATTTGATGAGGCCACACACACACCCCTGCTAAATTGCTGAGGCTGGCCTCAAACCTGCAATCCTCCTGTCCCAGCTCTGTTCTCATCTTTGAGAGCCTTTCAGGCTCTCAGACGTGCCCCACCTGGTCTTGCCTCTTCTGCCTCAGAGAGGGGTTCCTCTCTCCCACTGGGACTTCGTCATCACCATCCCCAGTGATTTGTCTGCCAGGGTACCCACCGACCTCTCAGCCTAGTCCATCTTCTCATGCCCACAGAGGCGCCCTCCGTAGCTGTTCCCATTTCAAACTAGCTCATTAGTCTGCCCAAAGAAAATAGCTCCAAATTGGCCAGCCGAGATGGCGTATGCCTGTAATTCCAGTACTTGGTGATGGGGAATGTGTTGGCAGTGGAAAATTGCTTTGGTATTCATTCTAAAATGTAAAAAATAGTCGGGGCCTGGGTGCTGCGCAGACAGACAGGGAAGGGAGGCAGCTGTTACTAAAAATGATTAGCAAGTACACAAAAGAGTTGTAGCCCAGGGCCTTCATATTCTAAACACGGTTACCTAATAAATAGCTTCTAGCAGATAAGCTAAAACTCCCCGAGGATGCAGGAGGATGGTACAGGCCTTCCTCAAAGAGGGAAGATACCATGGGACCCCTGACTTTCTGGTCAAGTAACACATCTTGGTCTTAACAAAGACTTGCACCGGAGAGGAAGGGCGGGCCCACACCTGCATCAGCACAGGAAGAAGGCTTTTGGTCCAGCAGGATGGGAGATGGTGACTCCTCGTAATCATATCAAAAGACTTGCACCAGAGATAATGGGCGGGGCCACACCTAATGGGTCAGGAGCAGATAGAAAGACTATTGGTTAAGCAAGATGGGAGATAATGAATCTATAAAAACTGTTATGTGTTCAAAAACTTCACTCAACTACGTGTCTCTCTCTCTCTCCTCTCTCTCTCTCTCTCTCTCTCTCTCTCTCTCTCTCTCTCTCTCTCTCTGATGTAATGCTTTAATAATTCTGTCCCTTCTTTCTGCCTTTGTAATAATAAAAATTGCTTAAGCTTACAGCAGTATAGTTCTCACTAATTTTTTCTAAACTAGCTAAGAACAAAAACCCGCGCTCGCCATCTCACACCGTTACATTTGGGAGGCTGAAACAGAAGGATCGCAGGTTCGAGTCCAACCTCAGGCACTTAGCAAGACCTTGTTTTTTGTTGTTGTTGTTGTTTTGTTTTGTGGTTTTGGGGATTGAACCCAGCAGCATTCTGTCTCTTAGCTACACCTCCAGCCCTATTTTTTATTCTTCATTTTGAAACAGGGTCTCACTAAGTTGCGGAGGGTCTCACTAAGTAGTTGAGGCTGGCCACAAGCCTGTGATCCTCCTGTCTCAACCTTCCAAGTTCTGGGATTACAAGCGTGCGTCACCAGGCCCAGCAAGACCCTGATTTTTTTTGTTTGTTCGTTTATTTTGTAGGACTGGGGGTGGAACCCAGGGGCATTTTACCTCCAAGCTACATCCCCAGCACTATTTTTTTTTTTTTTTTTTTTTTTTTAGGTCTGGGGATGAAACCCAGAGGCATTTGA
Source organism: Muscardinus avellanarius (assembly GCF_963383645.1). Classification (NCBI taxonomy): domain Eukaryota; kingdom Metazoa; phylum Chordata; class Mammalia; order Rodentia; family Gliridae; genus Muscardinus; species Muscardinus avellanarius. Next base: position 65,808,011 of record NC_137796.1, read on the forward strand.
CCTCCAAGCCACACCCCTGCCCTATTTTTATTCTTTATTTTGAAACAGGGTCTCACTAAGTTGCAGAGGGCCTCACTAAGTAGCTGAGGCTGTCTGTGAACCGCGATCCTGCGGTTTCAGCCTCCCAAATGCTGGGATTACAAGCGTGGGCCACCACACCTGGCTTCCCAGCACTCTTTTTTTATTCTTTATTTTTGAAACAAGGTCTCGCTAAGTTTTGCAGGGGGCCTCACTAAGTAGCTGGCTGACCGTGAACCTGTGATTCTCCTGTCTCAGCCTCCCAAGTACTGGAATTACAAGGATGAATCACCACAACTGGCAAGACCCTGTTTTTTAAATAAAGAGCAGGGTGTGGTATGGCATGCTTGTAATCTCAGCACTTGGGAGGCTGAGACAGGAGGATCACAGGTTTGTGGACCACCTCGGCTACTTATTGAGGTCCTTTGCAACTCAGTGAGACATAAAGAATAAAAATAGGTGTTCAAAATAAAAGAATAAAAAATAGGGCTGGAGGTGTAACTCGAAGGTAGAATGCCCCTGAGTTCCATTCCCAGTACCACAAAAATAAATAAATAAAATTAAATTAAAAATATGGCTGCGAGTGTAACTCAGGGTTATAATATTCCTGGATTCAACCACCAGTACCCCAGAAAAATTGTTTAGACCTTCTGAAAACAGAGCAGAAACACTCAACCTTTTGAGTGAAAAAATATACTAAAATATTTAAGATTTTAAGATTTCATTTCTATTTTAGACTAGAGAAATATATTTATATAAGAAATGCATATTTATTTATTTATTTATTTATTTATTTATTTGGTGGTACTGGGGATGGAACCCAGGGGCCTTCTATTTCTGGCTACATTCCCAGACCTATTTTATATATTTTTTTAAATTTGGAAACAGGGTCTCTTAAGTCAGTGCTGCTGGCTTCGAACCTGTGCGATCCTCCTGCCTCAGCCTCCCAAGTGCAGGGATTACAAGCGTGCGCCACCATGCCCGGAACCACCATATTTTATTTAAAAAAGAGCATTTTTACTGCAACACGGTAAGTCTTAGAAGAACATCCTGTTAACATTCCATTCTCATGAAACCAATTTCCCTGAGCCAAGCTGCTGTCCATGGGGTGGCCAAGGCCCAAAGCCCTACTTTTATAGGATTTTCAGGTCTTTTGTTCTCCTTCACACTGTCCTATGCCTTCCCTGGGCATAATTCTCACATTACAGAAATTCAGAGGTTAGCCCAGAAATGAGTTTGGGGCTGGGCAGATGATGGTCAGAGGAGCTGGCTAGATAGTTATGGATTCACCGTCCTTTCCTCCAACCCAAGATCAGAGGTGGAGGGAGAACTGTGAGCCTTCTTGTAAAAAATATTCAACCACCAGGCATGGTGGTACACACTTGTAACCCCAGAATTTGGGAGGCTGAGACAGGAGGATCCAGGTTCGAAGACAGCCTCCGCTACTTACTGAAGCCCTTTGCAACTCAGTGAGGCCCTGTTTCAAAATAAGAAATAAAGCCGGGCATGGTGGCGCATGCTTGTAATCCCCGCGCTTGGGAGGCAGAGACAGGAGGATCATGCAGGTTTGAAGCCAGCCGCGCGCACTGGCTTAGGAGACCCTGTTTCCAAATAAAAATGTAAAAATAGGTCTGGGAGTGTAGCCTGGAGGTAGAAGGGCTTCCAGGAACCCCAGTACCACCAAAAATAATAATAATAATAATTAATAATAATAATAATAATAATAATAATAATAAATAAAAAAACAGGGCTGGGGTATAATAGCTCAGAAGTAGAATGCCCCTAGGCCCCATCCCCAGTACCACAAAAACAAAAATAATTTCAACCCACCACATCCTGTGCCTGTCCCTGGTCTGTTGGCTCAGTCCCCACCAAGCTGCTTAGAGCACGCCTGCAGGATGTGCGCTATGCGGTCAATATCCACTGCCCTGCTCTGCCTCGGTGAGTCCTTCGTGGCGGTATCGGGAGCTGGGGTGCCATGGGGCAATATGTCTCATTATCTCTGCTTTCCAGGGCTGTGTCTGAGCCAGACTATCCACACCCAGAAGCGTGAGTCCTTCCTTCAAAGCCCCAGCATTGTTCTTTTGAGTTCAAACTAAATGCCCAGCCATCTGAGTGCACCTGGGGAGCGAAGGGAGGGTGTCTGTCTTCCTAGGGAGAAGGGGGATGCAGGAGCCGGGGCCAGCAGCCGGGTGAAGAGTGGGTGGGGATGGGGCCCATCTGGAACCCCAGTCTCTGATTCCCTCCCAGAGACTTTCCCAAAGCCCATCATCTGGGCCAAGCCTCCTTTCATGGTTCAGAAGGGAAGCTCCGTGACCATCTGGTGCCAGGGAACTCAAAAAGCTGTTGAGTATCAGCTGTATTGTGGAGAGAGGCTCTCTGCCACAAAGAGACCGAAGCTACCTGGATGCAGAGGCAAAGTCGAGTTCCATGTGACAGCCATGACCTCACACACCGCGGGGATATACCGATGCTTCTATAAGATTGGGGAGCTCTGGTCAGAGCCCAGCGCACCCCTGGAACTGGTGATGACAGGTAACTATTCTCTAGCGGCAGGGTCATCTCCTTGGCTTGAATCCTGGGGCAGACCATCAACCATTAATGCTCCAAGCTCCTCCAAGCCCCATTCAGACACCGCCAGTCCAGGCAGGCGATTGGGTATTCAGTCCATCTCTGTATCCTAAGAGCAAATTTATCTCAGGTCAAATTCTCCAGGGGAAGCCGGGCGTGATGGCGTAGGCCTGTCATCCCAGTACCTGTGAGGCTGAGACGGGAGGATTGCAGGTTCTAAACCAGCCTTGGCAACCTAGTGAGGCCGTGTTACCATATAAGAAATAAAATCAGAGCCAGGTGTGGTGGTGCATGTTTGTAATCCCAGTACTCGCGATGCTGAGACAGGAGGATGGCGGGTTCCTGGGAAGCCTCAGCTACTTCGTGAGGCCCTCTGCAACTTAGTGAGACCTTGTTTAAAAACCAAAAAGTAAGCCGGGCGTGGTGGCGCACGCTTGTAATCCCCGCGCTTGGGAGGCAGAGACAGGAGGATCATGCAGGTTCGAAGCCAGCCGCGCGCTGGCTTAGGAGACCCTGTTTCCAAATAAAAATGTAAAAATAGGTCTGGGAGTGTAGCCCGGAGGTAGAAGGGCTTCCAGGAACCCCAGTACCACCAAAAGAAAAAACAAAAAAACAAAAAATAGGGCTGGAGGTATAGCTCAGAGGTAGAATGCCCCTGGGTTCAATCCCCAGTACAAGAAAGAAAGAAAGAAAGAAAGAAAGAAAGAAAGAAAGAAAGAAAGAAAGAAAGAAAGAAAGAGGGAGGAAGAATGAAAGAAAGAAAGAAAGAAAGAAAGAAAGAAAGAAAGAAAGAAAGAAAGAGAAGAGAGGGAAGGAAGGAAGGAAGGAAGGAAGGAAGGAAGGAAGGAAGGGAGGGAGGGAGGGAGGGGAAGGAAGCTGCTGGGGATACATCTTGAAGATAATGCTTCTGGGTTCAGTCCCCAGTAGCCCCCAAAAAAAATTCTCCAGGGAACAGTCTCTGTCATGAATAATTATGTTCAGGGGCATCACTAAAGGGTGTCCTCGAAAATACCTATAATGAGCATGTGTAGCGGCATAGGCCTATAATCTCAATACTTGGGAGGCTGAGACAGGAGGATCACTGGCTCAAGGCCAGCCTCAGCATCCTAGCAAGATCCTGTTTCAAAATAAGAAATAAAAAGGGCTGGAGGTATAACTCAAAGGTAGAATTTCCCTGGGTCAATTCCCTGTACAAACAAAACATCAAGTAAACAGAAGATGGGCTCATTCCCAGGCTTTTGATGGTGGAGCCGGGGTATCTGGATTTCTAACTGGCTCCCAGGTGACAGTGATGAGGAGGCTGGCCCTCAGGAGCAGACTCTGAAGCGCACTGGTGCACAATAGTTCCCAGAGAGAGTTTATGGAAGCTGGAACAGCAAGCATCATCCTTGGAGGAGAGAACAGCAACCGTGCTTCCGTGACCAGGACAAACCTAGGAAACAGAGAAAGAGGTGTCTGGTCTTAAGGGCAAGAAAAAGAGAGCTAGGGAAGGCAGAGGCAAGCTAACTTTGTCTTTTTTCGGGGGGGGGGGTGGTATTAGGGATTGAACCCAAGGGCATTCTACCTCCAAGCTACACCTCCAGCCTCTTTTCTTTCTTTTCTTTTTTTTTTTTTTTTTTTTTTGCAGTAGTGGGGATGGAACTCAGTGACATTCTACCTCTGAGCTACACCCCAAGCCCTATTCTATTTATTTATTTATTTATTTTGGTGGTACTGAGGTTCCTGGAAGCCCTTCTACCTCCGGGCTACACTCCCAGGCCTATTTTATACTTTTTTATTTTTGGAAACAGGGTCTCTTAAGCCAGCGCGGCTGGCTTCAAACCTGCGCCATCCTCCTGTCTCCGCCTCCCAAGTGCGGGGATTACAAGCGTGTGCCACCACACCCGGCTTTATTCTTTTATTTTAAAACAGGGTCTCACTGAGTTGCAAAGGACCTCCCTAAATAGTGAACCGCGATCCTCCCGTCTCACCAAATGCTGGGATTACAAGCGTGCACCACCACGGCAGCTCAGCCTATTATTTTTGGCTGGCCTAGAGCCTGTGATCCTCCTGTCTCACCCTTCCGAGTACCGGGATGACAGGCGCACGTATCCCTCTAACCAGGCTCTTTACCTATCAGCCACCTTCTCTCGCAGGAATGTATGACACCCCCACCCTCTCAGTTCATCCCGGGCCTGAGGTGGCCTTGAGGGAGAGCCTGACCTTCTATTGCCGTCTAGAGACTACCACCGGCAAGTTCTTTCTGCTCAAGGAAGACCGTCCCATCAGCCAGCATAAACTTGGGAACATCCAGGGGGAGTTCCCCCTGGGCCCCACAACTGCAGCCCACAAAGGAACATACAGATGTTTTGGCTCCTACAACAATCATATTTGGTCTTTCCCCAGCGAGCCCGTGACACTCGAGGTCACAGGTGAGGACGCTCGTTTTTTATGGGGAGGGGGTTGTATTGGGGATTGAACCCAGTGGTATTCTACCTCCAAGCAACACCTCCACCTCCTCCCCCAGTGTCTTACCCAGAGCCTTGGGAGAACCCCAGACAGTAATGGGGAAGATGGCATGCAATCACCGTTTCTTAGAAACCCAGCCCCATCCTTTCTGAATGACAACACCAGAGGGACAGAGGCAAGGACACAGAGGAGAGACACCAAGACCCAAATCGCTTTTGATTTTTGTTTCCAGGAGATGCTGGGAATACCAGCCATGTACCCACAGACCCCACCTCTTCTTCTACTGGTGAGTAACTAGCCCTTCTAAGCAAAGAGGAAGAATGAAAACTTCCCAGGGATGCTATAAATATGAAATTTGTTCAAAATACCTGTGGAGTGCCTGGCATCAACTAAAGCCACATTGGTCACCCAAATTACTTGGTCTTTGGGCCATTGATATTCCAGCAACAGGAGACAGACCATGAGTCACGAGGAGACAGATGAGTTCTGCCGGGCGTGGTGGTGCACACCTGTAATCCCAGTGCTTGGGAGGCTGAGACAGAATTGTGGGTTCAAGCCTCAGCAACTTAGCAGGATCCTCAGCAACTCAGTGAAACCCTGTTTAAAAAGGGGGAGGCTGAGCCGGGCGTGGTGGCGTACGCTTGTAATCCCCGTGCTTGGGAGGCGGAGACAGGAGGATTGCACAGGTTCAAAGCCAGCCGCACAAGAGACACTGTTTCAAAAATATAAAATGGGTCTGGGAGTGTAGCCCAGAGTAGAAGGGCTTCCAGGAACCCCAGTACCACCAAAAAAAAGGGGGGGAGGCTGGGGGTGTAACTCAGAGGTAGAATGCCTTTGGGCTCAACCCCCAGTACCACACACACATATACACAAAAACAATGTTCTGTGGCAATACTGGGGGCTGGGTGGGGCTAGGGCAGCTCCTTTAGGGTACAGAAGAAAATGGTATAAGTTTGCTGGGAGCCATCTGTGGTGGCACACACTTGTAATCCCAGTACTTGGGAGGCTGAGACAGGAGGATCTCAGGTTTACAGGCAGCCTCGGCAACTTGTGAGGCCCTCCACAACTTAGTGAGACCGTGTTTCAAAATAAAAAGGACTGGAGGTGTAGCTTGGAGGTAGAATGTCTCTGGGTTCAACCCCCCAGTACTGCAAAAAAAAATTTTTTTGCTGGGCGTGGTGGCAGACACCTATAATCCCAGGACTTGGGAAGCTTAGACCAGAGGATTGAAGGTTTTAGGTCAGCCTCAGCAATTTAGCAAGACTCTATTTTAAAATAACTAAATAAAGGAGGGCTGGGGGTGTAGCTCAGAAATAGAATGTCCCTGGTTTAAATCCCAGTCAGAGAGACAGAGAGACAGAGAGAGAGAGAGAGAGAGAGAGAGAGAGAGAGAGAGAGAGAGAGAATCCAGAGGCTGAGTTTAGTTCTAGGACTAACACGTGCATATCTTCATGCCAGAGAGATCCCCTCTGGGAGTCCCATTTTCCTCAGCACTGAGCTACAACCCCAGCCCTTTTTATTTTTTTCTTTGATACAGGGTATAAATTGCCAGGAAGAACTTGAAATTGCCATCCTCATGCCTCAGCCTCACAGATAGCTGGGATTACAGGTGCATGTACCACACGTGGCTGAAACCAATTAAATATTTTTTTAAACGTTACTGTGGGTATTGGAGAGTTCTACCTCCGGGCTACCCCATCCCACCCCTCCTTTTTTTTTTGAAACGGTCTCGCTAAATTGCCTAGGGTCAGCCAGGCGTGGTGGCGCACGCTTGTAATCCCAGCATTTGGGAGGCTGAGACCTGAGGATAGCGGTTCGCGGACAGCCTCAGCTACTTAGTGAGGCCCTCTACAACTCAGTGAGACCCGGTTTCAAAATAAAGAATAAAAAATAGGGCTGGGGCTGTAGCTCAGAGGTCAAATGCCCTGGGTTCCCTCCCAAGACCCGCAAAAAATAAATAAATAAATAAATAAATAAATAAATAAATAAAATAAAAAATAAATTGCCTAGGGTCTTGCTAACTTGCTGAGGCTAGCCTCCAACCTGCGATCCTCCTGTGTCAGCCTTCCAAGTCCTGGGATTACAGACCTGCATCTCCACCAGCAGATGAAGCCCCTGGGACTCAAAATTGGGTGGAAACCTTGGGAAGAAAGCTGTAAAAGTGATGGCACAGGCTTGGGGTAGAGGATGGAGGCTGAGATGGCTAGAAGGAGCCATCTTCCGCTCCTCACTCCTCTTTTCCTCATCGTGGGCAGATTCCCAGGACACCTGCCTCGGGATCACAGAGTCAGGATTCACCAGAGGTAACTGGGCAGCTGGGGGTGCAGGCGCTAAGGCAAGAGCGAGCGAGCGGGTGGTGACCTGCGGGGCGAGGGAATTGGGGCGGGCGGGGAGCCCCCAGCGCCGTCTGGCCAGCGGTCCCTCCCTTGTTCCGATCACAGAAGCTACGGGCAACCTCTTCCGGATTGGGATGGCGTGCCTGGTCCTGGTGGCTCTCCTGGGGCTCTTGGTGGAAGAACGGTTCTGCAGGAAGAGGGCTCACCTGGGGGCTAACAGAGCTGCCAGATGGGAATGCAAAAGGTTGCGAGTGCCAAGCCCCCTCGAAGCGGAACCCGGAGCCGCGGGTGGCTCTGCAGGCAGCTCCCGGTGCCCACACGCTGGACCCGCCGAGAAGGGAGCCGCGGGGACCCGGGGGCGGCCGCGCGGAGTGAGACCCAGCATCCCGGGGACGGATGAAGATGCTACCTTTCTTCTATAGACAAATCCTCCTGTTCTTTTTAAGTTTTTCGAGCCCACTTATTACAAATCATACATTTTTAAAAAAAAAATATATATATATATATATGCTTTTATTGGTGCATCATTATTCATAATGAGGTTCGGAGTGATAAAAGCACACGTGTAGCCAGCCGGGCGTGGTGACACACGCTTGTAATCCCAGCATTCGGGAGGCTGAGACCTGGAGGATCGCGGTTCGCGGACAGCCTCAGCTACTAGTGAGGCCCTTTGCAACTCAGTGAGACCCGGTTTCAAAATAAAGAATAAGAAAAAATAGGGCTGGGAGTGTAGCTCAGAGGTAGAATGCCCCTGGGTTCCATCCCCAGTACTGGACACACACACACACACACACACACACACACACACACAGTGTTTCCCTCCAGCTCCTTGGCTCCCTTCCCTTCCCCTGTTCCTGGTACTGAGATTGGCATTGCTAGCTTATCTATGTCTACAGCATTTTTTAACTGCTCCCTTCCTCAAGCCTCCTTGCCCCAGCCCACCCCTCTCCCCTCCGTCACTCCTCTGGAGTGTCTCCTTTGCACAAAGCCCTTGTTTTGCAATTTCTCTCTAGCTTCCACATATAAAACATACATATATACCCTCGGCTTTCTGAGACTAATCTCACTTAACATAATATTATCTAGTTCTATCCATTTTCCTGCAAATGATTTAATTTTGCTTTTCTTTATGGCCGAGGAACTATTTCCTTCCCTCTCTGGCCTTTGTCTCGTTTTTCTTCTTTCTCTCCTCTGCAGAACGCCATTTGAAATAACAACTTTGGGGTGGGGAGCATGCCTATAATCTCCCAATTTAGGACATAGAAACAGGAGTATCACAGGTTCAAGGCCAGCCTCAGCAACTTGATGAGACCCTCAATAACTTAGCAACACCCTGAGTCAAAAATTAAACAGGAGCTGGGCGTGGTGGCACAGGCTTGTAATCCCAGCGTTTGGGAGGCTAAGACTGGAGGATCTCGGTTCGTGGGCAGCCCCAGCTACTTAGTGAGGCCCTTTGCAACTCAGTGAGACCCTATTTCAAAATATAAAGAATAAAATATAGGGCTGGGGGTGTAGTTCGGAGGTAGAATGCCCCTGGGTTCCATCCCCAGTACCGCTTCCCAAAATTAAAAAGGGCTGGGGGCATAGCTTGGAGGTAGAGTGTGCCTGGGGTCTATCCCCAGTACCAAAATTAAATAAATAGTCTTTTGTCTTTGCAAATTGTATTGAGGAAGAGGGTACTGGGGATTGAACCTTAGGGCTTTCTGCCTCTGAGCCAAATCCCTGGCCCGTATATATATGTGGTACTAGGGATTCGATTCAGGGACATTCTACCTCTGAGCTACACCCCCAACCCTATTTTTTATTTATTTATTTGGAAACAAGGTCTTACTAGGTTCTTGAGCATCTCACTGCTTGCTGAGGCTGGCTTCGAACCTGTGCGATCCTCCCGTCTCAGCCTCCCAAGTACTAGGATTATAAGCATGTGCCACCACACCTGGCTCTCATTTTTATTTTTTATTTTAAAACAGAGCCTCACTCAGTTGCTAAGGCTGGCTGACTGCAAACCTGGAATCCTCTTTTCTCAGCCTCCTAAGTACTGAGATTATAGGTATGTGCCACCATACCCCACTTTCTGTGCAAATTTCTAAGAACTACAGTCACCATAATGTTATTTATTTATTTATTTATTTATTTATTTATTTATTTATTTTGGTGGTACTAGGGTGGAACTCACAGGCTTTCTACCTCCGGGCTATACTCCCAGACCTATTTTATACTTTATTTGGAAACAGGGTCTCGCTAAGTTGCTGAGAGCCTCACTAAGTAGCTGAGGCTGGCTTCAAACCTGTGCGATCCTCCTGTCTCAGCCTCCCAAGCGCGGGGATTATAAGCGTGCGCCACCACGCCCGGCTCATAATATATGTTAGATCCTCAGGATTCATTCATCTTACGCCCTAGGACTAACATCTCTCCACTCCCCCATCCCAGCAACCACCATCCTACACTCTGTATCTATGAATCCAACATTTTTTTTTTTTTGCAGTACTAGAGATGGAACCCAGGTGCATTCTACCTCCGAGCTACACCTCCAGCCCTGTTTTTTATTCTTTATTTTGAAACAGGGTCTCACTGAGTTACAAAGGGCCTCAATAAGTAGTAGCTGAGACTGTCCAGGAACTGTGATCCTCCTGTCTCAGCCTCCCAAATTCTGGGATTACAAGGGTGCACCACCACGCCTGGCTCGAATCCAACTTTTTAAAGATTCCTCAGGTGAGATAAGTATTTGTCTTCCTGGTATTTCATTTAGCATAGTATTTCCAGGTCCAACTAAGTTACTGCAAGTGACAGGAATACCCCCTTTTTTATTTATTTTTATTTTGTGTGTGGGGGGGGGTCTGGGGATGGAACCCAGAGGCATTTGACCTCCGAGCTATACCCCCTGCCCAACTTTTTATTCTTTATTTTGAGACCTCACTGAGTTGCAGAGGGCCTCACTAAGTAGCTGAGGCTGTCTGCAAACCACGATCCTCTGGTCTCAGCCTCCCAAATGCTGGGATTGATTGCAAGCGTGCACCACCACACCCGGCCATTTTTTTTATTTATCCATCAATAAACTCAGGCTGCTTCCATGCTTTGGTTATTATGAATTTTAATGCATTGAATATGGGAATGAAATGATCACTCCATTGAAGCAACAAATCCACCAGGGTCGGGCATGGTGGCACACACCTGTAATTCCAGAACTTGGGAAACTGAGACAGGAGAATTCCAGGTTTGAGATCACCTTGAGCCTCTTAGCAAGACCCTGTGCAACTTAGATTTTATCCAAAATTTAAAAATTTTACTATCAAAATCTTTACAGTGGTGCATGCTTATAATCCCAGTACTTTGGAGGCTGAGACAGCAGGATCGGGCAGGTTTGAAGTCAGCCTCATCTATTTAGTGAGGCTCTCAACAACTTAGTGGGACCCTGTTTCCAAATAAAATATAAAATAGATCTGGGGGCATAGCCTCAAAGTAGAAGGCCTCTGAGTTCCATCCACAGTACTGGAAAAAAAATCTTTACAGAAGCCAGACATAAGGGCACATGCCTGCAACCTTAGTACTTAGGAGCCCGAGACAGGTTTTACAGATTTGAGAAGAGCCTTTGCAAATAGTGAGATTCTCATAACCTAGCAAGACCCTGTTTCAAAATAAAAATTAAAAATAAAGCTAGGAGCTGGGCGTGGTGGCACATGTTTCTAATCCTAGCATTTGGGAGGCTGAGACCAGAGGATCGTGGTTCGTGGACAGCCTCAGCTACTTAGTGAAGCCCTTTGCAACTCAGTGAGACCTGGTTTCAAAATAAAGAATAAAAAATAGGGCAGGGGGGCCAGGAGTGGTGGCGCACGCTTGTAATAGCCGTGCTTGGGAGGTGGAGACAAGAGGATCACGCAGGTTCAAGCCAGCGGCGCTGACTAAGGAGACCCTGTTTCCAAATTAAAAAGTATAAAAATAGGTCTGGGAGTGTAGCCCGGAGGTAGAAGGGTTTCCAGGAACCCCAGTACCACCAAAAAAAATAAAATTATATATATATATATATATATATATATATATATATATATATATATAATCGGGCAAGGGGTGTAACTTGGAGGTAGAATGCGCCTGGGTTCCATCCCCAGACCTGGAAAAAAAAAAAATAGAGCTAGATGTGGTGGCACACGTTTGTAATCCCAGCATTTGGAGGCTGATAGAGGAGGATCACAGGTGTGCTGTCAGCCTCAGCTACTTAGTGAGGCCCTCTGCAACTTATTTAGACTGTGTCAAAATAAAGGATAAAAATAGGGCAAAAAAAAAATCTCAGAAGTAGGAGGTAGTAACAATAGAACAAACCCAGCTTTCTGTTAACAGCTATGTTCCTGGGGCAAGATATCTCTCCTCTACTTCCACCTTTCCAGAAAGAACAGTATCTCCTTTTTTCTTTTTTGTAGTGGGGAATGAACCCAGCTCATTCTATCTCCAAACTATACCTTAGCTTTTTATTTTTTTGAAACAAGGTTCCAAAAGATTGCTGAGTCTCCCTAAATTGCTGAGGTTGGCCTCAAACCTGCAATCTTTCTGTCTCAGCCTCCCCAAGTACTTGAATTATAAGCATGTGCCACTAAACCAGTCATTTATAGCATAATGAGAAATATCATCCTGAGGTGGTATCAATGATCTATTATTGTAATTATCAAGACTCTGTTTTTTTTTTTTTTTTTTTTTTTGTGGTTCTACCTCTGGGCTACACTCCCAGACCTATTTTATATATTTTTTTGAAACAGGGTCTCTTAAGCTAGCGCGGCTGGCTTCGAACCAGCGCCTTCCTCCTGTCTCCACCTCCCAAGCGCAGGGATTACAAGTGTGTACCGCCACACCCGGCAAGACCCTGTTTCTAAATAAGAAATAAAATCAGGCTGGGGGTATAGCTCAAAAGTAGAATGCCTGAGTTCAATCCCCACTACCACACACACAAAAATAAATAAATTAAATAAATAAATAAATAAATAAATAAAAATAAATTAACCTAAAAGGGCTGGGATATAGCTCAGAGGTAAAATGCTCCTGGGTTCAATCCCCAGTTGTCAAAACAAAACTCAGGAGCCAGAACACAAAGACGCTTGGTGGAAGAATGTCCCCCTCTGTACTCAGACATCACCCACACTGACCCCTCATCGCACTCCCCAACCCACTGGAAACTGGGTTTTTCCCACAATTATTTCCCCCAACGCCATTTCTGTGATAAACACTCATGAGTTTCCTGGAACCTGCGGTTATATTTGACACTCTGACCACTTCCTCTTTAAAACACAGGCCCGGCTGGCTTTCTGACCTACTTCACTAGAGGTTTTCTCAGAGATGAGCACCACCAGGCCTCCGGCTTCACCAACGCAGGTCCTCTCTGGGCTCCTGGGGTCTCCCCTCCATGGAGGGGAGCCTGGGTTGATCTCCAACTCTTCTTAGATGGACACCCAGATCTGATCCTCTGAGCCCCATTTCTTTCTTCCAGAACGTCAGTTTATTTTATCAGTCTCTTTTCAGCCGGGCTTTGCCACCTTCCTGTCACCAAAACAGTTCTCTAACTTGGACAAATCCCAGTCCTACCCGTGGTCCCTCCCTCTCCCTTCTCCTCCACATCTGCACGCTACTCACATCACTGCTGGACTGGCCTCATGAGCTACTGCAAGCCGGGTACCACCACCACCCCGCCCCACCTGCATGTGGTTGGTAGACAAACATTTTTATTATTTCTCCTGATAAGTGTTATATCTACTAGGCTCTGGAAATTCCAATCTGGGTACAGGTCTTATGTCAACATTTTATGTTTTTGGCACTGCGGATTAAACCTGGGGGTATTCTGCCTCTGAGCTACACCCCCCCCCGCCCCGCCCTACTTTATTTTCTGGAAACAGGGTCTCACTAGGTTGATGGATCTCATTACTTGCTGAGACTGTCCTCAAACCTGTGAGCCTCCTGTCTCAGCCTTCTAAGTACTAAGGTTGCAAACATATGCCACCACACCTGGATTTTTGTGTGTGTATGTGGTCCTGGGGATAGAACTCAGGGGCCTTCCGCCTCTAGGTTATACCCCCAGACCTATTTTATTTGGAAACAGTGTCTCCCTAAGTTGCTGAGGCAGGCTTTGAACTTGTGATCTTCCCGTGTTAGCTTCCCAAGTACTGGGATTACAAGGATTATTGTGATTCTTCTAACCCCTAGGCAATAGACATAGACACAGATAAGTCGTGTGTGCGTGCGTGTGTGTGTGTGTGTGTGTGTGTGTGTGTGTTACTAGAAATTGAAGCCTGTGTATTCTACCTCTGAGCTACATCCCCAGCCCTTTTTTAAAAAATTTTTTGAAACAGGGTCTCACGAAATTGCTGAGGATGATGGCCTCAGACCTGTGATCCTCCTCTCAGCCCCCCAAGTTCGGTAATTAGAGGTGAGCACCACCACGCCCAACTCAATGTTGACATTCCTAAAGTAGTCACATCACCTGCCTCTTAAATTTAGTGGGAAAATAAGTGAGGATATCACTTTGTTAGTGCCTGGGAACAAATGTAGGGACTTTGAACTTTCAAATTCTGAAATGACTTTGATGTGTTCCCTATGAATTACCAGAATAGGTGTGGAACAGGGAAAGGCTGAATTTTCCACAAGTGATGAGGGATGGAGGGAAAGAGACAGTCGCAGAGACACAGGGAGAGACACATCTCTGAAGGGTTAAAGCAAGCAATACCATGGTCAAATTCATGCTTCCTAAGTAACAGGACAGACCAAGTTTGGCAAAACATAGCCCATGAGCCATATGGGTCCAGTTGCCCGCTTTTGTAAATAAAGTTTTATCAGCACACAGCCATGTCTGTGTATTTATCATGGCTACTTTCATGTTAGGAGGGCAGGGTGGTAGTGAGGCAGTGATGTGTGGTCTGCCATGCTTAAGAAGTAACAATCTGGCTGGACACAGTGGTCTATGCCTGTCATCCCAGTATTTGGGAGAATCACAGGTTCAAGGCCAGCCTCAGCAACTCAATGAGACCCTGTTTCAAAAAAATAAAAAGATGCTGGGCGTGGTGGCGCACGCTTGTAATCCTTGCGCTTGGGAGGTGGAGACAGGAAGATCACACAGGTTCGAAGCCAGCCATGCTGGCTTAAGAGACCCTGTTTCCAAATAAAAATACAAAAATAGGTCTGTGAGTGTAGCCTGGAGGTAGAAGGGTTTCCAGGAACCCCAGTACCACCAAATAAATAAGTAAATAAATAAGTAAATAAATAAATAAATAAGAAATAACGCTCTATGTTCAACCCACAGTACTACTACTAATACTAATACTACTAATAATAATATACTAATACTAATAATAATAAATTATCTGATTGTTTATGGAAAATTTTTGCCAAACCCTATGTAGAATGCCATTTAAATTGGTAATAAAAATACACTGATCATATAGAACTTATGATGAACTATAAATCAAAAGAAGGAATACCTGGCAAGGGAAAAAAGATAATATAGGGAATTGACATCCTCATGTACAGACTTCCTAGTGATCTTTTTTCCTAGGCTAAGGACACCGAGCATCAAGTTTAAGCTCTTGACAGTATTAATAAGTAGGACTCCAAGCAGAGAACTTTTATTATCCTTGTGAGGACACTGTGATCAGAAGTGGGGATGTGACTTGCATAAAATTTACTACAAAGTGGTGCTCAGTCCTATACTGTTAGCTCCCAGCCTAGTGATGACCATGGGACCCTTTGACCTTTGTCATGAGCTATCTTAGATTGGAAAGAATGCTCTCAGGGTGCTGAGAAGAAATCAAAGTAGGAAGGCGCATTGGCCCTGATGACATTTTCAATGGTCAGGCTGGGATTGCTTTCCTTCACCTTTTTCAGTAGATTCTGGAGTTTACCATGACAGTCATCTATCTTCAACCTGAAGGACCAGAGGAGATATCAATGTTAAAGCAACATTTTTTTTTTTTTTTTGCAGTACTGGGGATGGAATCCAGGGGCATTCTACTTCCAAGCTACACCCTCAGCTCTATTTTTTATTCTTTATTTTTGAAACTGGGTCTCACTGAATTGCAAAAGGCCTCACTTAGTAGTACCTGAGGGTGGCCACGAACCACGATCCTCCTGTCTCAGCCTTCCAAATGCTGGGATTACAAGCGTGAGCCCCCATGCCCAGCTCTAGCAACACTTAATTTTGTCGTTCCAAGAAACATCGTGAACCACCCAAAGTGTCCCCAAAATTTTTTATCAGAGCCGGGCGTGGTGGCGCACGCTTGTAATCCCAGCATTCGGGAGGCTGAGATCTGGAGGATCGCGGTTCGCGGACAGCCTCAGCTACTTAGTGAGGCCTCTGCAACTCAGTGAGACCCGGTTTCAAAATAAAGAATAAAAAATAGGGCAGGGGCTGTAGCTCGGAGGTCAAATGCCCCTGGGTTCCATCCCCAGACCCGCCAAAAAAAAAAAAAAAAAATTTATCAGGATGGCCATAGTAGAAAGTACTTTTGGATCCAGAAAACAGAGATCCATAGGAGGGTCTCAGAAAAAACAAAAACAACATATAAGACCTGACAGAACACTCTCAGGGACTCCCCACCGTCTCAGCTGTTCCTGTGGCCATGACACATCATCCAAGGAGATGCTAATCCTGCGGCCATGATGCATCATCTGAGGAGATGCTAAGCCTGGTGTCTCTGTTCATGGTGCACCTGTTCAGCCCACATCGGACAATTCTTGTGCACCCAGAATGAGGACCACAGCTACTTACAGCTGAAGACACGGAGCCAGGAACCACAACACCCAGCTCCTGGCATACTCATGGTCCCCTTACAACATTAAACCTAGATATGTATATTGCTAAAAAAAAATTAAGAGTTAGAGTTCTCTGGTTAAAAGTAAAAAGACACTAAAGGTAGATTACTTAAGCTGTTGGAGTGATAAAGATATTCACATGCCAGACATGGTGGCGCATGCTTATAATCCCAGCATTTGGGAGGCTGAGACAGGAGGATTGTGGTTCGCAGCCAACCTCAGAGAGTGAGAGCCGGGCGTAGTGGCACACGCTGAGAGCGGAGGATGGCAGTTCGCGGACAGCCTCAGCTAGTACTTAGTGAGGCCCTCTGCAATTCAGTGAGACCCGGTTTCAAAATAAAGAATAAAAAAATAGGACAGGGGGTGTAGCTTGGAGGTCAAATGCCCCTGGGTTCTATCCCCAGACCAGCAAAAATAAATAAATAAATAAATAAAATGAAAATTTATCACATGAAAAAGAAAGGCCATACCTGAGCATCTTCAGAGGCCCACTCCTCTCTTTTAAAGCCTCCAAAAGTACAGTCACTCCAGTCAGTCCCAAGGCATTCTGGCCCAGGTCCAAAGTTTCCAGCTTCTTGTTGCTGGTGAGCGCAGACGCCAGCTCCTGACAGTACAGCGGCGTGATGGCGCATCCCCAGAGCCTGTTGAGAAAGAACACAGAGACCCACTCACTCACCATGCAGGTCCTGACTAGAACCCACAGGGCTGCCGTGCACGCCACTCCCATCCTCTGGAAGCCCAGATGATGGAGAACCGTTATCAGGATGTACCGGGGAAGGTGGAGGAGGACATGTTGAAACAAAGTAATCAGAGGGCTTACTCCTGGGGGTCAGGGAAGTCCTTCTTGGGAAAGAGACCTGAGAAACCTAAAGGATAGTTGATGGGGAGCCGCTATGATACATGGGCGAAGGAGAAGGGCAGTAAACTGAAAAAAGCACAAGAGCTTTGGTCCCAGGCTCGGGTGCGGCTCAGTGGTAGAACCCCTTGTCTTTCATGTTGTCAAGCCCTACAGGAAAAAAAAAAAAAACATAAAGCCGGGTGTGGCTGGGCAGTGGTGGTGCACGCTTGTAATCCCAGCATGCGGGAGGCTGAGATCGGAGGATTACGGTTCACGGTCAGCCTCAGCTACTTAGTGAGTCCCTCTGCAAATCAGTGAGACCCGGTTTCAAAATAAAGAATAAAAAATAGGGCAGGGGCTGTAACTCGGAAGTCGAATGCCCCTGGGTTCCATCCCCAGACCCTCCCCCCCCCAAAAAAAAAGCCAGGTGTGGTGGCACATGCCTAGAATCCCAGTACTGGGGAGGCTGAGACAGGGATCACAGGTTTGAAGGCAGCCTCAGCAATTAAGCAAGACCCTCAGCAACTATCTTGTCAGACTCTGTTTCAAAATAAAAGATAAGAAAGGGTGCGGCAGGCACACGCCTGTAATCCAGTACTTGGGAGTCTGAGACAGGAGGTTTGCAGGTTCAAGGGCAACCTTAGCAAGTAGTGAGACTCTGATTCAACCTAGCAAGACCCTGTTTCAAAATAAAAATTAAAAGCCAGGTGTGAGCCGGGCGTGGTGGCACACACTTGTAATCCCCGCGCTTGGGAGGCTGAGACAGGAGGATTGTGCAGGTTCAAAGCCAGCCTCTGCTGGCTAAAATATAAAACAGATCTGGGAGTGTAGCCTGGAGGTAGAAGGCCCCTGGGTTCCATCCCCAGTACCACCAAAACAAACAAACAAACAAACAAAAGCCGGGTGTGGTGGCATAGGCTGTGGTTCCAGTAACTTGGGAGGCTGAGAAAGGAGGATCGCACAGGTTTGAAATCAGCCTCCACTACATAGTGAGGCTCTCAGCAACTTTGTGGGACCCTGTTTCCAAACAAAATATAAAAATAGGTCTGGGAGTGTAGCCCAGAGGTAGAAAGCCCCTGGGTTCCATCCCTAGTACCACAAAAAATTAAAATTAAATAATGAAAATTTAAAAACAGGACTGGGTATATAGCTTGGAGGTAGAATGCCCCCTGAGTTAAATGCCTAGTATAATAAATAAATAAATAAATAAATAAATAAGGCTTGAAGTGTAGCTCCAAGGCAGAATGCCCCCAAATTCAATCCTCAATACCAAAAACAAAACAAAATAATCAAACACAAGCCGGGCGTGGTGGCGCACGCTTGTAATCCCCGCGCTTGGGAGGCGGAGACAGGAGGATCGCGCAGGTTCGAAGCCAGCCGCGCTGGCGTAAGAGACCCTGTTTCAAAAATATAAAATAGGTCTGGGAGTGTAGCCCGGAGGTAGAAGGGCTTCCAGGAACCCCAGTACCACCAAAAAAAAAAAAATCAAACAAACAAAAACACAAAAACAAAACCTCCACTCGAGTCTGGCCACCGAGAATTCCAGGTACAGCCCAAACAAAAAAAGAGAAGCACCCTACATCCTATTGTCTGTTCTCATTTCTGCAGCAAAGATAAGGAAGTAATTACACATCCCAGAGCCTCTTTCTGAAAGAGTTCTAGTTGCAAAGAAGAGTGTACTCATGAGATGCTTTGAGGACAGACTTGGAAGGGGGACAAGGCGTGGCAGTGGTCCACAGAAGGAAATACCATCTAGTGTGCAGATGCGCAGAGGTGGCACCTCCTTGGGCAGTATCTCATCTATATTCCCCTGGTACCAAACTGGGGCAATCCCTCTGCTTCCCCATCACCACATCCCAGCAGAAGCAGCTTGTTCCTGAAATCCTCATCACTGGAAGTCTTTCTCGCCCATCTCCAACTCCCCCAGCCCCTCTGAGCAACTCCACAAGCGCCCCACTGCTTCTATTCAATCTCTGGGGGGGAAGGGGTTAACCCGAATGTTAGATGCTGAGCGATACTGTCCCAAGCTGAGATGTTCTGGAATACAGCAAGGACAGATTTTCAACCATGTTCAAAATGAGCACAAACACCTACCCTAGATGCTGTAGGTTCAAATATGGAGCCCTTAAGGCATCGCAGAGCGACCATAGTCCGAGAGCTATGGGATTCAGACTGAGGTCCAAGTTGACAAGCTCGCAGTCTCCATGGAGTAGTTTTGAGAGACTTTTGCAGCCATGTTCTGTGATGTTGCAATACCGCAACCTACAGACAGTCAAACAAAAAGGTCATCTGTTAGCCGCTGAAACTTGTGTCCTGTGAAGTAGTAGCTGATACTTCCGACATCACACCGAACTACATATTTACACATGGGCTCTCATCTAAGAATGTGCAAATGGAGTTACCAGTACATTCTCTTTACCCTGCCAAAGTGGTAGGAGAATTAAACTGGTTGCTGGGTACCACACTTTTGCTATGGAGGAACAAGCCCTATCTCCTAGGGCACAGGTTTTCCTCCAGCAGCAGCTTATCTTACATGTCAAGAGCTTCAACTCTGAGTTCAGACAGACATAGAAAGGAACTCAAGGCCTCTTTTATTGTCTGCACTATCAGATCATTGAGGTTTTACCCTCAGTTTTTTGTTTTTTGTTTTTTGTTTTTTGTTTTTCGTTTTGGTGGTACTGGGGATGGAACCCAGGGGCCTTCTACCTCCAGGCTACACTCCCAGACCTATTTTACATTTTATTTGGAAACAGGGTTTCTTAAGCCAGCAGAGGCTGGCTTCAAACCTGCGCCATTCTCCTGTCTCAGCCTCCCAAGCGCAGGGATTACAAGCGTGCACTACCACTCCCTGCTATCCTCTGTCTTTTTTAAGTATGGACAAGTCTTAGATTCAATTGGTCCAGCAGAATTGTGCTACATCCAAAAAGCTAAACACAGCCTGGCACAGTTGTGCATGTCTATAATCCCAGTAATTGCAAGACTAAAACAGGAGGATTGCAGATTCAAGGCCAGCCTCAGAACTTAGCAGAGAACCTCAACAACTTAGAGAGATCCTGTTTCACAACAGCAAAATAAAATAGAGCTATGGATGTAGCTCAGAGGCAGAAGGTCCCTAGATTTAAGCCCCAGTACCAAAAATAAAATAAATTATATCAACCCTACCATGTAATTCAATATCTGTGTACTGAAAGAAAGTGGTGCATCAGGTAAATTTTGAGAACACAAAACATAGAATCTGAGAGCCAATTGCCTATCCAAAATCCCCACAGTGGGCAGTCTCTGAAGAGCAGGCCAAAATTAAATTAACATCCTTCCTTGTTTCTACTTGTTTCTTCCCTAATTCTTACCAGGCTTTCTACAGTTACATTTGATTGGAATTATTAAGTGTTCTCACATTCATCTGTCCTACTTGAGACACACACACACACACACACACACACACACACACACACACACACCCTACAGGGACTTACACCAGGGTCTGGAGTTTACACTCAGGGTAACCCAAGCCTTCACACAGGATTTTCACCCCACCATCCCCGAGGTCATTCTTGGCCAAGCACAGGTGCGTCAGCCTCTGGTTGACTATCAGAACAGAAGTGAGCTCCTTGCAGCAGGCTTCCGTTAGGTGACAGTTCGCCAACCTGCAGAAAAATCACAACAATGTCACCAATCACATCAGCACCCAACCTTCTCAGCCATCTCTAGATGGTAGAGTCCTAAAGCCCTTCTTGAGAATCCTGCCTGCTCTCTACATAATGCTGTGGTCACACGAAGGATCAGGGAAGAGAACAAGATGCACAAAACTGTCTGCCTGGGACCAGAGATGAGAAGCAGGTATCTGTATCCATGGGAGGTTCTGTGTGGGTCACCTCTCCCTCTCTGCGGCCCCAGACCTCAGACAATTGCCCACAGGAGAAGCAGAGGGACTTACGACAGCTTCTGCAGGAAGCACTTTGGGTGTCTCAAAGTCTCACACAGGAGCTCGACGCCCTCGTCCATCAGCTCGTTGTCGGAGAGGTCCAGGGACAGCAGGGAGTGGCTGGCTCGGAGGGCAAAGAAGAAGTCAGCCCACTGCTCAGTGGTGGCAAAACAATGCCCCAGCCTGTGGGAGAAATAGAGATGAGTCATTCTGGGAAGATGGAAGGACCACATCAGCTCATTCTGCTTCACTATTTCAAAGGCTGTGTCTTCATTTCTCTCACTCCTTCAATGCACATCCAACCCTGACCTCAACGATTCTGGTCTCCAGCCTCATGACCAAGAGAATAAAAACTTTTGTGGTAGTGGGGATTGAACCCAGGCTCATTCTACCTCCAAGATACACCCCTGACCCTGTTTATTTTGTTGTTGTTGTTTTGAAACCTCAGAGGAGAGGTAGGTCCACTTGACCTCAGAGGACGGAGGTGACCATGGGATATGCCTCAGAGGACAGCAACGGCCAGCAGACCCACCTCAGATACTGCAGGGCACATTTCGCATGCTTGAGAATCTCGCCCAGTAGCATGAACAGCAGCGTCATGTCCTCCTGGATGTAGCCCACCAGGGTGAGGTGGGTCAGGGTGCTCTTCCCAACCAGAGCCAGACAGAAATCGTAGTAAGCGGTCACAGGGGAGACCTTGCTAATCCTAGGAGAAAGCAGAAAGGACTTCATCTTGAAGGTTTGGTCCTTAGCTGTGTAGAGGAGGGTATAAACAAAACTGTAAAATTGCATAGATATGTTTTTAGTTCTTTTTTAATTTTTAAATTTTTATTTATTTATTTATTTTGTGGTACTGGGGATGGAACCCAGGGGCATTCGACCTCTGACCTACACCCCAGCCCTGTTTTATTCTTTATTTTAAAACAGGGTCTCACTGAGTTGCAAAGAGCCACAAACCGCGATCCTCCAGTCTCAGCCTCCCAAATACTGGGATTAGAAAGTGTGTACTACCACACTTGACTGTTTTTAGTTCTCATTTCTTTGGCTATCTCAACCTTTTGCTAATGGGAAGTAACAAAATCATGTTTCATTTCATAGGAGTGCTTGTTGGGGGAAATAAAATCACTGACCATATGCCATCTCTGAAAAAAAGCATGAACACGCCTTGCAAGGAGGACCAGAAGTGAGATTTCTCATTTATCTACATGGATGAGAGAAAACCATGGAGAATCGGCGCATGCAGATCTTAACTTGGTTCATGACGAGGAACTAAACTAAACTAAACTTCGCTAAAAGTGGCTTCAGTCTATTTTCTCGGTCAGCTTGAGTCTTTTCACGGTTTAGTTCATGCAAGTAAAGGACACTCAGTTCCAGAAATAACATGCAAGTCTTTATTAACTGAACCAAGAGAGCTGGGCACAGTGGCACATGCCTGGAATCCCAGAGGTAAGAAGCTGAGACAAGATGATCGCAGGTTTGATTGAGGCCAGCCTCTGCAACTTAGAGAGACCTTCAGCCACTCAGCGAGACCTTGTTTCAAATTTTAAAAAATAAAAGGGCCGGGGTGTAGCTCAGAGGTACAATGCCCCAGGCTCGATCCCTAATACCAATAGATAAATAAACAAAGTAAGTATTTGGCTGCTCAGATCCCAGGTATCCAAGTTTCGTGTCTTTGTTACTCTTCCCATATTCCTTTAGATCCTGCGGCCAGAATCTTCCCAGCTGTTGAAGAGATCCAAGATATTCCAGCCGGGCGTCGTGGCGCACGCTTGTAATCCCAGCATTCGGGAGGCTGAGACCGGAGGATCACAATTCGCGGACAGCCTCAGCTACTTAGTGAGGCCCTCTGCAATTTAGTGAAACCCTGTTTCAAAAAAAAAAAAAAAAAAAAAAAACTAGGGCAAAGGGTGTAGTTCGGAAGAAGAATGTCCCTTGGCTTAATCCCATGAAGTTCCTAGATTTTATTTTATTTATTTATTTATTTATTTTTATTTTTGGTGGTACTGGGGTTCCTGGAATCCCTTCTATATCCGGGCTACACTCCCAGACCTATTTTTTTTAGTTTTGGAAACAGGGTCTCTTAAACCAGAGCGGCTGGCTTCGAACCTGCTCGATCCTCCTGTCTTCGCCTCCCAAGCCCGGGGATCTCAAGCACGCGCCATCAAGCCCGGCAAATTCCTAGATTTTAAAACTAGTAAGAGACTCTGTTTCCAAATAAAAATATAAAAATAGGTCTGGGAGTGTAGCCCAGAGGTAGGTTTTTCCAGGAACCCCAGTATCACCAAAAAAAAAAAAAAAAAAAAAAAAAAGTTTTCCACCTGAGACAGGAGGATCACAGGTTTGAGGACAGTCTCAGCAAGTAGTGAGACTCGCAAGACCCTGTTTCAAAATAAAAAGCTCCTGGGTTCCATCCCCAATAGCGCGCGCACACACACACACACACACACACACACACACAAAGTCCCCAGCTACCCATAAGCTCACTGTGAACTGCCATCTATCCGAAGAAAAAGACTCAAAGCCATGGTTACTCCTCGTGAGGGACCCAAACAAGAATGTCCTTTTCCTTTTCTTTGAAACAACGTCTAAATCGCTGAAGCTAGCTTGAACCTGTGATCCTTCTGTCTCAGCCTGTCAAGTACTGGGACTATAGGTGCGTGTCATCACATCTGGCAAGAACGTCCTTTAAATAATGCCTGGCACCCATCTATCCCAGACGGGCAGAGAGCATTTGGCAGGCTCCAGTCAGCCTGGGTCAGTATTTGCTCCAAAGTATCCCAGCCGCTTGAGGCAAAACTCAAACTTCCTGTGCTGCTTTTGTATATAGAAGAGACCACAGAGCCAGTACAAAGCACCTACAAAATTCTCAGCTCAAAGTCAGCCAGCACCGGTGATCCTAGTACTTGGGAGGCTAAGACAGGAGGAACATAGGTTCTAGGCTAGCCTCAGCAACTTAGTGAGACCCCATTTCAAAAGAAAAAATAAAAAGGGCTGGTGGTGTAACTTGGAGGTTGAATTGCCCTTGCATTCAATCCGCAGCACAAAAAAAGAGAGGAGAGGAGAGGAAAGGAGAGGAGAGAAAAAAGGAGAAATGTTAGTCAAAGGATACAAAATTTCAGACAGAAAGTTCTAGTGACCTGTTGCACCCCAGGGTGACCAGTTATATTTCTTCCTTCACACCCAGCCCTCCCCCTGACACACACCTACATTTCTATGTATTGGGTTTCAAATACACCCCATGGAGGATGTTTACACACATGCGAACTCATGGCCAAATTTTTTGAAAATAATAAAATTTTCCCATAGGAAAGCTGAGGACAAAAACCATTTTTTCTCTTCCTTTCTCCAGCACATGGCTAGAGTCTGGTCAGGCATCCAAATATTACTCCCATGTCAAAAATGCAAAGCCTGGCTGTGCCCAGGGCCGTCCCTCAACACCTGTTTTACTTACACGACTTTCTGCAGACGGCAGGATGCACGGGTTATATAGTAGCAGAGAATCCTCACTGAGGGGTTGCTCAGGAAGCTTTTGCTGATGTCAAGAGAGGTCAGGTTCTCAGAGCAGACCACAGGGCAGAGATCCACCCAGCGGCAGAGAGAGTCACTGTTGGGCTGAAACCTGCCAGAAAGCAACAGATTAGGGTACCCACTGATGAAATTCCAGACCAGCCTCAGCAACTCAGCAAGAGTATTTCAAAATAAAAACGCTGGAAGTATAGCTCAAAGGTAGAAGCCCCTGGTTTCAATCCCCAGTAATTAACATACATACACACACATACACACACACACACACACACACACACACACACACACGCACTGTAGCTGGGGCGTGGTGGCATATACCTGTAATCCCAGCACTTAGAAGGCTGAGATGAGAGGATCTCGGATCTGAGACCAGTCTTACCAATGTAGTGAGATGCTGGTTCAAAATAAAAAGAGCTGGGAGTATAGCTTGGAGGTAGAATGCCCATGCGGTCAATCTCCAGTACCAAAATAAATTTAAAAAAAAATACAGTCACTGAAATCTCTAGTTTTTATCATGTTCAAAAATACAATTCAAAATGGACTGAGGGCTGGGCATGGTCGTGCACCCTTTTAATCCCAGTACTTGGGAGAGTGAGACAGGAGGATCACAGGTTCTAGGACAGCCTCAGCAACTTAGGCCTTCTGCAACTTAGTGAGACCTTGTTTCAAAAATGAATAATAAAAATTGGGGCTGGGGGTATAGCTCAAAGGTAAAATGCCTGAGCTCAATCCCAGGTACTGCAAAAAAGAAAAAAATAAGCTGAGGACCAGGTGTGGTGGCACATGCCTATTCAAACCAGTACTTGGAAGGCTGAGACAGGAGGATCACAGGTTTGAGGACAGTCTCGGCAAGTAGTGAGACTCTCAACCTAACAAGAGTTAGGTTGAGCCTCCAAAGCTTGTCTCCCATCTTGAAGGTAAGCAGGAGGGCAGCCCATCAAGGGGGAACACTGACCTGAGCCTCTTCCTATGAAGCACAGGACGGGGCAGAAGACAGGAGAACTAGCAAGAAGCAACAGAGGGAAACACAAAGCTTACTTGCCGCCCTGAAGGTAAGCACTCAGGGGAGCCTCCCTGTCTTTCTCTGGGAAAAAGCTCTTGTCCACCTGCAGCGAGAGGCTCCGGAGTTTCCTGCAGTGCCTAAGACAGAACACAGCGTGCAGGAGGTCCTCGCTGCTCTTCACGTGCAGGGACACATCCTCAAAGGGGACCATCGCGTCCTTCACCAGCTCCTCCTCCCCGGATTCATAAAGACAGTACAAAACCTCCCTCAGATCCATCTTCAACAGGAAGGGCTGGGTCTCCTCGGCCCCGCATTTCAGCAACTCCTTCTGGACCTCCAGCGATGTTTGGCAGCCGAAAGTGGCCTCCAGCTCCTGGGCCCTCTTCTTGTTCAAGAGGCCGAACAGGAAGTGGCCGGCCTGGGTCAGGCTGGGGTTCCTGGCTCTGGCTTCCCTGGAGAACAGCGTGCACACGTCTCCGATGTCCTCGCTGTCCCACCTCAAACTGTCCCGCTTTCCCTGCTCCTGGAGCTTCAGGATGTAAAACATGGCGGCCAGGAACTGCTGGACGCTGAGATGCACGAAGGAGAAGCAGCCCTCGCAGTATTCGTCCCTCTGGAGGATGTGTCTGTCCAGGAAGGGATGGAGATGGGACTCCGTCACCCCGAGTCTCCCCAGGTCTCCATTGTCAAACCAAGACAGCTGCTGCGTCCACAGGCCCTGGGCGGCCAGGAGACACAGGGCCTCCAGCGGGGCCCGCAGGTCCCTTTGGGCACAGCCGCCGGCAGCCGGTGTGAACTGGCCACAGAGGAACTGCAGGAACAGCGAGGTGGGGGACTGGCAGGCCAGCCGGGGGTCCTGCCCCCTCTGCATCTGGAGCTCCAGGCAGGCGCAGACCAGCTGGCACACGGCTGGAGCTGAGCCCATGCGGAACAGGGCCGCGCTGCAACGCATGGCATCGAAAGCTCGGCGTGCCTGGTCCTCGTCTTTAAAGTATCTCTGGAAGTACTCCTTTCTGTCCTGCTCCGAGAAGCCCTCCATCTCCACAAAGCGCGGCTGGTAAACGAGGAGCACGAAGTCCTGTAAGGCCCTGGGCTGCGTCGTGACCAGAAGTGTGGCATTGGGCACCATCTTCTTCTTCAGTAAACTGCTCAGGAGGATGGGCACCGGCTTCTGCGCTTTCCAGTCTCCGCAGATGTCACAAATGAGCATCCCCAAGGGGACGCGCAGCTCATCAAAGCCATCCACCACAAACAGGACTCTCTCTGCTCGGGCCACGGCCGCCAGGATGTCCTCCTGCAACTCGGGACAGTCCTTAGAGATCAGCTCTGCAAAGGTGCAGGGGGGCATGCAGGCGAGCTCCCTGCAGTTGAGGTAGAAAGCATACTGGAACTGGCCCAGGTTAGACTCTGCCCAATCCAGCAAACACCGTTTGGCCAGTGTGGTTTTCCCAACACCTGCAGAACCATATAACACCACTGTATCTGGCACTGGCCTGTTTGCATTCAAGAATGGTATCAAATTCTGGCTTCTCCGGGTGACTTCGTGGAAATGGTCATGGTCTCCTGGCCAAAATTTGCTTTTCCAGAGATCAGAGAGTTTCTCTACTAAGTCTCCTCTCTCCTTATCATCTGTAATGATATTCAACAGGAAAAAGTTGAGATGATCATCCGCATCCCAGGAACATTTCATAAATGTGATCGAATCAAGAAAATCCAGAAAGAGGCGATTTACCTTGCACGCCCTCAAACACCCAACTATGACACAGGACAGAATTCACCCACCTGTCTTTTCTGTCACTAAGTGTTCCTCAGTGTCTCTTGGCACTGGATTGTCCATTTTCAGCACCAGTGCACCCTCTGTAAAATATACATTCATTGACATAGCTTGACCCACAGGGTTATTTGTACCTCCTACATCAGGCATTAGCATAGGTGAAAGGTTTTCAGATACTGGTTCGATTTTTATTTTGGTAAATATCTACCACTTTTGAGCTGATGATGTAACTTAGTGGAAGAGTGTTTGCCTAGCAAGCATGAGGCTCTGGATTTGATCCCCAGCACCATAAAAGAAATAATAATAATAAAAGTAATAGTGGTAATAGCAGCAGCAGCAGCAGCAGCAGCAACAGGGCAAGGTGGTATCCACCTGTAATCCCAGTACTTGGGAGGCTCAAACAGGAAGATTGCGGATCTGAGGCCAGCACTTATCCAGACCCCGTTTCAAAATAAAAAATAGGGCTGAGGATGTGGCTCCAAGGTAGAATGCCCCTGGGTTCAACCCCAGTGCCACAAAAGAAAAAAAAATTAAGAATATGTCTAGGTGGGCATGGTGGTACACACTTGTAATCCCAGTATTTGGGAGGCTGAGACAAGAGGATCGTGGTTTGCGGCCAGCCTCAGCTACTTAGTGAGGCCCTCCACAACTTAGTGAGATGCTGTTTCAAAATAAAGAATAAACGCCGGGCGTGGTGGCGCAGGCTTGTAATCCCCGCACTTGGGAGGCAGAGACAGGAGGATCGCACTGGTTCAGAGCCAGCCTTGCTGGCTTAAGAGACCCTGTTTCCACATAAAAAAGTTAAAAATAGGTCTGGGAGTGTAGCCCGTGGGAGTGTATCCCGGAGGTAGAAGGGCTTCCAGGAACCCAGTACCACCAAAAATAAAATAAAATAAGATAAAAAATTAAAAAAATAAAACAGGATCTCACTAAGTTGCTGAGGCTAACCTGGAACCTGTGATTCTCCTATCTCAGAGATCCTCTGGTCTCAGCCTCACGAATGCTGGATTTTTACAAGTGTGCGCCACCACGCCCATCTGTTTCTTAGTTTTGACAGATGTAAGATGTTAACTACAGGGGATGCAAGGGGAAGGCTACATGGGAACTCTGTGCTATCTTCACAACTTTCCTATGAATCCAAAATTATTTCAGAAATTAAAGTTTTAAGATGGTGGACATACCCCAGAAGAGGAGATAAGAGCTAAACTGAGATCATGAATATTTTTGCAATACCATCATAAACCTTAACTAACAACAAAGGTGAACTCAGGGCGGAAGAGTCTGGGATGGACAGAGGTGAGAGAACTGGAACCAGGTATCCACCAAGAAGCAAGTCCTTACACCTACTATGTAGGCAATCCAGCTCACACCCATGCAGAGGGTCTGCCTGCAGAGGCTGTATGTTGCTCTAACACCCCTGGGTTTATCTTTTTTTTTTTTTGGAATGGGGATTTAACTCAAGAACATCCTGCTACATGCCAGCCCTTTTTATTTTTTATTTTGAAACAGTGTCACCCTAAATTGATGAGACTGGCCTTAAACCTGTGAACCTCCTGTTTCAGCCTCCCAAGTACTGAGATTACAGACATGCTCACTCCTGATTTTTTTGTTGTTGTTTTTGGTTTTGGTTTTGGTTTTACTGGGGATGGAAACCAGGGGCTTTCTACTCTTCTACCTCTGGGATACACTCCCAGACCTATTTTATATTTTATTTGGAAACAGGGTCTCTTAAACCAGCTGAGGCTGGCTTCGAACCTGCATGATCATCCTGTCTCAGCCTCCCAAGCATGGGGATTACAAGCGTGCGCCACCAAACCGGGCTCCTGATGTTTCTGAAGCCGAAGAAGACCGGTACACTCACCTGGGATCTGAGCCAGTTCTGTGGAACTCATCTCTTCTCAGATGTTCAGGTCACAATCCTTAGCCAATTGTTGGAAAATCTGCTGACTGGAATATCTACCAGTTTCTTGCCCTTGGCCTCTTTCGCCTCACGCCAGGAGGGCCTCCGTGGTGTCCCCAGGCTCAGGAAGGATCCTTAACAGAGATATGAAACCCCTGAATGCTTCATTGCTCAGGAAGAAACTTCAGATAAAACTCTGGCTGCAAAAACTGCTGGTGAGACCAGTGTGATGGTGCATATCTGAAATCCCAACACTTAGGAGGCTGAGATAGGAAGATAGCAGGTTTGAGAATGGCCTCAGCAACCTAATGAGAATCTCATCCACTTAACAAAACTCTATTTCAAAATAAAAAGGGCGAAGGCAGGCATGGTGGCACATACTTGTAATTCCAGTACTTGAGAGGTTGAGACAGAGGGATCACAGGTTCACAGTCAGCCTCAGCAACTTAGTAAGGCCCTCTACAACTTAGTGAGACCCTATTTCCAAATAAAAAATAAAATAGGGCTGGGGATGTAGCTCCGAGATAGAAATCTCTGTAACCCCATGAGCATCAGACACTCTCCCTCAGCCTCCCTGACTGTGGCAACTGAATCCTTTAGAATCAAGGTCTTGAGTCGGGTGTGTGGTGGCGCAAGGTTGTAATCCCAGTCCTTGGGAGGCTGAAACAGGAGGATCTGGATTCGTGGCCAGCCTCATCTACTTAGTGAGGCCCTCTGCAACTTAATGAGACCCTGTTAAAAAAATAAAGAATAAAAAAATAGGGCTGGGGGTGTAGCTCAGACGTAGGGTAGCATATGCCTGTAATCCCAGAACACAGGGGCCTGAGCCAGGAGAATCACAAGTTTAAGACCAGTCTCAGCAACTGAATGAGTCCCCATTTTCACACACACACACACAAAAAAAAGTTGGGTGTGGTGGCCAAAGTTGTAATTCCAGCTCTTGGGAGGCTGAGATAAAAGGATCACAGGTTCAAAGCCAGCCTCAACAACTTAGTGAAGCCCTCCACAATTTAGTGAAAACAAAATAGGGCTGGGGTGTCGCTTGGAGGTAGACTGCCCCTGGGTTCAACCCCCAGTATCACAAAAAATAATAATAAATAAAATGGCTGAGGTGTATGAAACTCAAAGGTGCCCTTGGGTAGTATCAAAAAAAAAGAAAAAGAAAAAAGAAACAGCAGGAATGTACCACGTTCAGAGTAGAGCGAGCTTCTCTAAGTGACAGAAATGTTCCAAGCTTGGTCCTGGTGACATTTACCCCACTGCATAAATCTACTAAAAACGACTGTTCAGTTTGAATGGGTGAATCTTATAAGCTATAGCTGGTGAAACTCAAAGATAGATGAAATACTAGGCCAGTTGCTATAGCACACACATGTAATGCCAGTACATGGAAGACAGAGGTGAGAGCCCCAGCAACTTAGTGAGACCTCATTTCTAAATAAGAAATAAAAAAGGCTGGAGGTATAGCTCAGAGGTAGAATGCCTCTGGGTTCAATCTCCAGAAATGAAGTAGGACAGAAAGAAAGTTAAATTAGGTAAAAAGGAGATAACCCAGAAAGGAAAACTAGTTTTAAAATCTCAAAACTTCAGAATCTTTGTCACTCTAAAGGGCTTTCTTTTTTTTGTACTGGTGATTGAGCCCAGGGGCATTTTACCTCGGAACTATTCCCCTAGCCCTATTTTTTATCTTGAAACAGGGCCTCACTAAGTAGCTGAGGCTGGCCACGAACCTGCAATTCTTACTGGGGATGGGGATTATTACAAGCGTGTGCCACCATACCCAGTGTCCTGTTTACTCCTTAAGCAAAGATCCTCAGTAGGCCCACACCCTTAATCATAATGGCCCCTGTCCCCACCGGTGATTCCAGAGATCCATAAGGAAGGTGTAAAGGTCAAACACCACCCTTTGTCCTCAGGAACCAGAACATTCTGAGAAATCCAAACCTCCACCCTCTCCTGTGGGCCCCAGCCCACTCCCTCATGGGGGTTCCCTATAAAATAGGAGCTGTAAAGACCCCAAAGCACTCTCTCCCTCTTGAGATGGCCCACATTCTCCTTTGAACATGTATCCCCCACTATCCTAAATAAGCCTGTCTTCAGCGCATGCTGAAATTCTTTTCTGCCAGGGAAAGCAAGGACCCCACTGTTCTCAGTTCCTGAGGTAAGGAATCAACCTGTCTACCCCTGACATTTCTACAAGAAAGAAAGAAAAGAAGAGAAAAGAAAAGAAAGAAAACCAGGTGCTGTGGTGCACACCTATGATCCCAGTAATTAGGAGGCTGAGACAGTAAGATCGCAGGTTAGAAACCAGCCTCAGCAGTTCACGGAGGGTCTCAACAATTTAGCAAGACCTTGTTTCCAAATAAAAAGTAAAGTAGGGCTGGGGATGTGACTCAGAAGTAGAATGCCCCTGGGGTCAATTCCCAGCACCACATTCAAAAAGAAATGGAAAAAAAAGTGGGCGTGGTGGCTCACACTTATAATCTCAGTACTAGGGAGGCTGAAACGGGAGGATCCTGGGTTCACCAAAAGCCTCAGCAACTCAGTGAGACCCTGTTTCCAAATAAAAATAGGGCTAGGGGTGTAGCTCAGAGGTAGAATGCCCCTGGGTTCAATTCCTATTATTGCAAAAAATAAATAGGAAGAAAAACAGAATCACTGGTGGCAGCTCTCCTCTCCAAATCTGTATGTATAAGGGGAGAGGTCTACCCAAGACCCTCAAAGATCCTTCTAGAAGGCTCACAGCAATGCTCAAGGCTTGGAAAGTTCTCCTGTAGAACACCCCCACACACAGTAACTGCTACTCACCCAAAAGACGGAGAGGTCAGCTAAGAACCCAAGAGAGGTCAGCAGAGGACCCACAAGCACCTGTCTGGCACAGAGACCTGCTTCTAGCCCACAGACACCCCCAGCTGAGGACTTGGCTTTATGAAGGCTATGCTTCGGGGACCCACCTCTGCAGAGTCCTTGGGTGGGGCTGGGGGGGCAGGTCTTCCTCTCCACAGCTAGGTTGAAAGGGCAAGCTGGAATCAACAATAGGCGTCCCTCAGTCATTGACCCCAGATGCATCTGGCCACACCTGTGCCCCACCCTCAGCCATTCTAATTTAATTCTACTTTAATTGTTCCACCTGAGATTTGGAAATCAGTACCTTTAGCAGTGCGCCCCCAACCCAGACTCTCAGGAGCAACCCCCTCCCCAGACCCTCTGTGTCAGATCAGAGACTGTGTTGTGATAGGAAATAAACATTTGAGGTCTGGTCCAGTATCCCTGGTTCTCAGTTCCAAAACCCTTTATAACATCCCAATGCCTGCAACTATAGGATTCTCTTTTGTTAAATATTTGGCCTTTTACCCTTCCCATTCCCGAAATAGCTCCAGGGTACAGATAGGTTAAGGAAGTCCCTCTCAGTGGGCCTTGCCTATAATCCCAGCTACTCAGGAGGCAGAGGCTAGAGAATTCTGAATTGGAGACCAGCTGGGCAATTTAGCCAGATCCTATCTTTAAAAAATAAAAAGAAAAGAAAGGGCTTCAAGAGCTGGGGATATAGCTCAACACTCTCTCTCTCTCTCTCTCTCCCCCCCACCCCCCGTGTGTGTGTGTGTGTGTGTGTGTGTGTGTGTGTGTGTGTGACTAAGGATTGAACTCAGAGGCATTTCTAACTCTGAGCTACACCTTAGCCCTACTTTATTTATTTGTGGCACTGGGATGGAACCCAGGGGCCTTCTACTTCCAGGCTACTCCCTTAGTCCTATATTTTTCTTTAATTTTGAAACAGGGTCTTACAAAGTTCCTGAGAGCCTCAATAAGTTGCTGAGACTGACTTTGAACCTGATACTCTCGTCTCAGCCCCGAAGTCCTGAGATGACAGCTCTGAACCATTGCCCAGCTTTGACTACAATGTGGAAGGCCTTGGATTTGCTCCCAGGCACAAAATGGGTGTGGGGAGGCCTCTTTTGTTATTCATACATAAAATGCTTTTTTCTCTCCCCCTGAGTCTGGGGATGGAACCCGAGAACATTCTATATCTCTAAATTACACTCCCAGTTCTTTTTATTTACTTACTTGGTACTGGGGGATGAAACCTAGGGGCATTCTACCTTCAAGCAGCGCCCCCAGCCATTTCTTTTAAACAGGGTCTCCTTGAATTGCTGGGGGTCTCTAAATTGCTGAGGCTGACCTGACACCTGAGATCTTCCTGTCTCAGCCTTCCAAGTGACAGGGTTACCAGCTTGCACCACCATGCCCAGCATAGCTGGAATTTTAACATATCTGGTACTTGCAGAATTTGGCCCCCCGCCCAGCATGGTGGGCATGCTTGTAATCCAGTACTTGGCCTCAGCTACTTACCAGCCTCAGCTACTTAATGAGGCCCTCCTCAATTTAGTGAGACCCTGTTTCAAAATAAAGAATTTTTTTTTTAATCGGATTAGCAGGGTGTGGTGGCTGCACTCTTGTAATCCCAGCATTCCTAAGGCTGGGACCGAAGGCTGGGACCGTAGGATCGCGCCTCGCGGACAGCCTCAGCTACTTAATGAGGCCTTCCGCAACTTAGTGAGACCCTGTTTCAAAAATAAAGAATAAGAATTAGGGCAGAGAAGGTAGCTCGGAGGTCGAATGCCCCTGGGTTCCATCCCTAGACTCGAAAAAAAAAAAAAAAAATCGGACTGGAGGGTGTAGCTCGGAGGTAGAATGCACCTGGGTTCAATCCAAAGGTGGGGGGGGGGGGAATCTGGTCCCCCAACCACAGCTGAAGGGTCTAAGCAGCTTTCACGCACTTGGCTGCAATTACAATCATCTGGGACTCTATGAAGATCCCCCCCCCTTCTAACACGCGCGCGCGCACACACACACACACACACACACACACACACACACACATCCCATCTGAGAAGCAGCTATCTGACCCCTGCAGCAGACTCTCTGGGCATTGGCCCTTTGAAATGTCTCAGATAAATGGGTTTAAGCTGCCCTCAAGGTTAGAGCCACTGGCTAGGGAAGAGTGTGAACTCGGGCTGCAAAAGGGTCTCCGCCTATCAGCAATCGGGGTGGATCCCGGAAGTTCTCTGCAATGGGATTGGTTCCCCGGAGCCAATCGCAGAGCTCGGGCAGAAAGCTCACCCTTTTATCAGCCCCCCGGCACCTGCTGCTCTCCAAGGCTGTAGAGGGCGTGGCTTCCGGGCAGGTGAGTTAGTGCTGCGCTTGCTTATCTCCCCTCTCTTAGGTCTCCAAGATAAGATTCAAACTCCCTTTCTTGGAAAGCTGGAATGTCAACTTTTGAAGGACTCCTGGGTTTTCCGCCCACACGCGGCTTGGTGAAAGGGTGCAGCTGTCTGGGAGGAGGGCCCTGCCCAGAATTCTTGTAAGACTTGCCCAGCTTTTCCTCTCTTGAGGGAACTTCGAGTCTTCCTCTCTAAAACCAGTGGTTCCATGGCTCCCGGGAGGTGGCCAGGGCTTGCCTTTAGGACAGCTGACTTATAGGAAAAGGCTAGCATTTGAGTGTTTTTCTGTTCCCTCGGTGGATTTAATATGTATATAGAGGGGCGGGAAAGGGTGTAGCTCAGTGGAAGAACGCATACTTTGCATGCATGAGGCTCTAGGTTCCATCCCAGCACCAAAAAGAAAAAAAGAAAGACCCTACTAAAAATTCCAAGGGAAAAATGACATGGACGAGCTGTGTGTGGAGTTTGGGGCGATACTGTGGTTTTGTGTGCATGTAAGTCTCCTCTTGAAAGGGCAACTGCCTTTTAAGAGGCAGTTCTACCTTCAAACCACCCTCTCCAGCCTCTCTGTGTGTAACTGTGGACCAAACCCAGGTGCATTCTATCTCCGAGCTATACCCTCAGTCCTATTTTGTTTTATTTTTGTGGTACTGGAGGTGGAACCCAGGGGCTTTTCTACCTCCGGGCTATACTCCCAGACCTGTTTTATACTTTACTTGAAAACAGGGTCTCACTAAATTGCTGAGAGCCTAAGTAGCTGAGGCTGGCTTCGAACCTGTGCGATCCTCCTGTCTCAGCCTCCCAAGTGCTGGGATTGCAAGTGTGTGCCACCACGCCCAGCTAATCCTATTTTATTTTGAAAAAGACTCTAAATTGCTGAAGGCCTCACTAAGTTGCTGGGGCTGCCTTTGAATTTAAAACCCTTCTGTCTCCAGCCTCCAAATACTGGAATTATAGGTGCCCAGCTGGGACATTGCCTTTTATTCATTCAGCTGACAGAGCCTCTCAGAACTATGCTAGTTCTGTTTCTGGATTAAACACTTTTCATTTTGTTTATATTGAGGATTGAACCCAAGGACATTCTGCCTCCGACCTACACCCCCAGTCCGATTTTCTTTTGTGTGTGTGTGTGTGTGAGTCTAGGGATGAAACCCAGGGCATTCAACCTCCGAGCTACACCCTCTGCCCTAATTCTTATTCTTTATTTTTGAAACAGGGTCTCACTAAGTTGTGGAAGGCCTCATTAAGTAGCTGAGGCTGTCCGCGAGGCGCGATCCTACGGTTGAAACAAGGTCTCGCTAAATTGCCGAGGCTGGTTTCAAACTTGGAATCCTCCTGGCTCAGCCTCGGACTAGGGTTACAAGGTGTGCACCACCACACCCAGGTTTGTTCCTTAAATCACTAGCACTTACTGTGTCGATCATTATCACAGGCCAAGCACAGGTGCATCCCTTACAGACCTGAGCGCTGAGACCAGCTTCTATCAATCGTTCGTTCATAAATCTACTAAACCTGCTATTTCACGTGGTGTAGGCCACCTCAACTCACTAACTTGCCTTATATTTCCCACCTGGGCAGTGGCTGGAACTGAGTGTTCCCAAATAGCAGATGTGTCTCTGCCAGGACCGCCCCCCAAGAGGGCAGCCCAGCAAGCCACCAAGGCCGTCCCTCCTCTCCTATGGGGTCAGTAGTTAGCAATGGGGAAGGAGTGGGGGAGGGGGAGTTTCCAGAATCACCGACTGGGAGGTCTCCTCAGCCTAATATGCTCACATCACCCACATTCCTCACAAGAACCTGCCAGAGCTGGGCTCAGTGGCGCACACTTGTAATCTCAGCATTTGGGAGGCTGAGACAGGAGGATTGTGGTACTCAGACAGCTTCAGGTACTTAGGGAGGACCTTTGCAACTCAGTGAGACCCTGTTTCCAAATAAAGAATAAAAAATAGGGCTGAGAGTGTAGCTCAGAGGTAGAATGTCCCTGGGTTCCATCCCCAGTTCTGAAAAAACAAAAAACTCTGCCTCCTGGCAATCCACATAGCTCTCCAGTCTTTGCCTTGTACATTTAGCTTTGCTTTACTACACTGTTATAGCAGGAAGACTGTGTGGGTGTTAAGGCAACCTTTATCTGTTTAATATGGTACAGGAGTTGCACCCAGGGCCTTACCACACATGCTAAGGACTTGATTTACCGCTGAGCTGAATCCCAAGCACTGCAGTTCCCCCAAATCTGAGCGGCCCTTCCTGGAGGAAAGGCCTACTGCTCGCTGGTTATTCTGCAATTAGATAAACCGTATGACCTATCAGATGTGAGGAGTTGGGGGTTAATTTTCTGCCTGTATGGCTGCCCTGTGCAATCACCATGCTTGTTTTAAAAATCTCTTGCGGTTGCCGGGCGTGGTGGCGCACGCTTGTAATCCCAGCTCTTGGGAGGCTGAGACAGGAGGATCGCGCAGGTTCGAGCCAGCTTCAGCTACTTAGTGAAGCTCTCAGCAACTTAGTGAGACCCTGTTTCCGAATAAAATATATGGGTCTGGGAGTATAGCTCAGAGGTAGAAAGCCTCTGGGTTCCACCCCCAATACCACCAAAAAAAAAAAAAATTTTTTTTTGCAGCTATGTTTTAATCTGTTAATTTGCAAAATTAGGCTCTTAGGTTTCATATGTTTCTCTTGTTTTGCTGTTGTTGGTTTGGAGGGAATTGTTTTGTTTTTTGTTTAGTACTGGGGATTGGACCCAGCAGAGTTCTACCTCAGAGCTGCACTCCCAACTTGAAACAAGGTCTGGGTTGCTGAGGCTGCCTCAAACCTGCAATCCTCCTGTCTCAGCCTTCCAAGAACTGGGATTATAGGTGTGTACCACCACACCTGGCCCTCTTGATGAATTTAATCTCTACTGGATAGTTTATTCTCCAAAGAACATACAAATAGTCCTGAATGAAGCAAGGAGTGGCTGGTGTTTGGGATAAGAAGGCTGTCTCCCTGTCTTTGGGGTGGGGGGGTACTGGGCATTCTACTTCCGAGCTACACCCCCAACCCTATTTTTTATTCTTTACTTTGAAACAGGGTCTCACTAAGTTGCAAAGGGCCACACTAGGTAGCTGAGGCTGTCCACGAATCGCGATCCTCCTGTCTCAGCTACCCAAATGCTGGGATTACAAGGGTGGCCACCATGCCTGGCTTCGTTTTCTTTATTTTTTTCCTCCTAGAGCTGGGAGTTCCGATCTCACATGCAGGTCAGGATGGCATCTCCTCCTCAGCTGAATTTTAACCTGCAGAAACTCCTCGAACA
Organism: Muscardinus avellanarius; assembly: GCF_963383645.1. Classification (NCBI taxonomy): domain Eukaryota; kingdom Metazoa; phylum Chordata; class Mammalia; order Rodentia; family Gliridae; genus Muscardinus; species Muscardinus avellanarius. Next base: position 65,845,638 of record NC_137796.1, read on the forward strand.
ACTCAACCGTGAGGAGTTGAGCCGTTTCAAGTCCTTGCTGAAAGCCTCCGCCTCGCAAAATGAGCTAATGCAGGTCCCCCAGGAGAGGATACAAGAGGCCAGTGCAAAGCAACTGGCGGAAATTCTCACCAACTGCTGCCCCAAGTCCTGGGTGGAGGCTTCGACCTTCCACATTTTTAAGAAGTTGAACCGGACAGATCTTTGTGAGAGAGCAAAGAAGGAAATCAAAAGTAAGCAGAAACTGGTTCACACTGTGTCCTAGGAGGAATTGTCTCTAGGGTTTTAGAAAATAAGATTTTTTTTTCTGTAATATGCACAGGATAGGGAGTAATTGGGATACTTTTATCCCAATTACTGAAAAGAGAGACTTCAGATGAAGAGAAACCTCAGGGGGAGCCAAGGAAGAGATAAAAGGGTAGAGGAGGAGGAAGACTTAGATTCATTAACAGAAATACTACATAGACTATGTGTATACATGTGAATATATATCAATATATATCAATCAGTATACTCTGTATTAGGAGAGAAAGAGCATGTGCATGTGTGTCACTATCCACATGATTTACACTGAAATGTGAGACCATACCAATAAAAGCACACGAAAAAATAAAAGCTGGCTGTGATGGTGCGTGCTTGTACTTGGGAGACTGAGACAGGAGGATCACAGGTTCAAAACCAGCCTCAGCAACTTAGCGAGGCTATTGGCAACCTAGTGAGACTGTTTCCAAGTAAAATAGAGCTGGAGATATAACTTGGAGGTAGAATGCCTCTGGATTCAATCCACCTGTAATCCCAGTACTGGGGAGGCTGAGACAGGATGTTCGCAGGTTTAAGATCAGCCTTGGCAATTAGGCACTGCTTGAAAATAAGGATTGGGGTATAGCTTGAAGATAGAAGGCCCTTGGGCTCAATCCCCATCACCCACCAAAATTATATGTATATATATTTATATATTCATACTCATATAAGATACATATAAGTATATATGAGTATATATAGTACATATACCTATATATTAATATACTTACGTATATGATATATATACTTAGTATAAATAGTATATGTGTATTTATACTCTTTCAAAAAGTTGCATCTCAGCTGAGTATGGTGGCCCACGCTTCTATCCCGGCATTTGGGAGGCTGAGACCAGAGGATCGTGGTTCATAGACAGCCTCAGCTACTTAGGCCCTCCACAACTTAGAGCCTGTTTCAAAATAATAAAAAACAGGGCAGGGGGTATAGCTTGGAGATCGAATGCCCCTGGGTTCTATCCCCAGACCCGTAAAAAAAAAAAAAAAATTTGCATCGGTGCTGAAAATGTACCAACTTTTGTCATTTTCTAAACAATGCAGTATAACTACTTACATAACCGTATTGAGTATTATTAGAATCTAGAGATCTTTCAAAGTACAGGAGGATGTGTATTGGTTCTATGCAAATACTAGGCCTCTTAATTTTTGGTACTGGGGATTGAACCCAGGGAGATTCTACACCTTTAACCATCTTTATTTTTATATTTATTTATTTATTTATTTTGGGTGGTACGGAGGATAGAACCCAGGGGCCTTCTACCCCTGGGCTACACTCCCAGACCTATTTTATATTTTATTTGGAAACAGGGTCTCTTAAACCAGCTGAGGCTGGCTTCGAACCTGCGCGATCCTCCTGTCTCAGCCTCCCAAGCGCAAGGATTACAAGCGTTTGCCACCACGCCTGGCTCTTTTATGTTCTCAAACAGAGTCTCATTAAGTTGCTGAGGCTGGCCTCAAATTGGCAGTCCTGTCTCAGCCTCCTGGGATTACAGGCGTGCGCCGCTGTGCCCGCACTAGATCATTTTATTTATGTAAGACACTGAGCAGCACAGAATTTGGTACCTCATGGGTCAGGAAGAGATTCCCCACGGACACTGAGGGACAACTGTATACACCGGCCTTTACACTGCTTTACATACTGTTTCTTTAATAGCTTCTGTGTTCATAAATTGATATGATTATAGTCCAGGTAGACTGAGTTAAATAAAAATTATGAAATTTAGTTTCACCTTTTTACCATTAATGTGCTTATTTTTGTGTATGGTGCCAGGGTTGCAACCCAGGGCCTTGCACATGGTAGGCAAGCACTTTCACTGAGCTGTACTCCCAGCCCCACCTTTTCACCTTTATAGAAGAATTTTAAATTGTACAGGTGTTTGCTTTTGGGTTAACAGTCTGTTTGCCTAAGACACAGATTTTAGTTCTTATTTTGTGGTACTAAGGATCAAGTCCAGTGGCCTCTACCACGGAACTATATCTCCAGCCCTTTTTATTCATGTGTGTGTTGCAGAGGGCCTCGCTAAGTTGCTGAGGCTGGTCACAAGCCTGCAATCCTCCTATCTCAGCCTCCCAAGTACTGGGGGTCACAAGCTCGTGCCACCATTCCCAGGCCTTTTTGTTTTTTAGTTTGAAACAGTCTGGCTAAGTTGCTGAGGCTGGCTTCAAACCTGCGATCCTCCCGTCTTTCCCTCCCAAGTACTGGGGTCACAGGAGTGTACCACCACACCCAGATTTCTACTGTTTTTTTTTCCCTTTAATATATTGTCAGTTTTATTCCAGCTCAGAACTGTTCCCTGTCTATAGTGGACAGGTAAAGGACTTGACCTCTAACTAGCCCCTGGAGATTACAAATTTGAATATAGCAAGAGGGATTCCAGAGCATGGCAGAGGGTTACCAGGGTCTGGGCTTTGGAAGACACACATTTCCTTTGTCTTCTCCTGTTTCTTTTTCAGAAGCAAAATTGAAATCGGCTGAGCAAGAAAAGCCTTCAGTAGTAGGTAAGTTGCCTTCTTTGCAATTTTCATCCCTCATGTGAGATTTTGGAACTCAGGATTTTTTATTTATTTATTTTTTTTTTTTTTTTTAGGTACTGGAGATGGAACCCAGGGGCATTCTACCTCTGAGCTACACCCTCAACCCTATATTTTATTCTTTATTTTGAAACAGGGCCTCACTAAGTTGCTGAGGCTGTCTGCAAACCGCAATCCTCCTGTCTCAGTCTCCCAAATGCTGGGATTACAATCATGCACCACCACGCCCAGCTTCAGGGATTTCTTTTAACAAGACCTTGTGCTGAGTGCTAGGATTGCAGCAAAATGATTTATCCCGTCAGCTAAGAGGGAATTTGTCCTGAATATGGGTACTGGTGAGACACAGAAAGTTCAGGTGAGAAAATCTCACTGGAAATCGGTCAAACCTACGAACCTCCTGTGTCAGCCTCCTAAGTACTGGAATTACAGATGTGTGCCACCACCTGCAGTTACCAATATTCTTTTAGGGACGTTCTACCTCTAAGATAACTCCCCAGCCCTTTTATTTTAACAGCCTAAGTTAATGATGGTCTCACTAAATTGCCAAGGCTGGCCTTGAATCTGTGAGCCTCTTGTCTCAGTCTCCCAAGTACTAGGATTACAGACATATACTCCTGGTTTGCCAGTATACTTCATAATGTGACTTTGGCTCAAGAGTAAACTGGAGGATGGTTTGGAAAATTCCTCCACAGCCAATATGCCCAATCCCCATACCCTGGCTGCTTCTATGGGTGCAGGAATAAGCCAATAATATTTTATGATGCCACTTGATAGACTATTAGAGCTGAAATTTTACAGTGCACTAAGAAATTGCACCTGCCACACAGTAAGTTGTCATGTAAATATTCCACGTGAGCCAGAAATCACATTTTTTTAAATATTTAGCCAGGAGCCAGGTGTGGTGGTGCACACTTGTAATCCCAGTACTTGGGAGGCTGAGACGGGAGGATTGCACAGGTTTGAAGCCAGCCTCAGCTACTTAGTGAGGCTCTCAGCAACTTAGACCCTGTTTCCAAATAAAATAAAAATAGGTCTGGGAGTGTAGCCTGGAGGTAGAAAGCTTCTGGGTTCCATCCCCAGTACCACACACACACACACACAAAAAAAAAAAAAATTAGCCTGGCATGGTGGCAAATGCTTGTAATCCCAGCATTTGGAAGGCTGAGACAGGAGGATTGTGATTCAAAGACAACCTCAGCTACTACTTAGGCCCTTTGTAACTCAGTGAGAACCTGTTTCAAGATAAAGAATAAAAAAATTGGGTTGGGGGTGGAGCTCAAAGGTAGAATGCCCCTAGGTTCCATCTCTGGTAACACACACACACACAAAATATATATATGGCCAAGAGTGGTGGCACATGCTTATAATCCCAGCATTTGGGAGGCTGACACAGGAAGATCACAGTTCACGGCCACCCTCAGCTACTTAGTGAAGCCCTTTGCAACTCAGTGAGACCCTGTTTCAAAATAAAGGATAAAAAATAGTGCTGGAGTGTAGCTCAGAGGTAGAATGCCCATAGGTTCCATTCCCAGTACAAAATACATATCCCACTATGGTGGCGCACACCTGTGTAATCCCAGTTCTTGGGAAACTAAGATAGAATCACAAGCTTGAATCCAACCTCAGCAACTTAGCAAGACCCTATTTCAAAATACAAAATACAAAGAGCTGGGAGTGTAGCCCAGAGTTAAGACAGCCTTGAATTCAGTCCCTAGTACCCAAAATTGCTCGTGTGAGTGAGTGTCCTAAGTTGCATAAGGACACTCTACTATGTTGGCACAATGACAAATCACCTAATGAGACATTTCTTGTTAGACGATGTTGTATCCTGAATCATGTGGAATTTTTTTGCCCAGTCAGGAATACAAATGGAGGTCATGGCATGATTTACTCCTGTTCTTTCTTTCTTTTTTTTTTTTTTTTTTTTGAACTGGGGATCAAACCCGTGGGCATTTTAACACTGAGTCCCACCAGCCCTGTTTTATTTTTTTTTGTCTTGTAACGGAATCTAAGTTGCTAAAGGCCTCGCTCAACTGAGACTGTCCTTCCTGGAACCTGCAATCCTCCTGTCTCAGCCTCCCAAGAACTGAAAAGACGAGTGTGCATCACCACGCCCCACTCTTTTATGTCCAGTATCTCCTTAATATCTCCTTTCCATAACCTAGGCTTAGCTATTGGGGTTGGTGGTCGAACTCACACCATTTTGCAATCCCACTACCTCTGAAAAGTTTACCATTGTCATGAGTATGTAATATTCCTCTTTTTCTTCAGAGTTAAAATGGACTTTAGAAACCAGATGCTTCCTTATGGAAAGAATACCACAGTCACTGAGAGAAGACAAACCAGGTTGGTCTTAGGACATTCTCTATGGACGGGCACTAAACAAAGCCAGCTTTTCCTCCTGCCCTCTCAGACCTCAGTGTCTGCTACTTCTCAACCACCACCTGTCTCTGGAAGGTACCTTCATTCCCTCCAAGAGCAGATGGAAACAGGGTGTGGTGGCACATGCCTGTAATCCCAGTACTTGAGAGGCTGAGACAAGAGGATCACAGGTTTGAGGCTGGCTTCAGCAACTTAAGATTCTAGTAAAAAATAAAAAATAAAAAAGCCGGGCGTGGTGGCACACGCTTGTAATCCCAGCATTTGGGAGGCTGAGACCGGAGGCTTGCGGTTCGGGGACAGCCTCAGCTACTTAGTGAAGCCCTCTGCAACTCAGTGAGACCCAGTTACAAAAAAAGAATAAAAAATACTTGTAATCCCTGCGCTTGGGAGGCTGAGACAGGAGGATCGCATAGGTTCGAAGCCAGCCTCAGCCACTTAGGCTTTCAGCAACTTAGTGAGACCCTGTTTCCAAATAAAAATATAAAATAGGTCTGGGGGTATGGCCCGGAGGTAGAAAGCCCCTGGGTTCCACCCCCAGTGCCACCAAAAAAAAATAATAAAAAAAATAAAAAATAGGGCAGGGGGTGGAGCTCAGAGGTCGAATCCCCCTGGGTTCCATCCCCAGACCCGCAAAAAAAACAAAAGGCTGGGCATTGCAGTGCAGTCATGTACTCTCAGTGCTTAAGAGATTGAGACCAACACGGGCGTGGTGGTGCACACTTGTAATCCCAGCATTCAGGAGGCTGAGACTGGAGGATTGCAGTTCACAGAGAGCCTCAGCTACTTAGTGAGGCCCTCTGCAACTTAGACCCTGTTTCAAAATAAAGAATAAAAATTCAGGCATGGTAGCGCATACTTGCAATCCCAGTACTTGGGAGGCTGAGACAGGAGGATCGCACAGGTTTGAAGGCAGTCTCAGCTACTTAGTGAGGCTCTCAGCAACTTAGACCCTGTTTCAAAATAAAATATAAAATAGGTTGGGGGCATAGCCCGGAGGTAGAGGCCCCTGGGTTCCATCCCCAAGAACACAAAAGAGAATAAAAAATAGGGCAAGGGGTGTAGCTCAGAGGTAGAATGCCCCTGGGTTCCATCCCCAGACCTAAAAAAAAAAAAAAAAAAAAAAAGATTGAGTGTTGCTGACTAATCTCAGTCGGGTCGTTATTGTCCACTCCCGGTCAAATCCTCAGAAAGATGGGGCAAAAGGCAGGTGGAGTTCTGCAGAATCTTATCTGCAGCGATTCTTTCCCTTTAGGGACTAAATTTTCTTTAGGTCCCTAAATGACGACGCTTTGGAAAGAACCTGAGGTGGACAAAGGCTTCTTGAGCCAATGACACTTTATTACAAAAACCCCAAGAAATTTATACCCTTTACCAGTAAAGAAAAAAGGGGGGGGGGTGTCTTTCAGCTGGCTGTTGGCCCTCGAAGAATTAACTCCTGTTCCTCTCCAAGGTCTTGTAGATAAGCAGTTCCAGGTGGCAGCCTCCCAGAATAGTCAAGGCTTGGGAGCTTCTCGGGGAATCTTCTTTAACTTTTCCTGGAACTTTTTCATCTTTTTGGGCTCAGTTCATATAGCAAGTGTGGGGAAATGTGGTGATTCAGGTGGATGTGATGGAGTTTCTTCAGGTGTTGGTACCTTATCTTCTAAGTCTGAAAGCTTAAGCATACTCACAACACAGTTTGGCAGACAAAATACCACAAACAACACCACAAGGTTCTTAGTTCTAATTGTCAGATGTATTTCCTTAACTGCTAAGCACTCTTCTTTAGACAACAAGTCTATTAAAAGCCTACTCATCTTTAATAATCCACTTCCCTGTCACAAACTCTCTGCAACCTGCTTCTAACTTTCTAATTCCTTCCTTTCCCAGTTGGGACTTTCTTATGATAAGCTCTTCTTCATGCAAAAATGCTTTTCTTATTCTTACGGTATTTCCTTTCCTTCATACATATATATTTAGAACGTCTGTCCTTTATTTAGTCATATTCATTTCTAACTATGCGGTCAGTCAACAGTCTTTTTCTTTGGGTCTATTGTATTTGGGCAGCTAAGTTGTTTATCAACTAAATTGCTCTAAGGTCACACACAAGGTTTTTCTCTGTCTCTAGGCAGGATTTCAAGGGTAAACGATTACTTTGAACTGAGCTACTTTGTCGGAGTTAATGGATAGTGATGAAGGTCGGAGGCCATTTGTGATTGCTGCGGCTGGGGTGCTTATCACAGTACCTGAATTCTGGCCAGTTTCTCATTATTGTTGAGCAGAGCCAAGGACGTTTAGACAAATTATTAGAGAGTTTATTTCCACAGACTCAGTTTCTTTTTATAGTCCTGATTTCACATCACTGGAGCAATTCGTGTAGAAAGTTAAAAGGAATAATAGTGAAGGGTATCTAAAAGTGGGGGGTACTTTGGCCAGAGACGATACCTCCTTCTCGGGGCTTTTTTGCCGATTAACTATGTGGAGTGGGGTCTCAACACATAGATGCCGAGGCAGCAGGATGTCTTGGCAATTGAGACCAGAAGATCATGGGATTGAGACCAGACTTGGCAACTTAAAAGCAAGACCCTCAGCAACTTAGCAAGATCCTGTTTCAAAAACAAAAAGAAATGGGAATATAGCTTTGAGGTAGAATGCTCCTGGATTTAATCCCCAGGGCCAAAAAATAAATAAAACTTGAAGCAAACCCTGGGGAAAATCCGAATTCAGTTTCTAAAATCTGAGGAGTAACCAGGGGCATGGTTGCACACAGCCTCAGCAAGTAGTGAGACTTTGATCAACCTAGTGAGACTGTCAAAAATAAAAAATAGGGCTGAGGATGTAGCTCAGTCCTCAGTATGTTTTGTAGTTTCTTTCTTAGCCTTTGCCCTTTTTGATGCTCTGATAGCTTGAATACTATCAGCTCACAGATGAGAAAATGGAGACCTGTTGTGGGGATGTGACTTGTGATTCTGCAGTTATGTGAAGATTAGTGTGTCTCTAAAATATTTCTTGTGTGTGTGTGTTACTAGGAATAAAACCCAAGGGCATTCTATCTCTGGGGTACACACCAACAACCTATTTTTTATTTTGAAATAGGGTCTCACTAAGTAGTGGAGGGCATCACTGAGTAGCTGAGGCTGGCTGCAAACCTGCAACCCTCCTGTCTCTGCCTCCCAAGTACTGGGATTACAAGTGTGAGCCACCACACCTGGCTTCTGGCTGCATTTTTGTGTGTGTGTGGTACTGGGCTGGGGGAAACCCAGGGGCTTTCTACTTCCAGGATATACTCCCAGACCTATTTTATACTTTATTTGGAAACAGGGTCTCACTAAGTTGCTGAGAGCCTCACTCAGTAGCTGAGGCTGGCTTCAAACATGTGGGATCCTCCTGTCTCAGCCTCCCAAGCATGAGATTACAAGCGTGCGCCGCCACACCTGGCTTCTGGCTGTATTTTTAAATAGCCATATTGATGGATAATTTTTTTTTTTTTTTTTTTTGGTGGTACTGGGGATGAAACCAAGGGGCCTTCTACCTCCAGGCTACACTCCCAGACCTATTTTATATTTTTTTTAATTTGGAAACAGGGTCTCTTACGCCAGCTGAGGCTGGCTTCAAACCTGCTCAATCCTCCTGTCTCAGCCTCCCAAGTGCAGCGATTACAAGCGTGCACCACCACACCCGGACTGATGGATAATTTTTTTAACATAAAATCCTGTTCACTGCAGGTGCACTACGTCGAGATGTTTAGGAAATTGACAGAGTTTTGCAGCTATCACTACTAGTCAAATTCACATTTGTTTTTGTTATACTAGGGATTGAATCCAGGGGCATTCCATCCCCAAGCTATACTTCCAGCACATTTTAGGGGTTTTTTTTGTTTTGTTTTTGAAATAGTATCATTAAATTGCAGAGGCTGGCCTGCAACTTTTAATCCTTCTGTCTCAGCCTCCCAAGTACTGGGATTAAAAGTGAGTACCACCATGGCCAGTTGAGATCGCTCCTAAACCTCTTTAACCCCTAAGTGTTCCTTTCCTACTTACACAAGGTCATTTTCTTTTCCCTGGTCAATAACCATCCATGTCCTGTCTATTTCTTGCTTGATATCGCTGATCATACAGAAAATAAATATAGACACGCAATTAAGAGGAAGATTGAGCAGATCTGGAAGAACAACTTCTGGCCTGAGGACAGCGATAAGGTGCACGTTGTTCTGCAGAGATACCAGACGCTCATCCCGTTCTGCAACCCCGAAAGCAACAGAGAGTCCTTTAAGCGCTCAGTGGTGTTGTATGGCCCCCCAGGCTTCGGGAAAACCACGCTGGCCAGGAAGCTGATCCTGGACTGGACCCAGTTCAACCTGATCCAGTTCCAGTGTGTTTTCTACCTCAACTGCAGGGAGCTCGCCTGCATGCCCCCCTGCACCTTTGCAGAGCTGATCACCAAGGACTGTCCCGAGTTGCAGGAGGAAATCCTAGTGGCCGTGGCCCGAACAGACCGAGTCCTGTTTGTTGTGGATGGCTTTGATGAGCTGCGCGTCCCCTTGGGGATGTTTATCTGTGACATCTGTGGAGACTGGAAAGCGCAGAAGCCAGTGCCCATCCTCCTGAGCAGTTTACTGAAGAAGAAGATGGTGCCCAACTCCAACATTCTGGTCACCACACGGCGCCGGGCCCTGCGAGACCTCCTGCTCCTCGTGGACCAGCCGTGCTTTGTGGAGATGGAGGGCTTCTCGGAGCAGGACAGGAAGGAGTACTTCCAGAGATACTTTAAAGACGAGGACCATGCACGCCGAGCTTTCGATGCCATGCGTTGCAGCGCGGCCCTGTTCCGCATGGGCTCAGCTCCAGCCGTGTGCCAGCTGGTCTGCGCCTGCCTGGAGCTCCAGATGCAGAGGGGGCAGGACCCCCGGCTGGCCTGCCAGTCCCCCACCTCGCTGTTCCTGCAGTTCCTCTGTGGCCAGTTCACACCGGCTGCCGGCGGCTGTGCCCAAAGGGACCTGCGGGCCCCGCTGGAGGCCCTGTGTCTCCTGGCCGCCCAGGGCCTGTGGACGCAGCAGCTGTCTTGGTTTGACAACGGAGACCTGGGGAGACTCGGGGTGACGGAGTCCCATCTCCATCCCTTCCTGGACAAACACATCCTCCAGAGGGACGAATACTGCGAGGGCTGCTTCTCCTTCGTGCATCTCAGCATCCAGCAGTTCCTGGCCGCCATGTTTTACATCCTGAAGCTCCAGGAGCAGGGAAAGCGGGACAGTTTGAGGTGGGACAGCGAGGACATCGGAGACGTGCGCACGCTGTTCTCCAGGGAAGCCAGAGCCAGGAACCCCAGCCTGACCCAGGCCGGCCACTTCCTGTTCGGCCTCTTGAACAAGAAGAGGGCCCAGGAGCTGGAGGCCACTTTCAGCTGCCAAACATCGCTGGAGGTCCAGAAGGAGTTGCTGAAATGCGGGGCCGAGGAGACCCAGCCCTTCCTGTTGAAGATGGATCTGAGGGAGGTTTTGTACTGTCTTTACGAATCCGGGGAGGAGGAGCTGGTGAAGGACGCGATGGTCCCCTTTGAGGATGTGTCCCTGCACGTGAAGAGCAGCGAGGACCTCCTGTACGCTGTGTTCTGTCTTGGGCACTGCAGGAACCTGCAGAGGCTCTCCCTGCAGGTGGACAAGGCCGTTTTCCTGGATGATGCTCCACTGGACTCTTATGTTCCAGGCAGCAGGTTAGCACTCTGTTCAGTTTTCTTTTGTACCAAAGATTGAACCCAGGGGCATTCTATTTCCTTTTTTTTTTTTTTTTTTTTTTTTGTGGGTCTGGGGATGGAACCCAGGGGCATTCGACCTCCAAGCTACACCCCCTGCCCTATTTTTTTTATTCTTTATTTTGAAACCGGGTCTCACTAAGTAGCTGAGGCTGTCTATGAACCGTGATCCTCCGGTCTCAGCCTCCCAAATGCTGGGATTACAAGCGTGCACCACCATGCCTGGCTATTCTATTTCCAAATTACATCTTCAGCCTTTTTTTTTTTTTTTTTTTTTTGGTGTGTGTGTGTGTCTGTGTGGTCTGTGTGTGTGTGGTTGGTACTGGGGTTGGAACCCAGGGGCTTTTCTACCTCCGGGGTATACTCCCAGACCTATTTTATATTTTATTTGGAAACAGGGTCTCACCTAGTTACTGAGAGCCTCACTAAGCAGCTGAGGCTGGCTTTGAACCCGTGTGATCCTCCTGTCTCAGCCTCCCAAGCATGGGGATTACAAGCGTACACCACCATGCCCAGCTTCCCTTTTTATTTTTTAGTTTGAAATGGGTCTCACTAAGTTGCAGAGGCTAGCCTCGATCCTACGATCCCCCTTGTGTCTGCCTCCCAACTACTGTGATTACAGGTGTGCACCATCACGCCCAGCTCAGACATAGTTTGTGATCAGTAAATAGCATGGTAAATTAGCTTCAGAAATGTCCAATTTCTTTTATATGGATGCAACATCAGATGCTCAAATGTCTCTAATTGATACAGCTCTTACTCTCGCAAGGGAAGTACTTAGAATTTTAACTTATAGTTAACTCTCTCTCTATTGGGTTGTTGTGTAGAAATATAAAATTCACAGCCAGACATGGTAGTGTACGCTTGTAATACCACTCCTTGGGAGGCTGAAAGGGGAGGATCACAGGTGCGCAGCCAGCCTAGGCTACTCTTTTTTCTTTTTGTACTGGGCGTGGAACCCAGGGGCATTCAAATGTTGATTTTTCTCTTTAGACATGTTCAGTCCATAATTATTCTCTTCCTTGTAGGTCCGAGGATTATCAAAACCTGCTTTCTTTATGGACAGACCTCTGTTCCGTGTTCGACTCAAATAAGAATCTAGTCTTCCTGGACATTAGTCAAAGCTTCCTAACCACCTCATCGGTGACGATTCTTTGTGAAAAAATAGCTTCTGCTACCTGCAAGTTCCAGAAAGTGGTGTAAGTAGAAGCAAATTAAAATCCCTAGGGATACAACTAAGGTTCTTACTTTTTTTTTTTTTTTTGCGGGTCTGGGGATGGAACCCAGAGGCATTTGACTTCCAAGCTACACCCCCTGCCCTGTTTTTTTATTCTTTATTTTGAAACAGGGTCTCACTAAGTTGCAGAGGGCCTCACCAAGTAGCTGAGGCTGTCCGCGAACCATGATCCTCCAGTCTCAGCCTCCAGAATGCTGGGATTACAAGCGTGTGCCACCACGCCCAACTTCTTACATTTTTAATGTTGGAGGAATATCCAAATTCCTATTCCAGAGCTGGGCACGGTGGTACACACCTATAATCCCCAATACTGGGACAGGAGGATAAGGAGGTTCAAGGCCAGCCTCAGTAATTTAGCAAGACTCTGTTTCAAATTTTTAAAAAGAGCCGGGCATGCTTTTGGGAGGCTGATCACAGTTCACGGACAGTCTCAGCTACTTAGTTAAGGCCCTTTGCAACCCCGTGAGACCCTGTTTCAAAAAGAATAAATAGGGCAGGGGGTGTAGCCCCGAGGTAGAATGCCCCTGGGTTCCATCCCAGACCTGCCAAAAAAATAAAAAAATAATAAATAATAAATAAAGTAAAAATAAAAAAGGTTGAGCTTAGCCAAATTTGATGGTACGTGCTTGTAATCCACATACTTGAGAGACTGAGATGGGAGAATCATGGTGGGCCTTGGCAACTTCGGCCCTCTGCAGCTTAGTAAGACCCTGTTTCAAAATAAGAAAATCAGAAGCCGGGCGTGGTGGCTCACGCTTGTAATCCCCGCGCTTGGGAGGCTGAGACAGGAGGATCGCACAGGTTCGAAGCCAGCCTCAGCTACTTAGGCTCTCAGCAACTTAGTGAGACCCTGTTTCCAAATAAAATATAAAATAGGTCTGGGAGTATAGCCCGGTGGTAGAAAGCCTCTGGATTACACCGCCAGTACCACCAAAAAAAAAAAAGAAAATCAGATTGGGGTATAAGTTGAAGGTAGAATGCCTCTGAGTTCCATCCCCAGTAGAATCTAAGGCAGTCATCTAAGGCAATTCATATACAAATGAGGAATATGACTTTGGATATAGACAAAAACTACATAAAAGATGATCAAGGTGATCCTGGGGGTAGTTCTGATCCTTACTATGACAACCTTAGGGTTCCACATAGAACCGGTTTCTTAACCACTGTGGACATTTGGGGATGGATTTCTTCAGTGGGGAAGGGGTTGTCTGGTGCCTAGGCAATTTATAGGATGTGGAACAACCTCCCTGGCTTCTAGCAGCACCCTCTTTCCCTAGTTGCAACAACCAAAAATGACTCCTGATGTTGTCAAATGTCCCCAGGGCTGCAAAATCATGCCAAGCTGGAAACCATTGATGGAGAGAGATGGAGAGTCTGATAACTGGGCACAGTGGTGCATGCCTGTAATCCAGTACTTGGGAGGCTGAGATAGAAAGATCTCAGGTTGGACCAGAATCGGGGCCTCCCATGAGGCAAGGCTGCTGCTGGAGCCAGCGAGGTCTGGGTCAGTCCACTGGGTGGCCAGGCCACTACTGGGGCCGTCAAGAGTGGGATCGGTACTTGCAACGCGGCATGCACAGAGAAATATCGCATAAAATAAAAATCATATGCTTCCCCTAAGCAGCAAAAACTAGGAGGAAAGGGGCAACAGGAAGAGGTCAAGCTATAGAAAGGGCCCTATAGTGAAGCAACTAAGGTGACCAATCAGAGGGTATGGAATAGGGGAGGATGGAGCCTCTTTAAAACACAGAAGGTACATAAACATATGTATCAAAGTTAATCACCAAACAAGCATGGGATGGAGGGAGGGGGAGGGAATGGGATGGGGACTGGATGAGGGCTAATTGGATGATGTGTGCTTGTATATCCTCTCAAGTCTTGTATTCCAATGTGATGTATGATTACAATGCACCAATAAAAAATAAAATTTTAAAAAATTTAAAAAAAACTCAGGTTGGAGGCCAGACTAAGCAACATAAGACCCTCTGCAACCTAGGAAGACCCTGTTTCAAAATGAAAGAAGGGGCTATAGGTCTAGCTCAGAGGTAGAATGCCTTTGGGTTCAGTCCCCAGTATATTCTCCAGGTATGCATGCACGCACCCATACAAACGTACACACACACTTTATATACCTTAAAAATGACTTCTATTTGTCTATGATACCTCAAAGACAGTATGTTTTTATAGTACTAGAGACTAAACTCAGAGCCTTGCATATGATAGACAAGCATACTATTAGTAATTTACACTCCAGCCCTTTTTGCTTTGAGACATGGTCTTGCTAAATTGCCCAAGCTAGTCTTGAACTTGAGATCCTCCTACCTCAGGTACCCAAGTAACTAGGACTAAAAATAAAAAAAATTTTTTGAGGAGGTACTGGGGGTTAAACTTTTTTTGTGTGTGGTACTGGGGTTCCTGGAAACCCTTCTACCTCTGGGCTACACTCCCAGACCTATTTTTACATTTTTATTTGGAAATAGGGTCTCTCTTAAGTCAGCAAGGCTGGCTTCAAACCTGCATGATCCTCCTGTCTCCACCTCCCAAGCACGTACCAGCTCTTTTTATTTTAAAACAGTCTTGGTAAGTTGCTCTGAAGGTCTCACTGACTTGCTGAGGCTGCCCTCAGACCTGTCATCCTCCTGTCTCAGCCTCCCCAGTACTAGAATTATAGGCATGGGCCGTGGCACACAGCTTTTATCGTATCGGGGATCAACCCCAGGGCTGCTCTACGAGTGAGCTACATCCCCAGCCCTTTTTATTTTAAATTTCGACAGCATCTCTCTATGTTGTCTAGGCTGGCCTCAAACTTAAGCTCCTTGGCCTGAAGTCTCTGGAATTAGACATAAGCCACTGTGCCAGTTTAGGGAAAGTTTTGGGGTTTTTTGTTTGTTTGTTTTTAGGTCTAAGAATTGAACCCAGGGGAATTCTATCTCTGAGTTACACCCCCAACCCTATTTTACTTTATTTGGAAATTAAGTCTCACTAAGTTGCTAAGGGCCTCGCTAAGTTGCTGAGGCTGGCTTCAAACCTGCAATCCTCCTGTCTCAGCCTCCCAAATACTAGAATTACAGGTGTGTACCACCACACCCAGCTTACGAAATTTTAGTGTAAGAAAAGGTTCTAAAATGTGAATGTAATTAAGGCCTTTGTTTCTGGTTTTGTACTGTAGAAATATGGAAACTCAGGAGCTTTTCCTTGTTTTCTGTTCTTCAGCTTCAAAAGTATTCGCCCGGCTTCTGCTTATCAGAACTTGTGCTTAACATTGAAAGGATATGAGACTCTCACACACCTGACCCTTCAAGTCTCTGACCACAGTTCTGTGTTTCCTTCATTGCACGAGATCTTGAGACACCCAAAATGCAACCTGCAGTATCTCAGGTAGGTCTCTCCATGACTGTAATCCTTCATTGTGCAACGCTACATGACCATATACTAGAAATCTGTGTGAATTAGGAAGGAAAAGCCCTTTTGTAATCCCAGTACTTAGGAGGCTAAGACAGGAGGACTGCAGATATGAGGCCAGCCTCAGCAACTAAAAACAAGACCCTTTTTAAAATTGAAAAATAAGGCTAAGGGTATATATAGCTCAGAGGCAGATCACCCCTGGATTCAATCCCCAATTCAAAAAAAGATTCCTTAATCTAATTGGAAATGATACCAACTCGGAGTTCATGGGCCAGAATAGAACATGGGCTGGAGTTCAGTGTCCACCTCCCTTGAGCGCTGAACCACCATACACAATAGCCCCAAGTCCAGCTGGGCATGGTGGCACACACTTGTACTTTTTTTTTTTTTTTGTACTGAGTGTGGAACCTGGGGGCTTTTCTACTCCCAAACCTATTTTATACTTTATTTGGAAACAGGGTCTCACTAATTTGCTGAGAGCCTCACTAAGTAGCTGAGGCTGGCTTCAAACCTGTGAGATCCTCCTGTCCCAGCCTCCCAAGCACTGGGATTACAAGCGTGCGCCACCACGCCCGGCTTGGTTGCACACACTTGTAATCCCAGTACTTGGGAGGCTGAGACAGGAGGATTGCAGGTTCGCCGCCAGCCACAGCCCTTCACAACTTAGTGAGACCCTGTTTCAAAATAAAGAATAAAAAAATTGGGTATGAGGAGGTAGAATGCTCCTGGGTTCCATCCCCAGCACCACTAAAAAAGAGAAAGAATAAAAAAATTGGGCTAGGGGTGTAGCTCAGAGGTAGAATGCCACTGTGTTCAATCCCTAGCACCACCAAAAAAAAAAAAAAAAAAAAAAAAAGCCCAGAGTCCAAAGAGGCACCCCAAATCTGGACAGCATCTTCTCTGAGGCCATTTGTTTATGGTTCATGTGCCTCCCGGTTGTTTCAGAATACCAGCTGAGGGCCTCACCTGTCCAGGTAAGGACCTTTCAGAAGCATCAGTAGGCCCCTTCCTGGCAAGGCTCTGGCATGAGGGCTCTGCCCTTGGCAACTATCTGTGCGATTGCCCCAGTGATGCTGGTGTCCGGTCCAGGGGGCCATCCATCCCCACTGACCACACTCAAGTAGCAACACCAGGCAGGGATGGTGGTCTCTGGCCTCATGTTGTGACCCTTCCTCTCCTGGCGCGATCTCAGTCTATTGAGCTAGGTCTTAGCTGCAGAATGAGGCACTGAATGTCTTGTGGGGCTGTGGGATGGAGGGGAACCGAGTCCCAGCACACATGCCAAGTATCTCTGGCCTCCTTTTCTCCTGTGAGGACCAACCAGATTTGGGTCACAATGAATAGATACGCAAATTGGAAGGATGAGACTTCACTTTATTTCTTGGAAGCACTTGGCATTTTGTACCTCTTTACTTATTTATTACCTCTTTATGTGGTTCCTCTGATACAATAGGCTCCAAGAAAGTTTTTTTTTTCTTTTTCTTTTTTTTTTTTGTGTGTGTGGTACTGGAGATGGAACCCAGGAGTCTTCTACCTCTGGGATACACACTCCTAGACCTATCTTATATTTTTTTTTAAATTTGGAAACAGGGTCTCTTAAGCCAGCAGAGGCTGGCTTCGAACCTGCGCGATCCTCCTGTGTGTGATGTTCCAATGAGGTTCCTTTTGCCCACAAAAAGCATCTCCAGGAATAGAATTTGAGCACCATGTTTCATGATGTGCCCAACAGGTGGATTTCTGAACAAGTAACCTAACCTTGTGATCCCCAGACACCAGCAGCCACCACATCACCTGGAACTTAAGATGCAAATTCTTGAGTCCTACCCCAAATCTTGTGAATCAAATTCTTGGAATGTGGCCCAGGAATTTGTTTTCATACATCTTCTGGGTGAACACAGGCCATCTTTAAACATAGACAGCTGGACTCTACATCCAGTGTGGAGTCAGAGTGGGATTTGCATGACTACCTGAATCCCAGGTGGTGCTGATGCTGCAACCATGGTAACCACCACTCTGAATAATCCAACCAGAGACAACTCTAGTATTGGGATTCTCCGGAATGACTCGTCTCCATTTCCCCCGCAGGTTGGGACCTGGTTCTGCCACCACTGAGCAGTGGGCTGACTTCTTCTTTGACGTCCAAGCCAACCAGTCCCTGCTGTGCCTGGACCTCTCAGACAATGAGCTGATGGATGAGGGCGTCAAGCTGCTGTGTGAGACTTTAAGACACCCAAAGTGCTTCCTGCAGAAGCTGTTGTAAGTTCCTCTGTTCCTCCTGTGGGTTCTTGTCTGAGGTCTGGGGCCACAGAGAGGAGAAACAGTGAATGGACCTGCCACGCAGCCCACACAGAACCTCCCACGGGCATAGACACCTGCTTCCCATCTCTGGTCCCAGGCAGTTTTGTCCGTCTCATTCTCTTCCCTGATCCTTCGTGTGACCACAGCATTCCATGGAGAGTAGGCAGGATTCTCAAGAAGGGCTTTAGGACTCTACCATCTAGAGATGGCTGAGAAGGTTGGGCATAGACGTGATTAGCAACATTGTTATGATTTTTCTGCAGGTTGGCGAACTGTCACCTAACGGGAGCCTGCTGCAAGGAACTCACTTCTGTTCTGATAGTCAACCAGAGGCTGACGCACCTGTGCTTGGCCAAGAATGACCTCGGGGATGGCGGGGTGAAAATCCTGTGTGAAGGCTTGGGTTACCCTGAGTGTAAACTCCAGGCCCTGGTGTAAGTCCCTGCAGGATGTGTGTGTGTGTGTGTGTGTGTGTGTGTGTGTGTGTGTACGTACAGTGTGTGTATATATAAATACACATAATATGGGGGAAATGGAGTTAAGTAGGACAGATATAAGTACACTTAATTCCTCAAAATACACCAAATGTGGCTCTAATGGTTACAACTGGTAAGACCAAGGCAAGAGTAACAGAAATATGAAAACTGATATTGGCTTGATGGGGGTATAGCACATGTGTTTAATGTGTGCAAGGCCCTGGCTTTAATCCCAAGACTGCAAAAAAAAAAACTGTCTCATCTATACTCTATAGGAATTTAAGAGATGTAGCTAGCTTCATGTCTAATTTATTTTTAGCCTATTTTCTTGAAACTTTTTTTTTGAGACTTGTTTTGAGTACTAGGGATTAAAGCCAGAGGCCTTCTACCTATAAACTACACCTACAGTCCTATTTTATTTTTTATTTTGAAACAGGGTCTTAAGTAGCTGAGGCCAGCTCTGAACCTACAGTTCTTTCTCAGCCTCCCAAGTACTGGCATTAGAGGCATGCACCACCACACCCGGCTGTATTCTTAAAACTATATAACATAAACTACACCCAAGTTAGCCGGGCGTGGTGGCACACGCTTGTAATCCCAGCATTCGGGAGGCTGAGACCTGGAGGATCGCGGTTCGCAGACAGTTTCAGCTACTTAGCGAGGCCCTCTGCAACTCAGTGAGACCCGGTTTCAAAACAAAGAAAAAATAGGGCAGGGGGTGTAGCTCAGAGGTCGAATGCCCCTGGGTTCCATCCCCAGACCCGAAAAAAAAAAAAATTGAGGGCATAGGATGAATTCTTAGAAATGAGGCCGCATAAATAGTTTGTTTGTAGATTCTACTTAGTGTTAACACCTCTGATATTTTCACTTTAAAATCAACTCCAACATTGCCGGGCATGGTGGCGCAAGCTTGTAATCCCCGCGCTTGGGAGGCAGAGACAGGAGGATCGCGCAGGTTTGAAGCCAGCCACGCGCGCTGGCTTAGGAGACCCTGTTTCCAAATAAAAATGTAAAAATAGGTCTGGGAGTGTAGCCCGTAGGTAGAAGGGCTTCCAGGAACCCCAGTACCACCAAAAAAAAAAAAAAAAAAAAAAAAAAAAAAATCAACTCCAACATTTACAAAATGTCTGCTTTGGGCTGGGGTTGTAGTGGTAGAGTACATGCTTAGCCTTCACGAGGCATTGGGTTCCATCCCCAGCACTACAGAAATAAAAAACTGCTTACCTTTCCTATAATCCAGTTTTAATCTAGGATGTAGCTGGGCATGGTGGCTCCTGCCTATAATCCCAGTATTTGGGAGGCTGAGACAGGAGGATTGCAGGTTCATGGCCAGCCTAGTGACTTAGTGAGTTCCTGTTTCAAAATAAAAAGGGTTACGGGTATATCTCCAGTGTAGACCACTATAAAAAGAAAAGTATGTTTTGCCGGGCATGGTGGCGCACGCCTGTAATCCCTGCCCTTGGGAGATGGAGACAGGAAGATCGCGCAGGTTCGAAGTCAGCCGCGCTGGCTTAAGAGAGACTGTTTCCAAATAAAATATAAAATAGGTCTGTCAGTATAGCCCAGAGGCAGAAAGGTTCCATCCCCAGTACCACCCAAAAAAAAAAAAAAATTTATCTCTCCATTATCTCATCTCCTGTGACTCGTACCTTCGTCTGCTAAGGATCTTTGACTACATGGAAACAGTCCCAGCAATCCAAGTCACCCTCCACATCTCAAGACCCTCAGCCACACCTGCAAAATCCCTTTGGCTGTGTAAGGTGCCACATTACAATGCCAAGAATGGGACCTCTGTGGAGCCATTCTGTCTCCTCCCTCTGGCTTCCCTCCTCTGTCTCCATTGTTTGAGCTTGATTCAAACCCACGGCTGCGGTTGAAGATGCCCGTGTTGGCGCCTCGCGTCAGCGAGGACTAACCCGTCAGCTCGTTTCTTTTCCTCCCCCTGTACGCTGGTCCGCAGGCTCTGGCTCTGCAGCATAACCGCCACCGGCTGCAGCTGCCTCTCCAAGATCCTCCGGTCGGAATCGAGCCTCACGCACCTGGATCTGGGGCTGAACCACATCGGAATCAGGGGCGTGAGGTCTCTGTGCGAGGCTCTCGAGGAACCACTGTGTAACTTGAAGCATCTGGGGTGAGTGGGGCCTTACATCTGCCTCCGAAACAAACCAGCTCTAGGGAGTGGAACAGGCCACCCCATGGTCATTCTGAGGATTCGGGAGGAAAAAAGTGAGCTGAATAGCTGGGCCTGGTGGTACACGCCTCTAATCCCAGTACTTGTGAGGCTGAGACGGGAGGATCACAGGTTCAAAGCCAGCCTCAGCAACTTAGACCCTGTTTCCAAATTTTAAAAAGGGGGGATGGGGATGTGGCTCAGAAGTAGAATTCCCTTGGGTTCAATCCCCAGTACCAAAAAAAAAGGTTAAGTATGTTAAGTCACCAGGGTATTCCTAGGTATGGTATTATATGCCTATAATCCCAGTACTTGGGAAGCTGAGATAGAATCACAGATTTGAGGCCAGCCTCAGCAGCTTACCAAGACCCTGTTTCAAAATAAAAGGGGAAGCCAGGCATGGTGGCACACACTTACAATCCCAGCCCATAAGAGGCTGAGACAGGAGGATCACGGGTTCAAGAATAGCCTCGGCAAGTAGTGAGACTCTCATCAGCCTAGTGAGACCCTGTTTCAAAATAAAATTAAAATGGGTCTGAGCTGAGCGTGGTGGTGCACGCTTTTAATCCCAGCATTCGGGAGGCTGAGACTGAAGGATCACGGTTCATGGACAGCCTCAGCTACTTAGTGAAGTCCTTTGCAACTCAGTGAGACCCTGTTTCAAAATAAAGAATAAAAAATAGGGCTGGGGGGTGTCGCTCAGAGGTAGAATGCCCCTGGGTTCCATCCCCAGTACCATAAAAAATAAAATGGGTCTGGAGGGGTAGCTTGGAAGTAGAATGCCCCTGGGCTCAATCCCTAGTAACAGCCGGGCGGTGGCTCATGCTTGTAATCCCAGTACTTGGGAGCCTGAGACAGGAGGATCACAGGTTCAAAGCCAGCCTCAGCTACTGAGTGAGGCTCTCACCAACTTAGCGAGACCCTGTTTCCAAATAAAATATAAAATAGGTTGGGGGTGTAGCCGGGAGGTAGAAGGCCCCTGGGTTGCATCCCCAGTACCACAAAAAAATCCCTAGTAACACACACACACACACACACACACACACACACACACACACACGGGCTAGGGGCAAAATGTAGCTTGGTTGTAGAATGTCCCTCCATTCAATTCCCAATTCCCAGTACCACAAGAATAAACTTGCTGTCATCTATTTTTCAAGTTTATGGCACATGGTCCTTGACTGTAGTCACCATGCTGTCTAAAAGGTCTCATTCCTGTTCCTCTCATCTAGCTGGAATCCTGGATCCTTTGACCAAAATCTCCGGTTCCTTCACTACCCCTGGCCTCTCGTAACCACCTTGAACTCTGTTTCTATGAGCTTGTTTCCCATCCTGCATGTCTCTGGAATTATATAGTATTTGGTTTTCTGTGCCTGGCTTATTCACATAACAACCTCCAGGTTCACACATGTTGTTGCAAAGGATGGAATTTTTCTTTTTTTTCTTTTCTTTTTTTTTTTTTTGTGTGTGTGTGTTACTGGGGATGGGACCCAGGGGCATTCTACCTCCGAGCTACACCCCTGGCCCTATTTTTGTTCTTTATTTTGAAACAGGGTCTCACTGAGTTGCAGAGGGCCTCACTAAGTAGCTGAGGCTGGCTGAGAACCCAGATCCTCCTGTCTCAGCCTCCCGAATGCTGGGATTACAAGCGTGCGCCACCACGCCCGGCTGATTTCTTTCCTTGCTAAGGCTGAACACTTTTCCATTGTATGCAGACACCATGTGGTCCATACCTCTGTTGATGGGCACTCAGGCCACCTCCTTTGGCCTCTTGTTTATAGTTCTGTAACCGGGCATCTGTAATTTTAAGAATCTGAGTGATCCGCTCCTCAGAACTGGGAGCCTCTGGTCGCTGAGGCTCGCGGCACCTAACTACTCTCGGGCCAGCAGCGGTGTCAACAGCGTGAGAGCGCGTGCTGACTCACAGGCACTCCAGGTGGAGGGCGGGACGGCTGCCCTTATCCAGGCACCTGTAACTTCCTGGCAGCAGCATCTTGGTCAGACGTCCTAGGACATGGGATTAGGTGTCCCCATCGCAAAAGGTGGCTGTGATCATGAAAACCGTGCTGCTCAGATAGTGCCAGGGTGTATGCAAAGTGTTTGATACCATGTTTAGCCTGTTCTCCATCCTGGAGTGAGCTTAAATCCCTGACCTAGACAGCCTTAGTCCGTGTGTGTGTGTGTGTGTGTGTGTGTGTGTGTGTGTGTGTGTGTAGTGTGAGCATGGGCATGCTTGCCCCTTGAACATTTGTGCAATCCTTGATCTTTTTTTTTTTTTTTGGTACTATTGTTTGAACGTAGAGGCATTCTACTCCCAAGCTATGCCCTCAACCTGATTTTATTTATTTGGAAACAGGATATCACTATGTTTCTGAGAGCCTTGCTACAGTGCTGGAGCTAACTTTGAACCTATGATCCCTCCTGCCTCAGTTCCCCAAGTATTAAGATTGCAAGCATGCACTACCATGCCCGGCTCCCTTGTTGGTATTCTGCCCATCTGACAGCTCCAAGTGGAAGAAAGCTTCCTCCTCTCCACCGTGTTCATCCAGCCCACACCTCCCTAAAATTCTGATGGGAAAAATCGAGATGCTTGTCCAAAACATAATTGACCTTTTCCTCATCTTAAAGTATAATGGGAGCTTCATCTTCAAAGAGTATTTATTTAGAGCAAGCTCCTTTGTGGGTCACTCTGGTTTGTTTTGTTGGGTTTTTTCTTTTTTTTTGGGGGGGGGGGGGACTTGGGAATTTTTTGTTTGCTTTTTGATACTGGGAATGGAACTCGGGAACATTCTACCTCCGAGCTCTACCTCCAGCCCTATTTTATTTTTTATTTTGAAACAAGCTCTAAGTTCCTGAGGACCTTGCTTAGTTACCTAAGCTGGCCTCAAACCTGCAATCCTCTTGTCTCAGCATCCCAAAAATGGGGATTATAGGTATATGCCACCACGCCTGGCTGTGGATAACTCTATTTTTTTTTTTCCTTTCAAGTCCAATCCACTTTGAAATCCTGTTGCCCTCTTCCAGGTCTCTATCCTCCCCAAGTTGGTAACAGACAGGTAATTGTGCAGCCTACAAACAGGTTTGTATTCCGCAAGCATCAGAATACTTTTTTTAACCAGTGATTAAAACCAGGCAACCTCCAAGCTATACCCCCAGGCCTTTTTTTTCTTCCCTCCAATATTGAGGATTGAATTTAGGGGCAAGCTATACCCCTATTTTATTTTATTTTTATTTATTTTTTGTATGTGTGTGGGTCTGGGGATGGAACTCACACACATACAAAGGTCAGGGGCATTCGACCTCCGAGCTGCACCCCCTGCCCTATTTTTTATTCTTTATTTTGAAACCGGGTCTCACTGAGTTGCAGAGGGCCTCACTAAGTAGCTGAGGCTGTCCGCGAACCGCGATCCTCCAGGTCTCAGCCTCCCGAATGCTGGGATCACAGGTGTGCGCCACCACGCCCGGCTCTACCCCTATTTTATTTTTGAAGCAGGGTCTCACTAGTTTGCGTCTCCCTACTTGCTGAAGCTGTCCTCGAACCTGTGATCCTCCCATCTGTACCTCCCAAGTACTGGGATTACGGATTACAGGTGTGTGCCACCACAATTAGCCTTATTCCGATTATTTTAGAGAGTGTATGTGTGTGTGTGTGTGTCTAGAGAATGAACCCAGGGGCATTCGAACTCCAAGCTCCACCCCCAGCTGGACTTCATTTTTATTTAGAAACAGGGTGCCACTGGGTTGCTGAGTCTCTCTACTTGCTACGGATGTCTTCAAACCTGCAAGTCTCCTGTCTCAGCCTCCCAAGTACTAGGATAACAAGCGCGCACAGCCACACCAGATCCTATTTCATTTTTATTTTGAAGTAAGATCTCCCTAAATTGCCCTGAGGCTGGCCTCAAACCTGTGGTCCTCCTGTCTTAGCCTCCCACGTACTAGGATCACAGGTGTGCACCACCACACCCGGCAGTAAAAGGATCTGAGATATATTTCACGTGAGCCCTCTGCTCAGAACCCTCAATGGTTGCACAGCTCAATCCAAGCAAGACCCTAAGTTTGCAGTGGCCTGGGGGCCTCTTCTCCTGCCCCTGTACTGATGTCCTGGCCCCTTCAGCCCTCACTGGCCTGCTCAGGCTGACTCTCTGGATATGCTTTGCATGACAGTCACATGTACCCTCAGGCTCTTGCACAAGCAGCCCCTCTGCCCGGAGCTCCTGCCCGGTCCTCTCTGGTTGTCCTAGCCCCTCAGATCGTCTTCCACCCTTGAGCTGAAATCCCAGCCTCTGCCTTGCAACCCTCTTGTGGACAGCATACCCCATAGTAATTTTTTTTTTCAGTACTGGGGCTAGAACCCAGGGGCATTCTACCTCCGAGCTATACCCCCAGCCCCCTATTTTTTGTTCTTTATTTTGAAACAGGGTCTCACTGAGTTGCAAAGGGCTTCATTAAGTAGCTGAGGCTGTCCAAAAACTGCGATCCTCTTATCTCAGCCTCCCAAATGCTGGGATTACAAGCATGTGCCACCACGCTCGGGTTTACCCTATAGTAATTTGTTCTATTTTCCATTGTTAGATGAGCTCTGAGAATATAGGTTTTTTTTGTTTTGTTTTGTTTTGTTTTCCGGTACTGGGGATGGAACCCAGAGGCATTTTACCTCCAACTGACACTCCCAGCCCTATTATTTAATCTTTTTTTATTTTTTTTCTCATGTGTGTGGTACTGGGGGTGGAACCCGGGGCTTTTCTACCTCCAGGCTTATACTCCCAGACCTACTTTTTTTCTTTATTTAGAAACAGGGTCTCACTAAGTTGCTGAGAGCCTCACTAAGTAGCTGAGGCTGGCTTTGAACCTGTGCAATCCTCCTGTCTCAGCCTCCCGAATGCTGGAATTACAAGCGTGCGCCACCACGCCTGGCAAGAACAGAGACGTTTGAGGCCCATGGTTGGATTCCCAACTCCCGAGAGTGCATCTGGCATGTACAGTGGTTGAGTTAATGAGTTGATTTTTTTTCTTTTTGGAACTGAGGATGGGACCCAGGGGCATTGTACTACAGAGCCGCACCCTCAGCCCTTTATATTTTAAGATACTTTTGTTAAGTTGCTGAGGCTGGCCTCATACCTGCAATCCTCCTGTCTCAGCCTCACAAGTACTGGGATTACAGGTATGGGTCACTGTTCCTAGCTAGTATTTTATAATTCTTATTAATATAAAGGGAAATACATAAAAGTCATTCTAAAAACAAGTGTTTGACATACTTGGAATTGAACCCAGGGGCATTCAACCTCCAGGCTACAACCTCCAGCCCTTTTTGTTTATTTTGAAACAGGGTCTCACTAAATTGCTGAGGCTGAGCCCTGCCATCCTCCTGTCTCAGCCTCCCAAGTACTGGGATTACAAACATGCACCATACCCAGCTAATGAGTTAATGTCTGTATTTCTCCCAAAGGCTGTGGGGATGCACCATCACCCCGCTCAGCTGTGGAGATCTCGCCTCAGCCCTTGGCAAGAACCAGAGCCTCATGGCTCTGGACCTGGGCCAGAATTCCTTGGGATTCGATGGCGTGAAGATGGTGTGTGAAGCCTTGAAACTTCCAACTAGCCCCCTACAGACGCTCAGGTGGGTCTTCTATGGGGAGGGGAGACAGGAATTGTAGGTCTGTCACTAGCAGATCAGAAAGGGGTCTGGGTATGTCAACACCTGCCTCCAAGCCAAATCCTTCAGGATGAGCCTGCCGTCTACCGAAGCCAGAAAGCCGTCATCCATTTACACATCGTCCGTGGGCATTCTACCTCTGAGCTACACCTTCAGCCCTATTCTTAGTTTTAATTTTATTTTTTTTAATTTTATTTATTTATTCATTTATTTATTTATTTATTTATTGGTGGTACTGGAGTTCCTCGAAACCCTTCTACCTCCGGGCTACACTCCCAGACCTATTTTATACCTTTTTTTTATTTTTGGAAACAGGGTCTCTTAAGCCAGCATGGCTGGCTTCGAACCTGCGCAATCCTCCTGTCTCCGCCTCCCAAACGCGGGGATTACAAGCGTGCATCACCACGCCCGGCTTAGTTTTTATTTTGAAACAAGATCTCATTAGGTTGCAGAGGACCTCACTAAGTAGGTAAGGCTGACTGCGAACCTGTGATCCTCCTGTCTCAGCCTCCCAAGTACTGGGATTACAAGCGTGTACCACCATGCCCAGCTAGGTTCTGGAAATTTTCACATGTGGCATAGACTATAGATAGCTTCAAATAATTACACCGAAGCAGCACAGGTTATATATTAACATGAATCTCCAACCTAAGATACCTTCTGAGTCAAAAGGGACATGTGGATGCTAGTCTTGTTTTCTCCCTACTCTGCCCTTTTCTTGGGAGTTTCCCCCTTCTTTAACCAGTGGCAGTGGGTTTTAATATCCAAAATGACAGCCCCAGAGCTGTTTCTTTGGACCAGTCAGATATTCTCTTCCTGGGCCCTTTAGTTTCAAGATGAGTAATTTGGCCGGGCGTGGTGGCGCACACCTGGAATCCCAGTACTTGGGAGGTTGAAACTGGGGTATCACAGGTCAAAGTCAGGCTTAGCAATTTAGTGAGGCCTTCAGTAACTTAGATCACCTAAAATAAAAAGTAAAAAAGAGCCAGGAGTGGTGGTGCACACTTGGAATACCCCTACTTGGGAGGCTGAGACAGGAGGATCACGGGTTTGAGAACAGCCTCAACAATTTAGTGAGGCCCTTCACAAGTTAGACCCTTTTTCCAAATAAAAAAGGCTGGGGTGTAGCTTGGAGGCAAAATGCCCCTGAGTTCCATCCCCAGTACTGAAAAAAACAATGAAGGCACTAACCAGACATGATGTCGCACGCTTGTAACCCCAGTAACTTGGGAGGCTGATCGAGGTTTGTGGACAACCTCAGCTACTTAGTGAGGCCTTCTGCAACTTAATGAGACCTTATTTCAAAATAATAAAAAATAGGGTTGGGGGTCTAGCTTGGAGGTATAATACTCCTGGGTTTGAACCCCAGTACTGCAAAAAAAAAAAGGTACTTATTTTTCTATTTATGTTGCACTAATGATTTCCTTTCCCCTTCAGCTCCCATTTTTGTTCCTATTTCTACATACATATGACTAAATATGATTTACCACAAAGTAGATCCTAGAAATGAGGCTGATGGCATCACAAATCAGATAAATGGGATGGTAGGTACCTAGTATCCTGTAGCCAAGGCGGTGTGGACAAAGATGCTCTGGCTGACTGGTTCAAGGTATGCATATCAACCAGGCATGGTTACACATGCTTGTAATCCTAGTACTTGGCTGAGAAAGGAAGATTGTGGGTTCAAGGCCAACCTCAACAACTTAGTGAAACCCTGTTTCAACATATCAAAAAAGCAGGGCATGGTGGCACCGGCTTGTAATCCCAATACTTGGTAGACTGAGTCAGGAGGATCACAGGTTCAAGGACAGCCTCAGCAAGTAGTGAGACTCATCAACCTAGCAAGACCTTGTTTCAAAATGAAAATATAAAATAGGTCTGGGAAAGTAGCTCAGAAGTAAAATGCCTCTGGGCTCAATCTCCAGTACCACACACAAAAAAAAATATTTAAAAAATTAACATAGTACTGGGGGTATAGCTCAGAGGTAGAATGTTTCTGGGTTCAATCCCCAGTACACCAAAAAAAGGAGGAAGGGTTTTTCAAGTCTGAATCCCTAAAAGATTAAGACCTTCAGATACTTGGGAATTTGAAATGAGTCTCTCTAGTTTTTTGTTTTGTTTTGTTTGCGGAACTGGGAATGGAACCCAGGGTCATTCTACCTCCTAGTGACACCCAGACCTATTTATTCTTATTTTTGTGTGTGTATGTGGTACTGGGGATAGAACTCGGGGGCATTCTATTTCCAAATTACACCCCCAGCCTGATTTTTTTTATTCTTTATATTGAAAAAGGGTCTTGTTGAGTTGCAAAGTAGCTGAGGCTGTCCACGAACAGCGATCCTCCCGTCTCAGCTTCCCAAATGCTGGGATTACAAGTGTGAGCCATCAAGCCCAGCAAAATGAATCTCTTTACAGCAACAATCATTCTTTTCTCTCCCCCATGTATTCTAGATTGAAAATAGATGAGTCTGATGCTAACATCCAGAAGCTGCTGCAAGAAATCAAAGAAAGCAACCCTCAGTTGACCATTGACAGCGACCACCATAACCTGAGGAAAAGGAGACCGTCTTTGCATGACTTCATTTTCTGAATTCCCAGAATCACTTGTCTTCCAAGTCTGTCTTTCAGGGTTTTGGCAGCCTGGCTGTGAGCCTTCTAGGTGGTCTAACCTGGCTCCTTGGAGGGATGTCATAACCTTCACTTGGCCCTAGTAATCACAGAACACACACGTACTTTACCCCTAGTATGTAGGAAACATCTGGATCACGGGTGTATTAGCATAAATAAAAGTGATAGCATTGATAAAGCTGTATTTATTAATGGGTTCTGGCAAAGGTTAAAGAGGCTGGACGTAGTGGCGCATGCCTCTTACCCCAGGGACTTGGGAAGCTGAGGCAGGAGGATTGCAAGTTTGAGACCAGCCTAGGCAGCTTAGTGAGACTGTCCCAAAATTTTAAAAATGAAAAGAGCTGGGTGATAGAGCACCCCTGGGCTCAATCCCTAGTACTGCCAAATTAAAAAAAATACCTTATTTCAGAACTTAGACCAGGAAAAAGAATGTCAGGGGTTTGATTGCATTGATTTCTGTTGCCAAAAGGAAGGTCTGTGGTGTTTCTTGACCTACATGGATAACTGCTTGCCAAGTGTTCCTCAGAGCATTTCTCAAGCTGGGCGTAGTGGTATACAAGTGTAATCCCAGCCGGGCATGGTGGTGCACGCTCATAATCTCAGTGCTTGGGAGGCTGAGACAGGAGGATCGCACAAGTTCAAAGCCAGCCTCAGCTACTTAGTGAGGCTCTCAGCAACTTAGTAAGACCCTGTTTCTAAATAAAGTATAAAATAGGTCTGGGAGTATAGCCGAGAGGTAGAAAAGTCCCTTGGTTCCACCCCCAGTACCACCAAAACAAAAAAAAAAAAAGTGTAATCCCAGCATTCAGGAGGCTGAGAAAGGATTGAGGTTCACAGACAGCCTTGGCTACTTAGTAAATCCCTTAGCAACTCAGACCCTGTTCAAAATAAAGAATAAAAAAATCAGGCTGGGGTGTAGCTCGGATGTAGAATGCCCCTGGGTTCCATCCCCATTACCACAAAAACAAACATTTCTCCAATGTTTTATTTGGGGCTGGGGGTGATACTAAGGGTGGAGCCCAGGGCAGTCTACCTCTGAGTTATACTCTCAGGCTCATTTTATTTTATTTTACTTTGAAGTGGAGTCTGAGTTGAAGAGGCTGGCCACAAACCTGCAATCCTCCTATCTTAGCCTCCCAAGTACTGGGATAACAAGTGTGTGCCACCAAGCCCAGCTCCAAATTTTGTTTTGGTACTAGTGATTAAGCCCAGGGACATTCTACCTCTGAGCTTCACCTCCAGCCCTCCTTATTTTTTATTTATTTATTTGGTGGTACTGGGGTTCCTGGAAGCCCTTCTACCTCCAGGCTACACTCCCAGACCTATTTTATATTTTTATTTGGAAACAGGGTCTCTTAAGCCAGCTGAGACTGGCTTCGAACCTGCGTGATCCTCCTGTCTCTGCCTCCCAAGTGCGGGGATTACAAGCATGCGCCACCACGGCCCAGCCCTTATTTATTTTTAAATAAGGTCTTGCTAAATTTCAGAGGCTGATCTCAAGCCTGCAATCCTCCTGTCTTAGCCTCACAAGCACTGGGATTACAGGCATGGACCACCACACCCCACTTTCCAACCACATCCACACTCCCATGGTTTCTCTTGAGTATTATCATACCCAGGGCTCTAATAGTAGCACCCATGGTTATGGACATCTGGTCGACCCACATTCTGGCAGCCGTGGGGCTTCATAGCATGTGGGAGGGGTGGGAGGGGCCTCTGTGCTGGCTGGACCCTGCGCAGCATGGGCTTCTTCCTGCTGTGCCAATCTTCTGCCACAATCCCTGCCAGGAATATTAAAATCACAGCACCAAGGCATATCCGAACCAGATTACCCCTGTTGTAGTACTGGTGGGCAAGACCTGGAAGAAAAGAGATGGGGCTGGTTGGTGGTAAAAGCCCATCCCTAAGCAGAACACGGTGGTTGGTGCCTGCCTTATAATCTCAGAACTTGAGAGGCTGAAATGGGAGGATGGAAGATTTGTGACCAGCCTCAGCAACCTAGCAAGGCCCTCAGCAGTTTAGACCTGGTTTGCTTGGAGATAGAATGTCCCTAGGTTCAATCCCCAGTACAAAAGCAAAACAAATCCGTAAGCCACATCTGAATTTCTCATGACTCCACCTGATGGAGAGCCTGGTATTCTCCTCTGGCTAGGATACCCATGTCCTTCCTGGAGTAGCCCTCCTCCTGCCCAGGATCCCGCCCAGGATCAGGGCTGAGTAAGCCCCATTCCCTACACAGCTTTTCTCCCAATTACTCCAACTCAACGCTCTTCCTGGGACAGTTACCACCTGGTTATCCAGATAATCCCAGAAGAGGACAGTCATCAGTGGGTGCCCGAGAGGTAGATATTTTCTTTCTCTAATCTTTTAGAAACTTAACTTTTCCCCCTGGTTCCCCCCCCCCATGGTGACAGTGGTACTGGAATTTGAACCCAGAGGCATTCTACCTTCAAGCTGCATCCCTGGTCCTCTTTTTGTTGTGTGGTGCTGGGGGTGGAACCCAAGGGCTTTTCTATCTCCGGGCTATACTCCCAAACCTATTTTATACTTATTTAGAAACAGGGTCTCACTAAGTTGCTGAGAGCCTCACTAAGTAGCTGAGGCTGGCTTCGAACCTGTGTGATCCTCCTGTCCCAGCCTCCCAAGCGCTGGGATTACAAGCGTGGGCCACCACGCCCAGCCTTGTTTTTGTTCTGAAACAGAATCTCACTAGAGTGCGAGTCTTGCTAAGTTGCTGAGGCTCCTCGAACCTGTGATCCTCCTGTCTCTGCCTCCGAGTACTGGGATTACAGGTGTGCACCATCACACCCAGATTTCCCACCTGATCTTACTGCTTGATTCTGAACTCCAAGTGCTGATGTCCCGCCCTCTCCCCTCAAAGTCCTACACAACTGGAACCCATGATGATAGAGCTGTAGCTTCCATAGAGGAAAGGAGACTGTTGTGGGTAGAAGGATGGGGTGAGGAGGGATGTGGGTCTGGAGAAGAAAACTTACCAGCTGGAGCGCCCGACCCCTTTGGAGAGACGGTGATATTCCTAGACACCGCTGGGAATCGAGAAGTCTCAGCGTGAATGAACAGAACCATCTCCATACTGAAGATTAACCTAAGAGTCGGGCTGCCCAGATGTGACCACCCGAGTCCAGCACCTCTGGAAAGTGACTTGATACCTATAAGCCAATTTTCCCATCTGTCCAATTAAATTAATGATATCACTTATATCCTGGGTTGATTGAAAATTAATACAGATCAGCCGGGCGTGGTGGCTCACACTTGTAATCCCTGCATTTGGGAGGCTGAGACTGGAGGATCCGGATTCGCGGACAGCCTCAGCTACTTAGGCCCTCTGCAACTCAGACCCTGTTCCAAAATAAAGAACAAAAAAATAGGGCTGGGGGTCTAGCCTGGAGGTAGAATGCCCCTGGGTTCCATCCTCAGTACCACAAAAAAAAAAAAAAGTAATACAGATCAGGCATCCCTGATATGAAATTCTGAAATCTGAAATGCCACAAAATTTGAATTTCTCATGTATAGTACTGGGGATTGAACTCAGGGGCATTCTATTTCTGAGCTACACTCCCAGTCCTATTTAAAAAAAAAATAAAATACAGGCCGGGAGTGGTGGCGCACGCTTGTAATCCCTGCACTTGGGAGGCTGAGACAGGAGGATCCCACGGGTTCGAAGCCAGCCTCAGCTACTTAGTGAGGCTTTCAGAAACTTAGACCCTGTTTCCAACTAAAATATAAAAAAGGTCTGTGAGTGTAGCCCAGAGGTAGAAAGCCTCTGAGCTCCACCCCCAGTACCACAAAAAAAAAAAAAAAATACTGGTCTCATTAGATTGAGTCTCACTGCTTGCTGAGGCTGTCCTTGAGTTTGCGATCCTCCTGTCTCAGCCTCCCACATACTGGGAATACAAGCATGCACCACCATGCCTGGCTAAAGTTTTTTGAACACTGACGATGTCACGAGTGGAAAATCCCACCCCTGATCTCATGGGACAGGTCACAGTTGAAAAGCAATTGCACTAAGAAATTGAATAGCCAGGCATGGTGGTGCACGCTTGTAATCCCCGCGCTTGGGAGGCGGAGACAGGAGGATCGCACTGGTTCAAAGCAGCCTCGCTGGTTTAAGAGACCCTATTTCCAAATAAAAAAATATAAAATAGGTGGGAGTGTAGCCCGGAGGTAGAAGGGCTTCCAGGAACCCCAGTACCAACAAGAAAAAGAAAAGGAAATTGAATAAAACTAGCTGGGCATGGTGGCACACACTTGTAATCCCAGTACTTGGGAGGCTGAGATAAGAGGATCACAGCCTCAGTGACTTGGTGAACTTGTTTCAAAATAGGGCTAGGAGTGCAGCTCAGGGGTAGAATGCCCCCGGGCTCAATCCCCAGTGCCACAAAAGTAAACTATCGTTAGGCTATGTGTATAAGGTATAGATGAAACAAAGAATTTAGCGTTTATATTTGGGGCCCATCCACTAGCTGTCTCATTATGAGCAGGATGCCATGGCATTTGCCTGTAATCCCAGTACTTAAGGAGGCTAAGTCAAGAGGATCTCGAGTTCAAAACCAACCTTAGCAACTTAGACCCTAGTTCAAAATAAAAAGGACTGAGGTTGTAGCTCAAAGGTAGACTGCCCCTGGGTCCAATCCATAGTACAAAAAAAAAAAAAACACTTTCATTACGTATATGTAAATATCCCAAAGTCATTAATTGAACATATGAGAATATATCAATATGAATCTCACTCTCATGTAAGGAGACAAAAAGGGAGGTATGAAGAAGGAAACAGACCAAATGCGTATGTGTATAACTGTATCGCTGTGGATCTCACTGACATGTGCACTTGCAGTACACCAATAAAAAAATCAAATACTGCCGGGCGTGGTGGCGCACGCTTGTAATCCCAGCATTTGGGAGGCTGAGACCTGGAGGATCGCAGTTCGCAGACAGCCTCAGCTACTTAGTGAGGCCCTCTGCAACTCAGTGAGACCCGGTTTCAAAATAAAGAATAAAAAATAGGGCAGGGGGTGTAGCTTGGAGGTCAAATGCCCCTGGGTTCCATCCCCAGACCCGCAAAAAAAAAAAAAAAAATCAAATACTATAAGGATATTAAAAAGGAATTAAAAAGACAAATATTCCAAACTTCAAGCTGCTTCTGGTCCCAAGTTGTTCAGATAAGGGACATTCAACTGTAAAAATAGTATAAAACACAGGTTCGGTGTAATAATAAGCACCCCATATATGCTTTTTTGTTTGGTTGGTTTTTTGGTGGTACTGGGGTTCCTGGAAGCCCTTCTACCTCCGGGCTACACTCCCAGACCTATTTTATATTTTTATTTGGAAACAGGGTCTCTTAAACCAGCCAGGCTGGCTTCAAATCAGCGCAATCCTCCTGTCTCCGCCTCCCAAGCAAGGGGATTATAAGCGTGTGCCACCACGCCCAGCCCCATATATGCTCTTTTTAACTCTATTTTACTTTATTTTGTTTTAGTTTTGGTTTTGGTTGTTGTTTAGTACTAGAGATGGAACCCAGGGGCATTCTACCTCTGAGCAACACTCCCAGCCCTTTTTTAATTTTTTTTTTTTTTTTTTTTTTTTTTTTTTTTTTTTGCAGGTCTGGGGATGGAACCCAGGGGCATTTGACCTCTGAGCTACACCTCCTGCCCTATTTTTTATTCTTTATTTTGAAACCGGGTCTCACTGAGTTGCAGAGGGCCTCACTAAGTAGCTGAGGCTGTCCGCGAACCACAGTCCTCCAGGTCTCAGCCTCCCGAATGCTGGGATTACAAGCGTGCGCCACCACGCCTGGCTCTTTTTTTTTTAATCTATTTATTTTTTTTTTAATTTATTTTGCGGGTCTGGGGATGGATCCCAGGGGCATTTGACCTCCAAACTACACCTCCTGCCCTATTTTTTATTCTTTTTTTTTTTTTTTTTTTTTTTTTGCAGTTCTGGGGATGGAACCCAGAGGCATTTGACCTCCGAGCTACATCCCCTGCCCAATTTTTTATTCTTTATTTTGAAACAGAGTCCCACTGAGTTGCGGAGGGCCTCACTAAGTAGCTGAGGCTGTCGGCGAACTGTGATCCTCCAGTCTCAGCCTCCCGAATGCTGGGATTACAAGCGTGCACCACCACGCCCAGCTTATTCTTTATTTTGGAACAGGGTCTCACTAAGTAGCTGAGGCTTTACTGCATTCTTTACATTTATAGGGTTTTTTCTCCAGTATGGATTCTCTGATGTTTTCTGAGATTTGAGTTGTGAGCAAAATATTTACTGCATTCTTTACATTTGTAGGATTTCTCTACAGTGTGGATTTTTTGATGCGCTACCAGAGTTGAGTTGTGAGCAAAAGCTTTACTGCCTGCTTTATATTTGCAGGGTTTCTCTCCTATGTGTGTTCTCTCATGGCTAATTACATTTGAGGTCTAGGAAAAAGATTAAAAATTAAATAAAATAAAGGAGACCAAGGAGTAATGACGCTGTGGGGGGGAGAGGGATATGGAGGATTGAACCCAGTAGCATTCCACCTCCAAGCTACACTCCCAGCCCTATTTTATTATTATTATTATTTTTTTTTTGTGTGTGTGTGTGTGTGTGTGTGATACTGGGGGTGAAACTCAGGGGGTTTTCTACCTCCTGGCTATACTCCTAAGACCTATTTTATATTTTATTTGGAAACAGGGTCTTACTAAGTTGCTGAGAGCCTCACTAAGTAGCTGAGGCTGGCTTCGAACCTGTGTGATCCTCCTGTCTCAGCCTCCCAAATGCTGGGATTACAAGCATGCGCCATCATGCCTGGCTTTTTATTATTTTATTTTGAAACAGGGTCTCACTAGGTTGATGAGAGTCTTACTACTTACTGAGGCTGTGTCTCAGCCTCCCGGGCACTGGGATTACAGGCATATGCCACCACACCTGGCGACAATTTTAATATACTGTGAAAATGCGTTAAGCCAGGCACAGTGGTAAACCACCTGTAATCACAATAACTTGGGAGCTGAGAATCACAGCTTCCAGGACCCATGGGCTGTATGTGACTGAACCACAGACTCTACCTGAGAACAGTGGGGCGATACCACATACTCCAGTTAGAGCCAACCAGGGAGAGTAGGCCCTTGTCCTCAGACGGCATGTAAAAAGGACCCCAGGATCCACCATCTTTGAAGTGGCCACACTCCCCACAGTGCCCCTCTGCACCAGCGCTACAGTCCACTCCCATCCCCTTCCTCGGGGCTTTCTTGGTTGAAGCCATTAAAGCCCGTGGGATTAGGTAATGGAAGAGTCACATCCTCACACCCTTTTCTGCCCAGCCTGAAGTGCCTGGTTACTCACCGGTTGTAGAGACTTTGTTCGTGGGTGAGACGATCCGTCTTCTGGAGGATTCTGGAAAATTTAAAAAGGAGGATTATTAAGTGAAATAATGTCAGTCCTCCGAGGGCTCCCCACTCCAGCCCCTGCTGAGCCTCTGAGTGCCCTGGGACCGCTCTCTCTGATGCACGCTGCACAGTCACTAAGAGGCAGTCAGAGGCCCCGAGACTCCGCGTCCATCTTTGGCCTTTAGGGATCCAGCCACCAGTTGATGGATATTTGTCTCATTCCCACTGTGGCTCCATTACAGGCATTCACACATAGGTTATTTTGTCAACATAAGTTTCAGTTGTCTTGCTATAAGCCCAGGAGGGAGCCAGGCATGGTGGCGCACACTTGTAATCCCAGTGCTTGGGAGGCTGAGACAGGAGGATCACACAGGTTCGAAGCCAGCCTCAGCTACTTAGTGAGGCTCTCAGCAACTTAGTGAGACCCTGTTTCCAAATAAAGTATAAAATAGGTCTGGGAGTATAGTTCAGAGGTAGAAAAGCTCCTGGGTTCCACCCCGACTACCACGAACAACAAAAAAAGCGAGGGAAATCGCTGGGTCATTTGACTAGGTTTAGCTTTCTGAGGGATTGACAGGCTATACTTCAAAGCAGATGAGCCATTTTACATCCCCAGCTATAAAGAAGATTCGAATTTCTCCAAACCCTCACAAACACTTCTTCGTGTGGTTGGTTTTTGTTTTGTTCTGTTTTTGTGGTACTGGGGGTTGAACCCAGGGGCCTTTTCCCTCCGAGCCACACCTCCAATTCTTTTTATTGTTTAGTTTGAAATAAAGTCTAACTAAGTTGTTTGAGGCTGGCCTTGAACCTGAGATCCTCCTGTCTGAGACTCCCAAATACTGGGATTATAGGCAAGTGCCATTTTACCCAGCTAACTTTCCTAGTTTCTATGTTATTTTTGTTGGTTGTTTTGGTTTGATTTGGTTTGGGGTTTTTTTGTTTTGTTTTGTTTTTTCGGTACCGGGGGTTGAACCAGAGGCAATTTACCTCTAAGCTCTACCACCAGCCCTATTTTCTATTCTTTATTTTGAAACAGGGTCTCACTGAGTTGCAAAGAGCCTCACTAAATAGCTGAGGCTGTCCTTACACTGCAACACTCCTGTCTCAGCCTCCCAAATGCTGGGATTACAAGCGTGCACCACCACGCCAGGCTTCAGCCCTTTTTTTTTTATTCTTTATTTTGAAGCAGGATCTGAGTTGCAGAGGGCCTCACTAAATAGCTGAGGCTGGCCACGAACCTGCACTCCTCCTGTCTCAGCCTTCCAAGTACTGGGATTACAAGCGTGGGCCACCACACCTACCTTATGTTGTTCTTTCAATCACCTAAAATGGAAGCTGGGAATGGTGGCACACGCTTGTAAGCCCAGCATTTGGGAGGCTGAGACAGAAGGATCACGGTTCACAGACAGCCTCAGCTACTTAGTGAGGCCCTCTGCAACTCAGTGAGACCTTGTTTCAGAATAAAAAAAAAAAAAAAAATAGGGCTGGGAGTGCAGCTCAGAGGTAGAATGCCCCAGGGTTCCATCCCCAGTACTGCCAAAAAAAAAAAAAAAAATCACCTAAAATGGAACCATTGGAGGGAGCTGGGTAAAGGACACACAGGACTATTCTGTACTATCACTGCAAAATTCCTGGGACCCATAATTATTTCAAAGTAGATAATTCAGCCGGGCATAGTGGCACACGCTTGTAATCCCAGCATTCGGGAGGTAAGACCAGAGGATCGCGGTTTGCGGACAGCCTCAGCTACTTAGTGAGGCCCTCCACAACTCAGTGAGACTCTGTTTCAAAATAAAGAATTAGCCGGGCGTGGTAGCACACGCTTGTAATCCCCGCACTTGGGAGGCAGAGACAGGAGGATCGCGCAGGTTTGAAGCCAGCCGCGCACACTGGCTTAGGAG
Source organism: Muscardinus avellanarius (assembly GCF_963383645.1). NCBI lineage: Eukaryota > Metazoa > Chordata > Mammalia > Rodentia > Gliridae > Muscardinus > Muscardinus avellanarius. The sequence continues at coordinate 65,883,746 of NC_137796.1, forward strand.
ACCCTGTTTCCAAATATAAAATGTAAAAATAGGTCTGAGAGTGTAGCCCAGAGGTAGAAGGGCTTCCAGGAACCCCGGTACCACAAAAAAAAAAAAAAGAATAAAAACTTGGGCAGGGGGTGTAGCTCAGAGGTCAAATGCCCCTGGGTTCCATCCCCAGACCCGCAAAAAAAAAAAAAAAAAAAAAAAAAAAAAAAAAAAAAGATAATTCAAAACACACCGAGTGTGCCACTGCTCTCTGTCCCTGCCTGGACTGCACAAGCAGCCCTCACACCACCTCTCCCCCAGCTCAGATGTCAGGTCCTCACCAACCTCAGCTCTTTCCAACACGCTGCCTGTTGCTTGCCATTCAGGTCCACCCCTGAGACCCAGAAAACATTACAGATGCCCAGGCTGGCCCACTGTTTCTTAAAGTTTCTACACTGCACTCTATTACACCCCATTCAGCAGAGATGCTTTTGAACACAGGATATTGTTCACGAAATGTAACTCAGTGGTTGTCAGAGTGGCGTCTAGGGCCGGCTCCATCAGTATCACCTGGGAACTTGTTATAAAAGAAAATTGCTGGCTTACACCTGACCCACTGACTCAAACTCTTAGGAGCTCAGAAATCTGTGCTTTAAAAAGCAACCCCCAGCTGGGTGTGGTGGCACACACTTGTAATATCCCCGTGCTTGGGAGGTGGAGACAGGAGGATCGCACAGGTTCGAAGCCAGCTGCGACCCTGTTCCCAAAATATAAAATAGGTCTGGGAGTGTAGCCCAGAGGTAGAAGGGTTTCCAGAAACCCCAGTACCACCAAAAATAAATAAATAAAAGCAACACCCCCCACCCCGGCACGCTTGGGAAGCTGAGACAGGAGGATCACACAGGTTCGAAGCCAGCCTCAGGTACTTAGTGAGGCTCTCAGCGACTTAGTGAGACCCTGTTTCCAAATAAACTATAAAAAGTAGATCTGGGAATATAGCCTGGAGGTAGAAAGCCTCTGGGTCCCACACCCAGCACCACCAAAAAAATAAATAAATAAAAAGCAACCCCCCAAGGGCCGGGAGTGGTGGTGCACACTTGGAATCCCAGCTTTTGGAAGGCTGAGACAGGAGGATCACAGTTCGCGGACAGCTTTACTACTTAGTGAGGCCCTTCGCAATTCAATGAGACCCTGTTTCAAAATAAAGAATAAAAATAGGTTTGAGGGTGTTGCTTAGGGGTAGAATACCCCTGGGTTCCATCCCTAGTACCGCAAAAAAATAAAAATAAAAAAGCAACGCCCCAACCAGGCATGGTGGCACAAGCTGGTAATCCCTGTATTTGGGAGTCTGAGACAGGAAGATCTGAGTTCACAGCCAGCCTCAGCTACTTATGAGGCCCTCTGCAACTTAGTGAGATCCTGTTTCAAAATAAAGCATAAAAACTTAATCCCTGTATTTGGGAGTCTGAGACAGGAAGATCTGAGTTCACAGCCAGCCTCAGCTACTTATGAGGCCCTCTGCAACTTAGTGAGATCCTGTTTCAAAATAAAGCATAAAAACTAGAGCTGGGGATGTAGCTTAGAGGTAGAATGACCAAGGGTTCAGGTTCAACTGCACACACACACACACACACACACACACACACACACACACACAGTGCCTCAAAAAAAAAAAGGAAGGAAGGAAGGAAGGAAGGAAGGAAGGAAGGAAGGAAGGAACCATGGCATTGGGGAAAGGGTGTCACATGTTTGTAATCCCAGTACTTGGGAAGCTGAGACAGGAGGATCGCAGGTTCACAACCGGCCTTGTGAGACCCTCTTGCAACTTAGTGAGACCCTGTTTCAAAATAAAGAATAAAATAGGGGTGGCGGTATAGCTTGAATGTAGAATGCTTCTGGGTTCAATCCCTAGTACCACAAAAATAAAATAAATAAATTTGGGTTGGGAGAGTAGTTTGGGGGTAAAGTGCCCCTGGGTTCAATCCCCAGGACCAAACGACCAGGACTCCACAGTTTAACAATCTGTTCAGAGTATCCTTCTGCAGGTTAGACATTATACACCATCTGACTAGGATCAGAGGAGGTAAGGCTGCATGTCAATAGCTATTAGGATACCCAACCCCTTTACCGGTACAAGTAAGATTTTCTTTCTTTCTTTTTTTTTTTTTTTTTGGTGGTACTGGGATTCCTGGAAACCCTTCTACCTCCGGGCTACACTCTCAGACCCATTTTTTTATACCTTTTATTTGGAAACAAGGTCTCCCAAGCCAGCAAGGCTGGCTTCAACCCTGAGGAATCCTCCTGTCTCCACCTCCCAAGTGCAGGAATTACAAGCGTGCGCCACCACACCTGGCTAGAAGTAAGATTTTTAAAACACAGCAAATCTTAGCCGGGCATGGTGGTGCACGCTTGTAATTCCAGCATCAGGGAGGTTGAGACCGAAGTATCACAGTTCGCGAACAGCCTCAGCTACTTAGTGAGACCCAGTTTCAAATTAAAGAATAAAAAAAAAAATAGGGCAGGGGGTATAGCTCGGAGGTCAAATGCTCCTGGGTTCCACCCCCAGACCCACAAAAAAAAAAAAAAATCTGTGGAAGAGACTAGTGAAATTAAGTCAGGGAATCCAGGTTGAGCCAGGCACTGGTGGGTACATGCCTGTAATCCCAGTACTTGAGAGGCTGAGATAGAAAGATCACAGGTTCAAGGCCAGCCTCAGCAATTTAGTGAAATTTTCAACCACTTACTGAAACCCTGTTTCAAGATTTAAAAGTGGCTGGTTGAGCCAGGCGTGGTGGCACACGCTTGTAAAGAGGACCCCAGGATCCACCATCTTTGAAGTGGCCACACTCCCCACAGTGCCCCTCTGCACCAGCGCTACAGTCCACTCCCATCCCCTTCCTCGGGGCTTTCTTGGTTGAAGCCATTAAAGCCCGTGGGATTAGGTAATGGAAGAGTCACATCCTCACACCCTTTTCTGCCCAGCCTGAAGTGCCTGGTTACTCACCGGTTGTAGAGACTTTGTTTGTGGGTGAGACGATCCATCTCCTGGAGGATTCTGGAAAATTTAAACAGGAGGATTATTAAATGAAATAATGTCAGTCCTCCCTGCGCTTGGGAGGCTGAGACAGGAGGATCGCACAGGTTCGAAGCCAGCCTCAGCTACTAAGTGAGGCTCTCAGCAACTTAGTGAGACCCTGTTTCCAAATAAAATAGAAAATAGGTCTGGTAGCATAGCCCGGAGGTAGAAAGCCCCTGGGTTCTGCCCCCAGTACCACCAAAAAAAAAAAAAAAAAGTGGCTGGGGTGTGCCTCAGAGGTAGAATGCCCCAAAATAAGGAAGAAAGAAAAGGATGGGAGAAGGGAAGAAGGAATGGACAAAGGAAGAGAGGAAGGAAGGAATCTAGGCAGAAAGGAAGATGAGAAGAATGAAATCCATGAGCCTCATTCCCCAGACACCAGATTTCCTCCTAAGCTCACCTGTTACAGGGGAAGGTGCCTTTGTGGGTAACTGGCTGGGGGTCATGAAGGCTCCTGAAAAATCAGAAGAGAAGAGAAGTCTGTGCTCTGGTAGCTGTGGGTCCTGAGCAAATAACAAATTATTTTTTGGGCCTCTGTTTTTCCATACAGGACACAAGTACAGAGAAACATACGTCGCTGACTGCTGAGCTGTTGCACATCTTGGCGTGTCCCCAATGCTCCGTGTTGCCCACCCTGCGTTTGGAGCCTTACTTCTGGCCATTCTTGTGGACTCCTGTCACCCTTTCTCTGTCCCTGAGAGAAAGCCTAGTTCTTGTCCTCTGGGAAGCAGATATAGAGAAAGGAACCATGGCATGGGGACAGGGGAGAGAATTACGGGGGGTGGGGGAAAAGGGAGATGTCTACAAGACACACAGTCACTTCCCCCTTCCACTTACTCTCACTTTACCCTAAAATCCAGATGGAGCCCAGCTTCCCAGACAGCCCCTCCCCCTTCCACTTACTCTCACTTTACCCTAAAATCCAGATGGAGCCCAGCTTCCCAGACAGCCCCTTCTGGGTTCTGATAGCTCTTCTTTTTTTTTTTTTTTTTTTTTTTTTGGTGGTACTAGGGGTGGAAGGAACCCAGGGGCTTTTCTACTTCTGGGCTATACTCCCAGACCTATTTTATATTTTATTTGGAAACAGGGTCTCACTAAGTTGCTGAGAGCCTCACTAAGTAGCTGAGGCTGGCTTCGAACCTGTGTGATCCTCCTGTTTCAGCCTCCCAAGCATGGGGATTACAAGCGTACACCACCACGCCCGGCAGCTCCTTGAGTGTGTGTGTGTGTGTGTGTGTGTGTGTGTGTGTGTGTGTGTGTGTGAAAAGAAATTATACACAGAGAGAAAGTTTCCTTCGGTCTCCAGAGAACACCCCCATAGGCAGCATGGGAACTTTTAAAATATACTCAATGAAAGAAACAATAAGTAAGTAAGAACCTCCAAAGGCAATTCTACAGAGACAGAAAGGTTTGTGGCTGCCTGAGGGAAGAGGAGGAAATAAGAGTGACCACAACTTGGAACAAGGGGTAATTTTTATTTTTATTGTTTTGTTATTGTTTGTTTTTGTTTTGTATTGTATTTTGTACTGGGGATTGAACACACAGGAATTCTAACCCTGAGCAACAACCCAGCCATTTTGACTTTTTATTTTGAAACAGGATCTCAGTAAGTTGCCGAGGGCCTCATTAAGTTGCTCAGGCTGACCTTGAACCTTCAGTCCTCCTATCTCAGCGGCCCAAGCACTAGGATTACAGGCAGTGTCACCACACCCAGCCTCAAGGGGTCTTTTAAGAGTGATGGGAATGTTCTAGAGCTGGATCTTAGAACCGGTTGCACAACCCTACATTAATGAAAAATCATAAATATATACCCTCGAGCCTGGCGTGGTGGCGCACGCTTGTAATCCCAGCATTTGGGAGGCTGAGACTGGAGGACTGCGGTTCGCGGACAGCCTCAGCTACTTAGGCCCTCTGCAACTCAGTGAGACCCTGTTTCAAAATAAAGAATAAAAAATTGGTCAAATGCCCCTGGGTCCCATCCCCAGACCCGCAAAAAAATAAATAAATAAATAAAAAATATATACCCTCAAATGGGTACATTTCATGGTATATAAATTATACCTTGATAAAGCTGTTAAAAACAAGAGTAGGCCAGGTGTGGTGACACACGCTTGTAATCCCAGCATTTGGAAGGCTGAGACAAGAGGATCATGGTTTAAGGTCAGCCTCAGCTTTTTAGTGAGGCCCTTTGCAACTTAGTGAAATCCTGTTTCAAAATTTAAAAAAAAAAAAATGATAGGGATGAGCTCGGAGGTAAAAATGACCCTGGGTTCTATCCCCAGTGTATCAGTATTGGAATGGCCTAGGAAGATTTGGGAAAGCTCTGATTATTAATATATTTCAAAAGAAAATAATTGGTATATTTTAAAATAGTTGTGTCAAAATGGCAGCAGACATGGGTAAAGAAAGGACTTGATTTCTGCCTAAAACAGGCAGCTATTCCAATGTAAATTAACCTAGCTCAAGGTATTTAACCAGTCGATAGAGGAGAACTAGGCCTGTCTCTATCTAAAGACAGATCTTAAGAGATGAGAACTAGGTCTTTATCTAAAGACAGATCTACAGGATGATCTAGGGAGGATGGAGCAGAGTTTGACCTTGCCCTTCATGAAAGAAGACACCTTGCCACACCTTGCTGCAGGAGGTACCTTTCACGCAAACAAGATGGAGATCATGGGTATAAAAGGCTGAGTCCACGTGTAAGCCCTTTGGTGTATTCATTTCGAGTCAACCCCCCCCCATGCCATTTTGGCATGGGGCTGTATTTCTATTTTCTGTATTTCTATATTTCTAATAAACTTCTTTAAATCTTCAGCAACTGTCCAAGCTATGCATATTTATTCTTAGTTTAGGATAAGAACCCGCGGTAATTTTCTGGTTTTGGTCATTTCGGGGTTTGTTATGGGTTGGGGGAAAGTGTGTCCGGGACCCTCGCAGGGGTCCCCGGGGAATGGTTTCCACAAACCATATTCTCCCAATCCGTAACACCCAGGACCACAAAAAAGAGAGGAGAGAGAGAGAGAGAGAGAGAGAGAGAGAGAGAGAGAGAGAGGTAGGCAGAGAGGAGGACAAGGAGGGATCCATGAGCCACACTCCCCAGACATCAGAATTCTCCTGAACTCACCTGTTACAGAGGAAGGTCCCTCTGGGGGTGGCTGACTCGAGGTCACAGAGGTTCCTGGGAAATCAGAAAAAGAAAGAAATCCGTGCTCTGGTAGCTGTGGGTCCTGAACAAGCGACAAAGCATTTCTGTGACTCCATTTCTCCACACAGGAGATGAGTCTGAGAAGCATACGGGGCTGACTGCTGAGGCTATTGCACTGCTTTTCAATAGCACCTGATGCTCCCTGTTGGCCACCCTGCCTTGGGAGCCTTACTTCTGCCCCTCCTTCTGGATTCCTGTGACTTGCTTTATCCCTGGGATAAAGTCTGGCTTTTATTTCCTAGGAGGCAGATGTGGAGATAGGAACCGCGGCATGAATTTGTAGAAAGGGGGAAGAACCACAAGGTGTGGAGAAAGGAGGAGGTCATAAAAGACACAGAGTCCCTTTCCATCTGCCCACGGCCCAGCCACATTAGCGTTGCTGCTCCTCCAGCCACCAGGGGGCGCTTGGCTACACCATCCCCTGCCCCAGCTGCCACCCCTCCCGCTCTGCCAAATGGAGCTTGGCTTTCTCCAGAAACCTTCCCAGATGGTCCCGTCCAGGTTCTCATAGCTCTGTGTACTTTACTCCATGGTGCTTACCTAAGTCTGTTTATACCTGTGTTAAGGACTAAGTTGCTGGGGTTGGCCTCAAACCTTCAACCCTCCTGTCTCGGCCTCTCAAGAACTGGGATTACATACATGCACCACCATGCCCAGCTCATATTGAGACATGCTAAATAAATTGGATGGCTTAAAATACTGATGAAAGTACATAATCTCTAAAACAATGATGAGCACAAAACATCAGCACTGGTTCTTAAAAAGTGCATTTGCTAAACCGGGCGTGGTGGTGCACACTTGTAATCCCAGTACTTGGGAGGCTGAGACAGGTTTAAAGCCAGCCTCAGCAATTTAGTGAGGGTCCCAGCAACCTAGTGAGATCCTGTTTCCAAATAAGATAAAATTGGAGGCGTAACTTGGAGGTAGAATGCACCTGGGTTCAATCCCCAGCATTAAAAAGAAGAAGAAAGAAAGCACATCCACTGATGTAAAGAATTTAGCAGCAAGCCTTTTCATAAAGATATCTTGTGCTAGCTGGGTGAGGGGGTACACACCTGTAGTCCCAGTACTTGGGAACCTGAGATAGGAGGCTCACAGGTTAGCAGCCAACCTCAGTAACTTAGCAAAACCGTCAGCAACTTAGTGGGACCCTGTTACAAAAGAAAAAAGAAAAAGGGCTGGGGATGTAGCTCAAAGGTAGAATATACCTGGGTTCAATCCCTAGCACTACACACACAAACGCATAAACTTGTACTGAGATTATCAAAGATAAGACATGTATGATTGCCTATAAAGAGAGTCATTTCACAATTTATTCACAATTTACTTCCTGCCATAGTGGTTTTTGGTTTGTATTTTTTTAAATTTCTGTAAATTTTTGTTATTGCTTGCTTATTGAATGCTTAAAATCCAGACCAGACATAAGGAATTACTCATGGAATTAAGAACTATGGTTCTAGCCCAGCATGATGCTACATGCCTGTAATTCCAGTACATGGGAGGCTGAGACAGGAGGATCACAGGTTCAAGGCCAGCTTCAGCAATCTAGGGAGACCCTGTTTCAAAACAAAAACATAAAAAGGTGAGGATATAGCTCAGAGGTAGAATGTCCCTGAGTTGAACCAAGCATGGTGGTGCACACTTGTAATCCTAGTACTTTAGAGGCTGAGACAGAAGAATCACAGGTTCACAGCCAGCCTCGGCTAATTTTTTTTTTTTTTTTTTTTTTGCAGTACTGGGGATAGAACCCAGGGGCACTCTACCTCAAACCTACACCCCTAACCCTATTTTTTATTCCTTATTTTGAAACAGGGTCTCACTGAGTTGCAAAGGGCCTCACTAAGTAGCTGAGACTGGCTGAGAACCACGATCCTCCTGTCTCAGCCTCCCAAATGCGCTACCACACTCAGCTTCAGCCTCAGCTATTTAGTGATGCCTTCTGCAACTTAGACCTTGTTTCAAAATAAGGAATAAAAAATAGGACTGGGGATGTAGCTTAGAGGCAGAATTCCCCTGGGCTCAATCCCAGTACCACAAAAAAAAAAGAAAAAAAATGTCCCTGGGTTAAATCCTGAGTACCACACCCCAAAAAACAAAAAGTGATTATATATATATGGTCTCCAAACTCCAAACATGTCTGAGTCCAAATTCCCTTAGGCCCGTGGCTATGTTACCTCATGTGGCATATAGGGCTTTGCAGGTGTTAACAAGTTAAGAATCTCAAGTCAGTGAGGTGGCCCAGGATCATCCCAGCACAATTATAAGGTGCCTTACAAGCGAAGAAGGAGGCAGACAAATCAGAGACTGGAAGACCCTGCCATGCTGGCCTCGAAGACAGAGGAAGCCTCAGACCTCAGGTGCATCTAGAAGCTGGAGCAAGCAGGGAAGGGAGCCTGAAGCCTCCAGAAGGAATACCAATAGCCCTGTCAACACCCTAGTTTTATCTCAGTGGGACCCATTTCAGACTCTCACCTTCAGAACAATAAGTAAAGAAGTCTGTATCATTGTAAGCCAGGGAGTGTGTGATTTTTGTCATAGCATCCATAGGAAACCCATACATCCTCCAAAGCTGGTTTGAGCCCCAGGCTCCCCCTGCCTTCTACCCCCTCCCACCTGTGGGTCTGTGAAACCTGAGGAAGATGGTGGGCTCTGCACCCCCTTACCTGCAACAGTGAGCACCAGGGGGTTGCTGGGGGCCGACCACAAGTACGGGGTTGTACTGGAAAAGCTGTAGCATCTATAAGTCCCGCTGTGAGCAGAGGTCACCGTGATCAGGGGGAAATCGGCCTGGTACCACTTCTCCTGTCTCTTGTCAGGCCCAGTGCCCCCCTCCTTATACAAAGCAAATTGGTCGAAGCCATACTGGGTCTTACACTGCAGGGTCACGTCCCCTCCCGGGGAGACCTCTGGGCTCGGAAGCGCTGTGAGCGAGGGCTTGTCGTAAACCCCTGGGAGGAAAGAAAAGTCTGGTGTTGGAGACGGAGGCCAGCATCCCAGCCATGGGGGCCAGAGGATCCATGGCTTCCTGAAGAGCTCGGGAACTTTCTGACTGTCTCCCTCCTGGAGACCCCGCTCCCCTTGCCCCAGCTCACAGAGAGGTAGGGTCACTGAGTGGTTAAGGGGATGTGGCTGTGGTCACATCATAGTGCTTGGGCTTGAATCCTGCCACTAAAAGGCTCTGTGTCCCCAGAGCCTCTCCACATCTGTGCCTCAGTGTCCTGTGCTGTGGAATGGGGATGGCCAAATGAGACAATGCGTACTGAGCATCCACCAGAGTGCCTGACCAGGAAGCACTCAAAGCTGGGCGTGGGGGCGCACGTCCGTAGTCCCAGTACTTGGGAGGCTGAGACAGGAGAATTACAGGTTTGATGACAGCCCCAACAATGTAGGGAGACCCTAAACAATTTCAGCAAGATCTATTTCCATCTAGGGATGGTACCCAGGGGCATTCTACCTCCAAGCTACACCTCCTGTCCTTTTTTTTTATTATTCTTCATTTTGAAACCAGGTCTCACTGAGTTGCAGAGGGCCTCACTAAGTAGCTGAGGCTGTCCACGACCCGCGATCCTGTGGTCTCAGCCTCCCGAATGCTGGGATTACAGGTGTGCGCCGCCACGCCCGGCTTCCAAAAAAATTTTTTTAAATCACTCAGACTATGACAGTAGCAACAAAATAGCTTCTGTTTGTCCTGTGTTAAAAGTTTGTATGACAGTATTCTATATCTATATTGTAAGCCTGCTTTAAAATGCCAGTTCCCGAGGAGCCAGTCCAAATTCAAGGCACATCAAATTCACTGAATCCTCAAAAAGTCCTATGAGCTCATCACTACTAAAATTCCTGTTCTGTAGATTAAACTAGTTGCGCGTAGCAGCACACACCTGTAATCTCAGTACCTGAGGGCCTGGCACAGGAGGATCTCAGCTCTGAGGCCAGCTTTAGCAACTCAATGAGAGCCTCAGCAAGCTAATGAGATCCTGTTTCAAAATAAATAATGAGCCGGGCGCGGTGGCGCACGCTTATAATCCCCGCGCTTGGGAGGCGGAGACAGGAGGATCGCGCGGGTTCGAAGCCAGTCGCGCGCGCTGGTTTAGGAGACCCTGTTTCCAAATAAAAAAATGTAAAAATAGGTCTGGGAGTGTAGCCCGGAGGTAGAAGGGCTTCCAGGAACCCCAGTACCACCAATAAATAAATAAATAAATAAATAAATAAATAAATAAATAAAGAAAGTGGATAAAGGCTCAGAAGTAGAATGCCCAGAGGTTCAACCCCCAGTACCAAAAATATGGATCAGGTAGGTAGTAGGTAGGTAGGTAGGTAAGTAGGTAGGTAGGTAGATGAAACTAAGACCCACGATGTTAAATACTTGCCCAACTATAGGTAACAACTTTGTACTACATCCTTGAAATTTTCTCAGAGTGTATCTTAAATTTTCTCATTGTTAATATTCCTATTTTACAGACGAAATTAAGACCAAGACATTAAATAACTTGTCCAACTATAGGTAAAAAGTCTATATTATATCCTTGAAATTCGCTACGAGTGTATGTTAAGTTTTCTCACTATTAATATTCCTATTTTAGGCCAGGCATGGTGGCACACACTTGTAATCCCTGCACTTGGGAGGCGGAGACAGGAGGATTGCGCTGGTTTGAAAGCCAACCTCTCTGGCTTAAGAGACCCTGTTTCATATATATATATATATATATATATATATATATATATATATATAATAGGTCTGGGAGTGTAGCCTGGAAGTAGAAGGGTTTCCAGGAACCCCAGTACCACATATATATGTGTGTGTGTGTGTGTGTGTGTGTGTGTGTGTGTGTGTATGTGTATATGTGTATATATATATATATATATATATATATATATATATATATGTATGTATATATATTCCTATTTTGCCAGGTTTGGTGGCACATGCCTGTATTCCCAGTACTTGGAAGGCTAAGACAGGAAGATTCCAGGTTTGAAGCCAGCCAGCCTCAGCAACTTAGCAAGACACTGTTTCAAAATAAAATAGGACTGGGGGTATAGCTCAGAGGTAGAGTGCCCTGGTTCAATCTCTAATACCAGGGCGGAGGGGATCACACACACACACACACACACACACACACACACACACACCACTAACATGTGATTTGTGTTGATCAGTGGGTGTTCAGGAAGCACCAGCCCTGACTTCGCGCTCAAGGCTGTCTCACCCTGATCCCAGATCTATGGGGTTTTGGGATCCACATCCCCTATTTTCACCCTTTCTGAGCTCAGAACTGAAAACTGTTGAGAGCATTGTTAGTGGTTTGAGGTCACCTCAGTCCAGCTTGGGAGGGGCACAAGCTGCCCACCCAAGTGGGAACTGTTTGCACGCAGACAGGTTTCCAAGGACCAAATGAGACTGATAACCTGACCCATAAGCAAAAACCCTGACGGTTTTCTTGACCCTTTTCTTCCCTGATTCATCTGTCACTACTTTGGTGTTATTCCCTGACTCGCACCATGAGTGCTTTGCTATTTCTTTGCTATTTCTTATAACCCTCAATAAAATCAGGATGCTAGTGGAAGGACGGCAGCAGTAGAGACATCTCTCTCCTCCCCGGCCGCCCCAGCTGACTCCGTTGTCATTCATGTGAGAGACTACTCATCAATCAATGAACATCAACGCCATCTGCTACAGAGGACCACACAGCCCCTGGGCTAGGAGGCCAGCCACACTCGCCCCTTTTCCTCCCGTTACCAGTGGCAACCAGCTCCAGCTGGTCACTGGGTGGGGACCAGATGCTCCCATTCTGATAGGAGCAGCGGTAGCGTCCTGCGTGGTCTGTTTTCATGGCTGGGATGAAGAGAAAGTCTTGATCCTCATACTTCCTGGGCTTCAGTTTCTCCAGGCGGTACAAGTTCACGCCCGGAGGGCCCTGGCACCGGATAGTCACAGACCTCTCCAGGGGCACCAGGGAGCTGGGCAGAGCCCGGAGGGAGGGCTTGGGGAGCCGGCCTGTGAGGGAAGCAGAGATCAGCTGCCAAGCACACACACCGTCTCCGGGGTCCCCTTGCCTTCCTGCCTCCCACAGGCTGACTCCCGGGAGGACTTACCACTCCACACTGCAATCACCCGCAGCCCTAGACACAGCCCTGGGGAGAGAAGAGAACCAGGCACTTGGAACTCCTTCCAGAGGCCACCTCTGCGGTGCTGAGCACTGTGGCTGGATGTCTGTACCTATCTGCTTTCTTCTCATGATTATTTTACTTTTTCTAAAGATGTCCAAGCACATGATTTAAGTGAAAAAAACCAAGTCACAAAAATCTACACATTAAATGATGCCCTTTATTTATGAAGTGTGGAGAACAAGCAAAGTCACAAAAAGAAAGAGCAGGTTAGTAGTCACTAGGCACTGGCAGAGGAGGACATGGGTGCTACCGCTTAAGGGATATGGGTTTTCTTTGGGGGTAAAAACGTCTTGGAATCAGACACACATTAGTGGTAAATTTCATGCTGTGTGTATTTGACTTTTTTCCTTTCTTGTTTGTTTTTGTTGTTGTTGTTCTTGTTCTTGCTTGTTTTGTTTTGGGGGGTTATTTGTTCAGTACTGGAGGTTGAACCCAGAGGCAATCTACCTCCAAGCTACATTCCCCAGCCCTATTTTATTCTTATTTAATTGATACTGAGGATCAAACCCAGTGCCATCCTACCTCCAAGTTATAACCCCAGCCTGATTTTATTTCTTATTTGGAAACAGAGTCTCACTCAGTTTCTGAGAGCCTCACTAAGTTGTTGAGGCTGGCTTGGTAAGTATGTGCCACAATTCCCAACTTTTAATTAATTAATTAACTTATTTATTTCTTTATTTACTTCTTGTGGTACTGGGGATTGAACCCAGGAACATTCTACCTCTGAGCTACAGCCCCAGACCTATGTTATTTTTTATTCCAAAACAAGGTCTCAGTTGCAGAGGGTCTCACAAAGTTGCTGAGGCCGTCCTCAAACCTGTGATCTTCCTGTCTTCCTGTCTCAGCCTCCCAAGTATTGGGATTACAAGTGTGCAACATTACACCCAGCTTAATTTAAAAAAAAAAAAAAAAAAAAAACAGATGCTCTCAGCCAGGTATGGTGGCGCACAATGTAATCCTAGTACTTGGGAGACCGAGACAGGAGGATCTGAGGTTCACAGCCAGCCTCAGCACCTTAATAAGACTCATCAATCTAGCAAGACCAAGTTTCAAAAACAAAAAATAAAATAGGGCTGGGGGTGTCTCTCAGAAGTAGAATGCCCCTGGGTTCAATCCCCAGTACAAGAGAAAAAAATTAATTTAAAAAAATTTTTTTGCAGTAATGGGGATTGAACCCAGGAGCATTCTACCTTCAAGCTACACTCCAGCACTTTTTTTTTTATCTGAGTACTGGAGTTGGAACACAGGGGCATTCTACCTCTGAGAGACACCCTCAGCCCTATTTTTTTTTTTATTCTTTTTATTTTGAAACAGGGTTTCATTGAGTTGCAAAGGGCCTCACCAAGTAGCTGAGGCTGTCCACAAACCACAATCCTCCTGTCTCAGCCTCCCAAATGCTGGGATTACAATCATGTGTCACCATGCCTGGCTTATTCTTTATTTTGAAACAAGATCTAAGTTGCTGAGAGTCCCACTAAGTAGCTGAGGCTGGCTTCAAACCTGTGTGATCCTCCTGTCTCAGCCTCTCAAGTACTGGGATTACAAGCTTGCACTGCCATGGCTGACTTAAAATTAAATTTTTTAATTAAGAAAATAAAATAAGTAATCAGGATTCGCTAAGTTTCTGAGGGTCTCATAAGTAGCTGAAGCTGGCTTCAAACCCGCAATCCCCGTCTCAGCCTCTCAAGTAAAGGGATTACAGGTGTGCACCACCAGTCCCAGCATGCCGAATATATATTTACCATGATAAAAACATTTTTACAGACAAATAGTGTTTCTTCTCTCCCCCCACCCCCGGCTGACTTCCTTCTTGCCCCTCCCACGGGACATTTGTTTGACACCTGTAAGCTTTTTCTGCTGACAGTTTTATGTTTGTGTCACTTTTTACTCTGTGTCTACACTGCTGTTTGTTCCTTAATTTAAGGCACTGTAACACTGCAGAATGCCCCTGGGTCTAATCCCCAGGATGACAAAAGAGAAAAAAAAAGAAAGGATATGGCAGAAGAACACTGGTAGCTGCACCACGACTCCTGTGTGCACGCCCTGTCCCATCCATGAATTAAACCGAAAAGGCTCACATGAAATACGCCACTGCCCTGGGTCCCCTTCCCCCACTCAACAAAGAAGGCTCTGGTAAGTCCCTCTGGCCCGGAAATTCATCACTGATGTATAAATATATTTTAAATTCTTTGCCTGGTGCTCAGTGCCTGTCCTCGACAATCCCAGGTCAACCACAGACTCACCGAGACAGAAGAGAGCCGCCGGGGACGGAGACATGGTGCCTGGGCCCATCCAGCACCCTCGGCCACGAGGGGAAGTCGTGGGAGCCCCGGGGCCGAGGCCCAGGATGCCACAGGGATGGAGGCCGCTCCCCTCCCTTCCTCCACCATCCCTGGCTTTTCCTAATTGAGCCTCATCACACCACAGCTGTCTCCTCGGAAGAATGACTTGCACACAGGCCCCCAGGAATGTCACTTATCTTTCCTTCCAGCCTGGTGCTGGGCACGGTCTGTGTCCAGTATTCCCAAGAACTCCCTGGCAGTCACTAGGGAAATGCAACGCTAAACCACAGTGAGCTCTTGTATGTGAATGTGTGTGTGTGTGTGTGTGTGTGTGTGTGTGTGTGTGTGTGTGTGTGATTCTAGGGGTTGAACCCAAGGGTATTCTACCTCCAAGCTACACCCCAGCCTGGTTATTTATTTATTTATTTATTTATTTATTTATTTATTTATTTTCTTTCTGTGGTGCGAGGGATGGAACCCAGGGGCCTTCTTCCTCCGGGATACACTCCCAGACCTATTTGATATTTTATTTGGAAAGTCTCTCACTAAGTTGCTGAGAGCCTCACTAAATAGCTGAACTTGTGCAATCCTCCTGTCTCAGCTTCCCAAGTACTGGGATTACAAGACTGCACCACCACACCCAGCTTCACAGTGAGCTTTCTTCACACCTGATAACATAAAACAAGTTTTTGTTTTGTTTTGTTTTGTTTTGTGGGTCTGGAGGTGGAACCCAGGGGCATTCGATCTAGCTACACCCCCTGCCCTATTTTTTTTTTTATTCTTTATTTTGAAACCAGGTCTCACTGAGTTGCAGAGGGCCTCACTAAGTAGCTGAGGTTGTCCACGAACCGCGATCCTCCAGGTCTCAGCCTCCCGAATGCTGGGATTACAAGTGTGCGCCACCACATCCGGCTAGAAACAAGTTTTTAAAACAGAAAATAATAGCCAGGCATGGTGGCATACACTTATAATCCCAGTACCTGGGAGGCTGAGACAGGAGAATCTCAGGTTCAAGGCCAGCCTCAGCAATTTAGTGAGACCCTGTTTTCAAATTAAAAAAAAAAAAAATCAGGCTGGGGGTGTAGCTTGAAGGTAGAATGCCCCTGAGTTCAATCCCCAGTACCATAAAAAATATATAAAAAATAATAATAAAATGAGTTAAGATGGAAAATAACAAAGGTTGGTGAAATGAGGAAATTGAAGCCTTTGTGCATATATATATAGGTGGGAATGTGGCATGGTCCAGCCACTGCAATGAACAGTTTGGTGGTTTCTCAAAAGTTAAATATGAGCCGGGCATGGTGGCTTGTGTCTGTAATCCCCAGTACTTGGAAGGCTGAGATGGGAGGGTCTCAGGTTCTAGACCTGCCTCAGGAATTTATGTAGACTTTCAGCAACCTAGTGAGACCCTGTTTCAAAACAGTAGAAAGGATCAGATGGAGCTCAGAGGTAGAATGCCCGGAGTTTCTGTCCCCAGAACCACCAAAAAAAAAAAAAAAAAAGTTAAATAAGAGCCAAGAATGGTGATGCACATCTGTAATCCCAGTACTTGGGAGGCTGAGATGGGAGGATCGCAGGTTTGAGACCAGACTCAGAAACTTATCAAGACCCTGAGCAATTTAGTGAGTCCCTGTTTCAAAATAAAATAAAAATGGTTAGGGAATAGAATGTCCCTAGGTTTATTCCCCAGTACAAAAAAAAAAAAAAAAGAGTTAAACATGGGATTACTGTATGGCCCAGCAATTCCACTTCCAAGTACACATCTAAAAGAATTGAAAGAGCAGGGCGTGGTGGCGCACGCTTGTAATCCCCGCGCTTGGGAGGCTGAGACAGGAGGATCGCACGGGTTTGAAGCCAGCCTCAGCTACTTAGTGAGGCTCTCAGCTATTTAGTGAGACCCTGTTTCCAAATAAAGTATAAAATAGGTCTGGGAGTATAGCCCAGAGGTAGAAAGCCTCTGGGTTCCACCCCCAGTACCACCAAATAAATAAATAAATAAATAAATAAATAAATAAATAAGAATTGAAAGGATCCAGGCGTGATGGTACATGCTTGTAATCCCAGCATTTGGGAGGCTGAGACAGGAGGATCACAGTTCACGGACAGCCTCAGCTACTTAGTGAGGCCCTCTGCAACTCAGTGAGACCCTTTTTCAAAAATAAAAAAAGACTCAAAAATAGGGATGGGGTGTAGCTTAGAGGTAAAATGCCCCTGGGTTCCATCCCCAGTACCACAGAAAATAAAAATTAAAAAAATAAAAAAATTGAAAGCAGGATCTCAAAGATATATTTGTACAACCAGGGTCATGGCAGTACTGTTCATAAGAAAAAAAAAAGAGGGAAACAACCTAAATATTCATGAACGTTCATGGATACACAAAGTAAAGTTTGTATTGTTCCTTGGTATTTTTTCAAAAGAAAGTTAATTTTTTTATTTTTTTTTATTTTTTGGTGGTACTGGGAGTGGAACCCAGGGGCTTTCTACCTCCGAGCTATACTCCCAGACCTATTTTCTATTTAATTTGGAAACAGGGTCTCACTAAGTTGCTGAGAGCCTCACTAAGCAGCTGAGGCTGGCTTCGAATCCGTGCGATCCTCCTGTCTCAGCCTCCCAAGCGCGGGGATTACAAGCGTGCGCCTCCACGCCCGGCTTCCAAAAGAAAGTCAGCACACCGCAATGACACATGCATATCCATGTTTATAACTGTACAAATAGCCAAGCTATGGAACAAGCCTCAGTGCCTAACAGAAGAAAATGTGCTTTATGCACACAATGGAGAGGTGTTTTGTTTTGTTTTGTTTTGTTTTTTCTGATATTAGGTACACATCATCGAATGATTTCTTTTTTTTTTTTGAGGATTAAATTTTTATTAAATTCAACAGCATTCCTTTAAAATATAAATCTATATCTGGATTATTTAAAACATGACTATTTTATACAAAACTGGTTTGTTTGAGGACATAGCATAGTAACCAAAGAAAGCACCTTCCAATAGGAAGAGCAAGTAGAGTATTCTCCTCTGTTGATGGAGAAGGGACTCTCAGAGTGTGAAGCTATGGAGAGAATGCTACAGAAGTCACTCAGAGAAACCCAGAACTCTCAGTTCTCATGGCCGTGACTAACATGAACAACAAGGTGATGTACCTGGGATTGAACCCAAGGGCCTTCTACCTCTGATCTACATCCCCAACCTTTTTGGTTTTTTATTTTGAAACGGGATCTTGCTAAGTACCTGAGGCTGGCCTCGAGCCTGCAATCCTCCTGTCTCAGCCTTCCAAGTACGGGAACCACAGGCCAGAGCCACCACGCCTGGCTCGTGTTTGCTTTTGTGTGGGAGCTTCCATAGCGCTTCAAGGACGAGAAGGAGGTGCTGAGATGGAATGTGGTCCAGTGGATAATCCTTACCGGCCGGGGATTTGGGGAACTTGGCTGTGGAGTGGCCGGGCCTGGGGTCCTGTCAGGTAGAAGTAACACTTGGGAGAAACAGCAGCTTGTCAAGTTCACCACCATGGAGCTCGTTGGCTCCGGGAAGCTAAGCAGGGTCCAGTTCAAGGTCTGATGAAGGAAGCGTCGGCATTTCACATGGCTGGAAAGAGATCTGTGCGGCTGAAACTGGCCGAGAGTAAAGCCGGGAGCTGAAGGGAACGGAGGGCTCAGATCAGGGTGGCCCGACCCTCCGGCTCTGTTGGCCTTTGGGACTCCCGCATATCTGTTGACCGGCAGAAGGCTCCTTGGAGCAAAAACTGTTAAGCTGCATCTCCAATTCTCACCACTAGATGTCACTAGTACGGTATGCCCTTTCTGGTTGTGAAAAACAAAACCCCAAAGCATCTCAGAGGTTGCCAAATCCCCCCCCCCAACTCTTCCCCACCCCGGGTAGGGGCATGTGCAAAACCTCGACCCAGATGAGAGCCATTGTGCTGGGTCATGTAAGACCTTAGTTGCTGAGGCTGGCCATGAACCTGCGATCCTCCTGTCTCAGCCTCCAAAGTACTGGGATTACAGGAGTGCATCACCATGCCCAGCTTTTCATTTCTCTAATTCCTAATGATGCTGAGCAGCTCATCATATGCTCATTTGAGCTTAAATCCACCCCCTCATTGTAAGCTACTAGTGTCCTCTGGCTTAGAAGATAATTTATCAGCTTGACCCTTTCCCATGAAAGGAGGGGAGGAGAGAGTGAATATTGCCTTGCAATTTGGCTGCTATAAAGAAAAAAAATGCTTTCTCATTTACTCTCAGCAGGACTGGGGTTAGAGCAGAATGTCAGTAGGAACTTCCTCTTTGCCCAGCCTGACTCCCCCCTTCCTCTCTCTCCATATATATGGCAGCCCACTCCTGTAATCCATCACTTGAGAGTCTGAGACAGGAGAATCATCGCTTCCAAGCTGGCCTCTGAAACTTAGCAAGATCCTCTGCAACTTACCAAGACCCTGTTTCAAAATAAAATAGGCTGGGGCTGTAGCTCAGAGATAGAATGCCCCTGAGTTCGATCTCTGGTACCAAAACAAAGCAAAGAATAACAAATGTTGGGAAGCCTGAGGAGAGAGGGAATCCTTATACACCGCTGGCAGGCTTGTGGATCAGTGCAGCCATTACAGAGAACCACATGGTGGTTTAAAGAAATTAATAATAGCCGGGCGTGGTGGCGCACGCTTGTAATCCCAGCATTCGGGAGGCTGAGACCTGGAGGATCGCGGTTCGCGGACAGCCTCAGCTACTTAGTGAGGCCCTCTGTAACTCAGTGAGACCCGGTTTCAAAATAAAGAATAAAAAATAGGGCAGGGGGTGTAGCTCGGAGGTCAAATGCCCCTGGGTTCCATCCCCAGACCCGCAAAAAAAAAAAAATTAATAATAGAACTACAGTCTGACCCAGCAATCCCTCTTCTGGGTACACACCCAAACAGAATGAGACCGCCACCTCATAATGGTACTCAGTTCCCGTCAGTGTCTAGTGCCCTGGAGACCTAAGGGTCAAGCCGATTCACGGGACACAGGGGATGCAGGTTTCATGCGCACCGCATGTTTTATTGAAAGAGCAATCAGACTTTTATAGAGAAAGCTTCTATGGGGTCCATTGACAAATTAAGTATTTTAGACATTACAAGGTTGTCTTAAAGCAACCATAGATGTGTGTGAGTAAAGCCAAAGGACGAGTCTCAAAGCAACTTTTTGTTTTACAGTTAGAAGCAAAGAACTCCTGTGACTGCTCATCACTTCTCAAGCAGTTTATCATGCCTATAAGTTTCCTGAGAGATGTCTCTGCGGGGAAGGACCTTCAGAGAGAGGGCCGGGGCTGCTTCCCGACCTTGAAGGCAACTGGGCAAGACTCCTAGCTCACTGATTAGAGGAAGTGTGCTTGCCTCCCAGCCTGGCATTCCAAGCCGCTTCTCAGGAGCCAGAGTTGCTTCGTTAACCCTTCAAGCAGGAGCCTGCATCTCAGTTCTCTCACAAGTTCCCATGTTTATTACAGCATTATCCACAATGCCGTAGGAGAAATGACGCTCATTTCCTCTCTGCTTCTATCTGACGCCTACGGGCTCTCCCCAAACACACCTGAGTGGTCTGTTTGCTCGGTGAACAGAACATCCTTGTAAATACCCTGGCCGGTGACACCCTCCTCTTTCCACACGTGGCTGGCATCCCACAGTTCTGGGTAAGTCCCTTGGAATAGAAACCACGCTCCACCAATCTACACAATCTCCAGTGTGGGTCCAGTGGGGGGAGAGTCAACTTCTGGAAACACTTGGCGGGTCCAAAACTTCAAAACTTCAAGGAACCAGTGGGCAGTTGGAAACCGCAAGGTGGCGAGAGCTTGAGGGCCAGGGACACAGAGTTAGTGCCCTTGAGAAGCAGGGGAGGAGAAGCCGACTGGCCTTGAGTAGAGGGGCTGGCGTTGCGTCACAGAGTGCTGTGGGATACACATTAGAGACTGGCCTTGGACAGGGTGGCTACCTGCTGCTCCCAAGATGCTCCAGGTACAGCCTGAGCAAGAAAGAAAAAGAGGAGACACCAGAAGGCGACACCAGGAGGGAGGGACTGGGAGAGAGGAAGAAAGGCCAATCACAAGGACACTAATGGGGGAGTCAGGAGGACATCATAAGCCCCTAGGCTTGTAACTAGCTTGGGCCATTCACCTGGGACCCCTCCTCCCGTGTAGGGGAGCTAGCTATTCTGTCTCTCGAGTCCCTATTTTTCTTTGGCTTCAAATAAACTTCTATTTTCTTTTCTTTTTTTTTTTTTTTTTTTTTTTTTTTTGGTGGTACTGGGGTTCCTGGAAACCCTTCTACCTCCGGGCTACACTCCCAGACACCTATTTTTTATATTTTTTTTAAATTTGGAAACAGGGTCTCTTAAACCAGTGAGGCTGGCTTCGAACCTGCACGATCCTCCTGTCTCTGCCCCCCAAGCGCGGGGATTACAAGCGCGCGCCACCACGCCCGGCACAACTTCTATATTCTTGCCCTCCTCTTGTCCGTGCCTTTATTTGTCAACTTCGTGGGGCAAAGGACCCAGTAAGAGAAGGATTTGGGCTACACCAGGACTCTGCTGCCGAGCCTCAGGATTTCTCAACAGTTGAAAAGTGTCCCTCTACCTGAGTCCTGGAGGGCCCCAGGCTGATGACTGATGCAGAGAGGCCTAGGAGGGTTCTTCATGGAGCCCCCTTTCTGCAGGAGCCCCTGAACACTGCCGTCCACACAGCCAGCCCCGCTCTCTCTTGGGACTAGGCAAGACTGGCATATACACAGGACTGTGTAGACTCATCCAGGAAGGCAGCAGACTCCGTGAGAGTCTCTTGGTCCAGCTGGGCATAGATCACCTCCTGCGCATCATCCATTGCAGGGACCTACCGTCCAGGAGACACAAAATATAAAGAGAGTCCCTGGGTGGGGGCCAAGAAGGCAAGGAGGGAGTGGGGAGGACTCACCTGCGTGTCCATCCTTCCGTCATCCTCGGGCTGGATGTGTTCATCTGTAAGAAAAGGTGAAAGGGAGCCGGGCGTGGTGGCGCACGCTTGTAATCCCAGCATTCGGGAGGCTGAGACCGGAGGATCGAGGTTCGCGGACAGCCTCAGCTACTTAGCGAGGCCCTCTGCAACTCAGTGAGACCCGGTTTTAAAATAAAGAATAAAAAATAGGGCAGGGGGTGTAGCTCGGAGGTCGAATGCCCCTGGGTTCCATCCCCAGACCCGAAAGAAAAGAAAAAAGAAAAGAAAAAAAGAAAAGAAAAGAAAAGGTGACAGGGAGACCTTCAAACTATTTAGGGCTGACCAACCGCCACCCAGGGAGGAGCAGCCACATTGAGCCCCAAGCCTCCTGGCCCTCCCACTGCCTGCTTCCCCCTGCCCCCTGCAGGCTGCCCGGCCCCTCCCTTCCCTTACATATATTTTCTTTCTGGATGTCCACAGCAGAGCTGGAGCTGAGGGAAAAGAGGAAAGTATGTCAAGATAAGTCTAAGAAATTATACAGAAATAGGTGTGTGTGTGTGTGTGTGTGTGTGTGTGTGTGTGTGTGTGTGTATCCCAGGAACATTCTACCTCTGAGCTATACCCCCAGCCCTTCTGTAAAAATTTTTAGCCAGGCGTGGTGGCGCATGCTTGTAATCCCAGCATTTGGGAGGCTGAGACAGGAGGATGGCACAGGTTCGAAGCCAGCCTCAGCTACTTAGTGAGACCCTGTTTCCAAGTAAAGTATAAAATAGGTCTGGGAATATAGCCTGGAGGTAGAAAGCCTCTGGGTTCCACCCCCAGTACCACCAAAAAAAAAAAAAAAAACCAAGTACTGAGATTACAAGCATTCACCACCATGCCTGGCTCAGAAATTAAATTTTTAAGTGTTTTTTTTAAATAGGGGAATCAAAATTTTCCTACCTCTTATACTTCACTTGGCTGTTGTTCCCACCATCAGTGGACCCTACAAAGAGACAGACATCATTCTTGGGAGAACCCCGCTTGAACCCCTCCTTCCACTCCTCCGTCCGTAATTAGCCCTACACCCCCAGAACATACCAAGTTTGGCATGATGATGATGACGACGACGAAGACGTAGGCAGAGGAAGAGGAAGAGGAAGAGGAAGAGGAGAAGGAAGACAGCGGCAACTGAGACCCCAGTTATAATGAAACTAGGTGGACCTAGGAATTAGAAAACAGTAAAGATTCATTATTAACCCCTGCAAAGCTGGGCGTGGTGGCGCACGCTTTTAATCCCCGCGCTTGGGAGGCGGAGACAAGAGGATCGCGCAGGTTCGAAGCCAGCCTCAGCTACTTAGTGAGGCTCTCAGCAACTTAGTGAGACCCTGTTTCCAAATAAAATATAAAATGGGTCTGGGAGTATAGCCTGGAGGTAGAAAGCCTCTGGGTTCCACCCCCAGTACCACCAAAAAAACAAAACAAAACAAAACAAAAAATAACCCCTGCGGGATTCCTTCACTCATTCAATAAAATATTTGTTGAGTGCCAACCTTATATGAAGCGAGTTATCCAGTGTTTGGGAAATGGTAGTGAACCTGCCCAATAAAAGAATATAAAAACTGCTGGGCATGGTGGTGCACACTTGTAGTCCCCGCGCTTGGGAGGTAAAGACAGGAGGATCGCGCAGGTTTGAAGCCAGCCTCACTGGCTTAAGAGACCCTGTTTCCACATAAAAATACAAAAAATGGGCCTGGGAGTGTAGCCCGGATGTAGAAAGGCTTCCAGGAACCCCAGTACCACCACCAAAAAAAAAAAAAAAAAAGAATATAAAAACTAAGCCGGGCGTGGTGGCGCATACTTGTAATCCCCGCACTTGGGAGTCTGAGACAGGAGGATCGCACAGGTTCAAAGCCAGCCTCAGCTACTTAGTGAGGCTCTCGGCAATTTAGTGAGACCCTGTTTCCAAATAAAATATAAAAATAGGTCTGGGAGGATAGCCTGGAGGTAGAAAGACTCTGGGTTCCACCGCCTATAATCCCAGTACTTGGGAGGCTGAGACAGGAGGCCAGCCTCAGCAACCTAGTGAGACCCTGTTTCAAAGTAAAAATAAAAATAGGGCTGGGAATATAGCTTGGAGGTAGACTGTCCTTGGGTTCAATCCCCAGCAGCACAAAATAAAAAAAGAAAAAGAAAAAGAATTAAAGTCAAAACACTCCAGTGCTTGCAGGCATGGCCATTCTCACAGCAGACCAGCTCACAAGAACCAAAAGATGGAGCCAGCCTCAGAGCCCATCAACAGATGAATGAATAACGGCCCTTAAAATACAACAAAATCATGTCATTTGCAGGCAAAGGGAAGGAACTGGGGGGTATTATGCTATGCTGAGATCAGCCAGTCTCAGAGAACCAAAGGTTGTATATTTTCTCTCATATGCTGAAGTTAAAGAGAAAACTAGAAAACAAAATGGACGTGTGTGTGTGTGTGTGTGTGTGTGTGTGTGTGTGTGTGTGTGTGTGTAAACCCAGGGTCATTCGACCTCTGAGCTCCACCCCCAGCCCTATTTTTTTATTTTTATTTTTTTCCTTTGTGCTACTGGGATGGAACCCAGGGACTTTCCACCTCCAGGCTACACTCCCAGACCTATTTTATATTTTATTTGGAAACGGGGTCTCATTAAGTTGCTGAGAGCCTCACTAAGGAGCTGAGGCTGGCTTTGAACCTGCCCGATCCTCCTGTCTCGGCCTCCCAAGTACTGGGATTACAAGATTGCACCACTACACCTGGCTCAAAAGGGACGTTAGCTAATTGAAGAGACCAGTAGAAAGGTAGAAGGGGAGCTGGACATGGTGGCTCACTACTATAATCCCAGTACTTGGAAGCTGAGACAGAAGGATTGCAGGTTTGAGGACAACCTCAGCAAGTAGTCTTGAGTTCAGACTCATCAACCTAGCAAGACGCTATTTCAAAAATAAAAAATAAGCCGGGCATGGTGGCACACACTGAGACAGGAGGATCACACAAGTTTGAAGCCAGCCTCAGCTACTAAGTGAGGCTCTCAGAAACTTAGTAAGACCCTGTTTCTAAATAAAGTATAAAATAGGTCTGGGAGTATAGCCTAGAGGAGAAAGAAAAGCCCCTGGGTTCCACCCCTAGTACCACAAAAAATAAAATAAAATAAAAAATAAGCCAGGTGTGGTGGTGCATACTAGTAATCCCAGTACTTGGGAGGCTGAGACAGGAGGATCACAGGTTTGCCACCCACTTCACCTACTTAGCGCTCCCCCCCATATTAGTGAGACCCTATTTCAAAAATAAAGAATAAAATAGGGCTAGGGTTGTTTATCAGAGATAGAATGCTCCTGGATTCAATCCCTGGTGCCACCAAAAAAAAAAAAAAATGGTGAAACACACTTGTAATCCCAGTACTTGAGGAACTGAGACAGGAGGAATTGAAGGTTTTAAACATTGTGTTTCAAAATAAAAACTTATTATGTTTCAAAATAAAAAATAAAAGTCAGGCTGGGGTATAGCTTGGAGATAGAAACTCCCCTGAGTTCAATACTGAATACCACAAAAAATTAAAAATCAGTAAAACAGGGCCAGGCATGGCAATGCACACTTATAATCCCAGTACTTAAGAGGCTGAGACAGAAGGATTACAAGGTCAAAGCCAGCCTCAGCTATTTAGTGAGATCCTATTTTTCTTTTTTTTTTTTTGGGGGGGGGTATCTGGGTATGAAACCCAGGGGCATTCCACCTCTGAGCCACACCCCCATTTTTTTTATTCTTTATTTTGAAACAGGGTCTCACTGAGTTGCAGAGGGCCTCACTAAGTAGCTGAGGTTGCCAGAGAACCGTGATCCTCCAGTCTCAGCCTCCCAAATGTTGGGATTACAAGCATGCGCCACCATACCCAGCTTAGAGACCCTGTTTTCAAATAAAGAGTAAAAAATAGGGTTGCAGGTGTAACTTGGAGGTAGAATGTCCTGGGTTCAACCCCTAGTTCCAAAGAAAGAATAAAAAATAGGACTGGGGGTGTAGGTCGGAGGTAGCATAACCATAGGTTCAATCCCCAGTACAGAAGAAAGAAAAAGAGAGAAGAGGAGAGGGGAGGGGGAGAGGAAAGGAGAGAAAAGAGAAGAAAGGTGAGCCGGGCGTGGTGGCGCAAGCTTGTAATCCCAGGATTTGGGAGGCTGAGACAGGAGGATCTGGGTTCGCGGCCAGCCTCAGCTACTTAGTGAGGCCCTCCGCAACTTAGTGAGACCCTGTTTCAAAATAAAGAATAAAAAAATCGGGCTGGGGGTGTAGCTCGGAGGTAGAATGCCCCTGGGTTCAATTCCCAGCATCACCAAAAGAAAGAAAAGAAAGGTGGAAGGGGATGGGGAGGCGGGTGGCAAAGGGAAAAGGACAGAGTGACTAAGGTTCAAGTCATGCTGAGCCGCTATGGAGGGTCCACCACTGATCTCACAGTTGTATGTGGGGAGGGGTGGGCGTCGGGGTGAGACCTGAAGGGAAACACACCAACATCTGTGCTCACGTTTGTTTGTATGGCTTTGATGTGTAATTACAATGCCCAGATAGAGGTGTTTTGTTTTTTTTTTAAATATCTGGGGGACAGAGTGGGGTGGAGATGGCCACCGGGAACGCTTCCCTGAGCACAGAGAAAAGGTACAGATATCAGCTGTGCACTGACCTGTGACCGAGAGCTCCAGGGGGTTGCTGGGCAGCGTCCAGAGATAGCGTCTAAAAGAGCCATAGCATACGTAGATGCCGCTATGGGCCGGGGCCACAAAGGAGATGAAGAATGTGTCATGGTCCTGATGGGAACAGTCCTGGGGGACGGAAGCGTCTCCATCTCTGCACAGGATAAAGGTTTCAAAGGAATAATGTGTGCGACAGAAGAAAGTCACATTTCCTCCTGAGGCTACCTGAGGACCGGGACGCGCTGTCAGGAAAGGTTTGTATTTGTAGCTACCTGGAAGGGAATGGAGACTGTGGTTAAAACCATTATTAAAATAAACCCACCAAAGGGGTTATTTTTAAATAATCCCACCTGTGCTTGGAAGGCTGAGGAAGGAGGATCGCAGGTTTGAGGTCAGCCTAGGCAACTTAGCAGGACCCTCAGCAACCTAGTAAGACCCTGTTTCAAAATTTAAGAATGGGGTGCTGTCAGGCGTGGTGGCACATGCTTGTAATCCCTGCGCTTGGGAGGCTGAGACAGGAGGATCGTACAGGTTCAAAGCCAGCCTCAGCTACTTAGTGAAGCTCTCAGCAACTTAGTGAGACCCTGTTTCCAGATAAGGTATAAAAATAGGTTTGAGAGTATAGCCCGGAGGTAGAAAGCTTCTGGGTTCCACTCCTAATACCACCAAAAAAAGGGGGTAGCCGAGGATGTAGCTCAGAGGTAGAATGCCCCTGGGTTCAATCCCCAGTACCAAAAAAGTAAGAAGAAAGGAGGAGGAAAAGGAGGAGGAAGAGGAGTGTCCCCCATCTTGTGCTCTTCAATGAGAGAAGGGAGGCTGAATCCAAGAAGAAATTCCCTCCTTGCTAATTTACAGGGATCACAAGAACAAACACACATTATTATGCTTTTAGGGCCAGGACCAGAGTGTGACTACACATTCATGAAAAAGGCTGGTGTCTGTCCCCATGAGATGCAGCCCCTGGGGGCTTCAGCTGCCTCCCTGAAAGGAGCCGAGACCACAGTCAGTACAGTCAGAGGGAAGGTGGGACCCGGAGGACTCAAGGCTGGGTGCGTGCTGGGCCATGTGTGGTTCCTTGAGGGGACACTGTCCTCGACTGTCCTCACCCGTCACCACCAGCTCCAGTGGATCACTGCGTCCCGTCCAGGCTCGTAGGATCCAGTATTCACAGTAGTAAGTCCCTGCGTGGTCCTGTGCCGTATTCATCAGGGAGAATTCCACCTCCTCGGTTTCCCAGGGGTGTCTCTTGCTCCACACCATCCTGGATTCGGTATGATATAAACACAGTCTCGTCGTCCCTGAAGGGATCCTGCAGAGGATGGTCACCGAGCTGCCCTGCGGAACTATGGCTCCTGGCACTGCCCGGATGGAAGGTGGGGAAGATGATCCTGGAGGAAAAGGAGCAAAAGCCCTTGTCATCTGGTGTCAGGAAAGCCCCATCCTCATTCCTGAGCACTCTGGAATGGCTCCTTAGGGGAGAGTCGGAGTCTTCCAGTGGCCTGTGTCATGAGAGGTGTCCCAAGCCCTCTGTATCTACACTCCTTTTGTGTATGTGTGTGGTACTGGGAACTGAGCCCAAGGAACTGGGCCAAGCTACACCCCTAACCCTATTTCATATTTTTAATTTTAATTTTTTTGTGTGTGGTACTGGGAATGGAACCCAGGGACATTCTACCTCTGAGCTAGCTACACCCTCAGCCCTATTTTTTTTATTCTTTATTTTGAAAACAGGGTCTCACTGAGTTGCAAAGGGCCTAAGTAGCTGAGGCTGTCCTCGAACTGCGGTCCTCCTGTCTCAGCCTCCCGCATGCTGGTATTACAAGCATGTACCACCATGCCTGGCTTTATTTTTTATTTTAAAAACAAGTTCTCGGGAAGTTGCTGAGGGCCTTGCTAAATTGCTGATCCTTGAACGCTGATCCTTCTATCCCAGCCTCCCAAGTTCTGGGATAACAAGCATGCACCCCCACAGCTGTGTGTGTCTACGTTTTCGATGCCCACGTCAGCTGTGTTTTCTGTCAATGTTACGAATGTCCAGGGGAGATTCCACACACACCACCGCCCCCAGTGACAGCCTAGATGGTGAAGATGAAAGGGGAACCACCCAGAGTGTGGAGGGAAGAGCAGCCCGGGTTCTGTGTGGGGGTCACTTCACGACTCCTCAAGCCCCTCCCGCAGCCACCCCGCCAAACTTGGAGCTGCCCAAGACCGAATAGGGACAGATGACTCACCACTCTGCGCCCAAGTCCTGTGGCCCAGGAAAAACACTGAAATAGACAAAGACCTGGTGAGCCATGCCTTCTGCCCTGTGACCCAGGGCCCCAGACCCAGGCCAAGTGCAGAGACAGGGGCTCTGGGGGAGCCACTTGGAGCCACCTGGCCAGGTTGTCACAGAAGAGCCCAGGTTATGAATCTCATTCTTTACCCCTAGATCCCCCAAATAACGTCCCCAGCAGCGCTCACAGAGTCCAAGCAGTGAAGGGATCCCGCGGGCCATGGCAGTGCCGGGCCCAGATCTCCCCAGCAGTGCAGCTGGCCGCTCTCACAACCTTCTCCGGAGACACACCCATGGACCAAGGCGCTGGGGACCCAGAGGCCTTGTCAGGGGATGATGACATCGACCACGGCTGTTAGACGGGAAGGAGCCTCCCCTTGCACAACCTCTGCTCTGTTCTTTAGCCCTCTGCCACTTCTCTGGGGTGAGACAGGAGTGCAGCTGTGCTGTTTCCTACTCTGAGCTCACAGCCACGAAGGCTTGGGCAGCATGTGATGCTGTCTGCTAATCTCTGCATCTCTCTCAGAGGAGAGTGGTAGGAAGCATTAAGGGGGAGAAGGAGAAATGCAGCCAGCAAGAATGTATCCCCTGTGTGGGATCTGCTGAATCAGAGAGGCTGTTATGGGTGGGACCGAAGGCAGAAATCAAAGCAGAAGATGTGGACCAGGAGAAGGACCAGCCCTGTCGATGCTCCCTCAGTGAAACTTCCCTGATCTACCCCTCTGGCCTGCTGCATACAGGTCATGGTACTCTATTGTATATTGAAATCAGCAAAGAATATAACTCTTAAATAGTCTCGCAAAAACAAAAGCAACACAGCCAGGCGTGGTGGCGCACGCTTATAATTCCAGTACTTGGAAGGCTGATACAGGAGGATCCAGGTTCGCGACCATGCTCAGCTATTTATTAAGGCCCTCCGCAGCTTGGTGAGACCCTGTTTCAAAATAAAGAATAAAATCAGGCTGGAGATGTAGCTCAGAGGCAATATGCCCCGGGTTCAATCTTCAGTACCGCAAAATAAATAAATAAATAAATAAACAAACAAATAAATAAAATAAACCACAATGATAAAGGGGCAAGAGGAAGACAGGTGAAGGGCATTGTGGGTGGGTTCTCTAGCTCATTAAGACAAGTACATGAAACAAAACCGCTTTCTGTGTGTCAGTCATAACGTGTTTAGAAAAGAAAAACATCTCCTGAATGTCTGCATCCCCAAGATTTTACCCTGACCAAAATTCTCTGCATAGGCCACCATTTCAGTTCTCTTGGCCCGGGAATGTGAATTCCCTAGGGGTGATCAGGAACCTTCATTTAACCCGGAAATGTTTGAATGTGCCACCACACTCCACTCCAGGTTTTCATTCCTAAAGATACAGGTTCAACTCGAGGACAGGGACACCTTCAGCCACGTTCTCATCCAGAGGTCTGTGACGTCACCCTACAATCAAACCATGGAAAGGAGAACTTAACTCCAACAGCTATGATCATCTTCAAAGAAAGACCACTGAAGTTGAGTGTGGTGGCAAATCCCAAAACTTGAAAGGCTGAGACAAGAGGATTGCAAGTTAGAGGCCAGCCTCAGCAACTTATCAAGATCCTGCTTCAAAATAAAAAATAGGAGGCCAGCATGGTGGCGCACGCTTATAATCCCAGCATTCGGGAGGCTGAGACAGGAGGATCGCAGTTCGAGGACAGCCTAAGCTACCTCCAGGCTATACTCTCAGACCCATTTTATATTTTATTTGGAAACAGGGTCTCAGTAAGTTGCTGAGAGCCTCACTAAGTAGCTGAGGCTGGCTTTGAACCTGTGCGATCCTCCTGTATCAGCCTCCCAAGCACAGGGATTACAAGCCTGCGCCACCACTCCCAGCTCCAGTTACAATTTTTTAAATTACAATTGACATAGTTTTGACTCCTGCTTCTGCCTTCAAAGTGATCATGCCTTTCTGTTTGTCCTTTCAACAATACAATGAAAAGAGGGGGAGAAAATCTACAAAATAATGCCTCAAGCCGGGATGTAGCTTAGCATGAAACACTTGCCTCGATACTGCAATGCCCTGGGGTCAAGCCCCAGTACCAAAAAAAAAAAAAGACACCCTCTCTAAAAATAGGCTAAGAACAAAACAATGTTTGGAGCGACAGGTTTCGGGCCAGACTGGATTGTGATACACACACACCCATAAAAGGAAGAAACAAACAAGATTGGCCATTGCTCAAGATCTGTGCTTACAAGGACTTCCTGGACAGCTGCCCAGAGAGACCCATCCACGCGCGACGGAAGGACTGTGACGGTCTGGATGCCGCCAACCTTGCTGCTGGCTAAAGTCCCTCGCATGAACAACTCTGGATCCAACATTATTATTATTAATAATATTGGGGTCGGCCGGGGAGGGGCCAGGCAATTTCCCTGTCCTCCCTCAGCCAGCAACTTTCTTTTATTGACGATTTTTTTTTAAGTACTGGGGATGGAACCCAGGGACGTTCTGCCTCTGATCTACACCCCCAGCCCTATTTTTTTATCCTCTGTTTTGAAACAGGGTCTCACTGAGTTGAAAGGGCCTCACTGAGTAGCTGAAGCTATCTGCAAACCACAATCCTCCTATCTCAGCCTCTCAAATGTTGGGATTACAAGCGAGTGCCACCAGGCCTGGCTCTTCAATTGAAGATTTTTAAAAAGCATAAGGCAGCCGGGCGTGGTGGCGCACGCTTGTAATCCCCGCGCTTGGGAGGCAGAGACAGGAGGATCGCGTAGGTTCGAAGCCAGCCCCGCGCTGGCTTAGGAGACCCTGTTTCCAAATAAAAATGTAAAAATAGGTCTGGGAGTGTAGCCCGGAGGTAGAAGGGCTTCCAGGAACCCCAGTACCACAAAAAATAAATAAATAAATAAATAATAAAAAATTTTAAAAAGCATAAGGCAAAGAGGTCACAAGTGTAAGTTTAGGTTTGCTGTCCAAGTTTAGAGAGTAGCAATCATGAGCCAGGTTTAGGGAGGAGCGAGGTAAACGTTTCCAGGAGAAGAGGAGGCCATCAAAGTCCACCTTCTGGTTCCATTCATCCAAGGAAGTCTGTCTGCTTGCAGACAATCTCCACTCAGCATGTACTATGTACATATCTAAGCTGGTCCAAAATGGTGACCTCATCACATGGGCTAAGATGGCTCTCAACAAAGGACTCTGCTAAAGACAGGGCACTGGCCTCACGAGGCTCTCAGCGGGAATCCAAAGAGAACTCTCAGCTGGTCCCAGAGCCCTTGAGGCCAGCACCGCCAAGGCGGGCGCTGTCCCTGCCGCTGGTGCTGAAAAGAGCAGGTGCCGGGGCACACCTGGCCCCAAGCGGAACCCAGCACGCACAAACCTGCAGATGGAAAAAAAGGTGTGCTCCTGCGTGCACAGGAGGATTCAGGGTCCTTTCAACACAACGATTGCAGCAAAAGATGATGCATCCAACGCATCACTCTGGGGGCAAGGAGAGCTACTGTGTGGCCACCGGTCCTACTCTGAGCTACCTGCCTTATCCTCAGGTTCCATCGCTCCTTCCCCTGTGAGGAGCTTGTCATCGCACACTGAAAAAAATCACATGGGTCACACCGGGTGTCTTAGGACCTTAACACAACATCAGTCTGCAGTGGAGTCTTCCCATTTACATCATCTATTTCGCCATCTTTGGTATGTTGTGTCTTTATTTTCATTTGTTTCTAGAAATTTCTTGATTTCACCTCTTACATCTTCTATGACCCACTCTTCATTCAGAAGTGTGGTGTTCAGCCTCCACATGTTTATGTTGTTTCTCTGGGTCTTCTTATAGTTGATTTCTAGTTTCATTCCATTATGGTCTGAAATGACACAGGGAAGTATGTAACATTTTTTAAATTTTCTAGTGCTCCCAAATTTTTTAAATTTTTGTGTCCCAGGATATAATCTATTTTGGAGAAGGTTCCATGAGCAGCTAAGAAAACTGTAAACTCCTCTGTAGTTGGGTGAAATACTCTATATGTGTCCAACAGGTCCATTTGATTAATGATGTTCTTTAGTTCTGAGGCATCTTTACTGACCTTTTGTCTGGAAGATCGGTCTAGTGTTGTGAGAGGTATGTTGAAGTCTCCCAGTATTATTGTGTTGGGATTTATGTGTGACTTCATGTCACAAAGTGTTTGATTTATGAAAGTAGCTGCCCCTATGTTTGGGGCATAGATGTTGATTAGTGTTATTTCCTCTTGCTGGATTATTCCTTTTACCAGTAAAATGTGACCTTCTTTGTCTCTTCTAATAAGTTTGGGTTTGAAGTCTAACTTGTCTGATATCATAGTTGCTACTCCTGCTTGTCTTTGAGTACCATTAGCATGGATTACCTTGCTCCAGCCCTTTACCTTGAGTTTGTTCCTATCTTTACTTGTAAGGTGTGTTTCTTGTAAGCAGCAG
Organism: Muscardinus avellanarius; assembly: GCF_963383645.1. NCBI lineage: Eukaryota > Metazoa > Chordata > Mammalia > Rodentia > Gliridae > Muscardinus > Muscardinus avellanarius. The sequence continues at coordinate 65,916,751 of NC_137796.1, forward strand.
ATGGATGGATTCTGTCTTTTAATCCATTTTGCCACTTTATGTCTTTTTATTGGGGAGTTGAGGCCGTTTACATTCAGTGTGATTATAGAGAGATAATTTTTAATTCCCAACATGTTAAGATCTTATTTCTGTTTGAGATACTGTTTATTCTTCTTTGCTTAGTTGTCTGCTGGATGGGATTATTTCGCCATCTTTGGAACACCCGATGGATGCAGCATGCTTTATTTATGGTGAGTTTGCCTTTCTCCATTCTTAGTTCCTTTTCTTATAGTGGAATATCGCTAAAAATTAGATATCTCAATCTCTCATTTCTCTCTCTCTCTCTCTCTCTCTCTCTCTCTCTCTCTCTCTCTCTCACCCTCCCTCCCTCTTTTCCTCCCTCCCTCTCTGTTGCGGTATTAGGGATTGGACCCAGAGGCATTCTATTTGCAAGCTACACTTTCAGCCCTATTTGTGTGTGTGTGTGTGTGTGTGTGTGTGTGTGTGTGTGTGTTACTGGGGATGGAGTCCAGGGACTTCTACCTCTGGGCTACACTCCCAGACCTATTTTATATTTTATTTGGAAACAGGGTCTCACTAAGGTGCTGAGAGCCTCACTAAGTAGTGAGGCTGGCCGCAAACCTGCACGATCCTCCTGTCTCTGTTGTATACAGGTTTTGCAAGAAATGAGAGACTCGAGAGTCCAGGGAAATGTGCCAATTGAAGCCTTTATTAACTGGAGGGGTGAGAGTTTATAAGGGAGAAAATCGCAAGTGGGTGATCCATCTATTATGCTAAAATAAGCAAGCAGGTTTACAGAAGCAGAAATTTGTGGTTTGCTTATCTGGTATGCAAGGTCTTTCTGTTTTGGTCAGGTTCTGGATGATGCCTGGGCTCAACCCAAGTTCAGACCTTTGGGAGGGATCCTTTGTTTACCACAAATCACAGGAATTTCAAGTGGGAAGATAGGCCATCTTGATGTTAAAAGTATGGGCCTAGCTGAGTGTGGTGACCCACACTTGTAATCCCAGTTCTTGGGAGGCTGAGACAGGAGGATCACACAGGTTCAAAGCCAGCCTTGTCTACTTAGTGAGACTCTCAGCAACTTAGTGAGACTTTATTTCCAAATAAAATATAAAATAGGTCTGGGAGTATAGCCCGGAGGTAGAAAAACCTCTGGGTTCCACCCCCAGTACCACCAAAAATAAAAAATAAAAAAAAAAATTATGGGCCTAAACTATTAAACTATTGCCTAAGAAGGGACAGGCCAGATCGACTTTTTTTTTTTGTGTGTGTGTGGGGGGGGGGTCTGGGAATGGAACCTAGAGGCACTCTACCTCCAAGCTACACCCCCTGCCCTATTTTTTATTCTTTATTTTGAAACAGGGTCTCACTAAGTTGCAGAGGGCCTCGCTAAGTAGCTGAGGCTGTCCATGAACCACAATCCTCCAGTCTCAGCCTCCCAAATGCTGGGATTACAAGTGTGTGCCACCACACCCGGCTGGGCTATTCTGATTAAAAGTGTGGCCTATTAAGGGCTTTTGTCTAAGAAAGAGCAGCCTTTGCAGGGTGAAGAGAATGAAGTTTCTAAATTTTAAAACTATACTTTTAATCCTTTCTTTCCAGTTTGCCTCCTTTTTACTTCTGCCATTACCTCTCAGCTTCCCAAGCACTGGGATTACAAGCGTGCACCACCATGCCCAGCTGTGGAAGTTAACTCTCTCTGTTTTGGTCTCTATTTTCCGTCTAATAGCTTAAAAGTCATGTGGCTTAGCCTACTTCTCCAAAAACAAAACTCCTGAATGCAGGGCTGAATATAGAAGTATTTATTGAGACAGTGCTGCCTAGGGTTCCCCTATTTTGTTTCCTTCCATATCCCCACCTTAGAATCAGAGAGTCCTGCTGGGCGTGGTGGCGCACGCTTGTAATCCCCGCGTTTGGGAGGTGGAGACAGGAAGATGGCACAGGTTCAAAGCTAGTCGCACTGACTTAAGAGACCCTGTTTCCAAATAAAAAGTATAAAATAAAATAGGTCTGGGGGTGTAGCCCGGAAATAGAAGGGTTTCCAGGAACCCCAGTACCACCAAAAAAAAGAGAGAGACCCTGTTTCCAATTTTTTTTTAAAAAAAGTATAAAATAGGTCTAGGAGTATAGCCCAGAGGTAGAAGGGCTTCCAGAAACCCCAGTATAAAAAAAAAAAGTCCTGCCAAACATGGTTGCACACACCTGTAACCCCAGTACTTGGGAGACTGAGACAGGAGAATGAATCTCAGGTTCAAGGCTAGCCTCAACAACTTAGCAAGACCCTCAACTATTTTATTTTATTTTATTTTATTTTATTTTATTGGTACTGGAGATGGAACACAGGCACATTCTACCTTCAAGCTACATTCCTCAGCCCTATTTTTTATTCTTTATTTTGAAACAGGGTCTCACTGAATTGCAAAGGGCCTCACTAAGTAGCTGAGGCTGTCCGTGAACCACAATCCTCCTATCTCAGCCTCCCAAATGCTAGGGTTACACACCTGACTTTGACTCTCAGCAATCTAATGAGACCTTGTTTCTTTTATTTTTTTCTTTTTTCTTTCCTCCTCTTCTTCCTCCTCTTCTTCCTCCTCCTCCTCCTTCTTCTTTGTCTTCTTTTGTGTGTGTATGTGGTACTGGGGATTGAACCCAGAGGCATTCTACCTCTGAACTACACTTCCAGACCAACTTTATTTTTTATTTGGAAACAGGGTCTTGCTAAACTGCTAAGTATCTCACTAAGTAGCTGAGGCTGGCTGCAAACCTGTGATCCTCCTGTCTCAGCCTCCCAAGTCCTGGAATTATAAGAATGCACCACTGTGCCTGGCTCTGAGACCCTGTCTCAAAATAAAAAATAAAATAGGGCTGGAGTGTAGCTCAGAAGTAGAATGCCCCTGGGCTCAATCCCCAGTACCAAAAAAAAAAAAAAAAACCCACTAATGCAAGATTTGTACTGTAGCCACTTATTTCTCTAAGAAGCATATAATCAGCCAGGTGTGGTGCTGCGTGTTTGTAATCCTAGTATGTAGGAGGCCGAGACTGGAGGACGGCAGGGTCGAAGCCAGCCTCAGCAACTTAGTGAGACCCTGTTTCCAAATAAAAATAAAAAATAAAATGTCCCAGAGGTAGAAGGCCCCTGGGGTCTATCCCCAGTACCACACAAAAAAAGGCTTATAGTCAGTGGGTCAGTGGAGTGAGACCTATTGTATCTTTCTTTGGATTATACAGCATTCTGCCTTTGCGTTTACCCCCATCCCTATTTTTAATTTATTTATTTATTATTTATTTATTTGTGTGTGTGTGTGTGTGTGTGTGTGTGTGTGTGTGTGTGTTACTAGGGATTGAACTCAGAGACATTCTATTTTTTTTTTTTTTTTTTGGTGGTACTAGAGGTGGAACTCCGGGGCTTTTCTACTTCCAGGCTATATTCCCAGACCTATTTTTTTTTTTTTACTTTATTAGAAAAAAAGAGTCTCACTAAGTTGCTGAGAGCTTCACTAAGTAGCTGAGGCTGGCTTCAAACCTGTGCAATCCTCCTGTTTCAGCCTCCCAAGCACTAGGATTACAGGTGTGTGCCACCACACCCAGCTTTTAGGGACATTCTATATCTGAGCTACACCCCCCAGCCCTACTTTTTATTTTTATTTTGAAGCAGGGTCTCACTAGATTAATGAGATTCTCACTTCTTACTGAGTCTGGGCTTGAACCTGCAATCCTCCTGTCTCAGCCTCCCACGTACTGGAATAGCAGGCATGCACCGCCATGCTCGGCTAGCATTTAAAATAAGCCACCTGCTAGTAGAGGGCATGTTCATAATAAATCCATGGAATGGACCTCCCCCACCCCCTTACAGCATGAGCCCCTGATGTCAGGAGGATGACAGGGGGGACCCTTGGGATAGGCAATATGGTGATGCAGTGTTTGTTGAGAATTTAAACCAATAACTTAGGATTTAAAACACAATTCTTGCCGGGCGTGGTGGCGCACGCTTGTAATCCCCACGCTTGGGAGGCAGAGACAGGAGGATCGCGCAGGTTCGAAGCCAGCCGCGCACGCTGGCTTAGGAGACCCTGTTTCCAAATAAAAATGTAAAAATAGGTCTGGGAGTGTAGCCCGGAGGTAGAAGGGCTTCCAGGAACCCCAGTACCACCAAAAAAAATAAATAAAATAAAAAAAATAAAACACAATTCTTATGTTATTTTTTTCTCATATGTGGAGGCTAGAGAGAGGGGGGAAAAAGGAAAGAAAAGGGATTCCCATGAAAATTCAGAGAAAGACCGAGCAGAGTAGTGCAAGGGGACAGGGGGAAGGAGGAAAAGGGGAGGTGTGGGAAAGGAAACCAAATAATGTTATACACATATATGAAATTATGACTAAATCTCACTCTCGTGGACAATTAAGATGCATCAATAAAAAGAAATATTTAAAGGACAATTCAAAAAGAGGGAGTGTCGTTCATGAAGGCAGAGAGCAGTAAAAGCAGATAAAGAACATCCAGCAATTCAGCAGATCTTACTCTGATGGTCTTTTTTTTTTTTTTTCTGTTATTGGGGGTGGAACCCAGGGGCTTTTCTACCTCCGGGCTATACTCCCAGACCTATTTTTTTTTTCGGGTCTGGGAATGGAACTCAGGGGCATTTGACCTCCGAGCTACACCCCCTGTCCTATTTTTTATTCTTTATTTTGAAACCGGGTCTTGCTGAGTTGCAGAGGGCCTCACTAAGTAGCTGAGGCTGTCCGCGAACCGCGATCCTCCGGTCTCAGCCTCCCAAATGCTGGGATTACAAGCCTGCGCCACCATGCCCGGCACTCCCAGACATATTTTATACTTTATTTGGAAACAGGGTCTCACTAAGTTGCTGAGAGCCTCACTAAGTAGCTGAGGCTGGCTTTGAACCTGTGCAATCCTGTCTCAGCCTCCCAAGCGCTGGGATTGTAAGCGTGCGCCACCATGCCCGGCTCCTTTCCTCCTCTAGACCCCTGCATGCCTCCCAGCATCTGCAAGACAAACACTAAGCTTCTTTTTCTGGTACTCACTTTACAATGGGCCCAGACCACTGAGCAGGCTTTTTCTCCTTAGTCCCAAAGCTAGTCCTCTGCTCCACTTGAGTTCCCTGGCTCTGCACTCCAGTGCTCAGGAGGCTGTGAGGGAGGGGAGAGGGTGCTGGGTGGATGACCAGAGTCCACACCCCACAAACAGGCTCCATGCGTGAAGAGGAAGTCCATGACCACATTGCAGAGAAAATCCATCAACCTGCGTGCATGCTGCGTGCAGTCACCTGCAGGATGCCAGGGCCAGCCAGCTGCCCAGGGACATAGAAAGAAAATATGGCATAGACGCACAAGAGAGTCGTACTCTGCTACAAAGAAAACCAAGATTATGTCACCCGCAGGGAAACAGACGGTGTTAGAGAATATCACACTGAGAGCAACCAGACTCTGAAAATTCAGGCTGTCATACAGCCTTTGCGGAGGACATGAGGTCAAACTAGACCCGTATATGAGCCAGCCACCCCGCTTCTGTGTGCACCTGTAAAGGAAAGAGGGCAGGTGCGCCGAAGAGAAGCCCGCCCTCCTGCTCCAGGCTGCGTGTGGGCATGTTACAGGTCCTCCAGAGTTGCCATCAGCCCCCAGAGAGCTTCCGACCAGGAAGGAGGGACTCGGCTCACCGAGACCCTCAGAAGGGTCAGATGCAGGTTGTGTGGTCCACCTCCATGGAGCCCACCTGGCCCAGCACTCAGCTACTACTTAGTGAAGCCCTCTGCAACTCATTGAGACCCTGTTTTAAAATCAAGAATAAAAAAATAGGATTGAGGATGTACCTTGGAGGCAGAATGCCCCTGGTACAAAAGAAAAAGAAAAGGAAGAAAGGAAGAAAAAAGAAAAAGGAAGGAAGGAAGGAAGGAAGGAAGGAGAAAGGAGGGAGGGGAGAGAGAAAGAATAAAATACAACAGGAAGGTGATCACCTCTGATGCCAGAAGTCGGGGAGCTACTGCCACCTAGTTCGTGGAATCCAGGGATACAGCACACCATCCTCCCACACCCAGGACACACCCAACACCCGGGCTGTGCGAAGGGAGCGCACAAAATGACGGTGTGTAGGAAAAACACGATTGGCTTTCCCCATAAGAGCAACCTGGAGCAAGAGGATATATTTTCAACTGTTAGCTGTTTCTCTCCTGTGCATTCCACGTCAGTTACTCTGGTAACTGTAGGACTGATTTCTGCAGGAGAATCATAGTGAGGAAGCCACATGCTCAGCCTGGGCAGGCTCCCCGGGTGGTGCGGAGGAGAGGACGATGAACGCTGAACGCACTCTGACCGTTCCTCGGCAGCACTCGGTTGGTTCCGATGCTTACTCCCTGGTCCCAACTCAGGCACTTTTGGAAGCTTGTGGTCTTGGAATCACGATACACAAGTATAACTGTGTGTGTCACAGTGCTGGAAACCACGGTGACCCCACCACACTGCAAAGCAGTTTGTCTTTAATACTTTTTGTTGTTCTTTTGTTTTGTTTTTGTGGGTCTGGGGATGGAACCCAGGGCCATTCAATCTCCAAGCTACACCCTCTGCTCTTTTATTCTTTATTTTGAAACCAGGTCTCACTAAGTTACAAAGGGCCTCACTAAGTAGCTGAGGCTGTCCCCGAACCATGATGCTTCGGTCTCAGCCTCCGGAATGCTGGGATTACAAGTGTGCGCCACCACATGCCCGGCTGGTTTAATAGTTTAAACATGAGGCCAGGCTGGGCGTGGTGGCACACGCTTGTAATCCCCGTGCTTGGGAGGCTGAGACAGGAGGATCGCACAGGTTCGAAGCCAGCTTAAGAGACTCTGTTTCCAAATAAAATATACAATAGGTCTGGGAATGTAGCCTGCAGGTGGAAGGCCCCTGGGTTTCATCCCCAGTACCACCAAAAAAAAAAAAAAAAACACATGAGGCTGGGCATGGTGGCACACACCTATAATCCCAGGATTTGGGAGATTGAGACAGGAGGATTGCAGATTCAAAGCCAGCCTCAGCAATTTAGCAAAAACATGTATCAAAACAAAAACAAAAAAATGAGCCAGGTGCATGCTTTTAATCCCAGCATTTTGAAAGCTGAAGCAGAGGGACTTCAGTACGGACAGCCTCAGCTACTTAGTGAGGCCCTTTGCAACTCAGAGAGACCCTGGTTCAAACTAAAGAATAAAAAATAGGGCTGGAAGCTGGGCTTGGTGGTGCATGCTTATAATCCCAGCATTTGGGAAGCTGAGACAGGAGGATCACAGTTTGCCGACAGCCTCAGCTACTTAGTGAGGCCCTTTGGAACTCAGTGAGACTCTGTTTCAAAATAAAGAATAAAAAATAGGGCTGGGGGTATAGCTCAGAGATAGAATGCACCTGGGTTCCAATCCCAGTACCAAATAATAATAATAATGATGATGATGATAATAATAATAATAATAATAATAATAATAATAATGCTGGAGTTATTACTTGGAGGTAGAATGCACCTGGGTTCCATCCCTAGTACCACAAAAAATATAAATAAAATAAAATAAAAAGGACTCAGGTGTAGCTCAGTAGAATGCCCCTGGGTTCAATCCCTAGTCCCAAAAAAGATAGTTTAAGCATGAGGTCACACCACATGACCTGTCTATGATACTCAAGTATATATGACTGAATTTTTTTTACTTTAATTTTCTGGTTTTTTTTAATATTTATGTATTATTTATTGTTGTGGTACTAGAGATTGAGCCCCAGGGCATTCTACCACTGAGCTACATTTGTGTTATTGGGGATTAAACCTAGGCTATTCTACTTCCAAGCTACTACACCCCCAGCCCTTTTTTATTTTTTTTTTAATTTTTTATTTATTTTTATTTTTTTGTGTGTAGTACTGGGGGTGGAACCCAGGGACTTTTCTACCTCCAGGCTATACTCCCAGACCTATTTTATACTTTATTTGGAAACAGGGTCTCACTAAGTTGCTGAGAGCCTCACTAAGTAGCTGAACCTGTGTGATCCTCCTGTCTCAGCCTCCCAAGCGCTGGGATTACAAGCGTGCACCACCACGCCCGGCTTTTATTTTTCTTTTGAAACAGGATCTTCCTAAGTTTCTGCAAGTCTTGCTGATTTCCTGAGTCTGACTTTGAACCTGCTATTCTCCAGTCTCAACCTCCCAAATACTGTGATTACAGGTGTTATTTTTGAAGCAGTGTTTGGTAATGAAGACTGATTGAGCTCATTAGTATTTCTATTAAGCCAGGCTGGCGCTGTGGGGTGTTTTGCACATTTCTTGAGAAACTTCTAAATATTTCACACACCTGAGAGCTGCTGTAAAGATTTTTAATTCAATAGTGCCCTCTTCTGTCGCTGTAGTGAACTACAGTTTCTACTAGCGAGCCTTTGCAAGGGAGAGAGAAAAAAAGAGGTTGAGTGGACTGGATTCTCTTTGTTTCCTTCTTCCTTCTTGCAAAATCCTAATTTCTCCTTCTCCTTTTTTCCTTCACCATGCCGAGTCCAAAAGGTTCCTCTGCTGAATTAGCACTCTGTCCTTTCTCCAGCTCCTTCTTTCCTTCCTTGCTCTGTGCACGCTACAAGCCCCTTCCCAGCCAGGTGTGGTGGCGCACGCTTGTAATCCCAGCATTTGGGAGGCTGAGACAGGAGGATCGCGGTTCGCGGACAGCCTCAGCTACTTAGTGAGACCCTTTGCAACTCAGTGAGACTCGGTTTCAAAATAAAGAATAAAAAATAGGGCAGGGGCCAGGCGTGGTGGCGCACGCTTGTAATCCCCGCTCTTGGGAGGCTGAGACAGGAGGATCACGCAGGTTCGAAGCCAGCCCCGCTGGCATAAGAGACCCTGTTTCAAAAATATAAAATAGGTCTGGTAGTGTAGCCCGGAGGTAGAAGGGCTTCCAGGAACCCCAGTACAACAACAGCAAAAAAAAAAAAAAAAAAAAAGGGCAGTGGGTGTAGCTCGGAGGTCGAATGCCCCTGGGTTCCATCCCCAGACCCGCAAAAAAGAAGCCCCTTCCCTTCAGTCTGCCTGCTAATCGGCCTGGATGCAATTTTTCTACCATTTTCACTCCTAAGACAAACTTTTTCTTTATGGTAGTGGTTTGAGGACAATTTCATTCTTGCCAGTACTGCCTACCTACTGTCTCTCATCCAGTTTTTCTCAAACTATCCTTGTGCTATCCATATATCTACAAGATTAAATTATATACAAGAATCTAAAAAGGTGGTGGACCTCTCCTGTGTCGGGATATGGATTTCTTTTTTCAGTATTGGGGATGGAACCCAGGGGCATTCTACCTCTGATCTATACCCCCAGCCCTATTTTTTATTCTTTAGTTTGAAAGAGGGTCTCACTGAGTTGCAAAGGGCCTAAATAGCTGCGGCTGTCTGCGAACCGCGATCCTCCTGTCTCAGCCTCCCAAATGCTGGGATTACAAGCATGCACCACCATGGAGAGAACTTTAAAACCTACTGCTAGCCGAGCATGGTGATGCATGCTTGTAATCTCAGTACTTGGGCGACTGAGATAGGAGGATCACAGGTTCATGGCCAGCCTCAGCTACTTAGTGAGGCCCTCCACAACTTAGTGAGACCCTGTTTCCAAATAAAGAATAAAAAATAGGGCTGGGGCTATAGCTCAGAGGCAGAATGCCCTTGAGTCCAATCCCCAGTATAAATAAATAAATAAATAAATAAATAAATAAATAAATAAATAGAAAAAAACAGGGCCTTGCTAAATTGCTGAGACTGGCCTCAAACCTGTGATCCTTCTATCTCAGCCTCCCAAGTATTACAGGCATGCACCACCATACCCAGCAATGTTTCTTATTTAAGCCTAGGCTGGTGTTTAGCACTTCACAGTCCACATGAGATGGGCCCTGGCCTGTCAGAGACATGAGAGTCAAAAAACTATGCCAGGTGTTACATTCTGGTTGCTGGGTCATGGAGGGAGGGGTGGAGAGTATAGGAAGAATTCAGCAGGGAAGGTAGACAAATCAGGGCTCAGAACCGGGTAAATTTACCCAGTGGGATTAAGAATTTAGGGAGTGTGTGTACTTGCATACGTGTATGTTTTACTGGGGATTGAATCTGGGACATTCTCTCTGAGCTATACCCCCAGCCCTATTTTATTTTTCATTTTGAAACAGGGCCCCACTAAATTGCTGAGATTGGCCTTGAACCTGCGATCCTCCTGTCTCAGCCTCCCAAGTACTAGGATTACAGGCGTGTGCCACTACCCAGTTAGAATTTTGATATTCTCCAACTGGTGGAACTGGACCAGTGCATACCAGCTAGATATATGTGTCCCCAGGCAGCTGGACAGAATGCCCTAGTTCCTGAAAGCAGTGTGGGATGTTTGCTACTGGTCTCATTTCCTGAAGCATCTTTCCATATTTGCCTCCCACCCGTTTATTGCTTTGGCAGTTTCCTCTCTGGCTTCTTTGATTCTTTTTTATTTTATCGTCTTTCCTCTCTCTTCAGGCAGTAGTTAGGTTTGCAAGCCACCTCAAAGCTTTCTGGACCATGTTGATGTGTGAGTCAAGGCTGGTGGTACTTGGGGTTCCTCAGTTGTGGAAAGGAAGCGGATGTTGGTCATGGGGGTTTGTGGTTAGAATTACCCACACTGAACACATCTTCCTCAAAGACGAACCTCTGTGAGATCAGTTGTTCTGGTAGCCTGGGCTCCGCTGTAATTTAGACACATGACCCCCAAGACAGTGGGCTTTGAGACGACTTGAATTCCAACTCCCCTCTAATTGACATACAAGTAAAATCAAAATCACCTCCCCTCTAATTGACATACAAGTAAAATCAAAATCACCATCATCATCATCATCATAGGTGGGGATAAGAAATCAGATATAAATCTGCTGTTTCAGTTAATTGCAAGTAATAGTGGAGTTGCTCCACCCTAATTTAAACAGAATGAAACTGATGTGAATTATATTGAGGAAGCTTATAAAATCATAGAAAAATCAAAAGACAGATTTTGAAAAGGATGGTGTGGTAGGAAAAACTGTGTCTATATCCTAATCTCTAGAACCCATGAATATGTTACTTTACATAGCAAGAGAGGATTAGGGCGAGGCTGGCTAGGCGCTGAGTCTCCTTTTCTGTGTGTGTGTGTGTGTGTGTGTGTGTGCGCGCGCGCGCGTCTGTGTGTGTTGCTCGGGATTGAACCCAGGGATTATTTACCTCCAAACTCCAATTTTGGGGGGCGCGGGGGGCAGGTCTGGGGATGGAACCCAGGGGCATTTGACCTCCAAGCTATACCCCTGCCCTATTTTTTATTCTTTATTTTGAAACAGGGTCTCACTAAGTTGCGGAGGGCCTCACTAAGTAGCAGAAGCTGTCCCCGAACCACAATCCTCCAGCCTCAGCCTCCCAAGTACTGGGATTACAAGTGTGCGCCACCACATCCAGCCCAATTTTTTTATTCTTTATTTTGAAACAGGGTCTCACTAAGTTGCAGAGGGCCTAAGAAGCTGAGGCTGGCCACAAACCTATGATCCTCATGTCTCAGCCTCCCAAGTACTGGGATTACAACATGAGCCACCATGCCTACTCTTTTCTTTTTCAGTACTAGGGATTGAACCCAGAGGGATTCTACTTCTGACCTACCCCCCTCCCAGCCCTTTTTATTTTTTATTTTGAGGCAGGGTCTTGCTAAGTTGGCCAGGCTAGCCTTGAACCTACGCTCCTCCTGTCTCAGCCTCCCAAGAACTGGGATTACAGGTGTGCGCCACCACGCCCAGCTCTGATCCTAAGCCTTTAGGCTCCTAGATTCAGCGACTGCTGCCATGTGGGAGGGAGAGAAGAGCTTCTCATCTCCGCAGTCTGAAGTGCTGCTTGGCTTGTTGCCCTGGTAATATTTAAGTTGACGTCTTGGTTTCCTAAAAGGAATAAGCACACAAGATGTCTTTGTTCAGCCTATTGGCACATCCCCACACACAGAGGAGAAAATAAAACCTATGACTCAAACTAGGCTTGGGAGTTCTTTTTATTATTAAAGAGTGAGTTTGAGAGTCGGGTTAAAATTATCACGAGGACCACAGGCAAGGTGGTGATCCTAGGCGATCCTGGCCCTGGGCGGCAGCTGGTGGTTTTCACTCCACGCCATCCTGAAGGACTCAGCCCTATCAAGACCGGGTCTATGTGGGCCTCTTCTCTGAGGATTCCCTGCACCTCAGACACACGGGCACAAGGAAACATTTACTGGCAAGGAGCGCACAGCTAACCTTCACTGAGTCAGGCGAGACCCACTGACCACACCATCCTATGAGGTCGTGGTTATCCTGCATATTTTACAGGTGGAGAGACAAGGCTCAGAGAACAGAAAGTTGTGTAGAAGGCCCCACAGGAACCATGAGTGTCACCAGGGATCATAGACATCACCCACAACCCTAGGGGGCTGACTCCTTCCTCAGTCAGTTGGTTAATTTTCCAGTGGAGGCATCTGATGACGCAGCTCCTCCGTTGGCAGCATGGCACATGGTACCAGCCAGCGCTCACCTGCAGCCCAATTCATATGGCCGGCTGAGTGATGGGTTCAACACTGACACCTAGAGGACAAGATGGGTGTGGCAGCCAGTGTCCTTAGTCGTTAAGTTCACATGGGACCAATACTGCCACCTAGAGGATGGTGAGGGCATGACAACCAGGCTCCTTGGTCTTGAGGCTCACTGTGTCAAGACTGCCCCCTAGAGGATGGCAAGAGTTTTGCAATCAGCATCCTGTTTCAGGTTACACTGAACCAGCAATGCCCCCTAGGGGATGGTGAAGGCACGGAAGACAGCTTTCATGGTCTCAAGGCTTGCATGGTGCCGATGCTGCCCCCTAGAGGATGGGAAGGTTTTGGAAGTTGGTATCCTTTGTCGTGAGGCTCAGAGTCCACTCTGCCTCCTAGAGGATATAAAGACATGGTTGGCAGCATTACTGGTATTGCAGCTCCATTCCAGAGAACCAGATAGCTTTCTAACCTGCTCCAGAGGTTATCTGGAAAGAGACTGTCCTCTTGCAGGGGACCCATAGGACATATCCAAGCCCACCAAACGAGCACTTTCAGCCCAAAGCCTCCGGGCTACTTCTTCGTCTTCAGCCTCAGGGGCTGGAGCCTTCTCTTTGAGTACATCAAAGTACTTTCCAGAAACGCCCTCTAATTCCTGTGCCACCGCTAGGTATGTGCTGGGCTGGGCTGCCAGCTCCGGACTTTTGACCAGCAGCCAGAAGATGGGCCCTGCAATCAAACCACAGAGTGCTCAGTCCACACACACGAGGCAGGATACAAAAGCCCTGTTCCACCCTCAGGGAGCCCAAAGCTGTGAGGCCAGAAAGTCCCCTGGTCCCACCGAGCCCATAGCAGGTCTCTGCCCAGTGGTTCCCTCAACCTGAAGTTCCTTTCATCAGCACCATCCAGGCAAACCTCTGCAGATACAGAGAATCGTCCAAAAGGAAGACCAGGGTGCCTGGAAGCCCCGGGAAGCCACTCTGGCTTTTCCCAGAAAAATAAAAGCCTTGTTCCTCTTGGGAAGCTCCAAGCCCTCATCTACCCCATATTTCCTTGAAAGTGTGTGTGTGTGTGTGTGTGTGTGTGTGTGTGTGTGTGTGTGGTATTGGGGATGGAACCTAGGGACATTCTACTTTTGAACTACGCCCCCAGCCCTATTTTTAATACTTTATTTTGAAACAGGGTCTCACTGAGTTGCAAAGGGCCTCACTAAGTAGCTGAGGAGGTCCGCAAACCACGATCCTTCTGTCTCAGCCTCCCAAATGCTGGGATTACAAGCGTGTGCCACCACACCTGGCTCGAAATAATTTTTACTTATTGAACACATTAGGTTGCAGTCACAGTTTTTGTTTGTTTTGTTGTACTAGAGATTGAACTCAGGAACATTCTACTTCTAAGCTATACATACAACCCCATTTTCTTTTTTAGTTTGAATCAGTCTTACTAAGTTGCCTAGGGCTTCACTAAGTTGCTGAGGCTAGCCTCAAACCTGCCGTCCTTCTGCCTCAGCTTCCTGGGTGATGGGATTATAGGCATGTGCCGCCAGGCCCTGCTCCAACAAGATTCTTGAAACCTAGCTCACACCCATCAAACTTTCTCAGAAGTATAAATACTAGGTATGATTATAAATACTAGGTGTGATGGTGCGCACTTGTAATCCCAGCACTTGGGAGGCTGAGACAGGAAGGATGCAGGCTTGTGGCCAGCCTCAGTGAGGCCCTCTATAACTCAGTAAGACCCTGTTTTAAATGAGGGGAGGCATTTCCCAGGGCGGCTCAGCTTCTCCGGGGTGAAGCTGGAGTTCCGCTGAGCACAGCCTGACTCAGAAGCAGCTCCACATTTCCTCCTCTGAGACCCAGTCTTCTCGTTGGTCAGTGGGGCTCTCACCTGTTTCCTGGAGCTTTTCTGAGGCTGGCAGCCCAGATCGACAGAAAAGTAACCGACTCTCCATACCACAGGATCGAAGACACAGGGAAGGAGGTAGAAAAAAGCAAAGCCAGCAAGCCTCTGAAGGAGGGTCTTGGGCCCCAGGCTGCAAGGGCAGGGCCAGAGAGTCCTGTGAAGCGACCCCAGGCCAGGAGGGGACTCACCAAGCGTGAAGCTGGAGAAGGTGGAGCTGTGCATGCTGGTGTGTCTGCCCAGCTCTGTTCTGGCCACACCGGGGTGCAGGGCATTGACCGTCACACCTGTGCCTGGAGAAAATAAAATGAATGGGGGAGGGGCATGCAGCCCCCAAGTGCAGTCCTTACCCGGAAGGCGGCTGCAGACCATGCTAACTCTGGGGCTCTCTCGTCCATACCATTTCCTACACCTGAATGCACATCACCTCTCACGCTCTATAACCTCCAATCAAATGATTTCATCGTACAAGGCTGTTCTGTTGCTTGGCTGCCCAGGGCAGAGCTTCCCTGAAGACTTGATAAACCCACAACCCTGGGCTCCATCACCCAGCTGAAGCATCTAAAGCGAGGGATTAGGTGGCCTGAGATGCTGTGACCATGACCAGCTCAGGGAAGGCTGGTGCTGCCAGCCTACAGACCACCTCTGAACATGAGAACCTAGACAACTCAGGCCTGTGGACATCTGGGGTCAGAGGGGCCGGTGTTGCCATGCTGTACACTGTAGAATGTTGAGCTGCCTCCCTGGACTCACCCCAACAGATGCCAGGAGCAGCCTCTCCCCCACCCGGCTGTAAACCATGTCTGCAGACATTGACACATATCTCCTGGGGGCCAAAATCACTCTCCCAGCGCGAACTACTGGCTTAGAGCACCAGAGGCTCAGGTGTCCATCCAAGATAAGCAAGGAAGAATGCCTGTTGACAGCAGGTAAACCAGGACTGAAGGGCAATCATTAGAGCAATGATTGACTAGTGATGTCTGCCTCGGGCATCTTAAGGGAATGAGGTGGCATGAGTGCCATCTCTGCCTGGAACCAAGGCTTGACCTCACATCTGCCCGGGGTCACAGAAGGGCTATCCCAGGCTCAGAAGGAAGGGAGGCCAGCAAGGCTCGCTACCCCCGCACCCTGCAGCCGCCGGCTCAGCTCCTTGGTGAAGAGGACGATGGCCAGCTTGCTCTGGCAATAGGCTAATTTGGTGTTGTACTTCCTCTTCTGCCAGTTCAAGTCATCGAAGTCGATGTGCCCAGCCACATGGGCCAGGGATGAGAGGTTGATGATCCGTGAAGGGGCCG
The DNA here is from genome assembly GCF_963383645.1 of Muscardinus avellanarius. Classification (NCBI taxonomy): domain Eukaryota; kingdom Metazoa; phylum Chordata; class Mammalia; order Rodentia; family Gliridae; genus Muscardinus; species Muscardinus avellanarius. The sequence goes on from NC_137796.1 coordinate 65,932,459, forward strand.
AGGCTTTCAGCTTGTCCAGCAGCAAGTTGGTCAAAAGAAAGTGACCTGGATGCGGGGTGACAACAAGAAAACTTCCATTTATATTCTTCAGGTGGATGCTCTGTTTTACTCTCCACTCCCAGAAGTCACACAGGAGCCTTCTGCTTCTCTACAGCCTCACCAGCATTTGTTTTTGTTGTTTTCTTTTGCTGTGCTGAGGATTAAACTCAGGGCCTGGCCCATGCTAAGAAAGTGCACTACCACTGAGTGACACCCCGAGTGCCAGCATTTGTCGTGTGTGTGTGTGTTTGTGCGCGCGCGTGCGCGCGCACACGTGTATGTGTGTGAGACTAGAGATTGAAGCCAGGGGCATTCTACCTCTGAGCTACACTCCCAGCCCTATTTTATTTTTTATTTGGAAACAAGGCTTCACTAAGTTGCAGAAGGCCTCACTAAATGACTGAGGCTCATCCTCCTACCTCAGCCTCCCAAGTAGTAGCATTACACCACCACCACACTGGACTACCAACTGTGGAGTTTTTTGTTTTGTTTGTTTGTTTGTTTGTTTGTTTGGTGGTACAAAGATTGAGCCCAGGGCATCTACCTCTGAGCTACATTCCCAGCCCTATTTTTTATTTTTTATTTTGAAACAGGTCTCACTAAGTTGCAGAGGGCCTCACTAAGTAGCTGAGGCTGGCTGAGAACCTGCAATCCAACCCATCTCACCTCCCAAGTACTGGGATTACAGGCATGTGCCACCACACCCAGCTACAAACTGTTCTTTAGGCCACATCCTGTGGGGTCTTCAGTTGAGTGAATGAACCTCTAAGTCCCACCTAACTAATATATCAGCCTCACAATTCCCCCCACTACAGTAAGATGGCAGTAAGGAAGAGAATTGCAGGAACACTTGGTTAAGATCACACGGCTCATGAATAACACAGCAGAGGGCAAAGCCAGCCCCGTGACTCCAGAGCCTGGGCTCTTTTCAGCCACAGCCTACTGCCTCTGTAGAAGCTCTCCAACCACAACATCCAGTGTCTACTGAGCACATGCTGGCTCTGGAGACAGAGCATGAGACAGGTTTCCATCTCGAGAAGTCTGCATTCGGGTAGGGCAATCAGACAACAACCAAGGAAACAAACCAAAGGCCAGGTATGGTGATGTACAACTGCCATTCCATCACTTGGGAGCCTGAGACAGGAGGACTGCAGGTTCTAGGCCAGCCTCAACAATTTCACAAGACTCTCAGCAACCTAGCAAAACACTGTTTCAAAAGAAAAAAAGGCTGGGGGTGGAGGAAAGGGTAGCTCAAAGCCTCCAATGCAAAAAAAAAAAAAAGGAAATGAGATTATTATGGGATGGAAAGTATCCAGCAAGGTGACTGCATAAAGCACCCAGGAAAGGCCTCACTGAGAGGACAGAACTTGGCCTGATATAAAAGGGCCTGGCATCCAGGGACCCGACAGGGGCGCTCACACAGAAATGGAGGCAAAGCCGAGCGTGGTGGCGCATACCTGCAACTCCAGTACTTGAGAGGCTGAGACAGGAGGATCACAGGTTTTAGACCAGCCTCAGCAACTTCATGAGGTTCTATTTCAAAATAAAAGAACAAAACAGGGCTAGGGGTATTGCTTGGAGGTAGAATGCCCCTGGGTTTCACTCCCAGTACCACCAAAAAAAAAAAAAAAAGAGAAGAATTGGAGGCAAGCACAAGGCTCTGGACCTTAATGAGGGAAAAGCTGGCAGGACGGAGGGATGGAGGAGAGAGAGGAGGCCAGAGAGGCTGAAGTGGAGGGAGGTGAGGGCAGGCCAGAGAGAGGAACACTGAGTGGCCTGGACCACAGTTGTGATGCAGCCAGGAGCCATAACCTCCACCTCCCTCTTTCTTTTTTTTTTTTTTTTTTTTTTTTTGGTGCTGGGGCATTCTACCTCCAAGCTACACTCCCAGCCTTATTTTTTATTCTTTATTTTGAAATGGGTCTCACTGAGTTTCAAAGGGCCTCACTAAGTAGCTGAGGCTGTCCCCAAACTGTGACCCTCCTGTCTCAGTCCCCCAAATGCTAGGCTTACAAGTGTGGGCCACCACACCTGGCTAGCCTCCCTCTTCTCAAGCTGGAAACCTGTAGTAGAACCCAGCTTGTCCAGGCAGCATCCACTTCCCCTCACTCTAAAAACACAATTGAAGTTTCAAGGGCCATGTGGATAGACTCACAGGATTAAGGAAAGACAGATGGACAGAGATCGATGACAAAAAAAAAACAAACAGATACTGATGATGGATGGAGACTAAACACAGATGATAACTGAAGAAAGACTCAGATTGATGAATGACAGACAGAGATTGAAGACGGATGGAAAGAAACTGAAGACAGGCAGACAGAGATGGCCAGATGGGCGGACATGGAGGACAGACTGATGGATGGAAACGTCATATGGGTCTCTGGACAGAGGGATCAAAGGCCAGAGGTGAGGAGGTGTGGTGTGGAGACGGCAGACTGAGCAGCCAGGCTACGAGCGGGCAGGTACTCGAGCTACCTCGAGGTGGAGCAGGACCCGCCCAGAGCGCAGCCCTCCGCCCTGACCTCACCCAGGTGGTTGACGCCAAACTGCATCTCGAAGCCGTCCTCGGTGGTCCAGTGCGGGCACCGCATCACCGCCGCGTTGTTGATCAGGACGTCCACGCGCTCCTCCTCTGCGAGACAGGGATGAGGACGAGCGTCAGCGCTGAGCGCAGACCCCACCCTGCCTGGGGGTGTACGAGTCCCCGCACGCTCCCACCCACCGCAGCCTAGCAGAGGTGATCTAATCTCACAATCCAACAAGACTGGCGTCCTCCCAAGAAAGGCAACAGATTCAGGCTGAGACGCGCGAGGACAAGGCAAGAGACAAAGACTGGAGAGGTGCAGCTTGTGCAAGCCTGGCCCGGAGAGACCCAGCCCAGAACCGCTAAAACCTTGAGTTCAGAGTTTTGGTTTCCAGCACTGTGAGAGAATACATTTCTGGTGTTTGGAGATTGTTTTGGGTGGGGTTTCTATTTTGGTTTTGTTTGGGGTTTTTTTTGTTGTTTTTTTTTTTTTTTTTTTTTTTTTTGGTATTGGAGATAGAAACCAGGGGCATTCTGCCTCCAAGCTACACCCCCAGACCTATTTTGTTGTTTTTTGATTTTTTTTGTTTTTGTTTTTGGTGGTGGTACTGGGGTTCCTCGAAGCCCTTGTACCTCCGGGCTACACTCCCAGACCTATTTTATATATTTTTTTTAATTTGGAAACAGGGTCTCTTAAGCCAGCGAGGCTGGCTCCGAACCAGCACAATCCTCCTGTCTCCGCCTTCCAAGCGCCAGGATTACAAGCGTGCGCCACCATGCCCAGCTTGTTTTTTGTTTTAAGCCAGGGTCTCATTAAGTTGCCAAGGCTACCCTCAAAACTAGGCTCCTCCTGTCTCATCATCCCAGGTACTGATGAGCTGGGTATACCCAGCAAACGAAGCTTTTTTTTGCTTGTTTTAATTTGGTTTTTTTTGTTTATGTGTGTGGTACTTGGGGATTGAATGTAGGGGCATTCTACCTCTGAGCCATACCCCCAGAGCTCTTTTATATTTTCAGAGTCTCACTAAGTTGCTGAGGCTGGCTATGAACCTAAAATCTTCCTGTCTCAGCCTCCCAAGGACTGGGATTACAAACATGTGCCACTACCCCCGGCTCAAACAAAGCTATTTTTTTTTTTTTTCTGGTACTGAGGATGAAACCCTAGGGGCATTCTACCTCTGAACTACACCCCCAGCCCCATTTTATATTCTTTATTTTGAAACAGGGTCTCACTAAGTTGCAGAGGGCCTCACTAAGTAGCCAAGGCTGTCTGCGAACCGCAATCCTCCTGTCTCAGGCTCCCAAGTACTGGGATTACAAGTGTGTGCCACCATGCCCAGCTTAAACAAAGCCATTTAAACCACAAAAATCTATGGTCTCTGTTCCAGGATGGGAGGCTCAAGATCAAGGTGTGGCAGGGCCAGCTCCCTCTGAGGCTGAGGGAGATCCCTTCTGTGCTTCTCTCTTTGGCCTGCAGACAGGCGTCTTCTCCTTGGGTCTCTTGACATCACCTTCCCTCCGTGCATGTCCATCTCTGTGTCCCAATTTCCCTTTACAAGAAGGCCAGGCACAATGGATTAGGAACCGCCTAATGACCTCACTCTACCCCAGGGACCTCTACAAAGAACTGGTCTCCAAACATCAGATGCTGAGACACTGGGTTCAGCCCCAACATGGTATTTTTTTAGGGGAAGACACAACTGAACCCATAATGTTCCCAAACAGGTTTCCAGTAGAGATAACTAATCAGGGGTCCAGTGCCTAATGCTCAGGGTCCAGGATCTCATTCTTTACTTGGGCAGGAGCAGGTAGCTCATCAGTCACGAATATAAGCAATAAGCCAGAGAGACAAAAGCTCAAATCTTGGCTCTTCCCCAACCAGCTGTGTGACCCTGGCCAAGTCACGTAGCTTCTGTGTGACTCAGTTTCCCACTTTGTAAAAAAATGATAGGCTGGGCCTGCTAGCATACACCTGAAATCCCAATTTCAGGTAGAAGGGCTAAAACAGGAGGATCACAGGTTCGTGGCCAGCCTCAGCACCTTAGTGAGATCTTGTTTCAAAATAAAAAATAAAACAGGACTGCAGTTGTTGCTCAGAGTTAAAATGCCCCTAGGTTCAATCCCCAGCAACCCCCCCCACACACAAAAGATGATAGTACCCTGCCTGATAGAAACATATAATTATTACTCATTCAACAAGTATTTTATAAGTACCGATTATTAGGCACTGGAAATGCAGGGTGGACAAGAGAGTCAAGGGCCCTGCCTTCCTGGAGCGGACATTTCAGCACGGCCAAGAGCCAAATACACTCAAGAGAGAATTCTCCAAGGATAAGAGCTATGGCGCAGCCAGGCACGGTGGTGCAGATCTGTAAACCCACAACTGGCGAGACTGACTTAAGGCCAGCCTCAACAAGACCATGTTTCAAAGTAAAAAATTAAAGGGCAGGGGGTGTAGCTCAGAGGTAGAACACACCTGGGTTCCATACCCAGTACCAATAAAATAAAATAAAATAAAATATACCATCCTTACCATTTGTAAATTCACTGATGTTTTTATTCCTGGCTGTTGAAACACCAAGAGGCTAATATTTGACTCACTAAGAGTCAAAGACAAGACTTCATTTAGTCCTCCGAAGAACCCCATAGCCAGCCTTAGCAACATAGTGAGACTCTCAGGAACCTAGTAAGATCCTGTTGCAAAAAATAAAAAATAAAAAAGTGCTAGGGGTGTAGCTTGGAGCTTCTAGGTCCCTGGGTTCAATCTTCAGTACCAAAAAAAAAAAAAAAAAAACCTCAGTACCACACATACAAAAAAAGAACCCCACAGGTGTCAGGAGTGGTGGTTCATGCTTGTAATCTCAGTACATCGGAGGCTGAGATGAGAGGATCACAGGTTCATGGCCAGCCTCCTCAACTTAGTGAGACTGTTTCTAAATAAAAGAATAAAACAGGGCTGGGGTTATAACTAAGAGGTAGAATGCCCCTGTGTTCCATCCCCAGTACCACACACAAATAAAAGAACCCCACGGAGTGAAGGAACGATTAACCCATCTCCCAGAGGAAGAAAGTGAGAGGCACAACCTGCCCCGCGTGTCCAGCTCAGGTCCTTGCAGGTCCCCTGGCCCTGTGCTGTGTCTCCGGGGAGCTGAGGCTCCAGGTTCCAGTATCTACAGTAGAAAATGGGAATGAGGCCCAACGTGATGGCGATACTTGGGAGGCTAATAATACGTATCGATAATCCCGATACTTGGGAGGCTAAAACAGGAGGATCGCAGATTCGAAGCCAGCCTCAGCAATGTAGGGAGGCTCTCAGAAACCTAACAAGATCCTGTTTGCAAATAAAGACATAAAATGGGGCGAGGGGTGTAGCTTGGAGGTAGAATGCCTCTTAGCTTCAATCCCTAGAACCAAAAAATAGGGATGAGGACCTCACTGATGAAATTCCCTGGGACCACGTACATGAATGGTACAGTAATGGCCCTGGTACACAGAAGGTGCTTAATAAATGTCATCCACCCCCCTCAGACCTAGAGGCACTGCTCCCTCTTTACGCTGCGTGACCTCGCTCATTCTGCAATGGAAACAGCTCGTGTGTGTGTGTGTGTGTGTGTGTGTGTGTGTTTGGTATCCAGGGGCATTTTACCTCTGAGCCACATCCCCCAGCCCTTTTAATTTTTTATTTTGAAATAGAGTCTCACTAGGTTGCTGGAGGCTGGCCTCAAGCCTGCAATACTCCTGTCTTAACTTCCCAAGTACTGAGATTACAGGTATGCACTACCGCATCAGGCTTAGTAAACATCTTTTTTTCTTCCTTTGTTACGGTACTGGAGGTTGAACCCAGGGGCATTCTACCTTAGACCTACACCCCAAGCCCTACTTTTTATTCTTTATTTTGAAACAGGCTCTCACTATATTGTAGATGGCATCACTAAGTAGCTGAGGCTGGCTGCAAACCTGTGATCCTCCTGTCTCTGCCTCCCAAGTACTGGTATTACAAGCATGAGCCACCAATCCCGGCTGGCTTAGTAAATACGTAAATATCTTTAGTTCTGCAAGCCATATAGCCTCTCTCTACTAAAGTAGCAAGAAGCAATGCATAAAAGGGCATGCTAGTGCCCCAGTAAAACTTTGATTAACAGTTGGAAGTGTGGCTCAGTGGTAGAAGACGAGGGGGCCAAGTTCAACTCTCAAACTTGCAAAAAAAAAAAAAGCTGAGCCGGGCGTCGTGGCGCACGCTTGTAATCCCAGCACTTGGGAGGGTGAGACAGGAGGATTGCACAGGTTCAAAGCCAGCCTCAACTACTGAGTGAGGCTCTTAGCAACTTAGCAAGACCCTGTTTCCAAATAAAGTATAACATAGGTCTGGGAGTATAGCCCAGAGGTAGGAAAACCCCTGGGTTCCACCCCCACTACCACCAAAATTAAATTAAATTAATTAAAAAAAAAAAAAAAAAGCTGGGGTGCCGGGCATGGTGGCGCATGCTTGTAATCCCTGCGTTTGGGAGGCTGAGAAAGGAGGATCGCGCAGGTTCAAAGATGGTCTCAGCTGGCTTAAGAGACCCTGTTTCCAAATAAAAAAATATAAAAATGGGTCTGGGAGTGCAGCCCAGAGGTAGAAGACCCCTGGGTTCCATCCCCAGTACCACCCCAAAAAAATTGGGAAAAAAATTGAAAAGAAAGAAAAAAAAAGATGGGTGTGGTGTCACACACCTCTAATTACAGTACTTGGGAGGCTGAGACAGGACACTGGGTTTTTTTGGTTTTTTGGTTTTTGCGGTATTGGGAATAGAACCCAGGGGCATTCTACCTCCGAGTTATACCCCCAGCCCTATTTTTTATTCTTTATTTTGAAACAGGGTCTCACTGAGTTGCAAAGGGCCTAAGTAGCTGAGGCTGTCCACGAACCACAATCCTCCTGTCTCAGCCTCCTGAATGCTAGGAATAACAAGCGTGTGCCACCAAACCTGGCTTAGGACCATTTTAAAATTAAAAATTAAAAAAGGGCTGGGGGAACCGGGCATGGTGGCGCACACTTGTAATCCCAGCATTCAGGAGGCTGAGACCAGAAGATCACGGTTCGCAGACAGCCTCAGCTACTTAGCGAGGCCCTCAGTAACTTAGTGAGACCCTGATTCAAAGTAAAGAATAAAAAATAGGGCAATGAGTGTAGCTCGGAGGTAGAATGCCCCTGGGTTCCAACCCCAGACCCACACAAAAAAAAGGGGGGGGCTTGGAGTATAGCTCAGAGGTAAAGTGCCACTGGGTTCAGTCCCCAGGAACACACACATACACACATACAAAGGTAAATATAAAAAAGTATAAAGAAAAACTGTAAAATTTCCACTCACATGCTACACAGGCAGCTATTATATGTGGCCTATGGGCCATGTTGGCCATCTTCTTTTCAGAACTTGCCTGGCCCTGGGAGCAGCTACCCGAGACTGTCCTGCAGGCCCACGTTCTCCCTCCTACCTTTGATGATCTTTGCTGCAAACTCTCGGATGGACTTGAGGGAAGCCAGGTCAAGGTGGCGTGCCTTGACGCGGTGATTGAGGGTCTCCCCACGGATGTCTTTTGCTGCCGCCTCACACTTTTCCATGTCCCGACAGGCCAGAATGATGTTGCCTCCTGGAGGTCCAGGATAGGGGAAGAGAAAAGAAAGAAATCCACCATTAGGTATCTGCTCACAAGAAACACAATCACACACCCATACCAAAACCTGACATAAACGCACATCACAGCACATTCACAAGAGCCCAAGGAGGGGAATGACACAACGTCCATCAGCAGATGGATGGACGTAACGGTGGTCCAAACTGGGTTCCTCCCAAATGCTGGGATTACAAGTGTGCACCGCCATGCCCGGCTAACCTTCAGCAACTTAAAGAGACCTTGTTTCAATTTTTTTTTCCCTGATGGTACTGTGTATTGAACCCAGGGGCATTCTACCTCCGACCTACACCCCCAGCCCAATTTTTTATTCTTTACTCTGAAACAGGGTCTCATTAAGTTGTGGAGAGCCTAAGGAGCTGAGGCTGGCCACGAACCCATGATCCCCCTGTCTCAGCCTCCCAAGTACTAGGATTACAAGCATGCATCACCATGCCCAGCCCCCAATTTTCTTATTTGGAAACAGGGTCTCACTAGGTGGATGAGAGACTCACTACTTGCTGAGGCTATCCTGAAACCTCCTATCTCAGCCTCCCAAGTACTAGGATTACAAGCATGCGCCATCATGCCTGGCTTCAAAAATTTTTTAAAAAGGGTTGGGGTAGCTCAGAGGCAGAATACCCCTGGGCTCAATCTGCAGTACCACAATAAAAGGCAAAAAATAAAATAAAATTGAGCAATCCATATAACAGATTATTCAGCCAGAAAAATGAATGAAGTAGCCAGGTGTAGTGGCACAGGCTTATAATCCCAGTACTTAGAAGGCTGAGACAGGAGGATCACAGGTTCATAGCCAGCCTCAGCAACTTAGTGAGGCCCTCTGCAACTTAGTGAGACCTTGTATCAAACTAAAAAATAAAGCGGGACTGGATGTGTATCTCAGAGGTAAAATGCCCTGAATTCAATCCACAGCATCACAAAAAATAAATGAAATACTGACGTATGCTACAGTGCGGATTAACACTGAAACCACTAGACTCAGTAAAGCCAGAAACAAGAGCCACATATTATATGATAATATTTGTATGAACTGTCCAGAATTGGCAAATACACAGAGACAAAAAATTAACAGTTTCCCAGGGCCAAGGAGATGGGAGTTAGGGCATGATGAGTGGAAGAGATCAAAGTTTCTTTGGGGGTGATGAAAATGCTCTAAGCCTGATGTGGTTGTTCCCATTGTATAAATGTACTAAAAACCCCCGCACTGGATACCAAAACAGCTGAACTGTGGTGTGTAGATTACAGGTGTTTCATTTGCCAGGTGTGGTGGTGCACATTTGTATTGCCAGCACTTGGGAGGCTGAGAAAGGAGGATTGAGGACAGCCTCAGCAAGCGGTGAAACTTTCATGAACCTAGCAAGACCCTGTTTCTGATAAAAATAAAATAGGGTTGGAGATGTAGCTTAGAAGTAGAATGCCCCTGGGCTCAATCCCCAGTCCCACAGTAAACAAATAAGTAAATAAATAAGGCCAGGAGTGGTGGTGCACACTTGTATTCCCAGTACTTGGGAGACTGAGACATGAGGATCACAGGTTCCTGGCCAGCCTCAGCTACTTAGTGAGGCCTCCCATAACTTAGTGAGACCCTGTTTCGAAGCAAAAATAAAAAATAGGGCTGGGGATGTAGTGCAGAAGTAGAATACCCCTGGGTTCAATCCCCAGTACTGCAAAATAAGTGAATGAATGAATGAATGAATGAATGAATGAATGAGCCGGGCATAGTGGCACACCCTTGTAATCACCCCGCTTGGGAGGCTGAGACAGGAGGATCGCACAGGCTCGAAGCCAGCCTCAGCTACTTAGTGAGGCTCTGGGCAACTTAGTGAGACCCTGTTTCCAAATAAAATATAAAATAGGTCTAGGAGTATAGCTCAGAGGTAGAAAACCTCTGGGTTCCACCCCCAGTACCACCAAAATAAATAAATAAAAATAAAAATGAATAAACAAACAAACTCAACTTGTGAGGGGTCATGTCCTGATAAACCCACTATGAGCTGAAAATATCCTCAGTAAAAAAAATACACTTAAGTGCGACACAGTACCACATGCTATAATCCTAGTATTTGGGACACTGAGACAGGAGGATCGCAAGTTCAAGGTCAGCCTCAACAATTTAGCAAAACCCTCAGCACCTTAGCGAGATCCTATTTCAAAATACAAAATAAAAAGGGTTAGTGGTGTAGCTCAGAGGTAGAATGCCCCTGGGTTCAATCCCCAGTACAACAAAAAAAGAAAAAAGTAGCAGCTGGGATTTTACCTCTTTTGGCCAGTTCCAGGGCGGTCTGCTTGCCAATGCCCGTGTTGGCCCCTGTGATAATGACTGTCTTCCCGGGTATGACGGCCTTGCTGGGGCAAGCCCCGCCAGCAACATAGTCCCTGAAGGTGAGAAGCAGCATGTCAGCTCTGCCGTCCACTCTGGCCCTGTGTACCCAGCTGTGTGACATGGAGCAAAGGACCCCGCTGAGCGCATGTCTCCTGACTGAAAGATGGAAGCAATCCGTAAGACCGTGGGGTCCTTGTCATGTTCTCCATAAAGGCTCAACCCAGAGTCTGGTGCGCAGGAAGCCTCCACAGGTGACAATTGTTATGTTACATAGCCACACTGTCCAGCCAGGTTTGGTGGCACTGCCTGCAATCCCAGTACTTGGAAGGCTGAGACAGGAGGATCCCAGGTTGAAGGATAGCCTCAGTTACATAGGGAGACTCTCAACAGTTTAGCAAGACCCTGTTTCAAAACAAAAAAATTAAAAAGCCTGGGGGTATTGCTTGGAGATAGGATGCCCCTGGGCTTAATCCCCAGTACCTCTCCCCCCAAAAAAATTTCTCTGATGTAGGTGCCACACATGTACCCAGGAATGAAACACAGGCTCTTGTATATACAAGGTAATACTGAGCTACAACCTCGTTCCCCCCACCCTCCATCTGGCCTGGTTTTTTGGGGTTTTGTGGCTTTGGTTTTGTTTTGTTTTAAACAGCGTATAAGCCAGGTGGAGTGGAACATGACTGTAATAACAGATACTCAGGAAGCTGAAGCAGAAGGACTGCAAGTTCCAAGCCAACCCGGAAAAACTCTTAGCCCAGTGTGGTGACACACACCTGTAATCCCAGTACTTGAGAGGCTAAAACAGGAGGACCACAGTTCAAAGACAGCCTCAGCAAGTAGTGAGACTCATCAACCTAGAGAAATCCTGTTGCAAATTTTTAAAAATGTATTTTTTTAAATAAGGATGCAGAAGCTGGGTATGGTGGCACATGCATGTAACCCCAGAATTTGGGAGGCTAAGACAGGAGGATCACGGTTCAAGAACAGCCTCAGCTACTTAGTGAGGCCATTTGCAACTTATTGAGACCCTGTTTCAAAATAAAGAATAAAAACTAGGGCAGGGGGTGTACCTTGGAGGTCGAAAGCCCCAGGGTTCCATCCCCCGACACACACACAAAAATAAACAAACAAATAAATAAATAAATAGTAGCCAGGCATGGTGGTGCATGCCTGTAATCCCAATATTGGAAAGGCTAAGATAGGAGAATCACAGGTTCCAGGCCAGCCTCAGCAATTTAGTGTGGCCCTGTTTCAAAATAAAAAATAAAATATGAGGCCAGGTGTGGTGGCGCATGCTTGTAATCCCAGCACTTGGAAGGCTGAGGCAACAGGATTGCAGGTTTGGAGCCAGCCTCAGCAGCTCAGTCAGGCTTCTCAACAACTTAGTGAGACCCTGTTTCCAAATTTAAAAAAATATAAAATAGGTCTGAGGGTACAGCCCAGAGGCAGAAGATCCCTGGGTTCCATCCTCAGTACCAACCACAAAATAAATAAATAAATAACATAATATGGCTGGGGCATATTTTATTTACATACGCTAAGAGGCAGAATGCCCTGGGTTCAATTCCCAGTACAACAAAAAATTAAAAAATAAAAATTAAAAAAATAACAGCCGTTGATGTCTCAGCTAGTCTACTAAGTCCTTCCCTATGGTGGTTTAGTCTTAAATACAAACTATAAATGTTTACATTCTATCTGGCCCACTTTTAACCATTTATCCAACAGGTGCTAGTATGTATCCAAGAATTATATCTTTTGTCATTTCTAACTGCAGAAAGGAAGCAAACAAGCCAGGTGTGGAGGGGTGTGGAGGCGCATATTTGTAATCCCGGCATTCCAGAGGCTGAGACAGAGGATCGCGGTTCGAGGACAGCCTTTGCAATGCCGTGAGACCCTGTTTCAAAATAAAGAATAAAAAACAGGGCTGGGAGTGTAGCTCAGAGGTAGAATGCCCCAGGATTCCATCCCTAGTACCATAATTAAAAAAAAAAAAAAAAAGCCGGGCGTGGTGGCGCACGCTTGTAATCCCCACGATTGGGAGGCAGAGACAGGAAGATCGCGCAGGTTCGAAGCCAGCCGCGCGCGCTGCTTTAGGAGACCCTGTTTCCAAATAGAAATGTAAAAATAGGTCTGGAGGTGTAGCCCGGAGGTAGAAGGGCTTCCAGGAACCCCAGTACCACCAAAAAAAATAAATAAATAAATAAAAATTAAAAAAAAAAGAAAAAGGAAAAGAAAGGAAGCGAACAAATAATAGTAAGAGTGGGTTACAATGTAGTGAAAGGATGAAACTCTCAAAACATTCAAAAAACAGTCTGCAAGAACCTGTATGAGCATGCACTCTTTAATGCTAAATTAAACACAGAACTAAAGGCCGGGCGTGGTGGCGCACACTTGTAATCCCCACGCTTGGGATCGCGCAGGTTCGAAGCCAGCCTCAGCTACTTAGTGAGGCTCTCAGCAACTTAGTGAGACCCTATTTCCAAATAAAAAATATAAAATAGGTCTGGAAGTATAGTCCAGAGGTAGAAAGCCTCTGGGTTCCACCCCCAATGCCACAATAAGTAAATAAATAAATAAAATAAAAAAATAAACACAGAACTAAAGCTGGGTGTAGTGGTGCGTCCTTATAACCTCAGTGCCTGGGAGGCTAAGATAGGAGGATCCCAAGTTCATGGCTAGCCTCAGCTAATTAGTGAGGCCATCCACAACTTAGCAGAGCCTGTTTCAAAATAAATAATAAATCGCCGGACATGGTGGCGCACGCTTGTAATCCTTGTAATCCCCGTGCTTGGGAGGTGGAGACAGGAGGATCACGCAGGTTTGAAGCCAGCCATGTGCGCTGGCTTAGGAGACCCTGTTTCTAAATAAAAATATAAAATAGGTCTGGAAGTGTAGCCTAGAGGTAGAAGAGATTCCAGGAATCCCAGCACCACCAAAAATAAATAAATTAATTAATTAATTAATTAATTAAAAAATGGGGCTGGTGGTATGGCTTGGAGGTAGAATGCCTCTGGATTCAGTCTCCAGTATTGTAAAAATAAAAAAAAAAATAAAAATATAAATAAAATAGGGCTGTGGATGTAGCTAGAAGGTAGACCGCCCCTGGGCTCAATCTCCGTACGGGGTACAAAGTACACACAGTAGCGGAAAGACTGTGGGTTCCGGTATCAGACACCCTGGGGATCAAGAGAGCTTATAGAGTAAGCAGTAGTCAACTATTCTGTATATCACATATAACCCCAAACTGCTCTGAACAGAAGGAAAGACGGGAGGAAATAAGGGAGAGAGAGTAACAAAAAAAATCAATAAAGCTCTATGAATAAGCCAGTCACCGTGGGTGCACACCTGTAATACCAGGTTGAGAGGCTGAGACAGGATGATCTCAAGTCTAGCCTCAGTAAGTTAAAAAGAATCTTAACAACCTCGGGAGATCCTATTTCAAAATTGAAAAGGTTAGGGAAAGCTTGAGTTTGAAGCCAGCCTTAGCTTAGGAACTTAGCAATGCCCTCAGCAATTTAGCAAGACCCTGTTTCCAAATAAAAAATAAATAAAATAGAGCTGGGGATGTAGCTCAGGGGTTCAATCCCCAGCACCACTTAAAAATGAAAAATTAAAGTCGGGCATGGTGGTGCAAGCTTGTAATCACAGTACTTGGGGTATGAGAGAGGAGGAACATAGGTTCAAGGGCAGCCTCAGCTACTTAGTGAGGCCCTCAACAACTTAGTGAGGCTTTGTTTCAAAATAAAGAATAACACAGGCATGGTGGCACATGCTTGTAATTCCAGCACGTGGTAGGCTGAGACCAAAGGATCATAGTTCGCAGACAGCCTCAGCTATTTGGTGAGGCTCTTTGCAACTCAGTGAAACCCTGTTTCAAAATAAAGAATTAAAAATAGGACTAGGGGTGTAGCTCAAAGGTAGAATGCTCCTGGGTTCCATCCCCAGTACTGCAAAATAAATAAATAAATATTAAAAAATAAAAAGACCAAAAAAAAAAAAAAAAAATAGGGCTGGAAGTGTAGTTCAAAGGTAGAATGTCCCTGGGTTCCATCCCCAGTACCACAAAAGAAAGGAAGAATAAAAAAATAAAAAAAAAAAAGGACTGGGGGGTAGAATGCCCCTGGGTTCAAGTCCCAGTACCACAAAAAAAAAAAAAAAATAATTAAAAATAATTTAACCTATGGTGCCTCATGCTTGTAATTACACTTATAATCACAGCATTTGGGAGGCTGAGACAGGAGGATAAACCTCAGCTACTTAGTGAGCCCTTTGCAACTCAGTATGACCTTGTTTCAAAATAAAGAATAAAAAAAACAGGGTTGAGAATGTAGCTAGGAGGTAGAATAGCCTTGGGTTCTATCCCTAGTATAGCGCACACACACACACACACAAAAAAAAAAAAAAATTAAAATTAAAATACGCCGGGCAGGGCCTGGCATGGTGGCCCACTGTTGTAATCCCAGCATTCAGGAGGCGGACACCCGAGGATGGCGGTTCCCAGACAGCCTCAGCTCCTTAGTGAGGCCCTTCGCAACTCAGTGAGACTCTGTTTCAAAAATAAAAATACTAAAAAATAGAGGTGGGATGTAGCTCGGAGGTACAATGCCCCTGGGTTTCATCCCCAGTACCAAAAAAAAAAAAAAAGCCAGGCATGGTGGCACACAATCCCCAGTACTTGGAGGATGGCAGGTTTGAAGACAGCCTCAGTAAGTAGTAAGACTCTCATCAACCTAGAAAGACTCTGTTTCAAAATAAAAATAAAGTAGGGATGAACGTAAGCCGGAGGCTGGGATGTAAGTCGGAGGTTGGATGTCTCTGGTTTCAATCCCCAGTACCACAAATAAGTGTATTTGCTAAATGAACTGATCAAATAACTCCTGAAGGCCTGAGCCACCCTGCAGGAGGGCCTGGCCCTGCCCTTTCTCTGGGTGACCTTGGGTGGATACCTTGCCCTCCCCAACCCAGATTTGGGCTCGTGCTCTGGAAGGGCGCTGCTGGGGGAGTGGTGAAGGGGGACTCCAGGGCTGGGAGGTCGGGTGCCCCTTCCCGCGCCCGCCCACCGCGGCCCGGGCCTGTCCGCGGCGCGCACGCGGACCGCAGACTCACTTGAGCAACACGGCGCCACCCACCGCCGTGCCCAGCACCGACGCGGGCAGCAGGTAGCGGTTCATCCCGGCGGAGGTAGGGCTGGGACGCCAGGCAGCTCAGAGAAAGAGCCCGCCGACCAGCAATGCACGTGCGGAAGCGGAGCCGCCGGCTGGGGCGAAGGAACCCGGAAGCGCGGGGCGGGAGGGGGCGGGGTCTCCAGGGCGCGACCTATAGGAACCGGCTCCGAACGCTTGGGCTGCTGGGAATGGTAGTTCCTGAGTCGGGGCGGGGCCTAGGCGATGGGTGGGGCGAGACCTGGGTGAGGCCTGGGCGAGGGCGGGGCTTGAGGGAGGGGCGGGGCTTACACTCCCGGTTCTTTGACGTCACATCCAACCTGCAAAAAAGCATCTCTCTGAAATTAAATGAGGATTGATTCCCGTCGCTCCTTTTACTTTTCTTTTTTCTTCCTTCCTTTCTTCTGAATGGAGCCTAGGTGCATTCTACTTCTGAGCTACATCCCTAGCTCACTTTTTAGTTTTTGTCTTTGTTTTGGGGTATTTTTGGTGGTACTAGGGGTGGAAACCAGGGGCTTTCTACCTCTGGGCTATACTCCCAGACCTATTTTATATTTTATTTGGAAACAGGGTCTCACTAAGTTGCTGAGAGCCTCACTAAGTAGCTGAGGCCGGCTTCGAACCTGTGCGATCCTCCTGTCTCAGCCTCCCAAACGCTGGGATTACAAGCGTGCGCCACCACGCCCGGCTTTTATTTCTTATTTTGAAACAGGATCTCACTAGGTTGATGAGAGTCTCACAAGTTGGTGAGGCTGGCGGCGAACCTGCGATCCTCCTCTCTCAGCCTACCCAAGTACTGGTATTACAGGTTTACACCACCATAGCCGGCTTGGAGCTACCTTTTAAGACAGAGATAAGAAAGAGAGAGAGGGGGGGGGAGGAAGGAGGAAGGAGGAAGGAGGAAGAAGAAGAAGAAGAAGAAGAAGAAGAAGAAGAAGAAGAAGAAGAAGAAGAAGAAGGAGGAGGAGGAGGAGGAGGAGGAAAGGAGGTGAACTAGAATCCTGATATCATCCATCTTGAGGACAGAGGTCAGCCAACATTTTCTAAAGTGAGACATACAGTAAATTCAGCTTTGCGAGCCACAGATTGTAGCCATTCTGCTGCAGTAGCTAGAAGCATTCATAGATAATATGGAAACAAAAGAACATAGCTGTGTGCCAATAAAACTTTATTTGCAAAAACAAGTGATGGGCCATAGTTTGCCAACGCCCATCACAGAATTTGGAAGATGGCAGGAAGTGAATCATGACAAGAACCTAACCAATAACGAGCATGGTAATATTGCTGGATGACAAGATTATTATTTTAAGGAGAACCATTCATGCAAATCCCCTCCTCTGTGGACCTCCTACTTGATTCCCAGACACACCCAAGGTAGATTAGAATGTCTCCTTGGTAGCCAGGCTGGCTGTACACCCCTTTTCCATTGTCAGAAAGCTGCTGATAAGCGATGGACGCTGTCCTAGGTGCTGAGAGAATCCTCCCACACTGCATCTGCTCTCTCTGCAGAGGCTCAGGGCTCCCAACTCCCCTCCAAAATAGTTCCTAATATGAGAGAGTGCTCCAAAACTTGGTCTCAAAGAGGACCCAGGCCATGTATACCTTCATACTAGGGGCTGGGGCTCTGGGCCCAGTGAGTTTCGGCTCTGTCGCTTGTTGGCCATGCTCCCCCTTCCTGTGCCTCTGTCTCCTCATTTGTAAAACAGGGTTATTGGTTATATCTGCTGCATCCAGACATTGTGCTAAGTAGAAGAGCCTGCAGGGGACACTTGGACACCAGGAACATAGCAGGGCTCGGTGACTTGCTGGCTTTGCAGAGGGTTGGATTTTTTTTTTTTTTTCCTGTACTGGAGATTGAACTCAGAGCTGTTTTACCTCCAACTAGAGGAGGCAGAACCCTCAGCCCTCTTTACTCTATTTTGAAACAGGGTCTCGCTAAGTTGTGAAGGGCCTCACTAAGTTGCTGAGGCTGGCCACAAACCTATGATTCTCCTGTCTCAGCCTCCCAAGTACTGGGATTACAAGTGTGTACCACCATGCCTGGCTCCCCCAGCCCTATTTTATTCTTTTTTTTTTTTCTTTACAGTACTGGGGATGGAACCCAGGGGCATTCTACCTCCAAGCTACACCCCCAACCCTAGTTTTTATTCTTTGTTTTGAATCAGGGTCTCACTGTGTTGCAAAGGGCCTCACTAAGTAGCTGAGGCTGGCCGTGAACCGTGATCCTTCTGTTTCAGCCTCCCAAGTTTAAAAGGGCTGGGGGGTGTAGCTCAGTGGTAGAACTCTCCTGGGTTCAATTTCCAGCGAGAGAGAGAGAGAGAGAGAGAGAGAGAGAGAGAGAGAGAGAGAGAGGCAGAGGCTGAGACTTTACCCTGAAATTGCCACAGTTGGTAAACTGTTGGCTGAGGAATCCTAGTTTTCCCCAACTCCAGCTTTTTGAGTCTGGAGTTGAACTGCAATACTACTGCTGTCTCAGCCTCCCAAATGCTGAGATTACAATCATGCACAACCACACCTGTCCTCGCAGCCCTAGTTTTTATTCTTTATTTTGAAACAGGGTCTCAGTAAGCTGTGGAAGGCCTCACGAAGTAGCAGAGGCTAGCCGCGAACCATGATCCTCCTATCTCAGTCTCCAAAGTACTGTATTTTTTTGTTTTGAAACAAGATCTTGCTAAGTTGCAGAAGATTTTGGTAAGCTGGTGAGGCTGGCCTTGAACCTGCAATCCTCCAGTATCAGCCTCCCAAATACTAGGATTACAGGCACCCCAGCTTTAGCTTCAAGTTCACTGTTAGCCCCTGGGAATGTGGGTGGCACATGTGGGAAGTCTTTGCATTCTTTTTGCAACTTTTCCATAAGCCTGAAATTATTTTGCAACCAGATCAATGCAACATGGGTGCACCTTAAAAACATAATGCTTACAGCCGGGTGTGGTAGCGCACGCTTGTAATCCCCGTGCTTGGGAGGCGGAGACAGGAGGATCGCACTGGTTCGGAGCCAGCCTTGCTGGCTTAAGAGACCCTGTTTCCAAATTAAAAAAAAAAAAAAAAAAAACATAATGCTTAGCCGGGTGTGGTGGTGCACACTTGTAATCCCAGCATTTGGGAGGCTGAGACAGGAGGATCACAGTTGGCGGACAGCCTCAGCTACTTAGTGAGGCCCTCTGCAACTTAGTGAGACCTTGTTTCCAAATAAGGAATAAAAAACAGGGCAGGGGGTGTAGATTGGAGGTCGAACGCCCCTGGGTTCCATCCCCAGACCAACAAAAACAAAACAAAACAAAACTATGATGCTTCGTGAAAGAAGGCAGACACAACAGGTCACATGTTGCACAGTTTCATTTACATTTACATGGAATGTCCAGAATGAGCAAATCCACACAGACAAAATGGATGGGGAGGCCTGCAAATAGGGATGGGTTTCATTTGGGGAACAATAAAAATGTTTTGGAACAAGACAGAGCACTGTGAACATGTCGGAGGCTGTGTCTCCCACCAATCCTGGGCTCAGGAGGGCAGGCTGTGGGCTGTCCTGCTCCCATCTCATCCTGGAGCCTGGAGCAGCAGCACCTGGTGCGAGAAGATGCTTAAGCCAGGCAGTGCACACGCCTGTAATCTCAGGATAGAGATGCTGAGACAGAGAGGATTGTGGGTTTGAGGCCAGCCTCATCGATTTAGCAAGATAATCAGCAACTTAGTGAGACCCTGTTTTAAAATAAAAAGGTGGGGGGGGTGGTTCAGAGGTAGAATGAATGCTCCTGGATTCAGTCCCCAATGAGAGAAAGAGGGAGGGAGGGAAGGAGGGAGAGAGTGAGGGAGAGAGGAAGGAAGAGAGGAAGGGAGGAAGGGAGGAGGAGGAGGAAGAAGAGGAGGAGGAAAGAAAAGAAAGGAGAGGGGAGGGGAGGGAGGGGGAGGGAGAGAGGGAGAGAGAGAGAGAGAGAGAGAGAGAGAGAGAGAGAGAGAGAGAGAGAGAGAGAGAGAGAGAGAGAGAGAGAGAGAGAGAGAGAGAGAGAGAGAGAGAGAGACGGCGCGGGCGCTTAAGAAATACTTGTTGACGCTGGGCGTGGTAGCGCACGCAGGCTTGTAATCCCCGCGCTTGGGAGGCGGAGACAGGAGGATCGCGCTGGTTAGGAGCCAGCCTCGCTGGCTTAAGAAACCCTGTTTCCAAATTTTAAAATATATTTTTTAAAAATAGGTCTGGGAGTGTAGCCCGGCAGTAGAAGGGCTTCCAGAAACCCCAGTACCACACCACACACACACACACACACACACACACACACACACACACACACCAAATACTTGTTGAATGGAAGAATGCTCCTCTTGCAGGAACGGGTGGCTGAGAGTGCTTGGAGCGGGGATGAGGCTCCGGGAAGTGCAGGCCTGCTCCAGAGCTCCCTCCTCTCACGTCCTGCCACCTTGCTCCTTTAGTTTTTCTTTCCTTTGTCTATGTTTTTTCCATCCATGACGGAGCGCTTCATGTCCCAAGCCCTTGACCTGTCTCTCACCCTCCCAGCAGCACTGAGCACAGGTACCAGAAAGTGTGCTTATTTATTTATTTATTTACTTACTTACTTATTTATTGTGATACTGGGGATGGAACCTAGGGGCATTCTACCCCTGAGTTACACCCCAGCACTATTTTATTTTTATTTAGAAAGAGGGTTTCACTAGGTTGATGAGAGTCTCACTACTTGCTGACACTGTCCTCAAACCTGTGATCGTCCTGTCTCACCCTCTTACGTATTGGGATTACAAGCGCGCCATGCACCCAACGTTTGTTTATTTATTTATGTATGTATTTACTTGTTACTGGGGATTCTACCCCAGCTCTTTTTATTTTTATTTATTTATGTGTGTGTGTGTGTGTGTGTGTGTGTGTGTGTGTGTACGCACACACCGGGGATGCAACCAAGAGCCTTCTACCTCTGGAATATACCCCCAGACCTATTTTAATTTTTATTTGAAAACAGGGTCTCACTAAGTTGATGAGAGCCTCGCTAAGTTGATGAGACTGTCTTCCAAACTGTGATCCTCCTGTCTCAGCCTTCCAAGTACTGGGATTACAGGTGTGTACCACCATATACTGTTTGTTTGTTTGTTTGTTTGTTTTGAAACAGACCCACACTGAGTTGCAGAGAGTCTCTTGAAGTTGCTGAAGCTGGCCTCAAACCTGTGATCTTCCTGTCTCAAACTCCCCAGTATTGGGATTGAAGGCATGAGTGACCATGCCCAACTTTATTCCTATTTATTTTATTTATTTATTTGTTTGTTTGTTTCTTTGATTGTTTTGTAGTACTAGGGATGTAACTCAGGGGCATTCTACCTCCAAGATACACCCCAGACCCCAGTCCTATTTTTTATTCTTTATTTGGAAACAGGGTCTCACTGAGTTGCAAAGGGACTCACCTAAGTAGCTGCTGTGAACCGCGATCCTCCTGTCTCAGCCTCCGAAATGCTGGGTTTACAGCTGTGTGCCACCACGCCAGGCTTTATTTTATTTTATTTTAGTGGTACGGAGGATAGAATCCAGGGTGGTTCTACCTCTGAGCCACACCCCCGGCCCAATTTTTTTTTTAATCCTTATTTTGAAACAGGGTCTCAATAAATTGTGGAGAGCCTCACAAATTTTTGAAGAAGGCCATGAACCTGCGATCCTCCAGTCTCAGCCTCCTAAATACTAGGATTACAGGTGCGCACCATCACGCCCGGGGGTTTTAATCCCACTTTAGAAAGGAAGAAACCGAGGACCAGGGAGGCGGGGAGAAGTCACTGGCTTCAGCCCAAGACGCAGACTCCAGGACCCCGCGGTCCTTCCCTTCGCCTCCCTTGGCGATCCCCGCCCAGCCTCCAGGTCGGTCCGGCTCGTCCAGTTTCAGGCAGGGGCCGCCAGGCCGCCGCACCCTCCATCCCTCCCAGAGAACAAACAGCTCCGCGGGGCCACCAGCCTCGCTCCACCCTCCCGCTCCGGCCGGGCCGGTTCCAGGCGCAGCCGGGAGCCCAGCGCCTCTCCCCGCCCCTCTCGGGCGGCGGGTCTCAGAGCAACTCTGGGGGCGCCACCTGCCCCGGGCAGAGGGACAGCACCCGCCCCTGGAGCTGCCCTGGCACCGTGGCGGCGCCACCATCACCACCCCCTTCGCCTCTGGTCCTCCGCCTGGTCCCTCACCTGCCTCCGGAGCCAGCAAACCCCCTCCAGTCAAAGCCCAGGCGCGACCCCCTGGGAGAGGCCTCCTGACCGCCCACCCGGGGCAGCCTGGGGTCTGCACCTGCCCCCACCCACCCACCCACACACTCCGGTCTCCACCTCAGTTTCATTTTCTCCAGAACTCTGGCCATAATCAGAAGTCTTATTTACGTTTACCTGTTTATCCTCCTGTCCCCACCACACCCACCAGGATTACAATATCACAGCGCATCAGTGCTTGGCACACAGTAGGTGCTCAAGTGTTCGCTACCACGTGACTTCAGGACTTTGCCTCCCTATGCTGAGAATGGGATTCTGTGCCTCCTCTCTCTTGGCGGACTCCTATTCATCCTTCAAAGGCCCACTGAGTTCAATTAACCAGGGAAGGCTCCTCCCTTCCTTCTTTCCTTCCTTCCTTTCTTTCTCTCTTTATTTCTTTTTCTTTCTTTCTGTTGTTGTTGTTGTTGTTATTATTATTATTATTATTACTTTTTTTTGCCGGTCTGGGGCTGGAACCCAGGGACATTCTACCTCTGAGCTACACCCCCAGCCCTGTTGTATTTTTTGTTTTGTTTTGTTTTGTTTTGTTTTTGCCGGTACTGGGGGTGAAAACGAGAGGCATTCTAACTCTGAGCTATACCCCCAGCCCTATTTTGTGTGTGTGTGTGTGGCACTGGGGGTGGAACCCAGGAGTTTTTCTACCTCTGAACTATACTCCCAGACCTATTTTATACTTTATTTGGAAACAGGGTCTCACTAAGTTGCTGAGAGCCTCACTAAGTAGCTGAGGCTGGCTTCGAACCTGTGTGATCCTCCTGTTTCAGCCTCCCAAGTGTGGGGATTACAAGCATGCGCCACCATGCCTGGCCCCCCAACAGCCTATTTTTAATCCTTTTTTTTTTTTTTTTTTTTTTGTGGGTCTGGGGGTGGAAACCCAGGGGCATTCAACCTCCGAGCTACACCTCCTGCCCTATGTTTTATTCTTTATTTTGAAACCGGGTCTCACTGAGTTGCAGAGGGCCTCACTAAGTAGCTGAGGCTGTCTGCAAACCACGATCCTCCTGTCTCAGCCTCCCGAATGCTGGGATTACAAGTGTGTGCAACCACGCCTGCCTGGCATTGTTATTGCTGTTGTTTTTGTTTTTGTGCTGCTGGGAGTTGAACCTAAAGTCATTCTACTTCCAAGCTACACCACCAGCCCTTTTTAATTTTATTTTTATTTTGAAGCAGGGCCACACTAAGTTGCTGCTGGCCTCAAGCCTGCAATCCTCCTGTCTTAGCCTCTCAAGTACTATGCTCACAGGCATCCACCGCCATGCCCATCTGGGAAGGCTTCATTGTCTCAGACACACATGCATTAAGGGCTTTCTCTGGGGATATCTGATGCTCTATAGCACCTCTGTTACTATACATAATACCACAAGTCATGACTGCAGAAGGGCCTATTTCTTCTATGAGACTTACGTGTGTGTGTGTGTGTGTGTCTGTGTCTGTGTCTGTGTGTGTGTGTGTGTGTGTCTGTGTCTGTGTGTGTGTATGTGTGTGTGTGTGTCTGTGTCTGTGTCTGTGTGTGTGTGTCTGTGTCTGTGTCTGTGTCTGTGTGTGTATGTGTGTGTGTGTCTGTGTCTGTGTCTGTGTCTGTGTGTGTGTATGTGTGTGTGTGTCTGTGTCTGTGTCTGTGTGTGTATGTGTGTGTGTGTGTCTGTGTCTGTGTCTGTGTCTGTGTGTGTGTGTCTGTGTCTGTGTGTGTATGTGTGTGTGTGTGTCTGTGTCTGTGTGTGTATGTGTGTGTGTCTGTGTGTGTATGTGTGTGTGTATGTGTGTGTGTATGTGTGTGTGTGTCTGTGTGTGTGTGTATGTGTGTGTGTGTGTCTGTGTCTGTGTGTGTGTATGTGTGTGTGTATGTGTGTGTGTGTCTGTGTGTGTGTGTGTCTGTGTATGAGAGAGAAAGAGAGTGAGAGAGATACTGAGGATTGAACTCATGGACATTTTGTCTTTGAGCTACAACCATGGCCCTATTTTATTATGTATTTTGAAACATAATACATAAAACACAATGCTAAGTTGCTGAGATTCTTACTAAGTTGTTGAGGACAGCCTCCCAAATACCAGGATCCTCTTGTCTCAGCCTCCCAAATACCAGGATTACAGGTGTGTACCACCATGTCCAACAAGATTTTCTTTTTGTGGTACTGGGGGTGGAACCCAGAGGCTTTCTACCTCCAGGCTATACTCCCAGACTTTTTTTTTTTTTTAATTTGGAAACAGGGTCTCACTAAGTTGCTGGAAGCCTCACTGAGTAGCTGAGGCTGGCTTCGAACCCGTGCGATCCTCCTGTCTCAGCCTCCCAAGCGCGGGGATTACAAGCGTGCGCTACCACACCCAGTCAACAAGGTTTTCCTTTTGAGGACAAAGGATAAGACACAAATTAAGTGTCATGCAGTAGGTATTGAATGAATAAAGGTGTGTGTGTGTGTGTGTGTGTGTGTGTGTGTGTGTGCGCGCGCCCGCACGCAAATCTCTGAGATTCAGGCCCCCAACTATTTTAAAACCTTCCCCCTCAGCCAGGTGTGGTGGCACAGGCTTGTAATCCTAGTACTTGGGAGGCTGAGACAGGAGGATCACATGTTCAAGGACAGCCTCAGTAAGTAGTGGGGGGGACACTCAGCAAGCAACCTAAGTTTTGGTGGAGAATTATGTTTATTTCCCGTGACCTTCCAACCCAGAGGAGAAAAAGTCAACTGCCTATCACAGACAGAACACTTTGGGAATGGAAACAAACCCAGATTCCCAGAGTCCTGTCCCCACTTAACCTGCGGTTCCCCAGTGACCACGTGGGCGGCAAGGGCCTGGAGGACTCCGCAGGGGCAGGGCCCGAGAGTGTCCACCACTCAGAGGTTCGCTGCCTCCTCCGCAGACAACACTAGGTAAGAGTGAGAGCCCTGGTATTTGGAATCACTGGCTGCGTTTGGAGAGAGGGAGGGGCCACTTCTGTGCCAGGGGAGGAGGAAGGAGCTCCTGGCCTGGAATGAGGGTGAGGCTCCGGTTTCGGTCTCACCAGCTGCTCCAGACAAACTGAACAGTGGTGGATGGACCAGGGCTGGGGGCTCCTATGCTGCCCCCCAAGTTGAGGAGCTGGGACCCTCCACCTCGGACTGAGGGGTCCAGGCCCCCAACCCTCCTGCCTCACACCCAGGAGTCCAAGTCAGCCCTCCTCCCTCAGACCCAGGGGTCCCATAATCTCATTGCTTGGGAGGCTAAAACAGGAGGATGACAGGTTCAAGGCCAGTCTCAGCAATTTAGTGAGACCCTCAGTAACTTAACAAGACCCTGTTTCAAAACAAAAACTAATTTGTGTATTTATGCTTTGATCCATAGTGACTTCTCATGTTATGGAATTGATTTGCATTGGACAAAAACTGTAAATAAAAGGAAATAAATGGCAAAAAAGAAATGATAATGATAACATTTTAAAATAAATAAATAAATAAATAGCTGGGCGTGGTAGCGCACACTTGTAATCCCTACGCTTGGGAGGCTGAGACAGGAGGATCGCACGGGTTCAAAGCCAGCCTCAGCTACTTAGTGAGGCTCTCAGCAACTTAATGAGACCCTGTTTCCCAATAAAATAGAAAATTGGTCTGGGAGTATAGCCCAGAGGTAGAAAGCCTCTGGGTTCCACCTCCAGTACCACACACACAAAAAAAGAGAGACCCTGTTTCCAACAATAAAAAAGTATAAAATAGGTCTGGGAGTGTAGCCTGGAGGTAGAAGGGCTTCCAGGAACCCCAGTACCACCAAAAATACATACATACATACTAAAAGGGACACAGAGGTAGAACGGCCCTGGGCTCAAACCCCAATATCAAAACAAACAAATAAACAGCAGCAACAAAACTCAGCCAGGCATGATGGTTCATGCTTGTAATTCCAGTACTTGGAAAGCAGAGACAGGACGATGGCAGGTTCAAAGCCAGCCTTGGCAATTCAATGAGGTTTTTAGAAACTTGAGACCCTAGCCGGCACATGCTTGTAATCCCAGCATTTGGGAGACCGAGACAAAAGGATTATAGTTCACAGACAGCCTCAGCTACTACTTACTGAGGCCCTTTGCAACTTAGTGAGACCCTGTTTCAAAATCAAGAATCAGAATCGCCAGCCGGGCATGGTGGCGCACTCTTGTAATCCCCGCGCTTGGGAGGCAGAGACAGGAGGATCGCGCTAGTACGGAGCCAGCCTCACTGGTTTAAAAGAACCTGTTCCCAAATAAAATAATAAAAAAAAATAGGTCTGGGAGTATAGCCCGGACGTAGAAGGGCTTCCAGGAACCCCAGTACCACAAAAAAAAAAAAAAAAAAAGGCCTGGGAGTATAGCCCAGAGGTAGAAAACCCCTGGGTTTACCCCCAGTACCACTAATAATAATAATAAAATAAAGAATAAAAAATAGGTCTGGGGGTGTACTCAGAGGTAGAATACCCCTGGGTTCCACCCCCAGTACCACAAAAAAATAAAAAATGAAAGAAAGAAATGAATCCTGAGACCCTGTTTCCAAATAAGAAAAAATCTGGGGATATAAATCGGAGGTAGAAATAAATGGGAGGTAGAAGCCAGGTGAGGTGGCGCACACTTGTAATCCCAGCATTCGGGAGGCTGAGACAGGAGATCGCAGTTCAAGGACAGCCTCAGCTATTACTCAAGAGGCCTTTTGCAACTCAGTGAGACCCTGTTTCAAAATCAAGAATTAAAAAATAGGTATGGGGGTGTAGCTCAGAGGTAGCATGCCTCAAGCTTCCATCCCCAGTAACATGTGCGCGCGCGCGCGCACACACACACACACACACACACACACACACACACAATGGAGATAGATGCCTCTGGGTTCAATCCTCAGTACCAAAAAAAACAAACAACAAAAAAATATAAAAAACTACCTGAGTGAGATTTTTTATTGATGCTTCCCTTAGCGCGCGCTCTCTCTCTCTCTCTCTCTCTCTCTCTCTCTCTCTCTCTCTCTCTCTCTCTCTCTATATATATATATATATATATATATATATATATATATATATATTTTTTTTTTTTTTTTTTTTTTTTTTTTAGCGGTACTGGGGGTGGAACCCAGGGACTTCCTACCAACGGGCTATACTCCCAGAGCTATTTTCTATTTTATTTGGAAACAGGGTCTCACTAAATTGCTGAGAGCCTCACTAAGTAGCTGAGGCTGGTTTCGAACCTGTGTGATCCTCCTGTCTCAGGCTCCCAAGAGTGGGGATTACAAGTGTGCGCCACCACGCCCGGCTTTTTTTTTTTTTTTCTCTTAAATTGGCAACAAGGTCTCCCTAGATTGCCAAAAGCTTCACTGAGTTGCTAAAGCTGGCTTTGAACCTGCAAACTTTCTGTTTTAACCTCCCAAACACTGGGATTACAGGCATGTGCCCAACCTCACCCAGCTGATGTTCACCTTTAATTACCATATTGAAGAAAGCAGAATTAATCACATTAGGTATCATCTTGCCCATTATAATGATGGTGAGCTGGGCCTGGTGGCCAGACCTGTAGTCCTAGTACTTGGGAGGCTGAGACAGGAGGATTACAGGTTTAACGACAGCCTCAGCAATTTAGGGAAACTTTCAGCAACCTAATAGGACCCTGTTTCAAAACAAAACATAAGCTGGGGGTGGTGGCTCACGCTTGTAATTCCAGTACTTGGGAGGCTGAGACAGGAGATTGCAGGTGCAGGCCCAGCCTCGGCTGCTTAGTGAGGCCCTCTGAAACGAGACTCTGTTTCAAAAAGAATAAAGCCAGGCATGGTGGTGCTCCTCTGTAATCCCAGTACTTGGGAAGCTGAGATAGAAGGATCGCAGGTTCACAGCCAGCCTCAGCTACTTAGTGAGGCCTTCTGCAACTAGTGAGGCCCTGTTTCAAAATAAAGAATAAAAAACAGGGCTGGCGATGTAGTTCAGACGTAGAATTTCCTGGGTTCCCAGTACCACCACAACAAACAAATTATGATGGTGAATATTTTCTTCCAGTTTCAGATAATTGGACAGCCCCTCCCTCTCTATAGTATTAGGGATTGAACCCAGAGAAATTCTACCTCCAAGTTATACCTCCAGTCCATTAAAAAAAAATTTTTTTTTGCAGTACTGGAGATGGAACCCAAGGGCATTCTACATCTGAACTACACCCCCAGCCCTATTTTTTATTATTTATTTTGAAAGAGGGTCTCACTGAGTTGCAAAGGGCCTCACTAAGTAGCTGAGGCTGGCTGAGAACCACGATCCTCCTGTCTCAGCCTCCCAATTGCTGGGATTACAAGCACCAGGCCGACATTACATATTATTTCTCTAGTGAATTACATTATGGCTTAGTTCTCAGTCATTATTACAAACCATATAATACCCTCAGTAAAATAAAAAATATTTTTATTTAGTTTCTAATCTTTCTAAAATACTTAGTAGACTATAAAAATGAAATCATTATGAAATAACAGAAGAGTGGTAGGAACAAAATACTTAATTTTTAAATTCCTGGTATTGCCTGGCATGGTGGTGCACGCTTGTAATCCCAGCGTTCTGGAGGCTGAGACCAGAGGATCGCGGTTCGCGGACAGCCTCGGCTACTTAGTGAGGCCCTCCGCAACTCAGTGAGACCCTGTTTCAAATTTAAAAAAAGAGCAGGGGTTGTAGCTTGGAGGTCAAATGCCTCTGGGTTCCATCCCCAGACCCGTAAAAAGAAAAATAAATAAGTAAATAAATAAATAAATCCCTGGTATTGCAGCCGGGCGTGGTGGCGCACACTTGTAACCCCAGCATTTGGGAGGCTGAGACAGGAGAATCATAGTTCATGGCCAGCTTCAGTTACTACTTAGGTCCTTTTCAACTCAGTGAGACCCTGTTTCAAAATTTAAAATAATAATAATAATAATAATAATAATAATAATAATAATAAGGCTGAGAATGCAGCTCAGAGGTAAAATGCCCCTGAGCTCAATCCTCAGTACCACCACCCCCCAAAAAATATGTATAATAATAGCCGGGCGTGGTGGCGCACCCTTGTAATCCCCGCACTTGGGAGGCGGAGACTGGAGGATCACGCAGGTTCGAAGCCAGCCTCAGCTACTTAGTGAGACCCTGTTTCCAAATAAAAAAGTATAAAAATAGGTCTGGGAGTGTCGCCCAGAGGTAGAAGGGTTTCCAGGAACCCCAGTACCACCAAAATTAAATAAATAAATAAATAAATAAATAAATAAGATAAAAGATATATAATGAATGAATGAATAAATAAATAAATAGCAGGGTCTTGCTTCCATCTCAGCCTCCCAAGTACTGGGATTACAGATGTGTGTCATTATGCCCAGTGAACCCAGGATCTTTCTACCCCCAAGTTATGCTCCCAGCCCTATGTATGTATGTATGTATGTATGTGTGTATGTATGTATGTATGTGTGTATGTATGTATGTATTTTTGTGGGTCTGGGGATGGAACCCAGGGGCATTCGACTTCCAAGTTACACCCCCCTGCCCTATATTTTTATTCTTTATTTTGAAACAGGGTCTCACTGAATTGCAGAGGGCCTCACTAAATAGCTGAGGCTGTCTGTGAACCGCGATCCTCTGGTCTCAGCCTCCCAAATGCTGGGATTACAAGCGTGCGCCACCACGCCCAGCTTCCCAGCCCTATTTAAAAAAAAAAAAATCTTACTATATTGCTGAGGGTCTTAGGAAGTTGCTGAGGCTGGTCATGAACCTGTCATCCTCCTGTCTCAGCCTCCCAGGTACTACAATTACAAGCCTGTGCTCTCCTCCCCAGCCAGGTTTGTGTTTCCACTTACCTGAATTATTTTTTCTTTTTCTGTGGCACTGAGGATTGATTCCCTGATCTACTGCTGAGCTACACCCCCAACCCTTATTTATTTATGTTTAGTTAGTTTTGAAACAGGGTCTCCCTAAATTGCTGAGGGTCTCACTAAACCGCTGAGGCTGGCCTCAAGCCCGTGATCCTCCTATCTCAGCCTCTCAAGTGCTGGGATGACAGGTATGAGTTGCCATGTCTGACTTAATAATCTGGATCAAAGGATGACTGAGGAAATTTCCCAAAGGAAGAGGAAATTAATGGATGGGGTCTGACAGTAACTATAGACAAGAGGTGTCCCCAGAGCCTGGACAAACCGGCTCTGGACACCTCCGCCCTGGGTTCACATCCCCTCTTCCACAGGCTCCCTCTGCCCCACTGAGCAGGTACTGGGGTTCCTGAGCAGGTAAGGGCTGCTCAGCCTCCCCGGGCTTCTGCTTCCTCGTGGTCAGGTGCAAATGGGCCCTCCCACCTCTTACAATTCCAAAGGAGTATTTAAAGGCAGAGCTTTGGAGGTGACACAAGACAAGCATGACCTCAGATTGTTGTTGTTGTTGTTATTCTGTTGTTACAACGGACAAGCAAGTGTTTCCAGGCTCTCCCAAGGCCATCCCAGCCCCCTCCCAGGACTGTCTGCCAGCCCCACCCCAGGGCCACCCCAGCTTCAGTGCCAGGTGAGTGCTCAGGTATGCGGAGGCGGGGCAGCCCAGGGAGGGAGCTGGGAGGAGAGGCTGAGCCTGGAGGGGGGAGAGGAGCTGAGGAAGGAGAGCAGGACACAGCCTGACCCTGCAGGTGAGCAGGTGAGGAGGTGAGGAGGCCCCAGTTCTGGAGGGGAGACCCTGGGGCCTGGACCCTTCATCTGAGGGAGGAGGGCTGGGCCTAGGCTTCTGGGTCTGAGGAAGGAGGGCTGGGCCTGGTCCTCTGGGTCTGAGGGAGGAGGGCTTGGACCCAGACCCCAGGGTCTGAGAGAGGTAGGCTGGGATCCAGACCCCAGGGTCTCAGGGAGGAGGGTTGGGGCCTTGTCCCTTGGGTCTAAAGAAGGAAACCTGGGTCAGGGGGCCCCTGAGTCTGAGGAAGGAGGGCTGGAGCCTGGTCCCTGGATCTGAGGGAGGAGGGCTGGGCCTGGACCCCTGGGTCTGAGGGAGGGCTGGGTCTGGACCCCTGGGTCTGAGGGAGGAGGGCTGGGCCTGGAACCCTGGGTCTGAGGGAGGAGGGCTGGGCCTGAACCCCTGGGTCTGAGGGAGGACTGGGGCCTGGACCCCTAGGTCTGAGGGAGGAGGGCTGGGCCTGGACCCCTGTGTCTGAAGGAGGAGGGCTGAGCCTGGACCCCTAGGTCTGAGGGAGGAGGGCTGGGTCTGGACCCCTGGGTCTGAGGGAGGAGGGCTGGGGCCTGGACCCCTAGGTCTGAGGGAAGAGGGCTGGGCTCTATACTCCTGGGTTTGAGGAAGAGGGCTGGGCCTGGATACCCTGAGTCTGAGGGAGGAAGGCTGGACCTAGATCCCTGGGTTTGAAAGAGGGAGGCTGGGACCCAGACCCCAGGGTCTGAGGGAAGAGGCCTGGGGCCTGGTCCTATGGGTCTGATGGAGGAGAACTGGGTCAGAGACCCCTGGGTTGAGGGAGGAAGGCTGGGGCCTGGCCCCCTGGGTCTAAGGGAGGAAGCTCTGGATCTCTGGGCCTGAGGAAGGAGGGCTGGGGAGAATCAGGGCCCTGCAGCCCAGTCAGGGCTGACATCTTTGCTGGCTTCCAGGGCACCTCAAGGCGGACAGAGCTCCCCATTCCCAGCACCATGAGCACCTCCACAGGGTAAGTGCCACTGCCTCCTGCCCCCAACTCCCATACCTCTGGACATCTGCAGATCCTGTTTGCAGCAAGAAGGCTTCTGGAGGAAGCTGGAGCTTCTTCCCTCTCTGTTTAGCCTCCAGTTGGGAGCAGACGGGCCAGGGGTCAAATGTTAGTGTTTTCACTGGGTAGCGGTGTGACTCTGCAGAAGGACATTGCCAGCCTGAGCCTCAGCCCTGCCTCTGTAAAACAGGGATACTTTTGAGAGTCAATAGAGTAGTGCTTGTGCAGAACTTAGCCCAATCTCGCCACGGTAGGTGGTCAACCTCTGGGAACTGCTGTGGCTGTGGTCCTAACCTTGTGATTAAATATTGAGCCTTTGCTAGAAAATCAGGACTATTTATACTGAGGACTTGGGTCTCTCGGAGTGAACAGGGAGGACAAAGAGAGAGGAGCTGAACATCTGCGTGAAGGTAGTGAGCTGTCCCGCCCAGAGGTAATCAAACTGCAGCACATCTGCCTGGCAGGTGTAGAATGAAGGGCTGGGCTTTGGCTAAAAGAGTTCCTCAGTCTCCCTTAGCCCTGACCTCCCCTGAGCTTCATATATATATATATATTTTTTTAATTATTATTTTTGTGGTACTAAGGATGGGACCCAGGGGCTTTCTACTCCTGGGCTACACTCCCAGACCTATTTATATTTTATTTGGAAACAGGGTATCACTAAGCTGCCGAGAGCCTCCCTAAGTAGCTGAGGCTAGCTTCGAACTTGAGCAATCCACCTGTCTCAGCCTCCCAAGCGCTGGGATTACAAGTGTGCGCCACCATGCCCGGCTCCCCTGAGCTTCTGTTATTTCAATGGGAATGGGGGGGTTAAGAATTCTTGTAGAGCAGGTGTGGTGGCGCACGCTTGTAATCCCAGCATTTGGGAGGCTGAGACCAGAGGATCCCAGACAGTCTCAGCTACTCAGTGAGGCACTCCATAACTTAGTGAGACCCTGTTTCAAAATAAATAATAAAAAATAGGGCAGGGGGTGTAGCTCGGAGGTCAAATGCCCCTGGGTTCCATCCCCAGACCTGAAAAAGAAGAAGAAGAAGAAGAAGAAGAAGAAGAAGAAGAAGAAGAAGAAGAAGAAGAAGGAGGAGGAGGAGGAGGAGGAGGAGGAGGAGGAGGAGGAGGAGGAGGAGGAGGAGGAGGAGGAGGAGGAAAAAATAGGGCTGGGGGTGTAACTCAAAGGTAGTGGGCCCTTGGGTTCAATCTTCAGTGCCACACACACACACACACACACAAAAAAAAAAAAGATTAAAAAAAAAAAAGAATTCTTGCAGACAGTGACCTTGACCAGGAAGGTAGGGACAGGAGGAGATCGAGAAGGATGTGGCTGGGAAGAGCCTGGCCCATGGGCCGGGAGGGGAAGAAGATCATACCTGTCTACTCCAGGTACTACTAATGCTAGTCTATCCATTTCCATTTGTTGAGCAATTACTGTGTTTAGTCCTTTGCATCATCATCATAATCATAATGATGAAGCCTCCTGCAAATATTTCACCTGCATCATCTGATTGAATTGGTCCCACAGCCCTACTGGGTGGATGCTATCCTAAATAAAGAGAAACTGAGGCAGGAGGAATTAAGTCCCTGGCCCAAGTTCTTATGATCAGAAAGTAGGACCGAGGATTTGAACGCAGGTCTGTGTGACAGGGGACACCATACTCCCTGCCCCAACCTACTACCGCTATAATCTGTCTTAAACCCTCCATGGCTCCCCATTAGCCTCACAATGAGGTGCTTGCGGCTCCGCCCGGCATTCATGCAGACTCTTCCTCAGTCCCTATAGTCCTTATCACCCCCTTCTTCTTCACCAGCCCAGAAGCTGCCCCCAAGCCGAGTGCCAAGTCCATCTATGGTGAGTGTTGGGTCTGGGAAACCCAAAGTCCTGGAAGAAGAAGACTTAGGAGCCCAGAACCTCCAAGGCCTGGAACCCCTCCCTCCATCAGTGGGATAGAGCAAGATTTGAGGGAGGAGGGCGGGGCCTGGACCCTGGGCCTGAGGGAGGAGGTCTAGGGCTGAACTCTGGGTCTGAGGGAGAAGGGCGGGGCCTGGACCCTGGGTCTGAGGGAGGAGGTCTAGGGCTGAACTCTGGGTCTGAGGGAGGAGGGCGGGGCCTGGCCCCTGGGCCTGAGGGAGGAGAGCGGGGCTGAGCCTTGGATGCATTCTCCTTGGCCCCACAGAACAGAGGAAGCGTTACTCCACTGTGGTTATGGCTGATGTGTCCCAGTACCATGTCAATGTGAGTCTGGGGTTTGTGTTTCTACAGGGGTATTCTGGGGAAGCTGACATAGAGATGTAGGGGTGTCGAAAGCAGGTTATCAAGCAGAAAAAATATAGGACACCGTTGCCTCGTCACAAAATAACTCCCTCTGCATTGACTCAGACTCTGACATGAAGCCAAGGACCTCAGTTCCATCAAATTTCCTGCCTGCTAGGCATGGTGGCACACTCTTCTAATCCCAGTACTTTGAAGGCATTTTGAGGACCGCCTCAGCTACTTAGTGAGGCCCTCTGCAACTTAGACCCTGTTTCAAAATAAAGAATAAAAAGCCAGGCGTGGTGGTGCACGCTTGTTATCCCAGCATTTGGGAGGCTGAGACAGGAGGATCGCGGTTCGCAGACAGCCTCAGCTGCTTAGTGAGGTCCTTTGCAACTCAGTGAAACCCTGATTTAAAATAAAAAATAAAAAATAGGGCTGAGGGTGTAGCTCGGAGGTAGAATGCCCCTGGGTTCCATATCTGGTACTTCAAAAAATAAAAAATAAAGAATAAAAAATAGGGCTGGGGGTGTAGCTCAGAGGTAGAATGCCCCTGGGTTTCATCCTCAGTATGGCAAAAAAAAATTATCTATATAGATTAGATAGATAGATAGATAGATAGATAGATAGATAGATAGATATCTCCTGGTCTTTCCTCTGGATCAGCTCCTGTGCTGGACATAGGGAAGGACGGTCAGCCACAATCCTAGATGGGTAGAGGCTAGACTTGGTCCAGAGGTCCTGACAGAGTGTCGGATGCTCTGATGGAGACCAGATGCTCTGATGGAGACCAGAGGAGACATTTGGAGGAACTAGATATAACCCAAACCCATTCTTTGCCTTCAAGAGGCCTGCAATCAGCCCAGGGTGGTGGTACATGCCTAATACCAGTGCTTGGGTGGCTGAGGCAGAAGGATCACAGGTTCGAGGCCAGTCTCAGCAACTTAGATCTTTAGCACTTAGTGAGACCCTGTTTCCAACTAAAAAATTAAAAGAATTGGGAGTGCAGCCAGGAGGCAGAACACCCCTTTGAGTGAAGTTGAGTTCAATTTCCAGGACAAAAGAGACCTGCAGCCGGGCTGGTGGTGCGGGTGTGTTGGTGCACACTTGTAATCCCAGCACTCAGGAGGCTGAGACAGGATGATCGCACAGGTTTGAAGGCAGCCTCAGCTACTTAGTGAGGCTCTCAGCAACTTAGCGAGACCCTGTTTCCTAATAAAATATAAAAATAGGTCTGAGAGTATAGCCCAGAGGTAGAAAAGCCCCTGGGTCCCACCTCCAGTACCACCAAAATAAATAAATAAATAAATAAATAAATAAATAAATAAATAAATGAGACCTGCAGAACTGGGCATGGTGGCACACGCTTGTAATCCCAGCATTCGGGCAGCTGACAGCTGAGGATCACTGTTCACAGACAGCCTTAGCTACTTATTGAGGCCCTTCGCAACTCAGTGAGACCCTGAGTATAGATCGGAGGTTGAATGCCCCTGGGTTCCAGACCTCCAAAAACAAACAAACAAAAATAAAAACCTGCAGTCTTACTGAGAAGATAGACTTCAGTGTGAGCCACTAAGGAAAGAGGGCCGGAAGGCTCTGGGAGGTGGACATGATGTCTTGGGCAGGTGGTCAGGGCAGCTTCCTGGAGGCGGTATGGTTGGTCTCTGGCTGGAACTGTGACTCCAGTAGGCTCAGCCACTGTTGTCTTTGTGCCAGCACCTGGTGACATTCTGCCTGGGAGAGGAGGATGGTGTGCACACCGTGGAGGATGCCTCCAGGAGGCTGGCCGTCATGGACAGCCAGGGCCGTGTCTGGGCACAAGAGATGCTACTGCGAGTGTCCCCTGACCGTGTCACGCTGCTGGACCCCATTTCCAAGGTGCCAGATGGTCTGTGGGTGGAATAAGGGGCTGGGCTTGGCCTCCAACGACAGAGAGCTTGACATGGGGCTGCCTGAGTCTAGGTCTTGGGAACCCTGACCAAGGCGCCCCAGCCTCTTTCCCAGCCTGCCACCCCAACTGTGAAACAGGGATGTTGTCCGTAACTTCCTAATCTGAGGTTAACCTGGCCGGTTCCTGCACCTAGCCCTGACATCCCCATTTGATAGTATCATCGACCCCGGGCCTCACTGTATCCCATCATTCTGCCCGGCAGGAGGAACTGGAGTCCTACCCACTGGGCGCCATCGTGCGCTGCGACGCGGTGACGCCTCCAGGCCGGAGCCGCTCGCTGCTCCTCCTGGTGTGTCAGGAGCCAGAGCGCTCGCAGCCGGACGTGCATTTCTTTCAGGGCCTGCGCCTCGGGGTGAGCGGCGGGTCAGGGAGGCTGGCTCTGTGGCAGAGTCCCCAACAGCGCAGAAGTAGAGCTGGGCCTCGCGTGATGGGGTGGGGCCTGGGGTAAAAGCAAGGTCCGGGTGCTCGCTTGTGCTCGTGGAAGGGACTGTGGCCTGGAAAAGAGGCCCTGGGAGAAAGCAGGGCTTGCAGACACGTGGAACTCCGTACCAAGACACGACATGGGATGTAGTCGGGGTCTAAAGGCTCCTATATTTTGAAGACATAGACGGAACTTGGGAGGCAGTGTCCGGGGAACAGCCAGCAGCTGTTCCAGAGCGACTTGGTCTAGAACCAAAGAGCTACGGAACTGGACTCCACGGGGAGGCGTGGCCAAGAGCAGGGACAGACTTAAGAGTCAGGGCCTGAGTCCAGGCTGGTTCTACAGGCATGAGCAGGGGCCTGGGGCTGGGCAGGTGAAGCGGTCAGGGAAAGGCCTGGGGGTGCAGCAGGAGGGCGTAGGGAGGCGTGTTCTGACGATGTGATTGGCAGGCGGAGCTGATGCGAGAAGACGTCCAAGGGGCCCTGCACAGTTACCGCTCTGGCCGCGGCGAGCGCAGGGCAGCCGCGCTCAGGTGAGAGGAGCTGGACTAGAGACAGGGGAGGGATGGAAAGGGTTCTCTGGGAATCCTATTTCCCCTCTCTGGACCTCAGTCTCCTCATGAGCTGATAATAAAAGAACGAGTGTTGATCGGGGTCGAGGAAACCCTGGTCAAATCTTACCTGCGCCTCCCAGACAAGTCGACCCCTCTCCAGGGCTCTACTTTCGTCTGTCCTGGGCCTCGGTTTGGAGTCTCTCGTACTAAGCCACGGATTTCTCCCTCCCTGGTCCTGTCAATTGGCCCGGCCTCAGTTTCCCCTTTCCTCCGCAGGGCCACGCAGGAGGAGTTGCAGCGCACCTCGTCGCCCGCAGCCGAGACGCCCCCTCTGCAGCGCCGCCCGTCGGTGCGCGCGGTCATCAGCACTGCGGAGCCCGTCGCGAGCCGCGGGCGACCCCAGGTGGCGTCCATTCCCGAGGCGGAGGAGGCGGGGAGGCCTGGGCCGACGCGCACGGCCAGCAGCGCGGGTCCCGCCTCCCCGGACCTGGGTCCCCGCGGTCCTGAGCTAGCGGGTCTGCAGGCGGAGCGGGAAGTGGTGAGCCGACTGGCCGGCCTCGGTGGGCGGGGACGGGGCCCATCAATCCAGTCCAGTCCTGACTTGGGGGCGGGGCTGGGCGACGTCTGGGCTCTAGGCCTCGTTGAGGTTAGAATAGCGGGGCTCAGATCTGGTGGTGGGGCCAGAGTTCTGGGGTGTATCGAGGTACTAGGCTTGAGGTCCGGAGCAGAGTTGAGGGTCTTGGACTCAGGAGTCCCAAGCGTCCCACTGCCTGTCCCGCAGGACATCCTCAACCACGTGTTCGACGACGTGGAGAGCTTTGTATCCAGGCTGCAGAAGTCTGCAGAGGCCTCTCGCGTTCTGGAGCACCGGGAGCGAGGCCGCAGGACCCGGCGACGCGAGGCTGGGGGTAAGGAGCGCCCGGGTGGGACCATGAGTACTCGCCACGGGTCACTTTCTTTTTATTTCTTTTTTCTTTCTCTTCTTTTCTCTCTCTCTCTCTCTCTCTCTCTCTCTCTCTCTCTCTCTCTCTCTTTTGCGGTACTGGGGATGGTACCCAGGGGCATTTTACCTTCGAGCTGCACCCCCACCCTATTTTTTATTCTTTATTTTGAAACAGGGTCTCACTGAGTTGCAAAGGGCCTAAGTAGCTGAGGCTGTCCACGAACTGCCATCCTCCTGTCTCAGCCTCCCAAATGCTGGGATTACAAGCCTGTGCCCCACGCCCAACTAACGGGTCACTTTACAAATCCTTTCCCCGGGATCCTTCTGCAGCCGCCGGCCTGATCTTCCTTCTCATGGAGATCCCCCCATCACTGACTCTTACACTGTTCCCCCCACTCCTCCAGAGGGTCTGCTGACGCTACGGGCCAAGCCACCCACGGAGGCCGAGTACACCGATGTGCTTCAGAAAATCAAGTACGCCTTCAGCCTGCTGGTGAGGAGGCCGCAACCCTGGGTCCCTTGGAGTAGGGGCAGTGGCTCTGACCCACCCATGCATTCATGCAAACGACTTCTCGCACCCAGGCCCGGCTGCGCAGCAACATCGCCAACCCCTCCTCCTCCGAGCTACTGCACTTTTTGTTCGGACCTCTGCAGATGGTGAGACCGCCCCCAGACCCTCAGGTCCTCCAGCGGCCGCAATCCGGGTTAGACTTCTAGAGTCTCGTTCCTTCTCCGCTGGCAGATTGTGAACACATCTGGAGGTCCTGAGTTCGCGAGCGGCGTGCGGCGGCCGCACCTGACGTCTGAGGCTGTGGCGCTGCTACGGGACAATGTCACTCCGCGAGAAAACGAGCTCTGGACCTCGCTGGGGGACTCCTGGACCCGCCCAGGGTGAGGGGCGGGGCCGGAGAGCAGGGGCGTGGCGTTTGAGCGAAGGACGCGCCAGCGAGCGAGAGAGGCGGGGCTTAGCCAAGAGGGTGTAGCTAAAGAAATTGAGGAGGGGTGGGATTTAGGACAAATGCCAGGATCCGGTTGGAAGAAAGGCTAGAAATTTGTGCGGAGAATTAAGAACGCCGGCGACCTCTGGTGGAGCTCAAGGTGTAATAATGTATTTAAAAACGTAATTGAGATGCACGTCTGTAATACCAGTATTTGGGAGGCGAGTCATGTAGCGAGGCCCCCCCGCAATTTAGTGAAAGCCTTTTTTTTCAAAATGAAATAGGTCTGCGGGTGTAGCTCAGAGTTTGGTCGTCCCTGAGTTCGATCGGCAATAGCATATATAAGTAAATAAAATTTAAAAGGGTGGGGGATATAGCCTGGAGATAGAATGCCCTGGGTTCACTCCCTAGTCCAAGATAGATCCAGGCATGGTGATGCACGCCTGTAACCCCAGAACTTGGGATGTTGAGACAGGAAGATCTCAGGTTTGAGGACAGCATCGGCAACCTAGCTAGGTCCAACAATTTAGCAGGACCCTGCTTCAAAATAAAGAATTAAAAATAGGGCTGAGAGTGTAGCTTGGAGGTAAAATGCTCCTGGGTTCCATCCCAAGTATCGCAAACAAACAAACAGAATCCTTGAGATAGGAGGTGGTTAGGAAAAGGGGAGAAATTTGGTGAAGTCTATGGTTGAACAAAGTCTGGGGTAGACCCAGATCCCTGAGCCACATGCCTGGTCCCTGGCTGCAGGCTGGAGTTGCCCCTAGAGGAGGGGCCCGCATACAGCCCCGAATTCTACAGCGGCTGGGAGCCCCCCGCCACGGACCCGCAGGGCCGCGCCTGGGAGGACCCAGTAGAGAAACAGCTACAGCACGAGCGGCGGCGCCGGCAGGTGCGCTGGGGCTGCCAGGGGGCACCGGGCATAGGGTGGAGGGGAGGGGGCGCAGCCCACGTGACCCCAGGCTTTCCTACTTCCTACAGCAAAGTGCCCCCCAGGTCGCTGTCAATGGGTGAGTGTCCGTGCTCCAGGGAGAAGCAGGAGGGTCCGAGAGGGGCATGCCCCGAGGGCTCCTGGTGCTGACTCCACCCCATTTTTCCCCCCTGTCTTTTTCCTTGACTTCCTGGCTCTTCTCAGGTGGGTGAGGTGGTGAGGAGAGGTGGGGGTTGGGGCTGGGGCTGAGGGGAAGAGCAGGGAGGGAGGGGGCGGGCCCAGACTTCTGGTGTCAAGGGAGGGATTGGAGGCCCAGATACCTGGGGCTGAGGGAGGAAGGGGCTGGGAGTGGGTTAAGTCTGAGAGGTTAGACCCCCGGGGTCCTCAAAAAGCTGGGAAGCTTCATGCTTGGGTTCCTAGAGGACAGAGCCTTGGGTATTAGCGGGAAGAGGTTGGGAAATTAGAAATTTGGTTTTGAAGAATTCAGGTTCTGGTGCTTGGGATCCTGCAGAAAGTCTTGGGACTTGAAGGGCTGGGGGGCAAGTTTCTGGAAAAGTTAGGAATTGTATCTCTGGGCCTCTGGTAGAGGCAAAGGCTGGGAGATTGGACTTTTGATTTCCCAAAGGCTTTAAAGCACAGCCGAAGCCCCTGCTAGTTGTAGACTTGGGGGCTTTAGGAGAGGAAGTGGCAGCTTGAGACGGGGACTCCTGGGGCCCTGGGAAGGAAAGGCCTAGGGATGCAAATCCTCGGTTCTACCAAGCTGAGGGGGACAGAGTCTTGGACCCTGGGGAAGGAAGAAGGCAGAGCGAGGATGGAACTCTAGGATCCTGGAGCAAGGGGCGAGCAGGCTAGAGGAAATCAACATGGGATGGATGAGAAGAAGACAGTGAAGCTGGAGATGTGGGGGGGGGTCTGGGTGGGGGCCTGGCAGAGGGTCTCAGCAGGGACAGCGTGCTGGGAGCTGCCAGCCCCACACAGGGGGTGCCGCGGCCCTGAAGACCCCCCCTCTCCCCTGCACAGGTAGGCCTGATCTGGACTGAGGTCCCTTTCATGGGGGTCAGAGCCAACCCTCCCCCAGGCTGCCTGGTGTCGCAGGACCCCTCTGCGCTTCTGAGTCTTGAGCTTGGCACCACCGGCTTTCACTCACCTTCTCTGAGCCTCCAGTTGTTTTTTTTTTTTTTTGGGGGGGGCGGGAATAATGATAGGCCCTACCTGAAAGGGTGAGGAATCTACTACAATGCTGTGGCCCAGCTCAAGTTCAAATCCACTATGTGCACAGCAGGGCAGTTACTCAGACATGAACTGCCTGGGGCCGGTCCAGCCATGCCTCTTATGCTTCCTGACCTTACTCCACTGTGCCTCAGCTTCCTGCCTGTAAAAATGGAAACAATGGGGTCCCTAGGGGAGGAAGGAACTGAGGGAAGTCCAAATTCATGGACACCCCTAAGAAGGCTTGTCAGAGGCCCCAATCAGTTAATATATGTAACAGACTTTGAAAAGTTGCCTGGCCTCTCACGTACACAAGTGTTAGCAATTGTTTTTACTTTGCTGATGAGTTCTCATGATACATGAACCCGATGGCCAGAAGATGCTCAATAGATGGCAGCCCTTCCTAGCTGTGGTCCCTAAGCCTGTTATCGCCTATACAATGAAAATGGTTGGCAGCACCCCATCAAATGCTTACAGCACAGTGCCAGGCAAGGGAAGGAACAAAATTTATCCAAGCGGTTATTCCAATTTCAAGCCTCTATTAACAGAATTAACTTGGCCCCTTGCTGCCTGCAACCCCTGCTTGGCTGTAACCCCAGCTCACACCTGTATCTTTTAGCCCAAACCATGAGGCTGGCTGGCTCCTTAACTCCAACCCTCCCAATTGTCCTCAGTCACCAAGATCCAGAGCTGGAAGCCGAGCCCCAGCTGGAGACGGAGACAGCAGGAAAGTGGGTCCTATGCAATTATGACTTCCAGGCTCGCAACAGCAGCGAGCTGTCGGTCAAGCAAAGGGATGTGTTGGAGGTTAGAAGTGTGGGGACCTGTGGGGCTGAATCCAACCAATCCAGTCCTAGTAGCAGACCCGGGCCCTGAGTCTTTTCTTCATATCCTGCCCAGGTCTTGGATGACAGACGCAAGTGGTGGAAGGTCCGGGACCAACAGGGCCAGGAAGGATATGTGCCCTATAACATCCTGACACCGCACCCCAGGCCCCAGGCGGACCACAGCCAAAGCCTTGCTGGAAGCCTGGTGAGCCAGACTCTAGGGTCTACAGAGAAGAATTTGGGGGACAGATCTTTGGTCCTGGGAATGGGGAGTAAGGGGATCTGGTGTCAAGGGTACTGGTGGAGGATGACTGGGGGCTCCCAAGGTTATCTCCAGAGGGGGCTCAGACCCAGTCTTCTCCCTGACCTATGTACTCTCCTCTCGTCCCCCTCTAGGAGAACAGCACTCCTCCTCCCCCACCAGCCCCTGCTCCGGTGCGGCCCCACTGGGACAGCTGTGACAACCTCAACAACCTGGACCCCAGCGAGAAGGGTGAGTGGTGGGGCATCTCCTTCAAGAGGCGATCCTGGCTCTTGCTTTCCAGGCAGGGAAACTGAGGCTTGGAAAGAGAAAATGGACTGTCATCCATCCTGGGGATGCTAGAGGCCTTGAGTGCGCACTCCTTCCCTGTTTTCCGCCTACAGAGAAATTCTCCCAAATGCTGAGTGTCAACGAGGAGCTGCAGGCGCGCCTGGCCCAGGGCCGCTCGAGCTCCAGCCGTGCAGCCCAAGGGCCCCGCACTCCAGAGCCACAGCTCAGCCCACACTCCGATGCCCGGAAAGTCCGCGCCTGGCTACAGGCCAAGGGCTTTAGCTCTGGGTGAGTGGGGCTGGCCAGGCTCCTGAGATGTGGGAGATGAGACTGCAGGGCTCAGGACTGGCCCAAGGCAAGCGTGTGTCTGGTTGCAAGGGTGGGAAAACAGGCTGTGTTGGCACATTCTCCAGGCTCTGATTGGAGTCCCCAGTGAAGCCCTGCCCCTGAGTGTGCATTTGCTGATGGCACGCTGCGATTTGGCACTCAACAGTGCCTGCCCTAGCTTGAGAGCTAGGGAATGCTGCGGACTGGAAAGGTGGCTGGAGGGGCCGCAGCTGACTGGCCTGCAAGCCTGACGCTCACCCTCTACCCCTGTTCAGGACTGTGGATGCGCTGGGCGTGCTGTCTGGCGCACAGCTCTTCTCGCTGCAAAAAGAAGAGTTGCGGGCAGTGAGCCCTGAGGAAGGGGCACGTGTGTACAGCCAAGTCATGGTGCAGCGTGCGCTGCTAGAGGTGAGCCAGGAAGCGCTCCTATCTTGGTCCGAAAAAGGCACCAAGGGCTCGGGCACCAAGGTTCTTATTTCCACCCACCACCACCCAGGACAAAGAGAACGTGTCAGAGCTGGAGGCAGTGATGGAGAAGCAGAAGAAGAAAGTGGAAGGCGAGATGAAATCAGAAGTCATCTGACCCTTCCCAGCCCCTTCACAGAGTGCCAAGACAGCAGGTTTCCCTGAGCCCAACAGGAGGACAGACACCAGCCGCTCCCCACCAATGTTAGTAGATCTCTCCAAGGATCAAGGGCTCATTCTGCCCTGGACTCCCCGCTCCTGCAGGGAAGATTGAACAGCCCTTGCTGGAATCGCTCCAAAGCCATCACAGACTGGCGGAGGGGGCGGGGTGGAGAAATTACCGAAAAGCACTCCGGGACCCTCGAGAGGGCACAACCCCAGAGAGGGATCTCTCACAAGCCATGTGCATTGTAATATGTTGCCCAGTCTATAAACAGCCTCTTCTTATCAGGCAGTGTCATCTGTACCATCTCTAACTGGCCTCCTGGGAGCACAGGGAGAGCATCGAAGGGGACAGGAATCTGGGAGAGAGCCACCTTCTTAGGTTTCTCCAGTCCCTCCTGAGGACCCCAACCTGGGCTGCCTCCTGACCTCCTGGCCACCAGTGTATCCTCCAACTTGCCCATCTTCTGAGCGCTCGTCCCTTGCCCAGTCATTCCCCGGCTTCCCTTGGCCTTCTCAGCCTCCTGGTCTGGCATTTGAGCACCAGAGGTGACCCTACCAGCCTTCCCAGCTTCCCCTCTCAGTACCCCATCTCCAGCTGCATTCTGGGCCTGCTCTTCTCCACTCCCAGGCTCCCTTAAATAAGCAGGGGTTTTGCACCTGCTGTTTCTGCTGGCCAGAACAGAGGTTCTCTGCCTGGAGAACTCTGGTCTGCCTCGAATACCCACTCTGAGGAAGTCTGTCCCCATTCCCTAAGCTAGCCGCCCAGTGTCCACCTCTTGGCCAGAGGTCCAGCCATGGAGAAACGGCTGCCTAAGCATGCCACAGGTTCCTGTCCACTTCATCCTCTGAGGCAATGACAGTACAAGCTTTCTGACCCCACAAGAACTAACTCCTTTCTGGTGGCTGATGAAGGCAGGTTTTCTCTGGATCTCACCCTTCCTCAGACTAAACAGTCCTCTGACTTTAGGAAGAATGGTCCCTTCTCTCTCTGCCCTGGCTCTTCCCCAGAACACCCCTGTAAAGCACCACTCTAGCATTCCTGTGGGACTCCAAACCTTCCCCATAAAATTTAGTTTCTACCTGAGCCACCAGCTGGTGCTCATCAAAACTGGGTAAGATCAGTCATCCTCTGGTAGACAGGAACCCCATGTAGCCCCCACTTTGATGCCTCATGCCTCAGTTTCTTTCTGGAATACTGGCCACTTAAGATCTCCAAGATTCCTACATGAAACCTGTCCCTAATCCCCCCCCCCAAACATCTCCCTTGGTTCCCTATGGCCCGTGAGGTACGACCCAAGCTCTAGCTCGGCAGCCAGTGCTCCGAGATGCCAGGTTCACAGCACCTGCTTCCCTCTTCCTGCCCCTAGGCATCAGTTCATGCTGCTCCCTCTGCCTTGAGCATCCTCGACCCATGGGTGTCTAATCATTACCTAGGGCCCCACCACTCACTTCTAACAGAGGAACCAGAAATGCAAGCAGCTCCCTAAGCTGCCTTGCTTCATCTCCCCCTCAGTCCCACCGTGGCTCCCACTGCCAGGCTGATACGTCTGCAGGAAGCAGACAGGCGACCTAGTGAACAAACCAGCTTCCACTAGGCCTTCCAGTGTCCCTGCAATCTAGTTATTGCCCACCATCTCCACTACCATCACCCTAATCTAAGCCACCAGCAAGCACATCTTGCTAGGATTTCACCCTTAGCTGGTCACTCTGTCACACTCTGTCACCCCCACACATCTATAATCCCAGCTGAGACAGGAGAATCACCCATTCAAGGCTAGCCTTGGCAACTTAGCAAGACCCCGTTCAAAATAAAAAATAAGAGGACAGACCTGGTGGCACAG
This sequence comes from Muscardinus avellanarius, assembly GCF_963383645.1. Classification (NCBI taxonomy): domain Eukaryota; kingdom Metazoa; phylum Chordata; class Mammalia; order Rodentia; family Gliridae; genus Muscardinus; species Muscardinus avellanarius. The sequence goes on from NC_137796.1 coordinate 65,977,407, forward strand.
GCTTGTAATCCCAGTACTTGGGAGGCTGAGACAGCAGGTTCATGGCCAGCCTCAGCTACTTAATGAGGCTCTCAGCAACTTAGTGAGACCCTGTTTCAAAATAAAAAATAAAGCTGGGCGTGGTGATGCACACCTGTAATCCCAGCATTCAGGAGGCTGAGACCGGAGGATCGCGGTTCGTGGACAGCTTCAGCTGCTTAGTGAGGCCCTCCATAACTTAGTGAGACCCTGTCTAAAAATAAAGAGTAAAAACAAATAGGGCAGGGGGTGTAGCTCAGAGGTCTAATGCCCCTGGGGTTCCATCCCCAGACCCACAAAAAATAAAAATAAAAATAAAAAATTAATAAAAAATAGGGCTGGGGTACAGCTCAGAGGTACAATGCTCCTAGGTTCTATCCCCAGTTTTGCTAAACAAACAAATAAACAAACAAACAAACAAACAAACAAATAAATAAATAAATGGCTTGAGATAGCTCAGAGGTAGAATGCCCCCTGGATTCCATCCCCAGTACCAAAACAAAATAACCCACATCAGGTGGAGGCAGGATGGACAGGCCTCCCATCTCAGGGCTTACTAGAGCCATGTCTCCGACCAGAGCCATCACTTCTTTAATTTCATCCCCTACTACTTTCCTGTAGCCACAGCAGCTCCTTCCTCCACCTTAGTGTACAAGGTACCCTCCTATCCCAGGATCTTTGCATGTATGGCACTTACTACCCAAAGAATGCAACCCTCAGACACATGGCTCGCTCCCTGATACCTTCAAGTATCTGCCTATCCCAGCTTTTCCCTAGGCCTACCCTTCTGCCTTTTGTCTTTGCCTGTTTTGGTCACTCCTGTAAAGACTGCAGGGAGAACAAAATCTGGCAAGTAAGATATGGCCAATAATTACTGAGGGACAGATGGACAAATGCCCTCTCAGAAGACAGCTCCTACTAGACAGAGTCACTGTTGCCATGTGAGAAAGAAGATCTTGGATTTGTTACAGTGCCCTACTTTTCCAGAGAAAAGTACACACACATACATATATATTATATACATATTAATACACACACACACACACACACACACACACACACACACACACACACATTTTGTACTGGGGATGGAACCCAGGGGCATTCTACCTCAGAGATACACCCCCAGCCCTATTTATTTATTTATTTATTTATTTATTATTATTATTATTTTTTATGGTATTGGGGGTGGAACCCAGGGGCTTTTCTACCTCCAGGCTATACTCCCAGACCTATTTTATACTTTATTTAGAAACTGGGTCTCACTAAGCTGCTGAGGCTGGCTTCGAACCAGCGCAATCCTCCTGTCGTAGCTTCCCAAATGCTGGGATTACAAGCATGTGCCACCACACTTGGCTCAGATATATATTTTTTTAAATCTGATATTTTAAATGCTGGCAACTAACCTGAAACTTTTCCTGAGGTACCAAAGGCAATCTGAGCTCCCCAGCTCCATGTTCACAGCTTGGTGGTCTTGCCCAGGGGACCCTTCCCACCTGACCTGGGTGGGGCCTTTGCTCCAAGTGGTCACTCTTTCCAAACTACCCTCCCCACACCACGAGCAAGCACCTACCCCCCAGCCCCCCCGCACCCTGCCCAAACAGACTAGTGGCTTGGTCACAGACACATGCACCCTGAGTAGAGAAGCAGGAAAGAGTCTCACCTCTATTCCCAATTGGGAACAAAGTCACTAAGTGGCAACATCACGACTTTTATTTGTGGTGCCTGTGCTTTGTCTTGAAAATACCTTCTCCCCCTCCCCAGACAATGGACGGGAGGGGGCAGCAAAAAAATAGAAGACATCCCTCCCTATTGCACATGGACCCTATATACAGGCCCACCTGGCGGAGGCCGGCGGGACTCTTGGCACATTGCTGGATCCCTGCTCGGGAGGGGGAGAGTACAGGGGTGGCATCACACGTGAGGTGGGGACCCCGGGCAGCCACTCTGGTCCTGGTTACTGGTCCTTGCACTTCTTGGTCCTTGCTTCCTTCCTGGTCCCTTCTGGCCCCAAACCCCTCTCCGCGAGTCCCCCTACCTGGCTCAGCCTCCCACCTCCATCCTGGCCTCGGATGGCCCCCTTGGCTCCTGGGGACTCTGTGCTTCCCTCCTGGTCCTGAGGTCCCAAGAGGAGGTATGGCTTCTCAGCGGCTTCCCCTGGAGCCCTGGCACTCGTGTTCACGCGGGGAAGGGGTGCGTGTGGCAGAAGCAGCTATATAAATACGGGTGTGGGAAAGCCCTTCAGAGTCACTTAGACAGTTTGCTGATGACCCGGATCAGTGCTGCATTCTCGTCCTTGAGCCGCTGGTTGTCAGCCCGGAGGTCAGACAGGGCCTGGAGCATAGTGCAGGGTCAGCCGGGCAGCACTGGGGAGGCTGAGGCCCTGCCCCGGGCGCACCCCAGTGCACTCACCTTCAGCTCCTCCTCCAGTTCCGCTGCCTTGCGCTCCAGGGCCCTGCGCTCCTGGAATACACAGGGCAAGGTGAGAAGCTTAGTGTGACTGAGCGCGCAGGGTAAGTAGGGGCAGGGGGGAGGTCGAAGGTCAGTGTGGCTCTCCTGGCCCAGACTCATGGGGGGATAAGACTAGGACACAGTGGCCCTCATCCCAAATGCCCAGACTCACGAATCTCTCTAGCTCCAGGAGGGCCGGCCTCTCAGCGAAGCGCTCCTGCCGCTGGTGATGACAGAGAAGGCACAGTGGTTGGGAAGGGCAAGCTATCTCACACCTGCCTTATTCACCAGTCCACCAGAAGTCAGGCTGGGACCCCATCCCCCCGAGGCCCCACCCCCCAGAGGCACCAGCCCTACCACTTGCTACAGGGCAACACCTGGTGGGGGGTCCCAAGACCCTTTGGGTCTTGCAGGATTCCTGCCTGCTGCAGGCTCCACATCCTTACCTGCGTGGCTCGCTCCAATTCCACCTTGAGCTGCGCCAGTCGCAGCGTTGTCTCAGTCAGGGCCTCGCGAAGGCGCTCGTTCTCCCTACGCAGCTCTGTGTACAGCTGGGGACACCAAGGCAGGCGAGGTCAGAGAGGGGCCAGGACCCGGTGGGCTGTGGGCCATCATCAGGGGAGCCACCATACAGGGACAGCGGGGCAGGTAAGTCGGCTCATAGGGCAGGGATCTTGTACCTTCCTGAAGCCCCCGTCAGGCTCTTCAGGTTCTACCTCTGGTTGTGAGTGGCGGTCCCGCTGTGGGCGCTGCCTGTGGGCTGAGGGGCCGCCATCTGGAGTGCTGGGTAGGAGGAGGAGCAGGCATCAGGGACACAGCCTGGCATACTGACAGGCTTGCAGCCCACCCTGCCCAGGGCCTACCTGCATTCAGGGCTGCCGTCTGCCGGCTCCGCCTCTTCCCCCTGCCAAAGGGTGAGGGGTGTTCAGTCAGGTGTGGATGGGGATGCCCTGCCCCAGGTGCACCTGAGCATGCCTCACCTCTGCAGGCCCCCTCCGCTCCTTGCCGACCTTCCGGTGCTCACTGGCTGCTTGTGGTCCCTGGCCCTGCCCGTCAGGCGCCTCTGCTGGGGAATGGGCAGGAATCAGCCCAGGCACCTCAGGGGGCAGCCCTCTGTGCAGTGTAGGAGGCCCTGGGCCCATGCCCCCAGGAAACAGGAGACTGTATGAGAGAGGTCAGGTGGAGCCCAGGGAAGGAATTCCCAGGAAGCAGACCTCACCTCTCTGGGCAGGGCCCTCCGAGTTCTCCACTCCAGGGACTCGGGGCCTCCGGGAAGGGTCCTGCCAGGGAGGGGGCCGCAGTCAGGACCAGGGAGTCTGTACCACCCACTGCCCCTCGCCTGACCCTGCTCACCAGGCTCTGCAGGGCTGACTTCTCTGGCTCTGAGGCCTTCCCTGCCACTTTCTCTGCTTCCTTCAGGTCCGTCAGGGTCACACCCTAGTAGGTAGAAGGCAAAGTCATGACTCAGGAATCTGGTCCCCAGCCTTCTGACCCAGGAGTGCAGGCCTCAGTGCCTCCTCCCTCAGACCCAGGAGTCCAGCCCTCCTCCCTTAGATCCAGTGTCCAGGCCCCAGCCTCCCTCAGACCCAGGGTGTCCAGGCCCCAGACTTCTTCCCTCAGACCCAGAGGTCTAGACCCCCGCCCTCCTCCCTCATAACCAGGAGTCCAGGCCCCAGCCTTCCTCCATCAGACTCCAGGGGTCCAGACCCTAGCCCTCCTCCCTGAGACCCTGAGGTCCAGACCCCAGACACCTCCCTCAGATCCAGGGACCCAGGCTCTAGCCCTCCTCCCTCATAACCAGGAGTCCAGGCCCCAGCCTTCTTCCATCAGACTCCAGGGGTCCAGACCCTAGCCCTCCTCCCTGAGACCCTGAGGTCCAGACCCCAGACACCTCCCTCAGATCCAGGGACTCAGGCTCTAGCCCTCCTCCCTCAGACCCAGGGATCCAGATCCCAGCCCTCCTCCTCAGACCCAGTTTTCCAGAACCCAGCCCTCAAGCCCAGGACCTCAGCCCACCCCCCCACACCTGTGTGGACCTCCGAGACTGGCGCATGAGACGGGAGCGAGCTTTCCGCTGGGATTCAGATTCTTCATCCCTCACAGGCATCTGGTAGGACCTGAGGGGAGGGCTGATCTCAGGGAGCATTCCATGGGGCTCTGTCCCCTTTGCATGACACCCTCTGGGGTTTCAGGAGTGGGAGAAAGAACTTCATCTCCCAACATACCCCAAGACAACATACCCCTAGACACACCCTTCCTCAGGAACCCACTCTAATCCCTGGAGACTCCCAGGTTATGCAATTTTCTCCCCATAGGGGAGACACAGCCTTCCACCAGAGAGAGAGAGAGAGAGAGAGAGAGAGAGAGAGAGAGAGAGAGGGAGGGAGGGAGGGAGGGAGGGAGGGAGGGAGGGAGAGAGAGAGAGAGAGAGAGAGAGAGAGAGAGAGAGAGAGAAAGTGTTTTACTGGCCATCAACCCTGGGGGTATTCTACCTGTTAGCTACATCCAGCCCTGTTTTATTTTTTTAGTTTGAAACAGGGTCTCACTAAGTGTGGAGGGTCTTGTTAAGTTGCTGAGGCTGACCATACACCTGTGATCCTGTCTCAGCCTCCTAAGTACTGTGATTATAAGCATGCACCAGTACTTCTAGCTCTGGCCTTTTTTTTTTTTTTTTGGATATGGGAATTGAACCCAGGGGCATTTTACTTCCAGGAATATTTTCTTATTTTGAAACAGGGTGTCACTAAGTTGCTGAGGGTCTTGCTAAGTTGCTGAGGCTGACCTTGAATTGGCGATCCTCCTATCTCAGCCTCCCAAGTACTGAGGTTATAGGCATGCACCACCATGCCCACCACACCCTGGCCTCTTTACCTCCGACGGTCCCGTGAATCTGCTGGGGCCACAGCACAGGCTGCAGAGACATTTGGCTTCACTGGGGATCCAGGCTCCCTTTTGGAGGGAGCAGTGCAGCTATCCAAGGGAGGAGGAGACTTGGAAATCTCAGACCTGTATGAATTCATTCAACAAACACTATTCAAAGTCGAATTGGTGTCAGGCACTGGAGATGCAGCAGAGGACAAAAGAAACAAGTTATCTCTAGTGCAACAGTCAACTCTGAACAGAAAAGAGCAAATAAACAGTAGTCATAAAGAGGTGAGCATGCTGCATCAGCAAGATACAGTACTACGGAGAAAAGAAGCAGAGCAAGGACAGAGCACAGGAGGTGTACATGTCCACACTCTGGAGATGGGAGCCAGGTGGCCAGTGTGGGCCTCGGGAGAGGGTGGTACCTAAACAGAGAGCTGGGGTGGGGGGAGCGAGCCCTGTGGATGACAGGGGACAAAGCAAAGGCCCTGGGGCAGGAGAAGGAGATGGAGAGGGAGGAGCAACAGGATCGCAGTGGCGTTAAAGCTTCACTATGAGCTTTTCCTTGACATATCAAAAAGGAACCTGAGGCAGTGTCAGGGAAGGGAGGCCGGAACTAAGCCCCAGAGAGCAAATGCATCTGCCATTCACCCCACATGGCTGCTGATACTCACAGGGCAGAGGGCTCAGGCACCTTCCGGGAGGGGGTAGGGGTGATTCTGGCAAGACGGGGCTCCTTGGTCTGTGGAGAGAGAAGAGCAGGGGAAGGTATTATTCTCTGCAAGGTGGGGCCTGGACTCTGCCCGCCTCACCCCACTCACCTGAGTGGAGGTCCTTTCCAACAGAGAGGAGGAGGCGGAGCGCTGCAGCCCAGCACCAAGGGCTCCCTCGGCCCCCCGCCTGTCTGGGGGGCCCAAGGCACCGGAGCTCCCTGTCTTCTGGAGGCCAAAACGCCTGGAGAAGGGGGCCTCTTCGGGCAGCTGGAAGAGGAAGGTCCCAGTTACAGGAAAGGATTTCTCTTCTCAAAGACTTCAAGCACTAACCCAGAGGACAACAGCAAGCTATGGCTCCCATCAGCTCTCACCAGAAAAACACCATCAACTCTCAGGGCATCTGTGCAAGGTGCTCAACCCACCCACCCTGGCAAGAGGTGGCAGGCTTTGTGGTGCCCCATCTCCCCAGCACAGGAGCCGCAGACTCACCACGGGGCTCTTAGGGCTGGGGGGCGGCGGGGAGGACACTCCATTGAGGGTTCTGGGTTCTGCAGGGGGTGGCTCTGTTGTACAGGAACATGGGGTGGGGGTGGGTTAACAAAATCTATCAGCTGCCTCTGAGAATGGGAAATCTCAGCCCCTCCTCCCTCAGACCCACAAATCTAAATTCCCGTCCCCACCTATAGGGCCTTCTTCTCCCTCATCCTCATCCCGGATGGGGGCCCCTCCTGCCCCAGCGGGCCTGCGCTCCTTTGACAGATCCTGCAGGGAGATCTTCTCACGGCTACTCAGACGACACACAGAGCTCCTATGGGCCGGCAAGGGTGTCAAGGTCCGAGCCCTGGGGAGCCCCTGGCCCACCCAGCCCAGGACCCTCCTACCTTCTGTGTTTGCTGCTGGAGGGCACCTGGGGCTCTTGGCCTCTGTTCTGGGAGGCCTCCTTTTGGTTCCGAAGCTGCAAGGAGGGAGGCGGGTTGGGGGAGGCAAAACTCCCTCCTCGCTGCCCATGCTTGCCCCTCAGCATGCAGGCTGCCTTGGGAGGCTGTGCTGCCTGAGCTCACACAAGCTACTCCTGCTGCAGGAGGCTGCTTTCCGGGCATCATGGGACCTGGGGACTCATTTGTTGTCCTACACTTGGACATCTGGAAGAGGAAGTGCCTACGTCCAACCTCTCACTGTTGCCATACACAGGTGCTGTCACCTGGTGTTCTTCTCATCCCGAAGGACCACACGCCAGACCTCCCTAGCCCTCAGAGCACTGGGGACCCTGGCCAGCCCTTGGCTGCCCAGGCCTGCACAGGTGACCAGTGCCCCCCAAGACACACCGTAGGCTGGGCCCTAGCTTGGCAGCAGGGGGCACAGCTTCCTAGGCTATGCTTTTTCCACATCTCTGGGCTTTTGAAAGTGGCACCCAACCAGGAATGCCATTTGCCCCTGCCCCTTCTAGCAAATCTAGAGTGTCTTCCAGAAAGTGTTCTCCAAAGCCACGAGGGTGGCTCCTGTGACACCTGGGCCACTTCACCAAGCACTGGGACTGCAACCCAGGCCAAATGGCCAGAGGCCACAACCATAGCCCCTTCACTTTCTCAGCAAAGACCTGGGGGATGACCAGGGCAACAAGCCCAGCCTGCAGGCAGGCAGACAGTCCCAGCAAATCCCTCTGCTGTCTCCCCACCAGCAGGCAGGGAGCTCTGTGCCCCACGCCCCACCTCCTTCAGCCAACCAGCTGTGTCCTATTCATAGCCCTCCTGGGTCATGATGGGGAGGGGTGGTAGCAGGTCTCTGGGGCAGAAGGCATCAGGGGACAAGGACATCCTCCCTCCCCAGCCCCTTCCTCTTCCACAGAGCTGCTGGGAAAAGAGGGAGCCTGGTCCTGAGACTCACATCTTCCTGTTTCTGGGCCAGTTCCTCCAACAGGCTCAGCACTTCCTCATCAGCCAAGTCACAGGGACGCTGCCCCTGGGTCGGGGAGGAAAAAGGCAGATGAGTAAGGAGACACAGAAGCCTCCCCCCACCCACACCCAGGTCCCTGCCCTCACCGCATGGGTCAGTGAGTCCATGCCCCCACCATGCTCGGCCAGCAGGCGGCAGGCATCCTCCACACCCCAGTGGGCTGCTGCATGCAGGGGGGTCCAGCCATCTCCATCCCGGAGCTCCGTGTCATAACCGGCCTGGAGGAGCAGTCTGGGGACCAGGGAAACTAAGGTCAACGGCCCAAACTGGGCCTCTAGGCTGAGGGCTGGTTTTGCCCAGCTATGCTGTGGCTATAGTACCAGTTGTTACAACATCCAGACACACCTGGACCTGTTCTAAGCTTCTCCAAGGGACCCCTGGGCCACCCATTCTTGACCTCACCCTTTGAACCAGCAGCTAAAAGTTAAAAGCTGGCCCAGGGCAGAACCCTTTGAACCAGCAGCTGATAGGGCAGAACAAGGCAGCCCCAGAGAAGGTGAGTGCAGGACTCCCCCTGCCAGTCTCAAGCCTATGGCGATGAGACGCCTGAAGGGGCCACCTCAGGACCATAGCATTCTAGGATGCCAGCTGACTCAGAGCAGTGGTTCCTGGTAGTGTGATATTGCCTCTCCCTGCAACACACACAGCCCAGCTGTGCCTAAAGACATCTCTGCTCAGGTGGTGTGCTGGAAACATCTAATAGGCAGGGGCCAGGAATACTGGTCAGCATCTCACTGTGCACAGGAGACCCACACACACACAGAGAATGACCTGACCCAAATGCCAGGAAGGCCAAGAAACCCTGGCTCAGCCAACTGTATTAGAAATGGTATCAACCTCGGACCCCTCCACCTGGGCCAAAGGCAGGGTTCCCAAAGGCAGTCCAGGAAACTCCCATTCTGCTTGGGCAAGATGTGCCTATTTGAGGGGACGAGAGCAAGGTCCTGTAGCAGTGAGAAAGGGTGGCGGCAAAGCAGGAACAGAGGGGCAGCCTGTGATGCTCTAATAGGCTGCAAGACACGAGGCCCTACTGGCCTGCTCACTATCCCCCCACATGCCAGTGCCTCGGGCCTCTTATAAGCAGCTCTACTCTAAGCCTGCTGTGAGTTCTTGGGCCTGTGGCCCATCTCGCAGCCGTTTCTCCTCACAGCCACCACCCGCCTCGTCCCACAGATTCCTGATCACCAAATGTCATCAGGCCCCTCCCCGTTGCACTTGCCTTCTCCTGTCACCCTATTTATAGCCTTCTAGGTCCATGCCACTGTTCCCCCAGAGCTCAAGGGAAATGTCCAGAGCCATTCCTCACAGCGTGGTGGGCAGTGCTCCTAGCACCTGCTGGGCAGAGGCCAAGGATGCTGTTCAACGTCCTATAGAGCTCAGGGCGGCCCCCAAAGCAGCTCAAAACATCTCTCTCTCTGATGGAACTATGAGCTACATGTGAGGCTAGATCTGCCTTGTTTATCAACCACTATATTCCCAGCTCCTAACAGATGCCAAATAAATCCTGCCCCCTCTTTTTAGTACTGGGAATTGAACTCAGGGCCTTGCCCATGCTAGGCAAGTGCTCTAATATGGAGTAACATCCCCAGCCCTTTCTATTTATTTATTGTTGGTGCTGAGAATTAAACCCAGGAGCATCTACCACTGAGCTACACCTAGCCTTTTTTTTTTTTATTTTTACTTTATAACAGGGTCTCTAGAGCTACTGCACAGTGGCCTCAAACCTACAATCCTCCTCTCTCAGCCTCCAGAGTACTAGGTTTACAGACATGTGCCACTGTGCCTAGCTTTAAGGACATACTTCTAAATCCACAGGTCAAAGAAAAAAGGTCACAAATTTGAAACCATTTTACACTGAGTGGCAATGATAAGGACTACATATCAGAGTGTGTGTATATAGCTCAGGCTGTCAGAGGAAAATCAGAAAAAAAAGAAAAAGAAAAAGGATAAATCAGGCGTGGTGGTACATGCCTATAATCCCAATACTTGGGAGGCTGAGACAAGAAGATCTCAGATTTGAGGACAGCTTCAGCAAGTAGTGTTACTCTCAGCAACCTGGTGAGATGCTGTTTCAAAAAAAAAAAAACAAGCTGGGTGTGGTGGCGCACTTGTAATCCCAGCATTTGGGAGGCTGAGACGGGAGGATCGCGGTTCACAGACGGCCTCAGCTACTTAGTGAGGCCCTCCCCAACTTAGTGAGACCCTGTTTCAAAATAAAGAATAAAAAAATTGGGCAGGGAGTGTAGCTTGGAGGTCAAATGCCTCTGGGTTCCATCCCCAGATACGCAAAAAAAAAAAAAAAAAAAAAAAAAAAAAAAGCCAGGCATGGTGGCATAGGCTTGTAATCCCAGTACTTAGGAAGCTGAGACAGGAAAATCACAAGTTCATGGCCCACCTCAGCAACTTAGTGAGGCCCTCTGCAATTTAGTGAGACCCTGTTTCAAAATAAAAAAAATAAAATAGGGCTGGGGGTATAGCTCAGAGGTAGAATGCCCCTGGGTTCAATCCTTGGTATTGCAAAAATAAATAAATAGATAAATAGATAGATAGATACAGAGGCGCAGCTTGTAATTCCTGCATATGGGAGACTGAGACAGGAGGATCACGGTTCATGAACAGCCTCAGCTCCTTAGTAAGGCCCTTTGCAACTCAGTGAGACCCTGTTTCAAAATAAAGAATAGCGGGGCATGGTGGCATATGATTGTAATCCCAGCATTTGGGAGGCTGAGACAGAAGGATCATGGTTCAAGGACAGCCTCAGTTACTTAGTGAGGTCCTCCACAACTTAGTGAGATTCTGTTTTAAAATAAAAATAAAATAGGGCAATAGGGCTGAGGGTGGAACTCAGGGATAGAATGCCTCTGGGTTCAATCCCCAGTACCGTTAAAAAAAAAAAAAATAGGGCTAGCGGGTGTAGCCCAGACATAGAATGCTCCTGATTTCAATCTCCAATAGCACACACAAAAAAAAAAAAAAAAAAAAAAAGGAAGGAAGGAAGGAAGGAAGGAAGGAGAGGAAAGGAAGAAGAAAGGGGAAGGAAAAGGACAGGACCCACAGGGAGGTACAAGAAGCAGGAAGAGTCGGCCTGGCTCACCTCATCACCTCAATGTAGCCTTTGGCAGCAGCCACATGCAGGGCAGAGGCCCCTGTGCGAGGATGCCGGGCCTCCGGCATGGCACCCCCATTCAGCCAGCACCTGGTGTCATGAAGCAGCAACTCCTCCTCTGCCCGCTTGGCCGCCTCCACATCCACACCTGAGAGGAGAACATTAATAAGTGGGACTCACCTGTGGTCTGGGTACCCAGGCTGCACCTAGGATGGTCCCAGGTAGGGCTAGGTCTCGGGACTTCTCAGTCCTTCCCAGCACTCTCCCGGCAGCCTGGGCTAGCCCAGAGGTTCCCTGCTGTGTACTCTGTGTCTCAGATACCCTTGCATCCCACTAGGAGTCTCTGACACACTGCTGAGGGCCCTAAGAACGGAGGTCACAGGTCTTTTCCCATGTCTATCAGGGATTCACATTTTTTCTAATATAAAACCTAAAATTTTGGGCACCCAACATATGAGCGCATTTACCTTCCTGTCACTATCAACAAAACCCAATTCCATATATTTTATCACCATTACAGCCTTTACTCCTCCTGAGGATGAACTGAGCAAACATCACTCTGAAAACCTGTGTCACCAGGCAACAGTTTCGTTCCCACCATGTGCTCACCACCTGCAACTATGCACTACAACTACATCATAAAGCAACCCATAAGCAATTCATCATAAGTTTCATGAGGTCAGTTTATTGTGCTCTATCTGTAGACATTACAGGCTCCTTATGACTAAAACATAAAAAGTTGATTCAGATCAAAAGAGGCAGCCTTTTATTTATTTATTTTTATTTTTTATTTTTTGCAGGTCTGGGGATGGAACCCAGGGCATTTGACCTCCAAGCTACACCCCTTGCCCTATATTTTATTCTTTATTTTGAAACAGGGTCTCACTAAGTTGCAGAGGGCCTAAGTAGGTGAGGCTGTCCGCGAACCGAGATCCTCCTGTCTCAGCCTCCCAATGCTGGGATTACAAGCGTGCGCCACCACGCCCGACTTAGAGGTAGCATTTTCAAGGCTACATTTTTTTTTCTTTTTTTTAGTGAAGATTGAACCCCAAAGGCATTCTACCTCCAAGCTACACTCCCAGCCCAACTTTACTTCTTACTTGGAAACAGGGTCTCATGCAGTTGCTGAAAGCCTCGTGAAGGTGAAGTTGCCAAGGGAGGCTGGAATTTGATGTAATCATTGACCATCTGTGAGATTTCCTTCTTTTTTTGTGTGGTAGCGGGGATTGAACCCAGGGGCATCCTACATAAAAGCTCTATCCTTAGTCCTCTTTTTCTTTTCTTTTTTTTTTTTTTTTTTTTTTGTGTGTGTGTGTGTGTTACTTGGAATTGAACCCAGGGACATTCTACCTCCCACCTACACCCCTAGTCCTGTTTTTTATTCTATTTATTTATTTATTGTGATACTGAGGGTAGAACCCAGGGGCTTTTCTACCTCTGGGCTATACTACCAGACCTATTATTTATTTTATTTGGAAACAGGGTCTCACTAAGTTGCTGAGAGCCTCACTAAGTAGCTGAGGCTGGATTTGAACCTGTGCGATACTCCTGTCTTAGCCTCCCAAGCGCGGGGATTACAAACATGCGCCACCATGCCCAGCAATTCTGGTCTTTCTGAAAGCTGATAATATTTTGTTGTAAACATATGTTACATCAACAGACATTTAGGTTACTTCCCTCTGTAGGCTACTGTAAATACTCTATGAACACAGGGTGTATCAACAGCCTCTCTGGCGTGAGCCAGGGTGGAATGACTTTCTGGTGCCTGGAAAGAATCCTGCCAGGCTTGCACCTGAGCCTCCTGGATGACATAAACCTCGCAAGTCAGCGCCTTCTGCTGAATACTGTGGGGGGGGGGGCACATGGAACTGACTGGACTCTTCGTCTCCCAGATGTGCACATCCCATGGGGGGCAAACGCCCCTGCCCTCTCTTTAGCCAAGGGACAGCCAGTGACCAGGTTCTGCTGACTGAACCCCACGTGCACTCCTGTACAAAGTCCAGTGTGGTAGAGATATGTCAGCAGATGCCTTGGAATTAGGGGGCAGAGGTCCTCAAGCTGCATCAGCCCCAGCCAGGCAGCTGAAGGCCTTTCTATAGAACCACTGACCTCTGCTCCTGATCCTTCAAGCCAATATCCCCCGACCACCATGTCCTTCCTCGACCTCCTCATCCCACAGAAGAGAAGTGTGGGCCCCTGAGAGGCTAATGCCAGCTAGGGGCAATTTCTGCAGAAAAACAGAATGTCAGAAAGACCATTTGGAGGCCACTCTCATATTCCCCAGGTCTGCAGACTACAGGTAAAGACTCAAAGATAACCCTGATGATGACTTCTCAGAAGGGGAATGCCTTTATAGTAGATCTACCTAGAAGACATCCCCTGAACCTAGTTCAGGGATAGCATCAGTAACAGGTCAGACTGAGAGCACCTGTCTCCTGGGTAGTGATGCACTGAAAGTTCTTGCCAAAAGTGCAGAGCTGGGGCTGGGGTGTAACTCGGTAGCAGAATGCTGACCCAACATTCATGAGGCCCTAGGTTCTACCCCCCAGCACTTCAAAGTCACTTTTTTTTGGTGGTACTGGGGTTCCTGGAAACTCTTCTACCTCTGGGCTACACTCCCTGACCTATTTTTTTAATGTATTTTTTTATTTGGAAACACGGTCTCTTAAGCCAGCATGGCTGGCTTTGAACCTGCGCGATCCTCCTGTCTCTCCTTCCCAAGCATGGGGATTATTACAAGCGTGCGCCACCACGCTCAGCAAAGTCATTTTTTTTTTTTTTTAAAGCAGTGCTAAATCGCATCATGAAGAAAACATCCAGGTCCAGGCTCAGGGATGCTCTGTTAGCAGAGGCTGGGAGGTTTCAAAAATGTCAGTATGTAGCTGAAAACTATGGTGCAAATCTGTAATCTCAGTACTTGGGAGGCTGAGACAGGAGGATCTCAGGTTCAAGGCCAGTCTCAGCAACTTAGCAAGGCCAGCCTCAGCTATGTATGTATGTATGTATGTATGTATGTATGTATGTATGAATGTATTTGTGTGTGTGTGTGGTGCCGGGGATGGACATTCTACCTCTGAGCTACATCTCCAGCTCTATTTTTTATTCTTTATTTTGAAACAGGTTCTCACTAAATTGCAGAGGGCCTCTCACTAAGTAGCTGAGGCTGGCTGTGAACCTGAGATCCTTCAGTCTCGGCCTCCCAAGTAATTAGATTACAAGCATGCTCCACCACACCTAGGTTCGGTCTCAGTAATTTGGCCAGATTCTGTTTCTAAAAAAAAAAGGCTGGGATAGAATGCCCCTGTGAAATGTCCAAGGTAAGACAAGTTATAGCGTCGGAGAACAGATCTGAGGTTGTGTGTGTAAGAGGAGTTTTTGGGGGGGCAAAGCGTCAAGGCTATGGGACTTCTTCTAGGGGTCGAGGAAAACATTCTAAAGTCAATGTGGTGCTGACTGCACAATTCTGTGAATATACTAAAAACCACTGAATTGTGCACTCTAGATTGGTGAATTGTACAGTACATGAATTATACCTCAAAACGCTGCTTTTGAGCCAGGCATGGTGGGGCATGCTTGTAATCCCAGTATTTGGGAGGCTGAGACATGAAGATCACAAGTTCCCAACCAGCCTCAGCTACTGTGGCAACTTAGTGAGACCTTGTTTCAAAATAAAGAATAAAAAATAGGGCTGGGGGTGTAGCTCGGAGGTTGAATGTTCCTGGGTTCCATCCCCAGTACCTTAAAAAAAGAGAAAAAAAAAGCTGCTTGAGAGAGAGAGAGAGAGTGTGTGTGTGCGTGTGTGTGTGTGTAGTACTGGGGACTAAACCCAGGGACATTTCTACCTCCAAGCTACATCCCCAGTCCTTTTTATTTTATTATTATTATTTTTTTTTTTTTTTGGTGGTACTAGGGGAGGAACCCAGAGGCTTTCTACCTCCGGGCTATACTCCCAGACCTTTTATTTGGAAACAGGGTCTCGCTAAGTTGCTGAAAGGCTCAGTAAGTAGCTGAGGCTGGCTTCGAACCCGTGCGATCCTCCTGTCTTAGCCTCCCAAGCGCGGGGATTACAAGCGTGCGCCACCACGCCCGGCTTATTTTATTATTTGGAAACAGAGACTCCCTAAGGTGATGACAGACTCACACTGCTGAGGCTGGCTTAGAACCTACAATCCTCCTGTCTCAACCTTCCAAGTACTGGGCTTACTTACAAACATGCACTACCATGCCTGATGCAAGAAGCTGTTTTTAAACAACACTAGGTAGCTCATGCTTGTAATCCAAGCACTTGGGAGGCTGAGACAACAACTGCAGGTTCAAGACCAGCTGCAGCAACTCAGTGAGACCCTCAGCAATTTAGTAAGCTCCTGTTTAAAAGTATTTTTTAAAGAAGGTCAGGGGTGTAGTTCAGAGGTAGAAGGGTTCAATCCCCATTACAAAAAAAAAAATGGGAATAAGTGAAGGCGTTATAGGGTTTTATCAGAATATTGGTACAACTTTCTGTACATCTAAAGTTTTTCCAAAATAAAATCAGGAGATAGGACGGGAAAGCCCTATTCTACTATTGATTTTTGCTCTCCTCCGAAGTACCAAAAATGGCTTCCAACCTCCACCTCCAGAAAGCCTGGCTCTTGGCCAGCACTAAGCCCTCACACTTTTCCATCCTGGGCAGCAGTGTGCAAAGGCTGATGAGCAGAAACCCAGGCAGTGCCTCCAGGACCTGCTCTTCGTCAGCCTGCCCTCCCTCCTGATGGTCCTCCATGCACCGTCTGGGATTTATTAACAAAGGAACCTGACTTTCAGAAACAAACCTACAGTCAAATAGCTGGTCACCCACAGCACTGGAAGCTGACCCCACAAAGTTGGGCTTCAGAGGCAGCACTTAACAACCAGGCCTCCTCTGGGGGATCCCACAGGTGCCCCATGTTCCAGGGACCTGCCTAAATTGCTCAGCATCCCAACCTCCACAAGCACCCCCCAAACCTCTACTTCTCAGCCCTGCCTCCGGAGCTGAGAGCCACTCAGCCAAACACCAACTGGCCCTGGATGTTTATCTCTCAGGGAGGTGAAGGTCGGCCTCAAGCCCCCGTGAGAACCTGCTATCAGCAACACACTCCCTCTAAGACAAACAAACATGACCAGACACAGCATCAGGCGGTTCTTGAACTCCGTTCAGAGCTCAGGGGAGACTAGCCCTGAAAGCCCCCGCATGCCTCTACTCCTCACAAACACACCACCTCCCAAGAGCTGAGCAGCCGCCCTAGACGCCTGGATGAGCCCTCCTTCCCTCCGCGCTGCCATTTCTCTAACAGGAGGGCCAGCTTCTCCCTCCGCGCTAACATTTCGCTAACAGGAGGGCCAGCTCAGCTGTGCAGAGTAGTGCTGCACAGCTTTACCCACCTTCTTATCCCACTCTGCTCCCAGCAACCCTGGGTAGGTGCTCCAGCCCCATTTTACCAGGGTGGAAACAGACCCAGGCAGGGCCAGAGAATCCTAGCAAACAGGCTGGGCCTCTGAGCTGGGCAGCCCGATTCCAAGGCTCAACCTGCACAGGACACGTGGAGGCGCACCTCGGTGGGCGATCTCTGCCTTCAGCAGACCCTCCATGGCGTCTGACTCGGCCAGGTCCAGGGGCAGGTCACCATCACTGTTGACGGCAGCGATGTTGGCCCCATGGCTCAGGAGGTACCTGGGGGTGGGAGGGGAGGTCAGGGCTGCCGGGTCTGGGCCCACCACCCAGCCCAGTCCTGCCTGCCCTGCCCCTGCCTCACCTGGCAATGTCCAGGTACCCACAGGAGGCAGCCACATGCAGGGGCGTCCAGCCCTCGTTATCCGCCTGGTTCACAGTGGCACCCTGCTCCACCAGGAAGCGCACCACCTCCAGGTTCTCGTCGATACAGGCCTGAGGAGAGGGACAGGCCTGTCAGTCCCCACCCTGTCCAGCCACAGAGGCCCAGAGAGGCAGGACTCCCACAAAGGACCATGGAGCAGCTGCAGGGCCCAGGGTGAGTGACAGCCAAGGAGAGATCCTGTTCTGTTGGCCTCTAGCTCAGGCCCTAACCCCTCCAGCCACCAGCTGCTTAACACATTCTGGCTACTCAGTTATTAGTCAGCTGGGTATCTAGGGGTTCAGTGGAGACCCCAAAAGGGCTCCAGCAGCCACAAACAGGAACCAGACAGAGAAAGAACGAGGCTTCTCATCCCAGTGTGGGACTCCTGAGCAGCATTTGTGGCACCAAACATAATCCAGTCATTACCTGCAGGACTGGACTTTCTGTGTTCAAACTAAGGAATGAGGCCCCAACCCCTCCTGCTCAGACCAGCCAGGGACTTCCAAGAGGAGGGCAGGAGGACACATCCCGGTCACTGTAGGAAAAGACCCGAGGGAGCCCAGGATGGTCTAAGTTGAAAAGGTTACCACATCCCCAACATCGAGCAAGGTTCTGGAACCTGATTCCAAAGAAAGGTGAGTGGGCTGTTCCCTGTTCCCAGAGACCAGGCAGACCCCTTCCCAGCCACTGAGGGCTGACTATGCACAGGGTATGGGTCAAGGGTTTACTTGGAAATCTGTTCTAATCCTCCTGCCTTTAGTAACTGGAAGCTCAGGAAAACTAGAGACCTCACTCTGGTCAGCACAACATATAGGGCCAGAGGAAGAAGCTGGCCCAGATAATGGGTGAGAAGTTGCCACCTAAACTAGGTCTCAGGGAGAGGGTAGGCCTGGACTCCTGGATCCTCCAGTGAAATTAACCCTCCAACTCCCTCACTTCTCCCACCCATCTGGAGAAGGGGGAAGGAAGCTACGAGGGCCAAGAGCATGAAGTCATGGAAACTCAGGCTGCAAGAGGGGGGCCACATGTGCCCTGGGAACGGGATGAACTCTGGGCTCCGTTTATTTCCACTTGGTTGTCATGGTGATGGGAAAGGGGGGCAAGGAGGAGATGGGCCTTTCCCTTTCAAGGACCTGGCCCAGCACAGGCATCCATGTGAAAGATGCCTGAGGCCTGGGCACCAGGGACCCAGGAATTAGCACAGCGCTCCTCCCTCAGACCCAAGGGTTTAGCCAACAGCTGTTCTCTGATATACCTTCTCTCTCAGACCCAGGAGTCCAGACCCCAGCCCCCTCCCTCGGACCCAAGGGTCCAGACCCCAGCCCTCTTCCCTCAGAACCAAGAATTCATACCTCTATCCCTCCTCCCTCACCCTCAGACCCAGGGAGCCAGATCCCAGCCCTCCTCCTTCAGACCCAGAAATCCATATTTCAATCTCCTCCTCAGATCCAGGGGTCCAGGTTCCAGCCTCCTCCCTCAGATTCAGGAGTCCAGGTCCCAAATCTCCTCAAATAGACCCATGAGTCCTGGTCCCAAGCCCCCCCTCCCTCAGATTCAGGGTCCAGACCCCAGCCCTCCTCCCTCAGAATCGGAAATCCACATTTCAATCTCCTCCTCTGACCCAGGGGTCCAGGTTTCAGCCCTCCTCCCTCGGACCCAGGAGTCCAGGCCCCAATCCTCCTCAATCAGACCCAGGAGTCCATGTCCCAAGACTTCCTCCCTCAGACCCAAAGATTGAGGTCTCCAGTCTTCCCCTGTTTAGACCTAAGAATCCTAGCTCCCAGGCCCTCCTCCTCCAGACTCCTAGCCGTTAGTGCACAAGGCAATTTGGGAAGGAAAAGGAGTGTACTACCCTTGCCAAATGATAGTTAAACTGAGATCTGAGGACTTGGGGAACATACCTCTGCAGGGGGCTGGTGCTTTGGACCTGTCCCACTGAGGATTCAGAAGAGAAATTACAGCCCCAGGTGGAGAAAGCAGTTGAAATCATGGAGTCACCATATACAGTAACCAATCCTATTATTTTGGGACACAGTGTTTCCTGCGTCTTGAAATTCTCTGGGCTACAATCAAGCCCATTCCAGCCAAGTAGCATAAACTGGTCATCTCATATCCAGACCCGATCAAATCCCAGCTCTCTCACTTGCTGGCCACATGAGCTTAAGTTCCTCTCCCGGAACTTCAGATTGTCCCAGTCCTTCAGGCCTCCCACGAAGCCCTGGAGAACGGGCTTACCAAGGGATTGCCACAGCTGGAAGAAATGTCTGCCTGAGACGCTGCCTGGCAAGCAAAGATAGGGTGGCTTCCTACAAGGCCCAAGTAAAGGAGGTGGTCTGGGGCCTCTGGGGATGTGGAGGAAGAGGGCTCATCTGAACAGCAGGATCAGGGCCCCCAGAGGGAAGGAAACTCCAGGAGGGTCCAAGGCCCATATGGGTGATGCAAAAGGAAGGGGGCCACCAAAGCCTGATCCTCTCCTCCTGGGTTGGCCAAGGACTTAAACCCAAAGCACAGCCTCAGGGAAGTGGGAGACTACCCTATGTGGAAGACAATGTCTCACATGGCACCAGGACCTCTGCAGGGAAGAAAGTGGCCACATCTCCCCAGCAATCACCTGTGATGCCTCAGGCGTGGGAAGGGAGCTTTCCCCACCTCCCCTCCCTCTTCCACCAGAGCCCTGCTGGGGAGGGACTGAGTACTGTCCCATTCCACAGCAAGAAAACTGAGACACAAAGGGACTGAGATCAGAACTCAGACAGACCAATTCTATTTTTCCTCCTATCAGGAATCTGGGCCTCATCAAGCACCCTGCCCTTCCAGTCCTCGGTGTCCCACCCTCACCCCCAGCCAGGGTCCTTTCCAGGGTCCTCTCTGATGTCACCAGTAACCAAACTATAGGAGTTTTAGCAAGGGAGGTTTGCCACCAGAGTAGGAGGCTGCTTGCAAGGAGATGAGCATTAGACCACCATCAGGAGACGAGGAGGGAGAAGGCCTGGAAGGGAGGCTCCTCTGTAGCTAATCCTGTCCCAAGTGGGCCTAGTGGGGAGTAGATCAAAGCGTCCAGAACCAGAAAGAACCCCGGGAACATGAAGTAGCTCTGGCTCTGGACACAGGATCACTGAAGGCAGCAATCAGAACGTCTTGAAGGGGTCACGGAGTTACGAAGGAGGCAGGTATGTGTGGGGGAGTCTAGAACCCCCGATGGGGTGACATGACCAGGAGCTAAGACACAGTACACAGTCTAAGAGAATGGTAAGGCAGTAAGATGACCAATTAAAAAGAGAGCAAGAGAGCCAGGCCAGGCACAGGAATGTATGCCTGTAATCCCAGTACTTGAGAGGCTGAGCCAGGAAGATTGCAGGCTCAAGGCCATCAGTGTACAGTAATTTAGCAAAACCCTGTTTCAAAGCAAAAAATATAAAATAGGGCTGGAGGTGTAGTTCAGGGATTCAATCCCCAAGTACTAATGAAAAAAAAAAAAAAAAAAAAAAAGAGGTGATCCAAATCACTGTAGAAGGTGTCTGGACAAAATGACAGAGGTAGGGAAGTAGCTGAAAGCCAGGAAGAGGGATGCTTTGAGGTTCTCAGAAACAGGGCAATGAGAGGGGGACAGTGAAGAAGGGAACATCCCTAAGAGAAGGCTTGTGGTCAAAAGTAAGAGATGGCACAGGTCTGCAAAGGAGAATAAAAACAGAAACCACTGAGTCAAGAAAGCATCAGGATTGAGGGTATAGAAGAGAAAGAGTACCAGGAACCCAACAGGGGAGCATATGCTTCAGGAAACAAGGTGGTAACAAGGCTAGAAAGTGCATGGTGCTGCATGCTTGTAATCCCAGTACTTGGGAGGCTGAGACAGGAGGACTGCAGTTCATAGCCAGCCTCAGCTACTTAGTGAGGCCCTCCGCAAATTAAAAGACCTTGTTCCAAAATTAAGAATGAAAAACAAACCAGGTGTAGTGGTGCATGCTTGTAATCCCAGCATTTGGGAGGCTGAGACAGGAGGATCGCAGTTCACAGACAGCCTTAGCTACTTAATGAGGCCCTTTACAACTCAGTGAGACCCTGTTTCCAAATAAATAACAAAAAATAGGGATAGGGGTGTAGCTCGGAGGTAGAATACCCCTGAATTCCATCTCCAGTACCGCCCAAAACAAAACAAAACAAAACCAATAATAAAAAACAGGAAAGCCAAGCATGGTGTCTCACGCTTGTAATCCCCACACTTGGGAGACAGAGACAGGAGGATTGCGCACGTTCGAAGCCAGCCGCGCTGGCTTAAGAGACCCTGTTTCTAAATAAAAATATAAAAAATAGGTGTCTGGGAGTGTAGCCAGAGGTAGAAGGGTTTCCAGGAACCCCAGTACCACCAAATAATTAATAATAATAATAATAATAATAATAATAATAACAACAGGGAGCTAGGCATGGTGGTGCACACTTATAATCCCAGTACTTGAGAGGCTGAGATAAAAGAATCATGCAAGCTTAAAGCCAGCCCCAGCTACTTAGTGAGGCTGTCAGCAACTTAGTGAGACTGTTTCCAAATAAAATATAACATGGGTCTGGGAGTATAGCCCAGAGGCAGAAAGCCCCTGGATTCTATCCCCAGGACCACACAAAATAAAAAAAGAATTAAAAAAAAAAAAACAGGGTTTGGGGTGTAGCTCGGAGGTAGAATGCCCCTGGGTTCAATCCCCAGCATCACACACACAAAAAAGTAAGATCACCCTACCTGGGCAAAGTGGTGCACACTTGTAATCCCAGTACTTGGGAGGCTGAGACGGGAGGATCACAGGTTTAAGGACAATCTCAGCAACTCAGTGAGACTCTATTTCAAAAATAAAAATAAAAAAAGGAACCAGGTGTGGTGTTTTATGTCTGTAATCCCAGTACTTGGGAGGCTGAGGCAAGAAAACTGCAGGGTCAAAGCCAGCCCTGGCAATTTAGAGAATCTCTTAGCAACTTAACAAGGCCTTGTTTCCAAATAAGAAATAAAATAAGGCTTGGGATGTAGCTTGGGGGTAAAATGCCCCTGAATTAAATTCTCACCGCCCCCCCCACAAAAACCAGGGGGTTGAGCGTACAGCTCAGAGGTGCTATATTGAACCCATAGTGCCCATGGGTTCAATCCCTAGTAGAGAAAGGAAGGGAGGGGAAAAAGGAAGGAAAGAAGTGCATCCTTAGGCAGCAACAGACTGCACACATCTAAGGATAAGAATGTGGCAGAAGGTGAAACCTAAAAGAAGTGGCGTTGAAGGACCTGGGCAAGCCAAAAGGGTGGCCTAGACTAGAAACTGCGGGAGGGAGGAAGCACAGGCCCAGGACAGAGAAGGATGCAGCTTAGTAAAAGTAGGACCTGCCTGGAAAGGGGAAACTGGGCCAGCGTAGGCACAGAAGCAAGCCGAGCTGTAAAAGGTAAGTGGTACAGACAGAGGAAAGAGATGACAGCAGTACATGTCAGGGAAGCGGTGGCACAAGGAAGAGGTGACACAGACGATTAAAGGGCGCTCAGGGCGGGGATAAGGGCAGAGACAGGACCTGTGAGACGGACCAGACCGAGCTGTCAGAGATGGGTCAGGTCCAGGGGAGGGCAGCGCAGGGACCAGGGCCAGCAAGAGCCGCTCAGAACGGGAAGAGGGGAGCTCGAAATGGGTCCTTTGCAAAGGGGGTGGGGGAATGGGTCAGCATGGCTTTCGCAAAGCCCAGGGCCGGTGTCGATGGGCAGCGGTGCCCGGGACCGGGAAGGGAAGCGCAGACAGAAGGCAAGAGCGCTGACCTGGTGCAGGGCGCTGATGCCGTCGGCATTAGTGGAATCGAGAACAGCCCGGGCGGGCGGTGTGGCGCTGGGGTCGGGCTCCGCGCCTGGGCCGGGGTCCGCTGCGCGCAGCATCAGCCGCGCCTCATCCAGGTCTCCGCCCGCGCAGGCCGCCAGGAACTCGGCGGCGCGCTCGAAGCGGACGGTGCGAGCGCGCCGCTCCGCGGGGCCCGGCTCGGCGCCCGCCCGCGCCCCCCACTGCCGCAGCTGCTCCTGCCGCCGCTCGCGGGCAGCCGCCGCCGCCGCCCCCGGGCTGGCAGCCGGGCCATCCTCCCCCGACATCGCGCCGCCCGCCCGCCCAGCGAGCGAGCGAGCGCACAGCGCCGAACAGCTGCCGCCGCCCGCCCCGGGGGCCGCCGGGAACTACCGCTCGCCGCGCACCACCCAGGGATGGGTTAGGCCCCGCCCGACGCGCAACGTCATGACGCCGCTTCAGGGCACGCTGGGAAATGGAGTTCGAAGCGCGGAGACGCGAGTAGTGATCGCCTGATAGGGGTAGAGGCGGGGCAGGCGCGGGGAGCGCTGGGAAATGGAGTCCATAAGCGGAAGTTGCATACCCGCTCTATCCCGAGGCACACTGGGAAGTCCGCAGCTCCGAGGCGGCAAAAGGAAACAGTCTGGAAGAAAGGCACGCCCAGTGAACGCTGGGAAACTGACTCTTCAAGGAGTGTCCCAGTGCGTGCTGGGAAATGTAGTGTCCAAATAACTAAGCCCAGGGATCTAGGCGCTGGTTGGGATTTGACTGACAAGGGCAGAAGTAATACTTTAACTGAGACAGGAGGTTCACAGATTCGAGGCCAGCCTCAACAATTTAACAAGACCGTTTCAAAATGAAAAAGAGTGGGGAGTATGGTTGGGAGGTAGAATGCCCCCAGGTTCCATCGCCAGTACCAAAAATAGTAATAATAGTACTTTTTCCGTACATCTTATCAATTTTCCATTTACTATGTAACTTTTTTTTTTTTGCGGTACTGGAAATTGAACACAAGGGCATCTACCTCCTAACTACACCCCAAGTCTTATTTTGTATTTCTTATTTTGAGACAGGGTGTCACTAAATTAAGGAGAGTCTTATTAAGTAGCTGAAGCTGGCCTTGAACCAGCAATCCTACATGTCAGCCTCCTAAATACTGGGATTATAAGAGTGCACCACCACTCCCGGCTTTGTTTTTTGTTTTTATCTGTCCCTTTCGACTAGAAAAAAAAAAAAAAACTTCTTGAGAGAAGGATTTTTGTTTTCTGTATGCACTACTTATTCTCAATGTCGACAACTGAGCCTGAGAGTCCATGATGGTGTGTGTGTGTGTGTGTGTGTGTGTGTGTGTGTGTGCGCGCGCGCGCGCACGCACTTTACTGGATTCAATCCAGGTTCTTTCTACCTCTGAGCCATACCCTTGGCCCTTTTATTTTTTGGTTTTGAAACAGGGTTTTAGCTGATTGTGGTGCAACACACCTGTAAACCCAATATTTGAGAGGTTAGGGCAGAAAGAGCACGGGTTTGAAGACAGCCTTAGCAAGTAGTGAGACTCTCATCAACCTAGTAAGATCCTGTTTCCAAATAAAAATAATATAGGGCTGGGGATGTAGCTCAGAGGTAGAATGTCCCTAAATTCAATTCCTAGTACCAACCAAAAATAAGAAAGAAAACAAAATGAAGCAGGATTTTGGTAGGTTGCTGATAGTCTAATTTTTTGAGATTGATCTGGAACCTGCTCTCCTCCTGTCTCAGCCTCCCCAGGTCAGGGATTATAGGCATGTGCCACCACACCGGATCTAGGTAATACTTTTGTGGGGGTTTTGTTTTGTTTTGTTTTTGCGGGTCTAGGGATGGAACCCAGGGACATTTGACCTCTGAGCTACACCCCCTGCCCTATTTTTTTATTCTTTATTTTAACACAGGTCTCACTAAGTTGCAGAGGCCCTCACTAAGTAGCTGAGGCTGTCCTTGAACCATGATCCTCCGGTCTCAGTCTCCCGAAAGTTGGGATTACAAGCATGCGCCACCATGCCCCGCTAGGTAATATTTTTGAATGAACGGGTTCCCCAGGTCATGGGAAACATCAGGACATCATAGGAAATTGAGCCCTTTCATGATTGTGATTGTTTATCTTCAGGAAACAATTTGGGTTATCCAGTCAACCGACCCACTGGACTGGGACAAGCTCTCACCACAGCTTTATTAGTAATCCTTATACTGACTGCTAGATTTAGACTAACTTTTTTCTTTCTTTTTTTTTTTTTTTTGGTGGTACTGGGGGTGGAACCCAGAGGCTTTCTACCTCCGGGCTATACTCCCAGACCTATTTTATACTTTATTTGGAGAACAGGGTCTCACTAAGTTGCTGAGAGCCTCACTAAGTAGCTGAGGCTGGCTTCGAACCTGTGCGATCCTCCCGTCTCAGCCTCCCAAGCGCGGGAATTACAAGCGTGCGCCACCACGCCCGGCTAGATTTAGACTAACTTCTAATTTGAAATTCCTAATCTACTACAATGGTTTGGAAGTGCAGCTCTGGTTTTCACAGTCTTGGGTTTGAATCCTGTCTCTACCTACTTCTTGGCTCTGTGACCTGTGATAGTCTCTTTGCTTTCTGGAGCTATAGAAATGGTGTGCATGAACTAGCCAGCATACAGCCAATATTAGCCATGGACATTCACCTTCATATCCCACTTTTCTTGTGTGTATGTGACACCAGGAAATGAACTCAGGAGCATTCTACTGAGCTACACACCCAGCCCCCCCCCCTTTTTTGTGGTACTGGGGATTGAACCCAGAGGCATTCTATCTCTGAGCTCCAACTCAGTTTGATTTGTTTATTCTTTATTTTGAAATAGGGTCTCATTAAGTTGTAGAGGGCCTCACTAGTTGTTGAGGCTCCCTGCGAATCTGTGATCTTCCTGTCTCAGCCTCCTAAATACTGGGATTACAGGCGTGGGCCATCACACCGGGCTTTCACACCCCACTTGATAAACCCTTCTGTTCTTTTGTTTTCAGTGGTGAAGTTTTTTTTCACTTCTCAGGACTGCTGTCTTCTCTCACACTAAGGGTGGAATTTTGATGCTTAACCTTGGAACTGCCGGGCCCTCCTCACTGTTGGAGAAAATAACCTTAGAAAGATAAGAAGAAAATGTTCCCTCTTTCCGGGTTGGCAGAAAGGCAAACACTAGTCTGCATAATAAAGATGGTTCAGATAAGGTGAATGGAGAATGTCCACCAAAGTAACATTCTTATTCCACGCAATCCAGTGGGGAGACAGAGAGAAGGCTATTATAAGACAGTTCTAATCTGTTACTTTATTTTTGCTGTTATTTTGGATACTGGGATACTGGTGATTGAACCCAGGGACATTCTATCTCCAAGCTACACCCCAAGCCCTTATTTATTTATTTATTTATTTATTTATTTATTTATTCTTTTTTTGTGGTACTGGGGGTGGAACCCAGGGGTGTTCTACCTCCAAGCTTTGCCCCCAGCCCTAATTATTATTCTTTATTTTAAAATAGGGTCTAACTGAATTGCAAAGGGCATCATTAAGTAGTAGCTGAGGCTGTTCTCAAACTATAATCCTCCTGTCTCAGCCTCCCAAATGCTGGGATTACAAGCATGCACCACCACACCCAGTTTTCTTTTATTTTTATTTTTTATTTTGAAAAAGGGTCTCAATAGGGTTGTTGAGAGTCTCACTAGGTTCCTGAAGCTGTCCTCAAATCTTTTGTGTGTGTGTGTGTGTGTGTGTGTGTGTGTGTGTGTATTACTGGGGATGAAACCTAGGGGCTTTCTACCTCCAGGATACACTCCCAGATCTATTTTTTAAATATTTTATTTGGAATTAGGGTCTCACTAAGTTGCTGAGAGCCTCACTAAGCTGAGGCTGGCTTTGAACCTTGTACTCAAATCTTTTATCCACTTATCTCAGCCTCCCAAGTACTGGGCCTACAGGACGGTGCCACCATGTCCAGTTTAATCTGCTATTTTAAAATTCTCCTTAGTTGCCAGGCATGGTGGCACACGCTTGTAATCCCCGCGCTTGGGAGGTGGAGACAGGAGGATGATGCAGGTTCGAAGCCAGCCGCGCTGGTTTAAGACACCCTGTTTCCAAATAAAAAATATATAAAATAGGCCTGGGAGTGTAGCCCGGAGATAGAAGGGCTTCCAGGAATCCCAGTACCACCACTAATAATAATAATAATAATAATAATAATAATAATCTCCTTAGCTGGGTGTGGTGGCATGGATTCATAATCCATGTACTTGGCCACCCTCAGCAACACAAGGCCCTTTGCAACTTAGTGAGAACCTTGTTTCAAAATAAATAATAAAGTAGGACTGGGGGGTATAGCTCAGAGGTAGAACACCCTTATATTCAATTCCTAGTAGCATAAAAAAAAATAAAATTCTCCTTAAAGTTACTTGCAAAGCCAGGCATGGTGGCACACAACTTTAATCCAGGTACTTAGGTGGCTGAAACAGGAGGATCACAGGTTCACTGCTAGCCTCAGAAATTTAATGAGACCTTGTTTCAACATGCTGGGCGCATGCTTTTAATCCCAGCATTTGGGAGGTGAGACAGAAGAATCACGTTTGCAGACAGCCTCAGCTACTACTTAGTGAGTGAGGCCCTTTGCAACTCAGTGAGACTCTGTTTCAAAATAAAGAATAAGAAAATAGGGCTGGGAGTATAGCTCAGAGGTAGAACGCCCCTGGGTTTTATCTCCAGTACTGCAAAAAAAAATTATATATATATATATATATATATATATATATATATATATATATATGGCTGGGGATGTAAAACTCAGAATTCCAATGCCCCTGGGTTCAATCCTGAGCACCCCCCCCAAAAAAAAAGGAAAAGAAAAGAAAGAAAAAATCAAAAGAAATAAAATTGATCTGGGGATATAGCTCAGAGGTAGAATGGCCCTGGATTCAATCCCTAATACTGTAATAAATAAAGAAAACAAAGTAAGAAAACAAAACAAAACAATAGTGCTGGGGGTATAGCTCAGAGACAGAATACCAGTACCAAAAAAAAAAAAAAAAAAAGAGGTTATTTTCACAAAGAAACAGTTTAAATGTAAGAAAGTTTTGGTGCACAGTTCCTGTACACACCTGTAATTCCAGTACTTGGAAGGTCGAGAAAGGAGGATCAAAGGTTTGAGGTCAGCCTCAGCAACTTAGGGAGACCCTGCAAAAAAGGGGAAGTGGGAGATGTACTGGTATTGGGAAGAGAGTTCAAAAAGTATTAATGTATCAATCCTGGGAAAGATGTCCAACCTTCAAACATATCTTCTTTACTAAGAAAGCCAGGGTTAGCTAACATGTCCTTGCATTCCTAAGAACAATTTAACACCTTTTGGAGGAGAAGACGAAATGTAAAAGCCTGTGTTTAAAGACAGAGATGCCTCCCCCTCCGGCCATAAATCTGGGCCTGTGTTTGAAGATAGAGATGTTTCCCCCTTTTAGGCCATAAACCCAGCTGGAGAGATAACAGAAGCAGAGCAGGGGCTGGCGATAAGGTGTAACATGATCTCCAAAAATCAAAGGGACCTGCTGGACTTAAACAGGATAAAAACTCAGTAAACTGGAGTTCTTTGGCATTTTCATTTGAATTGCCCCCCTGTGCCTCGCTCCGGCACAGGGCCGTAACTATCTCTATATTTCTATCTTTTTAATAAACTTCTTTAAATCTGCAGCAGCTGTCCAAGCAATGAATACTTATTCTTAGCTTAGGACAAGAATCCACGGTTTTTCTGTTTGTCTCTGTGTGTCTGGTGGTGGTGGGGGGATTATTTCACACCACACACCTTTCCCCCCCCAACCTATCCCCTGCAACAGGAGATATAGTACCAATCCCCAATATCAAAAGGAGGAGGAGGAAGAGGAGGAGGAGGAGGAGGAGGAGGAGGAGGAGGAGGAGGAGGAGGAGGAGGAGGAGGAAAGAAGACAATATGAAACACTATAGGACTGGTGGCACATGCCTGTAATCCCAGCATTTGGGAGAATGAGATGGGAGGATACTAGGTTCGTGGCCAGCCTCGGCTGTTTAGTGAGGGCCTCTACAACTTAGTGAAGCCCTGTTTCCAAATAAAGAATAAAAAATAGGGCTGGGGGTGTAGCTCGGAGGTAGAATGCCCCCTGGGTCCAATCCCCAGTACCACAAAAAATAAATAAATAAATGAAATAGCCACCAGATGACCAGGCAATTTGTCCCCTAAGTACATGTCCCAGGAAACTGAAAACATTCTCTCATACAAGAACTTATACATTGCTATTTATAGCAGCTTTCTTTCTTTCTTTCTTTCTTTCTTTCTTTCTTTCTTTCTTTCTTTCTTTCTCTTGTTATTATTGCTACTAGAGATTGGATCCAGGGTCATTTTACTACCTTCAACCCACCTTCAACTTTTTTTTTTTTTTTTTTTTTGCAGGTCTGGGGGTAGAACCCAGGAGCATTCAACCTCCAGGCTACACCTCCTGCCTGCTCTATTTTTTATTCTTTATTTTGAAACCGGGTCTCACTGAGTTGCAGAGGGCCTCACTATGTAGCTGAGGCTGTCCATGAACGGTGATCTTCCAGTCTCAGCCTCCCGAATGCTGGGATTACAAACGTGAGCCACCATGCCCGGCTCTCCAGCCTTTTAAAATTTATTTATGGTTTTGATACTTTGCGGTCTCACTAAGTTGCTGAGGCTGGTTTCAAACCTGTGATCCTTCTGGACTGGGATTGCAGGTGTACGCCAGCATGCCTGGCTTCTGTTTCACTGTCAGAGCAGCTGCCGGACTGTTTTTCAAAGTAGCTGCACAATGTTCCATGCTAGCAGCCGCGTGTGAAGCCTCAACTGGACACTTCATTCTAATGATCACTGGTGACTCTCCCCAGCAAGAGCTACTTGTCTATAAGAAGTTGATTGGCCTTGAGTGGCCGGCTGTACATCAATAAACACACCAGAGGACTTGGCAGGTGCCTCCAGGGGGAGAGTTTATTTTAAGCCACAAGGGGACACCCTCCCCCACAGTTCCCCTGAGCCTCAAGGCCGGCCACTGTCCTGGGTCCTGAGGTCCTCACTTCCAGCGGCCTCCAACTCGGCCCTTCCCTGCCCCTTTGCGGCTGTGAGAGGAGGAAGTGGTATCAGGAGGGGGGTGCTCTCCAACTTGTGAGATGGGCGTCAGGCCCTCAATTCAGGAAATCCAGCAAGCAATGCGCCCACCCCACCCCACCCAGAGGAAGAGGTGAGCAAAGGCCTTGGGTATCTTTTGTTTGGGATTGAGGGACTGGGGTGGGTGGTTGGTGGCCATATGGGAACTGATGTTTCTGGGTGAAGTCAGGATGCCCAAGCAGGTGTACTATAGGGTATTGGGCAACCTCCCAGGAGGCTCCACCCCCTCTATTCCAGAAACTCCCCTCCATCAGTGACAACCAAAAAGGTCCCAAAGTTGCCAGATGTCCTGGGGGCATCAAGATCTCTGCCAATTCCCCCCCACCCCGCCGCCCTTCCCTCCGTGAGAACCACAGATTAGAAGGACATAGAAAAAGGACCGAGAATGACAGACAGCAGAGACAGAAGGACAGAAAATGAGTGTCTCCCAGAGCAAGGGACAAAAGCAAAAAAAGGGGATGGGAGAGAGAGAGCCAGGGGGAGGCGCAAGAGTCAGGGAGGGCGGAGCCAGCAGAGGGGCGGAGTCAGCTGGGCCAGCGGGGCGGGGCGGGGAGGGCGGAGTCGGTGGGGCGGGGCCAGCGGAGGGTGGGTGGGGCTACACTTACAACTTCTGGGCGTGGCTGATGCGGTTGTACAGCACGTTGATCTGGGGCGGGCAAGAGGGAGAGGCTGCGGCTGCTGTGAGGACCAGCGCCCACCCCGCCCTACCCTGCCATGCCCGCCCTCGCTGTCCCAGCCCGGCCTCCTAAAGAAGCGGCCCCCACCTCGTATTTCTGCTGCTTGAGCTTCTCCATTAGGTCGAATTTCTCGGACTCCAGCTGGTGGATCCAGTTCAGTAGCTCCTGCGCCTTCTCCCTGGTGGGGCAGGAGGGCTGTGATGGAAGGGAGCCCGGCTACTCCCCAAGCATGAAGACATGAGGAGGGGCTAGGGCTCAGCGAGGCTGAGGGAACTGTGCAGAGCCACACAGAGACCCTGGGTTCCACGTTGTTGGCACTATTTTGTTAATATTGGAATCCAAGGGTCTTTGAATCTGGGCTCCCTTTCTCTACATCCAGAATGGAAAGCCCAGGACCTAGAGTCAAAAAGCCCTGGTTCCAATCCTAGTTCCGCCATTCTCTGATCTATGACCATGGCCAAGTGACTTTCTTCACAATCCTGGTTCCTTCCTTAAAAACACAAATAGCGCTGGGCGGTGGCGCACGCTTGTAATCCCCGCGCTTCGGAGGCAGAGACAGGAGGATCGCGCAGGTTCGAAGCCAGCCACGCTGGCTTAAGAGACCCTGTTTCCACATAAAAAAGTATTTAAAAAAATAGGTCTGGGAGTGTAGCCCGTGGGAATGTGGCCCAGAGGTAGAAGGGCTTCCAGGAACCCCAGTACCACCAAAAACAAACAAACAAACAAACACCCCACAAATAGCGCCAGGTGTGGTGGCGCACACTTGTAATCCCAGCGCTTGGGAGGCTGAGACAGGAAGATCACACCGGTTCAAAGCCAGCCTCAGATACTTAGTGAGGCTCTCAGCAACTTAGTAGCCCTGTTTCCAAATAAAGTATAAAATAGATCTGGAAGTATAGCCCGGAGGTAGAAAAGCCCCTGGTTCCACCCCCAGTACCCGGTGTAATCCCAGCATTCGGGAGGCTGAGACCCGGAGGATTGCGGTTCTCGGACAGTCTCAGCTATTTAGTGAGACCCTCTGCAACTCAGTGAGACCCAGTTTCAAAATAAAAAATAGGGCAGGGGCTGTAGCTTGGAGGTCGAATGCCTCTGGGTTGCAGCCCCAGACCCGCAAAACACACACACACACACACACACACACACACACACACACACAGCTGGGCGTGGTGGTGCACGCTTGTAATCCCAGTGATTGGGAGGCTGAGACAGGAGGATCGCAGGTTTGCTGCCAGCATCAACAGCTTAGGCCCTTGTTTCAAAAATAAAATAGGTCTAGGGGTGAAGCTCCAAGCTAGAAGGCTCCTGGGTTTCATGCACAGTACCAAAAATAAAAACAAACAAACAAACAAACAAAAAAACCCCAGAAATAAAACTATTGGAAAAATGGCTAATTCCCCCTTTTATAATTCATTTGTTTGTTTGTTTGTTTGTTTGTTTGTTTGTGGGTACTGAGGATTGGACTCAGGGACATTCTACCTCTGAGCTACACCCCTGCCCTATATTTTATTTATTGTTTATTTTGAAACAGAGTCTAACTAAGTTGTGGAGGGCCTCACTAAGTAGATGAGGTTTGCTGCAAACCTGCGATCCTCCTGTCTCAGCCTCCCAAGTACTGGGATTATAAGTGTGCACCACTAAAGCAGGTCCTGTGTCTACAACATGTTCCACAGGGTGGCAGCAAGAGGCCAGAGAGGGAACACTCGCCTTAAGTGACAAATCACCAGAGCTCAGATTCAGAGCATCACCTGCCTGCTCCTGAAGAGCCTCCTCTCTCACACCCTGCCCCCACTTCTAGCCACCTACCGGAGCTGTTCTTCCCCCAGGTAGTCGATGTCCAAAGGTTTTTTACGCTCAGACAGGATCCGCTGTTTGGTCTCTCGGCCAGTCTGCCTCTTCCCCCGCTTCTGTTCTGCCTGAGGTGCGGAGATGGGGAGTGGATCCTTAGGCCTCCTCTGACACGAGGACATTGGGGTCTCCACTCCCACCACCACTCATCTGGATGGAGGAATCCAGGACCCATCCTCCTCCTTCAGATCCAGGGTCCAGACCCAGCCCTCCTGCTCCCTCAGACCTAGGGGTCCAGGCCCAGCCCTCCTCCCTCCGACCCAGGAGTCCAGGCCCAGCCCTCATCCCTCAGACCTAGGGGTCCAGGTCCAGTCCTCCTCTCTCAGACACAGGAGTCCAGGCCCAGCCTTCCTGCTCCCTCAGACCTAGGGGTTCAGGCCCAGCCCTCCTCCCTCAGACCTAGGGGTCCAGGTCCAGCCCCCCTCCTTCAGACCCAGGAGTTCAAGGCCCAGTCCTCCTCCTTCACACCCAGGGGTCCAGGCCCCATCCTCTTCCTTGGGAAGTAGACCCCAGGCTCCTACAGGTCTAAGTTACCTTGACCAGGTATCCCCCAAAATGGGCCCCCATGTTGGAGAGAACCTTCTTCTTTTTGGCATCATCTTCTGCTCGCTTCTTGGCCTCCTCCTCCTCCTTCCGCATCTTTTCTTCCTGTGGGCATGGAGGGGTTTAGTCGTGGTCTCTCTTCCAGGACTGAGGAAGGAGGGCCCTGGGAGGGGTGGGAAGCCCTGCTCTGCGCTGGGTGAAGTTGGGACCGGGAAGGGATCCATCAGAGCCACAACCCTGAGGGCACCTGAAATATCAGTATTGGCAAAATGCAGGAGGCCCTGCCTGCTCTGCCAGGCCTCACTGTGTGACCCCTTCAAGTGCCTCTCCTCCAAAGCCTCAATATCCTCCCAGAAGATATTAAAATATAGGTGAAGTGGGGCATGGTGGCCCAGACATGTAATCCCAGGACTTGGGAGCTGAGACAGGAAGATCATGGGTTCAAGGCCAGTGAGCCACTTAGCAAGACCCTGTTTCAAAAGGAAAAATAAAAGCCATGGGTGGTGGCACATACCTGTAATCCTAGTACTTGGGAGGCTGAGACAGGAGGATCACAGGTACATGGACAGCCCTCAACAAGTAGTGAGACCTTCACCAATCTAATGAGACCCTGCTTCAAAATAAAAATATAAAAGCTGGGCGTGGTGGCACACCTTGTAATCCCAGCATTTAGGAGGCTGAGACCGGAGGATCGTGGTTTGTGGACAGCCTCAGCTACTACTTAGCCAGGCCCTTTGAAACTCAGTAAGACCCTGTTTCAAAATAAAGAATAAAAGAAATAGGGCTGGAGGCGTAGCTTGGAAGTAGAATACCCCTGGTTTCCATCCCCAATACCATTAAATAAATAAATAAATAAATAAATAAATAAATAAATAAGCAAGCATGTAAAAATAGGGCTGGGAGTGTAGCTTAGTGGTAGAATGTCCCGAGTTCCATTAAATAAATAAACAGCCAGATGTGATGGCCCATGCTTGTAATCCCAGCATTGGGAGGCTGAGACAGGAGGATCACACAGGTTCGAAGCCAACCTCAGCTACTTAGTGAGGCTCTCAGCAACTTAAGTGAGACCCTGTTTCCAAATAAAATATAAAATAGGTCTAGGAGTATAGGCCGGAGGTAGAAAGCCTCTGGGTTCCACCCCTAGTACCACAAAAAAAAAAAATTAAAATAAATGAAAAATATAAATAAATAAATAAATAAATAAATAAATAAATAAATAAATAAATGGGCCAGGAGTGTAGCTCAGAGCTAGAATGTCCCTGAGTTAAATCCTCGGTACCCTCTCCCATTTTCTCCCTTTCTGCTGAATCCAATTCTATGTATATGGCGGGAGTTTCTGTCCCTTCCAACAGAAACATCCTTAAATAATATTATCGTGGGAACGTTCTCAGAGTCAGAAGAGGTGACACGGTCTCCCAGGGGAGGGGGCACCCACCGCCAGCTTGGCCTGCCGCTCACGCTCCTTCTCGGTTCTGAAGCGCTGCTGCTCGGCTCTCTCCGCGCGGCGTCGCTCCTGGGGAGGGGGAGACACGAGAGGATGAGGGGCTGCAGAGAACCGCTGCCCAGCCATCCCTCCCCGAGCGTGTCAAGAGCGGAGCTGCGCAGGTTTGCTTGACCATCGACGTGCGTCCTTCCTCGAAGTCTCAGCCTCGGTGCTAGACTGAAGGGGAATGGTTTTCCAAATCTCCCAACACCCGAAAGAGAGGCTCAGAGTGAGAGGAATCTGGGGGCTCCTCTGACTCACAATTCGGTCTTTCAGCGCAATGAGCTCCTCTTCCTCTTTCTTCCGCTGCTCAAAATGCACGTCGATGAGCGTCTGCAACTCCAGCAGGTCTTTCTCCATTCGCTTTCGGTGGATGTCCTGCAGGGCACACACACACACACACACACACACACACACACACACACACACAGCCCGTTGACCCTCAGAGAAGACCTCCGCCTAGGGTCAGGGTCCAGCCCTCCAGCACCTAGTTTAGGGTGATGATCCCCAGCAGATGGCAGCAACGCGTCGCGCCCCGAAGCTGCAGCTGTCAGAACTCGGGATTCCAAAGCAAGAGGGCAGGGGCGCCTTTCCTAATCCCACAGGACAGGTGGGGACCAGCAACTGTGCTGCGGATGCAGCATCTGTTACTTACATCGAAGTCCACACGCTCCCCTTCTGGGATCTTTGGGGGGATCAGAGGAGGCACCACCGGACGGCTGCGGGGACAGAGGGGGACCAGGCCATGAGAAGGCCAGCCTCCCTGACCCAAGGGTTGGCCTGTGTCACAGCTGCAGGCCGCCTGAAGCTCCTGAGCATCCTAAATGTGGCCAGTCCACAATGATGGGACACAATGAAATATAGGCATTGGATCCCAAGGACTTGGCACAAATAAATAATTGAAATAGCTCACCAATGATGCTTTTTCTGTTTTGTTGTCATTAGTGGTCTTTTTTTTTCTTTTCTTTTCTATTTTTTATTTATTATTATTATTATTATTATTATTATTAGTAGTAGTAGTAGTAGTAGTAGTAGTACTTGGGGTGAAACCCAGAGGCTTTCTACCTCTGGGCTATACTCCCAGACCTTTTTTTTAATATTTTATTTGGAAACAGGGTCTCGCTAAGTTGCTGAAAGCCTCACTAAGTAGCTGAGGCTGGCTTCGAACCCGTGCGATCCTCCTGTCTCAGCCTCCCAAGTGCGAGGATTACAAGTGCACGTCACCACGCCCAGCTTTATTCTTTATTTTGAAACAGGGTCTCACTGAATTGTGGAGGGCCTCACTAAGTAGCTGAGGCTGTCCTCGAACCCTGATCCTCCTGTCTCAGCCTCCCGAATGCAGGGATTACAAGTGTGGACCACCATGCCTGGCTCTATTTGAAACAGGATCTCACTAAGTTTCAGAGGGCCTCACTAACTAGCTGAGACTCTCCGTGAACCCATCCATGATCCTCCAGTCTCTGCCTCCCAAGTACTGGGATTTCAAGTGTGGGCCAACACACCCAGCTTTGTTGTTTTTATTTGTTTTGTTTTTTGCTGCTGAGGATGGAACCCAAGGACATTCTATCTCCAAGATACACCCTCAATCTTTTTTATTTTTTGTTTCTGTCTTTGAAACAGGGCTTCACTATGCTGCTAAGAGTCTTGCTAAGTTGCTTAAGGCTGATCTTAAACTTCCTGTCTCAGCCTCCCAAGTACTAGGAGTACCAGGTATGCACCACCATACCCAGCACCAATGTTTTATACACGAGAACATCGTGGAGCTATCAGGTCAAATAAATATGCTATGACAATTAATTTTACCTGCTTGAGCATAATTTTTCTTTTTTTTTTCTTTTGTACTGGGAAATAAACCCAGGGGCGTTTTATCTTCCAGCTATATCCCTAGCTCTGGGTTCAATTCCCAGTACCAAAAATAAAAAAGTTAAAAAAAGAAAAGAAGAGAAATTAGCATCACTGTTCATCCAGGCTCGGGGAATTTCTGCTTCTAGTTCTTTCCATGCTTGGATTGCTGACTCTTTGCGTCTCCATGCCTAGTTCCCAGTGTCACCTCCTAAGCTCCCACAGCCCATGCCGGTCTGCCTAGCTTAGAATCCTCCTCATCAAGCCGGGCATGGTGGCACACGCTTGTAATCCCAGCATTGGGGAGGCTGAGACCTGGAGGATCATGGTTCATGGACAACCTCAGCTACTTAGTGAGGCCCTCTGCAACTCAGTGAGACCCGGTTTCAAAATAAAGAATAAAAAATAGGGCAGGGGGTGTAGCTCGGAGGTCAAATGCTCCTGGGTTCCATCCCCAGACCCGCAAAAAATAAAACATAAAACATAAAATTAAAAAAAAAAAGAATCCTCATCATCACATGAACTGGTGTCTGTCCCTGTTCCCTGCACTGGTTTGTATCCAAACACTCAACTTTGCAGACACCACGCAGTTTCCATTGCCTGACATGTCCTTCTACCTCCATCAGCTGGCAAAGTCCTCATCCATCAAGACTCTGGCATCACCTCCCCTGGGAGCCTTCCTTGACTGCCCAGTGCTCCCCTCCTGGGCTCCTCTGGTGCCTGGGCTCCCACACTCTATCTGGCCCTGTTCCACTAACAGGGTGGTGAAGTGTGCCCCCTGAAGGTGGGCAGAAGGAAGAAATGGCCGACGGCTGTCTCCTTTACTTCTATCTCTGCCTCTGCTTTTCTCCCACCCCATCACCAGAGGTGAGAGAATATTTAGGATGTGATTGTGACCCCACCCCACCTTAGAGGATCTCACCTTGGTTTGGGGCGCTCTTCTGCTGGTGGCAATGGGAGATACAAAGAGATAATTAGCAAGTTTAGAGGCTGGAGGAAGATGAACCCCTCCCTCAAACCTCAGGTCCCAGGAGCCTGGTGAAAGACCCTAGAGTCCAGTGGTGGGAGAGGGACACAGGAGGAGAAGAGGAAGAAGGAAGTCAGGGTGGGTGTAAAGGAGGGAGAGGTTCACACGCAACAGATATACATTCAGCACCTGTGTGGGGACCTCACCCCCGCTTCTGGAAACCCAAGAGCTCAAATCCTCACACCCACCTCTGTTTATATGCCCAGAGCTCCTGCCCTCCTCCATCAAGACCCAGCAGTGGCGAGCATTCCAATCCTGTTCCCCACTCAGAGACCCCCAAGAGTTCTGTCCCCCACTACTACCCCATTTGAGACATCCCATTCCTACTACAGTCCTAAAGTTCAGACCCCAACTTTTTTTTTGTGTGTGTGGTACTATGGTACTATGGGTGAAACCCAGGGGCTTTTTTTTTTTTTTTTAACCTCCGGGCTATACTCCCAGGCCTATTTTATAAGTATTTGGAAACAGGATCTCACTAAGTTGCCGAGAGCCTCACTAAGTAGCTGAGGCTGGCTTTGTTTGTTTGTTTGGTACTGGGAATGGAACCCAGGGGCCTTCTACCTCCGGGCTATAATCCTAGACCTATTTTATATTTTATTTGGAGACAGGGTCTCTTAAACCAGCTGAGGCTGGCTTCGAACCTGCACAATCCTCCTGTCTCAGCCTCCCAAGCGCGGGGATTACAAGCGTGCACCACCACGCCCGGCTGACCCCAACCTTTGAATGTATATGGGGAGAGAGATAACAGGCAGGATCGAGGGCGAAGAGGAGGGGCACGAAGCCGGCCCTCTCCGCAAACATCCAACCCTTGGGTGGGCGCTCTCGGAGCTCGGGTGAAGGCTTGCCTGTCGGTCCCTTTAAGGAAGGGAAAGGGTTAAATCCACGCAAGGCCATTTCCCTTCACGGCCGCCAGAGGGCGCGGGGGCCCTCGGGGCTTAAAGGGCCGAGCCGGCGGGTTGGGGTCGCGAGGATGACGGTGGAGGACTGCCGGAGGACGTCGGAGGGGGGGACCCCGGCCCAGATCGGCCTCGGGAAGCGAAGCAGCCGCGGTTACCTCGCTCTGCCACCGGCTCCGGCTCCTCGGGGGCTGGGAGGGGAGGGGAGAAGCGAAGGGGGCGGGAGGGGACAGCACGCCCAGCGGGAGGGAGAGAGGGGGGACAGCGGTCAGAGCC
Source organism: Muscardinus avellanarius (assembly GCF_963383645.1). Classification (NCBI taxonomy): domain Eukaryota; kingdom Metazoa; phylum Chordata; class Mammalia; order Rodentia; family Gliridae; genus Muscardinus; species Muscardinus avellanarius. Next base: position 66,015,894 of record NC_137796.1, read on the forward strand.
CGCAAGGACGCGGAGCCCTCCCCGCCGCAGCCACCGCGCGTCCCTGCTGCCCGGCCTCACCTTCCTCCTCCTCCTCGGCTTCCTCTTCTGCAAGGGGACGGGCCAGACAGGCGTTAGGAGCTCAGGGACAGGGGCGACCCGCGCTGGGGGTCTGGTGCGCTGGGCGACGCTGCCTCGGCTGCAGAGGGCACAGGCGGCCTCCACCCGCGGTGCGGAGGTCGCTCCGGGAAGGCCCCCGCGCGGACGGGCCTGGGGTCCCCGGGGCCCCCGGGGCCGTTCCCCACCCGGGTGCCATGCCTCCTCCCTCCAATAGGGGGTGCCCGCTGTCCCCACACCAGGCCAGGCCAAGCTCTGCTCACCTTCTGCCAGCTCCCTGGGGACCCGGCGCGACCGGGGAAAGGGGGAGAGTGGAGAGTTAGGCATCTGGGGTGGGGAGCCTGCCCCTCCCCTCCCGCCAGCATTACTCACTCCTCATAGTCCTCTTCAGTGTCCGACATCCTGGTGTGACCTAAGGACCCAAGAGGTCAAATGGGGTGGGGTTCAAGGGGGAAGGCTGGGCCTGGACTCCAGGGCCTAAGGGAGGAGGACTGGGCCTGGACCCCTGGGTGTGAGGAGGAGGGCTGAGGTCTGGACCCCTGGCTCTGAGCAGGAGGTTGGGGTCCTGGAGCTGGGGCCCAGTACAGCACCAAGGCTGCAGACTTGCTCCCACTCCTTCCTTACCCCTCCACACACAGACACAGCTGTCTTCTTTTGTCTTGTGACAGGTCCATGGGAACCTGATCCAGGGGGATTTGGAGGTATTGGAGAAGGCACAGTGGCCCGAAGACAATAGCTGCCCCACCCCTAGTGCTATTTCAGGGGATGTCATCTAGAGTGGAACAGAGGACATTTCCTAAGAAGGGGTTGGGGAAGGGGGGTCCTGGCACAGTCAGTCGCCCCTCCCCCTGGCTGAATTTCTCCCATCTGTCTTCTCTGATCACCTTCTCCCACTGCCATGGAGAGGTGGGTGCCATCAAGAGCAGCCTGTCCCCAGACCTCATTCTGACCCTTAAGTACTTAAACCCCTCACTTCTATGATCCTCCATGCCCCGCGGTGCTCATATTAAGAGACCTCAAATCCTAATACCCACAAATTCTGAGCCCTCCTCTCTGAAACCAGCCAGTTCTTATCTCTCCAGATTCTGAGATATCCCATCCATGATAGTCTATGTGAGGGCTGACATCCTGAAACCCCTGGTTCCTGACACCTAGATTCAGAAACCTCCAGTTATGCCAGGCGTGGTGGCGCACACTTGTAATCCCAGCTCTTGGGAGGCTGAGACAGGAGGATGGCACGGGTTCGAAGCCAGCTTCAGCTACTGAGTGAGGCTCTCAGCAACTTAGTGAGACCCTGTTTCCAAATAAAGTATAAAATAGGTCTGGGAGTATAGCCCAGAGGTAGAAAGCCCCTGGGTTCCACCCCCAGTACCATAAAAAAGGAAAAGGAAAGGAAAGAAAAGAAAAGAAAGAAAGAAAGAAAGCTCCAGTTACGAGACCTTCCCCCAAAAGACCTTGATAGGCATGTTCAGAGGTCCAGGGCTTGACACCCGGAATCCTAATACCATCAACACTTCTGACCATAAGACTTCAGATTCTGAAACTCTAATTCTGATATTCTTAGAGTCCCCATATCCTGATACCTGGACTGTTTGACCTCCAGGTCCAAATATCCCTGACTTCTGAGATTTCCCTGGACTCTGAGACCTTTTCAGTCCTAAGGAAGGACCCTCAGATTCTCTCACCCATATATCCTGATACTCTCCCCAGCCTCCCTAACGTTTGAGCCTCCCAAATTTCCAGACCCCCATCTTCATATCCTATCTCTATCCCTGTTCCCCAACCTTCTCCTGTCCATCCCACAAGATCCCTCCAGGACTGCAGAGCCCCTTTACCTAAGTCTGGGTTCACTGGGTCCGCAGATGACAGTAGGCTGAGCCTTGCAGAGGGGCTGACGCATCCCTTCATCCCTGGGAGTTTATAGCTAGCCACTCAGCCCCGCCCCGGGGTTGGAGGAGGGGGAGAGAATTCCAGTGCTCAAACACAAGTCCTGAGGCTGCCCTGCCCCCCTTGGCTCCAAATTCAGGGTCCAGGCAACCCCAAGCTGCTCCAGAATCCCTCACCCGCCCCATCAGTGCCACCCTGGAGCAGACACCCTCCCTCCCCAAGCTCTCTGGTAGCATACAGCAGAGTGTGCTTTGAAGTCTCTAGGCAGGAAACACAGATGGTCCTTGGAGAATCCTTAGTTTCAAAAAGAGCTCTAAGGAACACTTCCTATTTCCATCTTTCCATTTCCTCTTTTTGTGTCTCTCTGGGCCACCGTTTCTTCTTTCTCAAACTCTCTGTGGCCTCTGTCTCTCATCTTTCCATCTGCAGAGGACTGTGCGTGTCTTTCTCTACTTCTCCATCTCCCCCTGTCTCTGTCCATCTCTCCCTCTGCCCCTCCCCACCCCCATTCCTTTGTCTGCCACCAGAATTCCACGCTGATGACAAGGGCGCTAAAGCTGGGAAGCAGGTGCGTGTGTGTGTGTGGGGGGGGTGGGGGGGGGAGGATGGGGTGTCCATTAAGCTAGTGAGACCTCACCCTCCCCACACACCCCCACCTCCATCTGACACTGATCTTTTTTGGTATCCTGCATCCCTCCTTTCCAGCTAAGCCATGACCTTGAGCTGGGGGCTGGCGGGATCTGGGAGGGCGGGCTTCCTCACCGCCCCCCCCCCCCATGCCTCCTGGTGTCAGTCCCTTGTGGTCTCCATCTTTGTGTTTTTGTTTCACGGCCTTTCTTGGGTCTCTTCTGGTTTCGGGTCCTCTTTTTCTGTCTGCGTCTCTCTTCTCTGTCTGGGCCTCTGTGTGTCTCTCACTCTGCAGGAGTCTGTGTTTGTTTCTGCATTTCCGTAGGTGTCTGTCATCTGCCCCCTCTTGGTGCCAGTGTCTGTGGCTGTCACCATCTCTGTGTGCATCTCTACCTCCTTTGACTTGTTTCCGTCTCCCTTTGGCTCTGTGTGTCTAGGCCGTGTGTCTATCTTGCTCGCTTCTTCTGAGAGTCCCTGCAGTTCTCTCTTGGGTCTCTGTTTCTTACAGTCTTTATCCTCATTGTGCCTCTCTGGGAGTATATATTGTCTCTGTTTTTCTTTTCTTTCTTTTCTTTGCATTTCTTTCTAGGCATCTCTTTTTCTTTCCTTTTTCTTTGGGTCTTTATTGAGTGTTTTTGTTTTTGTTTTGTGATACTAGGTTTTGAATCCAGAAGACTACTACCTCTGAGCTCTTTTTATTTACTTATTTGTTAATTTATTTTTGCTGCTGAGGGTTGAACCCAGGGGATTCTATCACTGAGCTATACCCCCAGCCCCATTTTTTTATTTTTTATTTGGAAACGGGGTCTCACTGAGTCGCGGAGGGCCTAAGTAGCTGAGGCTGGCTGTGAACCTGCGATCCTCCTGAAAAAAACATGCGCCACCATGCCCAGCTTTTACTTTTTGTTTCGAAACAGGGTCATTCTAGGTTGCAGAGGGCCCCATTAAGCAGGTGAGGCTGGCCTTGAACTTGTGATCCTCCTGTCTCAGCCTCCCAAGTACTGGGATGACAGGCATATGCCAGCATGCCCAGTCTCTTTGGGTCTTTGGCTCTGTCTCTATCTCCACGTGTCTGTCTGTCTGTCTGTCTCTCCCTCTCTTGCTCCCTCTGTCTCTCTGTGCTGCTTTTGGCCTTCTACGTGCTCTGTTCTCTGTGGAGTAGCTAACCTATGTGGAGAACACCCTATGTTAGAAACTGAGCTTGCTGCTGAACTGCTATATGGCTTTGCAAGAGATCTGCCCTCAGGGGTGTGTGTGTGTGTGTGTGTGTGTGTGTGTGTGTGTGTGTTTCTTATGCCTAAACCCCAGGGTAATAGACACACTGTCATTTCTGGTGCAGAGAGAATTTTTTATTCCTCAGGGCCATCCTCAGGGCCCAGGCCATAGGCAGGCTCGGCCCTCAAACTTTTTCTTCAAACTTTTTCTTGCGTCCTTCCATGCCGCTCAGCGCATCGATGTTCTTGCGCCAGTCTCCCACCTCTCGGTTCTCCTGAGGGGACGGGGTCAGCGGTTAGGGTCTCCTCCCGGTATTCCCCATCTGCCCTCTGGCTTGCTCGGCCACTCTACTCTAGATGCCTGTCTGAGAATCAGGTTCTGGAAAACTGCCAGTTCTTCTCCCCATGTACTTCCTGTCTTCCTCGTGTACTGTCTATGTCCTTCTTCTGTTTTGTGACTTCTTCCCTTCCTGTTACTCTACTGTCTCCCCTTCCATATCCTGTCTCCCCTTGGACTTACCATCTTCCTCATGCACTTCTGATCTTCAGTGAATTTCTCATCTCCCGCCAACATTTCCTGTCCCCCTTATACATGTCCTGTCTTCCCCTCACACTTCCTGTCTGCCATGCACTTCCCATCTCCTTTCTATCTTTTTTTTTTTTTTATGCGGGTCTGGGGATGGAACCCAGGGGCATTTGACCTCCGAGCTACACCCCCAGCCCAACTTTTTTTCTTTATTTTGAAACAGGGTTTCACTAAGTTGCAGAGTGCCTCACTAGGTGGCTGAGACTAGGTGCAAACCTGCAATCCTACTGTCTCAGCCTCCTAAACAGTGAGATTACAAGTGTGTGCCACCACACCCAGCCCCTTCTTCACCCACAGTCTTCAACCTGTGATCCTTCCATCTCAGGCTCCCGAGCACTGAGATTACAGGTGTGCATGCACAATTGTGCCTGCCAGAAACCCTTGCATATTTCTACCAGGCGTGGTGGTACACGCCAGTAATCCCAGTACTTGGGAGGCTGAGACAGTAGGATGACAGGTTCGAGGACAGCCTCAGCAAGTAGTGAGACTCTTATCAATCTAGCAAGACCCTGTTTCCAAATAAGAAATAAAATCGGGCTGGGAATGTAGCTCAAAGATAGAATGCCTCTGGGTTCAACCCCCAGTACCACACACACACACACACACACACACACACACACAAAAAAAAAAAAAATAAATAAATAAAAAATAAAGCAAGAAACCTTTGTATATTTCTCACGGAGGACCTTTTACCAGTTGCCTCTCTCCCCAGTTCCAAATACCATCTGCCCTCAGGCTAAGCCCTGGGGGGGTCATCCCCCAACCCCACCCCCTACACACCTTCTTTCTTGGCCCTTGCCCGCACTCACCTTCTCGGTGTCCTCCTTCTTCACCTGCTTGAGGTGAGCCCGCAGGTCCAAGGACTCCTTGGCCCGGGTGCCCAGCAACGCCTGCATCATGGCATCTGCAGAGATCCGCACCCTCCTCAGTGTGGGCCGCTTGAACTTGCCACGGAGGTCGTAGATCTTCTGGGTGAGATCTGCAATCTGCGGGTAGCCATACGGTAGTGCGGGCCCCTCCCTCTGCCTCCTCCTCACCTGGCTCTTCTACCCTCCAACTCCCCTCCTATCCCCATCCTGCCTTCCAAGAAGACATAAGCCTTCTCTGCTCTTCTCAGCTCAGGAACCTGGTTCAAGTTTCTAACCTCGGAATTCAGAGCTTCAAGGACATGCCTTGACTTTATCATAACTACTTCCTCCTCCTCCTCCTCCTCCTCCTCCTCCTCCTCCTCCTCCTCCTTCTTCTCCTCCTTCTTCTTTTTCTTCTTCTCCTTCTCCTTCTTCTTCATCTTCTCTGTACTGAGGCTGGAACCCAGGGGCATTCTACCTTCGGGCTACACCCCCAGCCCTATCTTTTATTCTTTATTTTGAAACAGGGTCTCCCTAAGTTGCAGAGGGCCTCACTAAGCAGTAGCTGAGGCTGTCTGCGAACCATGATCCTCTGGTCTCAGCCTCCCAAATGCTGGGATTACAAGCGTGAGCCACCACGCCCAGCTCTATCATAACTTCTGACACATCGCCGTCCAGCAAGGTGCAAATCCAACTCCGCGGCCTGCGCATGAACTCGTTTGCCAGTACTCGATGCTCCAGGCACATGCGCTTCCCCGCCCCTGGGCCTTGCAGGTGCTGCCCCTCCTGCTGGCACAGCCTTCCCTGCCCAAATTGTCCTCACACCTCTGCACCGCCCTCCCGACTCATCTGGGTCTCCCGGGATGTGCACAGCAAAGCAGCTGCCATGCCCGGCCAATACCACTGTCCCAGGCACCTTGCCCTGCCAGAAGGGACCCAGGCTTCCCAGGTGTCCCACCCAGTGCATCCCACCTCAGAGATGTTCTTGGTAACTTTTGCCTCCACGTCGTATCTTTCTTCATCTACTTTGTCCAACCGGGTATGGAGCTGTCGGCATAAGTCCTGGTGAAGGTACATGGTGTGTTTTGTGGGAGGAGGGACCCCTGGGTCTGAGGGAGGAGGGCTGGGGCCTGGACCCCTGGGTCTGAGGGAGGAGGGCTGGGGCCTGGACCCCTGGATCTGAGGGAGGAGGCCTTGGGTCCCAAAGCAGTAGTTTGGGGCCTGGCCTCCAGGGAACTGTAAAGGAAGAGTTCTAGGAGCCTAGTGTTTGTAGAACTTGACTGATTTGGGGCTGCAGGAGTCCGCCTCTGGATTTGAGGATTGTGGGTGACTGCCACCAAGACTCTGCACTCCCAAGAGTAAGGAACATATTTCCAAGGGTCACATCCTATGGGATGCAAGACCAGAGACTAGGAACCTCGGGTTCCAGGTGGGCATGAGCGCCTGCCTTGTGAGCGGGGTACCTGCAGCTCCGCGAAGCCCAGCCCAGCCAAGTCCAGAGGCTGGCAGCGGGTGCTCAGAGCGCGCCCCTTCTCTCCGCGCCGCTCCTCAGCCTCCCGCTCTATCTCCTGCTTTGCAATCTGCAGCATCAGGGTCTGCAGAGGAAAAGAAGGGACCGCCGCCCCCAGGCATGGAAATAAAACGGTGTCCTCAGTCTTCCAGAGACCCAGGCCCTCAGAGCCTCCCCCAAAGCCACACCCTAAAGACCAACCCCCACCCCCTCAGCTACTCTAAGCCCTGCCCTCCTGAGCACGTCCTCACCTTCAGCTGCAGTTTTCTGGAGGCGGAGATCTTAGACTTTTTCTGCCAGGGTGATAGGGAGCAAGAAAGGATGGAGGAGAGAGAAAGGCTAATGTTGGGAGGGGCTTTGAGAGAGCCCCACCTCCTTCAGCTGTTTGAGATTTGGGCCTGCCTCCAACTTGAACTCGGAGTCCAGGAGAAGCCACGCCCCTTGGTCCCATCTACCAATCTTGGACTCGGACTCTAGTTAGGCACTGCCCACCAGCCCCCTGAGCAATACTGTGGGCCCTGGAGCTCTGCCCACAGGCAGCTCCCACCAATCCGATTCTGGCCCTTCCTGAAACTCCATCCCACCGCCTGGGCTCCGCCCACAGCCAAGGTCCAGCCTCGCCCATAACCAAGGTCCAGCCCCGCCCAAGGGAGGCCCCGGCCCCGGCCCCGCCTCTCCTCCCTGAGGTGTTGAGGTCCATACTTCCGAACCCAGGCCCGCTAAGTCCCCGCTCACCTTTGCGTGCGGCTCGGTAGCGTACGCCCGATAGTTAGCAGAGGAGCGTCGTCGGACCGGGGCGGGCACAGGGTTTGCGTCCCCGGCCTGAGAGTGGAGGAGCGGGCTGTGTCACCACGGAGACCCTCGACCTTTCTGTCTGTCTGTCTGTGATACTGGAGATGGAACTGAGGGGCATTCTACCTCCTAGCTACACCCCCAGCCCTATTTTTTAATCTTTTTTTTTTTTTTTTTTTGCGGGTCTGGGGATGGAACTCAGGGGCATTCGACCTCCGAGCTACAACCCCTGCCCAATTTTTTATCCTTTATTTTGAAACAGGGTCTCACTAAGTTGCAGAGGGCCTCACTAAAATAGCTGAGGCTGTCCGAGAACCACGATCCTCCAGTCTCAGTCTCCCAAATGCTGGGATTACAAGCGTGTGTCACCACACCCGGCCTATTTTTTAATCTTTATTTTGAAACAGAGTCTCACTAAGTTGCAAAGGGCCTCACTAAGTCTTTGAGGCTGGCGGAGAACCCGTGATCCTCCTGCCTCAGCCTCCCAAATGCTGGGATTACAAGCGTGCACCACCATGCCCGGCCTGCATACCCTCTCTTAGGGATACAACCAGCCCCTCCCTGCAGTGCCCACCCCAGCTGTAGGCTCCCTGCCCACGCCTTAGCCCCCGGGGTCTCACCGCATCGCTGCTCCTATAGGGAGAGAAACGGGGAAAGGGGATTAATGGTGGCCCGTGTTCTGTCAGTCCCCAAAAGGTCTTGTAAGGCCTCACTGATCCCTTCCTCGGGTCCCAGGAGTCAGATTCCCAAATTTTTACCTTACTCAAGAGCCCTCCCTGCCTCCCCTCTCAGCCCAGATGTTCACCCCCTCAGAAACCCTGCAGGTCACCCACCTCCCCTCCCTCTGGGCCTCAGGGACCTGGGTTACTCACTCATCCGCCATGCAGAGACTGGGTCTTGGGGGACCGACAGGGGACAAGGAACTCTAGGGGGGTCAGTGAAGGACTGTCCCGGTGACCTTGGAGGTCCCAGGACGTTCGGTCTCCTCCGGGCTGCTCAAGCCACACTGAGGACACTGAGATAAAGGGCGAGGACAGACTAAATATACTGCCATCCCCTCCTCCCCCTGCCCAGGATGTGAGATAACTGGGCACGTGAGGGGAGGAGCCTGGCTGGCTGCACTTCAGCTGAATCACCCCATCACCTCAGTAGCAGGAGATCAAGACCCTTCTCCCCCCACCTCTGGAGCTATAGACTCCTTTCTACTCAGATTCAGAAAAAATGTCATGGCCCTAGTCCCCTCCTCCTTCACATCCAAAAGCCCAGGCCCCAGCTCTCCTCCCTCAGATCCAGGGCTCCAAACCCAGCTCTCCTCCCTCAGACCCAGGGATCCCAGGCCACAGCCCTCCTCTCTCAGACCCAGCCAAGGTCCAGGCTCAGCCCTCATCCCTCAGACCCAGCCAAAGTCTAGGCCCAGCCCTCCTGCCTCAGACCCAGGGTCCCAGGCCACAGCCCTCTTCCCTCAGACCCAGCCAAGGTCCAGGCTCAGCCTTTTCCCTCAGACCTAGCCAGGGTCCAGGTCCATTCTTCCTCCTTCAGACCCAGGGGTCCAGGCCCAACCCTCCTCCCTCAGACCCTAGAGTCCAGGACTCACCCTTCCTCCCTCAGACCTAGGGGTCCAGGCCCAGGCCTCCTCCCTCAGACCCAGAGGTCCAGGCCCAGCCCTCTTCCCTCAGGTCCAGGGATTCAAGCCTCAGCCTTCCTCCCTCAGACCCAGGGGCCTGGGCCCAGCCCTCCTTCCTCAGACCCAGGGGTCCAGGCCCAGCCCTCCTCCCTCAGGTCCAGGGATTCAAGCCTCAGCCCTCCTCCCTTAGACCCAGGGGCCAGGCCCCAGCCTCCTCCCTCAGACCCAGGGGTCCAGGCCTAGCCTCCTCCCTCAGACCCAGGGGTCCAGGCCCAGCCTCCTCCCTGAGACCCAGGAGTCCAGGCCCAGTCTCCTCCCTGAGACCCAGGGTCCAGGCCCCAGTCCTCCCTCAGACCCAGGGGTCCAGGCCCAGCCTTCCTCCCTGAGACCCAGGAGTCCAGGCCCAGTCTCCTCCCTGAGACCCAGGGGTCCAGGCCCAGCCTCCTCCCTCAGACCCAGGGGTCCAGGCCCAGCCTCCTCCCTCAGACCCAGAGGCCAGGCCCCAGCCTCCTCTCTCAGACCCAGGGGTCCAGGCCCAGTCTCCTCCCTGAGACCCAGGAGTCCAGGCCCAGTCTCCTCCCTGAGACCCAGGGGCCAGGCCCCAGCCTCCTCCCTCAGACCCAGGGGTCCAGGCCCAGCCTCCTCCCTCAGACCCAGGGGTCCAGGCCCAGCCTCCTCCCTCAGACCCAGGGGTCCAGGCCCAGCCTCCTCCCTCAGACCCAGGGGTCTGAGGTGTTTCTTCCCTCAATATTCAAGGGTTTGGGCCCCATCCCCTGGCTAAATTGCAAAGTTTGGGAGCGCTAGAACTTTAAGTTCTTTACTATCTGAGGATCAGTGTCCTCCAACCTGCTACCCATCAATACAAATTGATTAGTTTGAGGATTCAGGTATGAGGCCCCAAGCTCTCAGGTTATAGACACCTAGTCCTCTTGGAAAACCAGAAATCTCCTTTCTGGTCTTCTGGGTTCTGGAGACAAACTGGGGACAGGAAAGACACTGGGACACACAGAAGAGGACCTGACTCTCTTTACTTGAACCGCGTGGGAGCTGAGCAGGTGCCAAGTCCCAGAGAGGAATGGGGTGCCTGGCTGGCGGGTGGGAAGGCAGAGGGCCTATGACCTAGGGACAGATCCCTAGGCTGGGTTTGCAATCTTGGGGATGGAATTCAGAATTCAGAGAGAACACTCTAGGCTTCTAAGAACAGAACTTAGAATCCCAGAAAAGGGATTTGAAATTCTAGCTCTATAGGTGGGGCTGAGTGAGGACGGTGAGCTTCAATTGAGAGACCCTGCAGTGGATTTAGAATGACATGAGCAGGTTCTAATTCCAAAACCTGACTTCAGAAGTTAGGGACAGGACTCTTGGTCTCCTGGGTCGGGCCGGACCCTTGGGTTCGCAGGGGGACTTTCTGTGGGCGTGGCCAGCGCCTCCTGGGGTGGGGCTGGGACCCCGGTGAGAGAACTCTGAGGCTCCGCGGGTAGCAGGAGGGGCTCAGGTGCCGGGGTGGCTTCCGCCTGGGGCGGGCTGGTTGGTTTTGGAGGAGGGCTCAGCACTTTGCCCGGCGGAGGTCCAGATTCCACAGCTGGGTCCTGGCTGCTGCCGGGAGCACAGTCCCCGGACTTGGAGAAGCGCGCGAAGGTCTCCGAGGGGCTGACCCCCGTCTGAGGGGTGAACCCGGCCGCCCGCGCTAGCTCCTCCACCCGGGCGGAGAACTCCTTCAGTTGCTCGGGTCGCAGGTCGACCAGGTACCTGGAGCCAGGGAGGTGAGTGAGGGTTCGGCTCGCCGCCCGGCCGGTCCGTACATTCCCGCCCCGTGCGCTCCGCTGGGCTCACCGGGCTAATTCCACAACGAGATTCGCTCCGGGGGCCACGCAAGCTCCGAGCTCGGGGCCGAGGAGATGCACCATCCTGCGGAGGGGAAAGGGGGAGAGGCTGAGATGCCCGTGCCCGCGGAGAGGACGCAGACCCGGAGGGAGGAGAGGCTGCGAGGCCGAAGTCCTGCATCCTGGGGAGGAGGGACCTGATCCTGGGTCCCTGACAGCACAGGTGTCCCTCTCACCCGCAGGCTACGTAGAGAAGCTGGAATCGGCCCTGGTAGCAACTCTTGTGATGGAGCGTCTGCGCAGAATCCAGGGGCAGGAAGTGGACGACGAAGGATTCCGGGCCAGACACTGCTGAGAAAGGGCAGAAAGTGTGGGTCTCTGGATGGGGTGGGGGCCTGAGGGCCAGAAACCCAGGGAGACAGACCCAGAGACAGAGTTGGGCAGACACACGAAGCCTGGAGATAACACTCCTGCCCCTGGGGAAGTCCTTTTTCATCCTTTTCTCTGAGATCTTGCAAACGTCTGGAAAGGCTGGCCCCACAGACACAGACTCATAGGACAGGCAACTGAGATCCAAGATAGTGGGTGGCCCACGCCACGGGGGCATGCCCTGTAGAGGGGGAAAGGCCCTGGGGAGGGGGAAGGGAGGGGTGGTTAGGAGCCACGGCCAGAATGGGGGGTGCACAGGGGAGCTGCCCCTACAGGTAGGTTGAGAATGCTACTGGAAATCAGAGTCCTAAGGAAGGTGGCAGGATTTAGGAGAGGGAGAGAAACAAGGAGAGAAAAAGAAACTATTCAGGATTAATCACTTGCCCCGGGCATTCCAGACCAGCTCAGTCCACGCTCAGATTTGAAGAAACGTGGAGCCCGACGGCCTTGGCTTACCCGAAGCTGGTGGCTGCTGCTCAGGGCTGCGATCTGGCTCCGGCGGCTGCTCCTCCAGGTCCCCCTCAGCATCTTTCGGGCGCCCCCAGGCGGCCACCTCTCGGAACAGTTCCGTCACATTGTGCTGCGTGATCTCGCCGGCGGTCTGTGGTGGGGGGGAGGGGGCGAGGCCGGACACTGGCGCTGGACGGGGGCGGGGCTTAGCGCTGGACGGGGGCGGGGCTTAGCGTGCAGGTGTGAGCTAGAATTCCAAGCCTGGAATTCCTAGGGCCAGCTTTAGGACATATAGAAGGAGGATCTGGCAGAGCACGAACAGGCAAGGACACTGAGGGTGGGTTCTGATATGGGGTCGACTCAGGGGCGGGGTCTGGAGGCCAGGGGTGGGGCTTGGAGGGATGGGCGGGGCCTGGAAGATGGAGGGCGGAGCCTTGCAGACTGGCCCCAAGCACCAGTGACCGCGCCGCTCTCACCTTGACCGGCTGTCCGTTGCTGGTCCGCAGGAGGCTCTGGTCGTCTGCCTCGATGCCAAAGGCCACGAAGGGTCCCGTGGCGATGTCTCCCCAGTACCCCCGAGCTGCCACGCGCTCCCCGCGCTAGAAAAGCAGGGAGAGAGGGGGCAAGAGAGGTCCGTGTTGGGAGCCCTGATTTCTGGGTCCTTCAAAGGAGGGAGTGGATACACACGTGGCTCAGGAGGCGACCAGACGCCAGAGTCCTGTTGGGCATGTGATAAGCGCTGGAGTCTCTGAGTTCAAAGGCTACACCTGTGTCCCGCCAGCGTCGGAATTCTTGCACGTGGATGACTTGGGCCTGCGGGAACGCAAGAGACAAAAGGGGGCCCCCAGGCCCTTCACCCTCAGACCCAGGGATCCAGGCCCCAGCCCCTCAGCGCTCAGACCCGAGGGTCCAGGCCCCAGCTCCTCCGTCACAGTCAGGATTCGGGTCCCCCAGCCCTTCTTCCCAGGTCCCTTACCCCGCGGTCGTGCAGCTTCATGCGCAGGTCCCAGTCGCTGACACCGCGCCGGGCGTCATAGCGAGAGCCCAAGTAGTGCCGCACCCGCGAGTCCCAGAGGCGGCTGATGGGGAAGGCCTCAGGTCCCTTCTCCCCGCCGGACCAGAAGCGGAACACGGCCTCCAGCGCGTCTCGCTCGCGGAACTGCGGCGCCAGGCATGTGTGTGGAGAGATCCAGGGAGAGAGGGAGAGCAACTTCCAACTTCTTATGCCTAACTTTCCCTTCCATCCCAGGAGGTAGGAATCATGCACCGGTTTCTGGGGTGAAGGAACTGAGGCAAAAAAAAAAAAAAAAAAAAAAAAAGCCTCCCCCATCCCTAGTCTAAATTTCACAGTGGGAGCCAGGGAGCTGAGATTCCAACTCTGGAGGCCCCGGCCAGCTCCATCAACACAAACACCAATCCTCCACCTCCTGCTTTTTTTTTTTTTTTTTTAAACTAGGGATGGAACCAGGGGCATTCTACACCCCCCCCCAGCCCGATTTTATTCTTTTATTTTGAAACAGGGTCTCACTAAATTGCCCGAGGGCCTCACTAAGTAGCTGAGGCTGGGCTCGAACCCATATCCTCCTACCTCATCCTCCCCAAGTACTGAGATTACAAGCGTGCACCACCACGCCCGGCCCCACAGACACTTCTGATTGCCTATTTCCACCCCTCTCGCGGCCCCCCGGATCCCGATGTGACCCAGAGAGAAGGGCAGCGGTGGCACCTTGAGCGCGCGGAGGCTGAGCCAGGGCAGCTGCTCCTCCAGGAGGTCAGGCTCGGGGACCAGGTGAGCCAGGCAGGAGGCCTGGGTGCGCACCAAGGCGGCCACCGGGGGGCGCAGCAGCGCGTTCCCCCACACCTCCAGGAAAGCCTCACTCCGCTCTAGGGGAAGGGGGGAAATGGGAAGCCTTGGAGTGAGTGAGCCCAGAAATCAGACCCTTAACGTCGTACTATTATTTCCTAGTCACATAGTAAGCATGGGGAACCCGGGCGAACTCTGTACATATCGCAGGAACAACAACACGAAGGCTAATTTACTTCTTTGCTAGGACTCCGCCTATTCAAGTTCCTCACCCCCGCAAGTAACCCCAATCCTAATTTTTGTGTGTGTGGCACTGGGGATTAAACCTAGGGGCATTGTATCTTCGTGCTACACCCCCACCTCTATTTTTAATTAATTAATTTATTTTGACGGTACTGGGGATGGAAGCCGGTGGCATTTTACTTCCAAGCTACACCCCCAGCTTATTATTTTTTTATTATTTTATTTTGCGGGTCTGGGGATGGAACCCAGGAGCATTCGACCTCCGAGCTACGCTCCCTGCTCTATTTTTTTTTTTTTTTCGGGTCTGAAGATGGAACCCAGAGACATTTGACCTCCAAGCTACACCCCCTGCCCTATTTTTTATTCTTTATTTTGAAACAGGGTCTCACTAAGTTTCGCAGGGCCTCACTAAGTAGCTGAGGCTGGCTGCGAATCCCGATCCTCTGGTCTCAGCCTCCTGAATGCTGGAATTACAAGTGTGCGCCACCATGCCCGCTTTATCTTTTATTTTTTAATATGTATGTATGTATGTATGTATGTATGTATGTATGTATGTATGTATGTATTTTTGTGGTACTGGAGATAGAACCCAGGGGCATTCTACCTCTGAGCTATACCCCCAGTCCTATTTTTTTTTAAATTATTCTTTATTTTGAAACAGCTTCTCACTGAGTTGCAAAGGGCCTAAGTAGCTGACGCTGGCTTCGAACCTGTGCGATCCTCCTGTCTCAGCCTCCCAAATTCTGGGATTACAAGCATGTGCCACCAAGGTCGGCTCTTATTCTTTGTTTTGAAATAGGGTCTCCCTGAGTTGCGGAGGGCCTCACTAAGTAGCTGAGACTGTCTGTGAACCATGATCCTCCTGTCTCAACCTCTCAAATGTTGGGATTACAAGTGTGCACCACTATACCTGGCTTTTTATTCTTTATTTTGAAACAAGGCCTCACTAATTTGCTGAGGCTGCCTGTGAACCTGCAGTCCTCCTGTCTCAGACTCCCATATACTGGGATTACGAGCATGCACCGCCATGACTGTCCTCTAATCCTAAATATCATGTTTAAACTTCCCTTCTCTTAAAATAGAGAAAGGGAATCTGTAGATATAAATGAAGATGAGGTATATGTGTTTGATTTCAGTTATTAAAGAATTTTATAAGAAAACTATATTTTCTTTCTTTCTTTTTGTACTGGGAATTGAAACCAGGGATATTCTACCTCTAAGCTATACCCCAACCCTATTTGTTTATTTATTTATTATTTTATTTTTTGGTGCTGGGGATTGAACCCAGGAGCATTCTACTTTTGAGCCACACCCCCAGCTCTATTTTAGTTTTGTTTTGAAACAGGGTTTCACTAGGTTGCTGAAAGTCTCCTTAAGTTTCTGAGACTGGTCTCAGACCTGCTATCGTCCTGTCTCAGACTCCCAAGTACTGGGATTACAGGTACGTGCCTCCATACCCGGTATACATACATATATACATACACACACACACACACACACACACACACACACACACACACGTGTGTGTGTGTATATATATATATATACATATATATGTATATATATACATATATATGTGTATATATATACATATATATATGTATATATATATATTTATATATATATATTTTTTTTCCCCGGATCTGGGGATGGAACCCAGGGACATTCGATCTCCGAGCTATACCTCCTGCACTATTTTTTATTCTTTATTTTGAAACCAGGTTTCACTGTGTTGTGGAGGGCCTCACTAAGTAGCTGAGGCTGTCCCCGAACCACAATCCTCTGGTCTCAGCCTCCCAAATGCTGGGATTACAAGCGTGCACCACCATGCCCGGCTTTATATTTTGTTTTGATACAGGGTCTCACTAAGTTGCTGAGGCTGGCCTTGAACCTGCTATCCTCTTGTCTCAGTCTCTCAAGTACTAGTATTACAGGTGTGAGCCACCAAACCAAGCAGTATTTTCAATATGGCTATATAAGTATAAAGAGAAATATAAGCTGGGTGTGGTGGCACACGCTTGAATCCCAGTACTTGGGAGGTTGAGACAGGAGGATTGCAGGTTCGCGGTCAGACTCAGCTTCTTAATGAGGCCCCCACAACTTAATGAAACCCAGTTTCAAAAATAAAAAAAATAAAAAATAGGGGTGGGGCTGTAGCCTGGAGGTAGAATGCCCCTGGGTTCAATCCCTAGTATATGAGAGAGAAAGAGAGAGAGAGAGAGAGAGAAAGAGAGAGAGAGGGGGGGGGAGAGAGAGCTGTAGATATATAGTATTTTATTTTTGCTAAAAACCTTATAGAAAAATATATGCTTTCAGTTTGTTAATTAGCTCAATAGATTAGCTTAGTTCTAATCTTTTAAGAACCTTAGCCGAGCATGGTGGTGCAAGCTTGTAATCCCAGCATATAGGAGGCTGAGACAGTAGGATGAGGTTCACGGACAGCTTCAGGTACTTAGTGAGGCCCTCTGCAATTCAGTGAGACCCTGTTTCAAAATCAATGAATAAAAAATAGGTCTGGGGGTGTAGCTCGGAAGTAGAATGCTTCTGGGTTCCATCCCTAGTACCACAAAAAATAAATTAATTAATTTTAATAAAGAACCTCAAAGAAGGTGTATTGTAGCTGCACACCTGAAATCCCAGTACTTGGGAGGCTGAGACAGGAGGATTGCAAGTTCAAGGACAGCATCAGCAAGTAGTGAGAATCTCATCAACCTAGCAAGACCCTGTTTCCAAATAAGAAATAAAATTGGGCTGGAGGTGTAGCTCAAAGATAGAATGACTCTGGGTTCAATCCCCAGTAATCCCCTCCCACAAAAGTATCATGTGGATTTCCTTCTAGAATTCTTTGGGCTATAGGTATTATATTTAGCCCCATATTATAGGTGAGAAAAGCTGAGCTTCTAAGGTTACCAATAATGAAACAGGGGACAATGACCAAAGTTTTTAATCCCACCACTGAAAGGCCAGAATCCCTGTTAGGGGAGGGGGAGGGGCCTGGAGTCAGAATGTATGAGTCCTGGAAACTGACCTTGTAGCCCCATTGTCTCAGGATCTTCCAGGGCTAGGCTGAAAATCAGCATGTGTCGGGCCACTGCTTCCAGATTATTCTCCAGTACATAGAACTGAAAGGTTGGACATGGGATGATTCTGAGACCTGCCGTCCTGGGCCCTAGGAGGCCCAAAGGAGCAAGCCCTCAGTCCCTCCTCCATGGACCTGCACACCAGCCCTGACCTTCACATACAGGAGTGGGGGACCCCAGGACCCTCCTCCTGACCACTATTGGAGATGTGGTCCTTAGTGTCTACCTCCATCTGAACTCCAGAGTCCTAAAACCCCAGCCCTTTCTTTCGCCACTGGTCCAGGCTTCCATCCTTCAACTTCAGACCCTCAACTCCTGTCTTCCTTGAACTTAGAGTTTTTGTTTTGTTTTGTTTTGGTGCTTGGGATTGAACCCAGGGTGGTTCTACTGCTAAGTTATGCCCCCAGCCCTATTTTATTTTATTTTGGAAACAGGGTCTGGCTAAGTTGCTGAGAGCCTTACTAAGCTGCTGAGGCTAGCTTCAAACCTGCAATCCTATCTCAGCCTCCTATGGATTGGGATTACAGGTGTGTGCCACTAAACCCAGCTTTTTTTTTTTTTTTTTTTTTTTGTACTGGGGATTGAACCCAGGGGAATTCTACATCTGAGCTACATCCCCCAGCCCTTTGTTTTGTTTTGTTTTTGTTTTCAAACAGGGCCTCACTACATTGCCCAGGCTGGTCTGGAAACTGTAACCCTCCTGTCTCAGCCTCCCAGGTACTGGGATTACAGGAGAGAGCCACCATGCCCAGCACTGGACCTGGACCTAAAATTTTTGAATCCCAATTCTCTCTTCCCTCAAACACTCAAGGAACCCCTGGCTCTCAGTTCCATCCTCTTTCCAAGACCCTAGAACCTCAGCTCACGTTGAACCTCCTGCGAGGCCAGAGTGCAGCCCGGGCCAGGGTCCGCAGCAGGTGCCGTCCATCCACAGAGCCCAGCAGCAATACATCCAGCTCCGGGGTCTTCTGCGCTGTATCTGCCTGCGAGTCTGGGTCCACAGGAGGACCTGAAAAGATGACAGTGGGCGGGACTGGTGGCCGACAGAGCGCCCCTGCAGCCACCCCTAGAACTATGGGCTGCAAATCAAGCAGTTCTTGCGTCTGGCCTAAAATTCCCAGGGGGATCTGAGCCTCTATGAATCCTGGGATTCAAAGTCCGCAAGAGAAGACACCCAGGCTCGCCCCCCCCCAACCGTTGAAGCTTGGGGAACGTTGGCGCACCCCTTCCTCGGATGCTGGGACCAAGTCCTAGAGTAGGGACTCACTTTCAGCCTGCAGGTCCAACGCCGGGGACAGCCCCCACCAGGACACGGAGCCGAAGCCGGCGCCTGAGCCTGCCGGTGTGGTCATGGCCCTGCAAGACAGACATCCGGAGGAACCCACACTTGTTTAGCCCATTTCTTTCTCATCACCCCTCACTCCTCGCTCCCTTTATCTCCACGCGACCCCCTTACCTTTATCCTTCCAAATACCCTCAGAGGGCTCCTCCGTCCCTGATCGGCGCTACCCAGCGGTCCTGTGCCCCTGTACAACAGCTGCCAACAGCTCCGCCCTTTTTGATCAATCAGCCTCTGGTCATCGATCAGATGACCAATGAGTGCGCACGGGATACGCCCACTACAAACTTTTAGCCAATAGGAATGCAGAGAGAGGTTTCCTGACCAGCAGAAAGCGGAGCTAAAGGACGCGGTTGTCCTGACGACGCCGCAGGTGAAGGGGAAGGGCTGCAAGTGGCAGGGGCGGGGTTTGAGTAGGTGTAAATTTCTAGGAAGGTGAAAGCCGAGTTGCTACTTCAAATTAGGACAAAACGGAATGGATCTAGATAAATTCAAACTGAAGTGAGGTGGCCTGGAATTCAGACTGCAGTCCCGTTTGTCTCCTTTTTCCTTCGCACCCCTTGTCTGTTTTAACCTTGTGACCAGGTGGGAAACAGGGCTCCTGCTCTTTCTGGTCCTTAAATTTTCAGGTATTTTATGAGCAGGTTGCTACTCACGGTCGTTATTAAAATTAAATTCTAAGCAGGGCATTGTGGCACATCCTTGTACTCCCAGTTCTTGGGAGGCTGAGCCTGGAGGATATCATGTTCAAAAGCAGCCTTGGCAACTTAACGAGGCTCTCAGTAACCTATTTGAGAACCTGTTTCCAAATAAAAAATAAAAACGGGCTGCGGTGTAATTCAGAGGGAGAAAGCCTCTGGGTCCAATCCCCAGCACCCAAATAAATAAAATAAATAAATTCTGCTGCGGGTGGTGGCACACACCTGTAATATTTGGAAGGCTGAGACAGGAAGATCACAAGTTCACAACCAGCCTCAGTAACATAGTGAGACCCCTTGTAACTTAGGGGGACCCTGTTTCAAAAATAAAATAGGCCCGATCATGGTGGCACACGCTTGTAATCCCAGTATTTGGAACGCTGTGACAGGAGGATGGCAGAAACCCAGCCAGCCTCAGCTACTTAGTGAGGCCCTCTACAACTTAGTGAGACCCTGTTTCAAAATAAATAAAAATAGGGCTGCACTTGTAGCCCAGAGATAGAATGTCTCTAGGTTCAATCTCCAGTACCCCCAAAATAAAAATAAATAAATAAATAAATAAATAAATAAATAAATAAATAGGGCAGAGGTGTAGCACAAAAGGAAAATGCCTCTGGGTTCAATCCCCAGTACCACCAAAAAAACAAAAACAAAAACAAAAACAAAAAAAGCTGAGGCAGGAGGACTGCAAGTTTGAGGTCAGACTGGGCAATTTACCAAGACCTTGTGGAGAACTTGCTTAGCATGTGCAAGGCCCTGGGTTTAATCTCTAGCACTAAAAAAAAAAAAAAAAAAAAAAAAAAAGTTGTATAATCTTACAATTAAATAGATTACACTAAAATTAAGGTAAAAATGGTTGGCACATGTCTGTAATTCCAGTACTTGGGAGGATGAGATGAGGATCTTAAGTTCAAGGGTAGCCTTAGCAGACCCTCAGTAAGCGAGACCCAGTTTCAAAATAAAAAATAAAACAGGGCTGAGTATGTAGCTCAGAGGTAGAATGCCTCTGAGTTCAATCCCCAGAACCACAAATAAAATAAATGTAAAAATGCTCAAAACTCGCTGGGCCTGGTGGTGCACGCTTGTAATCCCGCGCTTGGGAGGAGGAGACAGGAGGATCGCTCAGGTTCGAAGCCAGGCTCTCTGGCTTAAGAGACCCTGTTTCCAAATAAAAAATATAAAATAGGTCTGGGAGTGTAGCCCGGAAGTAGAAGAGTTCCATTCCCAGTACCACCAAAATAAATTTAAAAAATAAAATAAGATAAAATAAAAATTGCTCAAAACTCATCCCTTTCTATTTTTACTACATTTTATTATTATGGATACTCTTGAAGTTGTTTATATCCATTATACTCAAAGAGAAGAAATAGTATTTTAGGGCTGGGGTGTAGCTCAGTGTTGGAGCGCTTGCTTCACATGTGCAAAAGGTCCTGGGTTCAATCTTTAGCACCGCAAATATATGCAACTTTAATACCATATTTAAAAAATGAAATCAGCAAATTGTAGCCATCGGCTGGCTGGCTGTGTAAATAAAGTTTAATTAGAATTGAGGCCATGATTAGGCGAGGCAATCATTAAAAGTGCAAGGTCAAAAAATTTTTTTGTACTGGGGATTGAATCTGAGGGCATTCTATCTCTGAGCTATACCAACCCTTTTTACTTTTTATTTATTTATTTATTTATTTTTGTGGTACTGGAGGTGGGACCCAGGGGCTTTTCTACCTCTGGTCTATACTCCCAGGCCTATTTTTTCTTTCCTTTCTTTCTTTCTTTTTCTTTTTCTTTTCTTTTTTTTTTTTTTTTTTTTTTGTGTGGGTCTGGGGATGGAACCCAGGAGGATTTGACCCCTGCCCTAGTTTTTTTATTCTTTAATTTAAAACTGGGTCTCACTAAGTTGCAGAGGGCCTCACTAAGTAGCTGAGGCTGTCCGTGAACCGCGATCCTCCGGTCTCAGCCTCCCGAATACTAAGATTAAAAGGGTGCGTCACCACACCTGGTTCTCCCAGGCGTACTTTTTATACTTTATTTGGAAACAGGTTCTCACTAAGTTGCTGAGGCTGGCTTCGAACCTGTGTGATCCTCCTGTCTCAGCCTCCCAAGCAATGGGATTACAAGCGTGCGCCACCACACCTGGCTTTACTTTTAAATTCTGAAATAGGGTCATGCTAAATTGCTGAGTCTGGCCTCAAACCTGCATTCTTCTCAATCTCCTCCTCCTCCTCCTCCTCCTCCTCCTCCTCCTCCTCCTCCTCTTCCTCCTCCTCCTTCTTCTTTTTCTGTAGCACTGGGGATTGAACACAGGGGCATTCTACCTTCAAGTGACACCCCCAGCCATATTATTCTTTATTTTGAAACAGGGTCTCAATGAGTTGCAAAGGGCCTCACTAAGCTAAGGTTGACCTCGAATCTCAATCCTCCTGTTTCAGCCTCCCAAGTACTGGGATTGCAATTGTGTGCCACCATGCCCAGCTTGCAATCCTCTTGTATCAGCTTTCCAAGTACTTGGGATTATAGGCATACTACCATGCCTGGCTAGGTAAAATCTTGTGTTTAATTTTTCTTTCTGTGTGTGTAGTACTGGAGATGAAACCCAGGGGGCATTCTAACTCTGAGCTATACTTCCAGCCCTATTTTATTCTTTTATTTTTTTATTTTTATTTTTTGCAGTACTGGGGATGGAACCAAGGAACATTTTACCTTTGAGGTATACCTCCAGCCCTATTTTTTATTCTTTATTTTGAAATAGAGTCTCACTAAGTTGCAGATGGTCTCACTAAGTAGGTGAGGCTGTCCACGAACCACTATCCTCCTGTCTTAGACTCTCAAATGCTGGGATTACAAGCATGTGCCACCACTCTCGACTTACTCTTTTATTTTTGAAACAGGATCTCACTAAATTGCAGATGGCCTCACTAAATTGCTGAGACTGGCTGCAAACCTGTGGTTCTCCTGTCTCAGCTTCCCAAGCAGTGGGATTATAAGTGTGTGCCACAATACCCAGCTTTAAAATTTTTATATTTTATCCATTGTTGGGGTTTGGGGTATTACTGTGTGTGTGTGTGTGTGTGTGTGTGTGTGTGTGTGCGCGCTCGCGAGCGCGCGCATGGATTGAACCTAGGGTATTGAACCTAGGGGTATTCTACCTCTGAGCTACACTCCCAGCCCAATTTTATTTCTTATTTGGAAATAGCTCTGCTAAGTTGCCAAGGCTGGCTTTGAACCTGTGATCCTCCCATCTCAGCTTCCGAACTACTGGGATTAGATTATAAGTGTGTGCCATCACACCCAGCTTATTTTTATTTTGAAACAGGTTCTCACTAGGTTGATGAGAATCTCACTATTTGCTGAGAGTCTCACTACTTGCTGAGACTGTCCTTGATATGATCCTCCTGTCTTAGCCTCTCGAGTACTGGAATTACAGGTGTGCACCACCACACCTGGCTGGGTATTAATTTTTCAATTGCACTAGCTGGGAACAGTAGAATGCCTGTAATCCCAGTATTTGGGGAGCCAAGGCAGGAGGATTGCAGGTTGAGGCAGTGGTCAGTAATTTAGAGACACCCCACTTCAAAAAATAAAAAGTAAGCCAGGCATAGTGGTACACGCTTGTAATCCCCACACTTGGGAGGCTGAGACAGGAGGATCACACAGGTTCAAAGCCAGCCTCAGCTACTTAGTGAGGCTGTCAGCAACTTAGTGAGACCCTGTTTCCAAATAAAGTATAAAATAGGTCTGGGAGTATAGCCCGGAGGTAGAAAGCCCCTGGGTTCCACCCCCAGTACCCCCACACACACACTAAAAAATAAAAAAAGTAAAATAGGGCCAGGGTGTATAGTTTAGCGGTAGAATGCCCCTAGGTTTATTCTTAATGACACACACATAGCCAGGCATGGTAGCACACATTTATAATCTCAGTACTTGGGAGGTGGAGACAGGAGTATCACAGGTTCAAAGCCAGCCTCAGCAATTTAGAGAGGCCTTCTGTAACTTAGTGAGACCCTGTTTCTAAATAAGAAATAAAATTAAGCTGAGGGTGTAGCTCATAGGTAGAATGCCTCTGGGTTCAATCTTCAGTAGCACACACAAAACACACACACACACACACACACACACACACACACACATATTGCACTAAAGTACTATTGATCTTTTTTTTTTTTTTTTTGCAGTACTGGGGATGGAACCCAGGGGCATTCTACCTCTGAACTATGCCCCCACCCCTATTTCTTTATTCTTTATTTTGAAACAGGATCTCACTAAGTTACAGGGGCCTCACTAAGCTGCAGAGGTTAGCCACAAACCCGGGATCCTCCTGTCTCAGCCTCCCAAGTACTAGGATTACAAGCATGTGCTACCACACCCGGCTAACTCTTTATTTTGAAACAGGGTCTCACTGAGTTGTGAAGGGCCTCACTAAGTGGCTGAGGCTGGTCTTGAACCTGTGACCCACCCTGTCTCAGCCTCCCAAGTACTGGGATTACAAGCATGCACCAACAACCCAGCCATTACTATTGATCTTGATTGCTAAGTTTTGTTTGGCTTCTCCTTGAATTTCAGGATGCTCATCCTGGCCCTAGCAACACTGTGCTGCTGTGCTAGCTGGCCTCTCGTCTCAGTGCTATGTTCAGTGCTTCATGTTGGCGGCTTGAGATCACCTACTATGGGAATATTTAGAATATGGGAAGAGCAAACAACACTGCAGGGCCCGAGAGAGTCGGTGGCACCACCAGGAGCCCATCAAGTCCCCTCTTGCCTCTGGGTCCATGGCCTTTGCAGTCTTCTCTCTCTCTCATTCCCCTTCTGGATCATGCTGCCACTTTCTTCTCATTCTCCTTTATCTTTTCCTACTTTTTTTTTTTTTTTTTTTTTTACAGTACTGGGGATGGAACCCAGGGGCATTCTACCTCTGAGCTACACCCCTAGCCCTATTTTCCTATATTTTATTCCCTTCTCTCTCTCTCTCTCTCCTTCTTCTTCTCTCTCTCTCTCTCTCTCTCTCTCTCTCTCTCTCTCTCTCTCCTTCTCTCTCTCTCTCTCTCTCTCTCTCTCTCTCTCTCTCTCTCTCTCATTAATTTGGTGGTTCTGGGGTTCCTGGAAACCCTTCTACCTCCGGGCTACACTCCCAGACCTATTTTTATCCCAGACCTATTTTTATATTTTTATTTGAAACAGGATCTCTTAAGCCAGTGAGACTGGCTTAGAACCTGCATGATCCTCCTGTCTCCGCCTCCCAAGTGTGGGGGGGGATTACAAGCGTGCGCCACCACGCCTGGCCTTTTTATTCTTTCTTTTGAAACAGGGTCTCACTGAGTTGCAAAGGGCCTCACTAAGTAACTGAAGCTGTCCATGAACCGCAATCCTCCTGTCTCAGTCTCCCGAATGCTGGGATTACAAGTGTGTGACACCACATCCTTCTCTTTCTTTCTTTTCTTGGCATTGGGATTGAACTCACGGGCAGTCTACCTCTGAGATACACCTTGAGCCCTTTTTTATGTTTTATTTATTATTTTGTGGTACTGGGGGTGGAACCCAGGGGCTTTTCTACCTTCGGGCTATACTCCTAGACCTATTTTTTATACTTTATTTGGAAACAAGGTCTCACTAGGTTGCTTAGAGCCTCACTAAGTAACTGAGGCTGGCTTCAAAGCTGTGTGATCCTCCTGTCTCAGCCTCCCAAACACTGGGATTACAAGTGTGCGCCACCATGCCCGGCCTTTATGTTTTATTTTGAAACAGGGTCTTGCTAAGTTGCTGCAGCTGGCCTCAAACCTGAGATCCTCCCACTTACTGACATTACAGGCATGTGTCCCCATGCCTGGCCTAGGTTTTTTTATGGAAATGTTTCAGCCTCTCCTGGTAGGCACAGCGGCACACACTTGTAAGCCCTTATACTTAGGAGGCTGAAACAGGAGGATCATATTTGAAGTCAGTGCATAGTAACTTAGTGAGATCCTGCAAATAATAGTAATAGTAATAGTAGTAGTAGTAGTTGCCGCCTTTTCCTTGGCATTTGCGTGTGTAATTTCCACGCAAAATTGGCTGATCGCTTAAAGAAAGCAGTGCCCCGAGGGAGAGTGTTGTCTCTGGCCAAAGTACTCCCCCACCCTTAGATATTTTTTCATAACTATTATTCTTTTGGTAATGATTCTTTTAACTTTCCACACGAATTGCTCCGGTGATGTAAGATCAGGACTGTGAGAGAAACTGAGTCTGTGGAAAATAAATTTTCTAGTAATTTGTCTAAGCCTCTAAACGCCCTCAGCTTTGCTCAAATGGTAATAAAATCTAGTCAGAATTCAGATGCTGTGGAAGCATTTCAGCTACCGCAATTACAAATGCAGAATTCCTCCCTATCTTTGACCTTCATTCTAATCATTATAATAGAGCCGAGGGCTAGGAGAAATCTTGACCTTTGCACCTAGTGATAGCACTGCCTGGAGACAGGGCGACACCACCTGGTTAGAATAGTTATGACAGAACAAAAGACAGCTATAATAAAACTTCATGTTGTTTTTTGAGCCCTATCTAGTAAATATATTTTAAGTGTTTAATAGGGTGAAGCAGATGGTATTGCAGACAAAATCCAGCAGACATTCATCGAAATCCTCTAAATCATCATAAATGTACACGGAGTTCCCTACGCCAACTACATGTATGAAAGCTGGAATCTCAGACTTCGTCCCCATTCAGCTCAAAGGAGGTTGCTAGATAGAGAAGGACATTGGACTAAGCCCTAGGAATAAAAGGTTCCGAAAGGGTTAAAGAAAACTCCTAAAAACTGAATTCTTCAAGTGGTTTTGGGTGTGACTTTTATTCTGGAATTTGCCCACTAAAAGCCTCTGCAGCTGCAAGGCCAAGGCAAGGCCAAAGGGGCTGACTTAAAGCACGAGACCCACCTGCAGGGTCATGGGACTGATTTCAATCACAAAGACCTGTGATGTCACAGGCCTTACTTTTGCCTTGTTCAGGGTTGGTGATTTACATGTATATTTCACTATTGTTTTTTGGGTGTTTACACTTTTCTACTAGGGAATCACAGGGAAATAGGGAAGTATAAAAAATCCTGGGTTCTTGTAATAAAGTGTCAATTGCACAAGAGGCATTTGTCCATGTCAGATTTTTTCCCGGAGAGGAATCTCCACTTTTAGCGCCATGAACAGGAACTTAAAGGAGTTTATTTCATAAAAAGGGAAAAAAATCGCTGCAGATAAGTGGCTGCAGAACTACAACCAAAACCTTTGCCCACCTTTCTGAGAAAACTAGGTCCCGAACGGACTCAGTGCCCATATTCAGTGCTGGATTTATTATTCCCAATTGAGCCAGTCTGTCGCAAGTAGTAGAAGTAATAATAATAATAATAATAATAATAATAATAATAATAATAATAGAAAATAGGGCTGAGGTTGGCTCTATGGTAGAATGTCTCTGGGTTCAATGTTCATTTCTTACTAACACACACACACACACACACACACACACACAGCATAATGCTTATCATGAATTGCATGTTGTACATTCACAACGTTGCGCAACCACCATCACACTACGTAGTTCCAGACCTTTCTCGTTACCCCAAAACCTTGTATCTATTGAACAATCACGTCCCTATTTTCTCCCACCCACCTCGTCCCTGGCAACCACTAATTTACTTATTTACTCTCTGTCTCTTTTCTCACACAGAAGGAATCATACACAGCAGTGGCTTTTTGTGCCTGCCTTCCTTCCCCAAGAATAATGTCTGGTTCATCTATGCTCCAGCTAGTTCTTCAGTCCTTCTTATGACGATGCCATGCCACTGCATTTTCCCCTTGTCTTTGCAAGCTCCATTATCCTTCATCATTCAAATCACAGCTGAAACCTTACCTTCTGGGGAAGGATGTCCCCAGCCATCTCAGCTCTCACTGGCTTCCTTTTGGGTATGCATGACAATTTGTAACAATGGTGTCCTTCTGATTGGTCTGCTTTCTTGTTCAAACAGAGCCAAGGACCCCAAGGCCATCATCTGAACTGGAGCAGATTCGATCTCAGATTTAGAGGCGAACTTCTTGGCTATGTGATTCTGAGCAAGTCACATGAATTCTTTGTCCTTCACTTGCCAACCAGAAATAAAAAATGGTATTTGTTTCATGAGGTTGTCATGAGGATTATCACTGACAGCGGTGGCAGCATTAGTAATAAAACAGTGCTATCAGCCAGGCATGGTGATGCACACTTGTAATCCCAGTACTTGGGAGGGTGAGACAGAAAGATTGCAGGTTGGTGGCCAGCCTCAGCTACTTAGGCCCTGTTTCAAAATTTAAAAAAAAATAGGTCTGGGGGTAGAGTTCAGAGATAGAATGCCCCTGGGTTCCATTTCTAGTACCACAAAATAAATAAAAGTGCTGTGCATTTGTTTAGAGAATTCAGGGGGAGGTTGGGGAAATATCACTCAGGGGCACTGTACCTCTCAACTATACCCCCAGCCTTTATTTATTTATTTATTGTGTTGCTTGGGATTGAGCCCAGAGTCACTGTATCTCTAAGCAACACTCCCAACCCTATTTTATTTTATTTTTAAAATTTAGAAACAGGGTCTGGCTAAATTATCTAAGTTTCTGAGAGCCTTGATAAGTTGCTGATGTTAGTTTTGAACCTGTGATCCTCCTGTGTCAGCCTCCCAGATATTGAGATTACAGATATGTATCACCATGTCTGACTTATTTTTTAATTTAGAAACAGGATCTTGTTAAGTTGTTGAGGCTGGTCTCAGACTTGTGATCCTCCTGTCTCAGCCTCCCAAGTACTGCAATTACAGGTCTGTGCCACCATGTCTGGTTTAGAGGGAAAAAAGTGTGTGTGCGTGCGTGTGTGTGTGTTTTACTAGAGATTGAACTAAGGGGCATTCTACATCCAAGCTATACTCCCAGTCCTATTTTATTTTTATTTTGAAACAGAGTCTCCCTATTTTGATGAGAATCTCACTACTTGCTGAAGCTATCCTTAAACCCGTGACCTTCCTGTCTCAGCCTCTCAAGTATTGGGATTATAAGCCTGTACCACCATGCCCAGTAAGAAATTTTTTATCTCATGGACACCTAACACATATAACTGATTTGATTCTCTTATTCTTTTGGCTACCAGGAAGCTCAGAGGCAACCTTGCATTCTGACCATTAAAAAAATGTGTGTATTTATGTCTACACAGCTTTTTTTTACCCCATTATGATATATAAATACAATGCACCAATAAAAAAATTTTTAAAAATACATGGAAATACTTTGTGCCCCATTTTCCATTCAACCTGCTGTTCAGAGAGCTCCCTTGCCAAATGTCAGAAGCCATTGTCTGTCCTCCCAAATCCTGCCTGGAATTAGATTAGAGAAAAGCTAAGGAAGCAATCACTTCCCTGGAAACAAACTGGGGAGCTGCATTTTTTTTTAAAGCATGCGCCACTACCCTCAGCTTAGAGTGATTCTGAAATTGGAGCCATCTGGATCTTACATTCCTAAATGTTTCAATATATATCTCCTAACATTGACCTTCCTGTATAACCCAGTGTCATAATTCCACCTGAAAATATACATAAATATAAAATGCATATATATATGTGTATATATATATATATGTATAATTTGTGGGGGGGGGTACTGGGGATGGGGAAGCTGGATTTATTCAAAGAATAAGATTGGCTTTCCCTGAATAACTGTCCTTTCTCCTAGTCTCTGGAGATTTCTTTTTCTTTTCTTGTATTCAGGATTGAAGCCAGGGGCATTCTACCTCTGAGCTACACCCTCAGCCCTGTTTTTTTTTTTTTTTCTTTTGAAACAGGGTCTCACTACATTGCACAGGGCTTTGTGAAGTTGCTGGGGCTGGCTACAAACCTGCGATCCTCCTGTCTCAGCCTCCCAATTACTTGGGTTTACAGGCGTGCGCCACCATGCCCAGCTGTCTCTGGAGATTTCAGCCGGAGATTCTAGTGTCAGCTTTGTTTCCTGGATGAGAATAGTGGTTCGGGGAGTAAGGCCTGGGTTTACATCTGTTCTGGGTCCACAGCTTTCAGTGGAAGAAGAAGACCTCAGGGGACAGGGAATGGGTGGACGATGGAAGGAAGGAAGGAAGGCTGGACAGAAGACAGGGTGTAAGGGAGGAAGGGATGCAAAACTGAGTATGAGCTGAACATGGTGATACATGCCTTGTAACCCCAGTACTTGGGAGGCTGAGACAGGAGGATCACAGATTCACGATCAGCCTCAGCAAAGGAACAAGACTCAGCAACCTAGTTAGGCCATTTCAAAACAAACAATATAAAGGGGCCAGGGCGGATGCGGGGTGTGTGTGTGTGTGTGTGTGTGTGTGTGTGTGTGTGTGTGTGCGTGTGTGATAGAGCATTAATGAGTTCAACCCACAGAATCAAAACAAAGCAAACAAACAAAAAAACCCCACCTGGGTATGAAAACTGATGTGTATCCTGAGCAAGGGAGTGGACAATTTCTGAATAAGTAAAGGAGTCCTCATTGACTCCTCGCAGCAAACACAGTAAATGTTATTAAAATCGTGATTTTTTTTCCAGACGAGGAAACCAAGGCAGGGGGAGGTGAGTGAATAGATGAATGTGGAGAGGATGAGTGCTGGATGAGGCCCATCCCACCCACCTGGCAGGTGGGCGGTGCGGGCCATATTAGCACTGTCCCACGTGCTCCCCCTCCTGCAGAAGAAGATCCTTCTGGGGCCCCAGCCCCTGCCCCCCTTTAAGGCGCATGGGGTCAGGCCGCCAGAGCTGCTGAGTATTTATTTGGCCCGGGGAGCAGTGCACAAACCAAGCTATATGGGGAGAGGGGCGTTAGGAGCTAAGGAAACATACCAGGAAGGCTGATTGTCAAAGCAGAGGGTGGGACCTGGGGCAGGGGAGGCTGGACCACTCTCCCTCTCGCAGGGTTCCTGGGGCTTCTGGAGATGCTTGTGGGGTGGGGGAGCATGTTAGGAAGTTGTCTTGGGGGAGCGTGAGGAGGGATGAATGGATGAGATGGCTGGGCCATAGGGAGAGGCTGGAGGTAAGGGGCCTAAAGTAAGACTGGGTTGGGGTTTGGCCAGGCTCAGGAATCCGGGGTCAGGTGCCAGAAACCAGGCTCAGCCAGGGCTGGGGATCAGGGCACAGGTAGCAGCCTCACTCGGTCAGGGGGCCGCAGCGAGTGCCACTGGGCGATGGGCCGCCGGGGGTTGGCGAGCATGTCCGCCCAGTGCCGAAGGCCAGCCCCGCCCGTTGCCGTGCCCACTGCCACCCTTCCAATGGCCTCGTTCTTCCCCAGCTTGTCATAGTCCAGCACCGTCAGCTCCACCTGGACCTTCTGGGGTGGATGAGAAGAAAGAGGATACAGGAGGGTGAGTGAAGGAGGCACAGGAGGGGCTCGGGGCTCAGCTATCACTGCTAAAGACATCTTCTCCCTGTGCCCACAGTGAAGAGCCTTGCTAGAGGAGCTGGGGACCAAGAGGAGTGGCAGGTGGAAGGGATGGAGCCCTGGGGCAACAGATGCTCTAGAGTCTACTATTCCCTTCAAACAAAGTTGGTTTTTTTTTTTTTTTTTTTTTTTGCCGGTCTGGGGATGGAACCCAGAGGCATTTGACCTCAGAGCTATACCCCCTGCCCTATTTTTTATTCTTTATTTGAAACAGGGTCTCACTAAATTGCAGAGAGCCCCATTAAGTAGCTGAGACTGTCCGCAAAATGCAATCCTCCAGTCTCAGCCTCCTAAATGTTGGGTGTTTCTTTTGTTTTGTTTTTTGGTACTGGGAATTGAACCCAGGGACCTTCTACCTCCAAGCTACACTCTCAGCCCTACTTTTTTCTTTCTTTTTTCTTTTTTTTTCTTTCTTTCTTTTTTTTTCTTTTTATTTTTTTGCAGTACCGGGGATGGAACCCAGGGGCATTCTACCTCCGAGTTACGTCCCCCCTAGCCCTATTTTTTATTTTTATTTTGAAATAGGGTCTCACTGAGTTGCAAAGTGCCTCACTAGGTAGCTGAAGCTGTCTGTGAACCAGGATCCTCTGGTCTCAGTCTCCCAAATGCTGGGATTACAAGCATGCACCACCACGCCCAGGTGTGTGTGTGTGTGTGTGTGTGTGTGTGTGTGTGTGTGTGTGTGTGCTGAGGATTGAACCCAGGGGCATTCTACCTTCGAGCTACACCCCCAGCCCTATTTTTTATTCTTTATTTTGAAACAGGATCTCACTGAGTTGCAAAGGGCCTCACTAAGTAGCTGAGGCTGTTGAAGAACCAAGATCCTTCCATCTCAGCCTCCCAAATGCTGGGATTACAAGCGTGCGCCACCATGCCAGGCTCAGTCCTATTTTTATTTTTTATTTTTGAAATAGGGTTTGTGGAGGGCCTAAGTATCTGAGGCTGGCCACGCACCTGCAATCCTCTTGTCTCAGCCTCCCAAGTACTGGGATTACAAGCATATGCCACCACACCCGGCTCCAAACACCAATTTCTAAGGGGATAAGCCCTCAGGTTTCTGGTGACTCTTTGCAAAGGGGTCATCAGGAGCCTCCTTAGGGTGCAGCCTCCAGACAGGCAAACTTTAAGACTGTGACAGGCTCACAGGGGTTAGCTCCCAAGTCTTGGGATTACAGGCACGTGCCACCATATCCGTCTTAAATTTCTTTTTCTTAGTAATAGTTTTCCTGGGAATGGGAGAAGTGAATATTCTGAGTTTGCTAGGGGTGCGGGGCCTTGTTTATGGGAGAGGATGTCCAAGTTCAATTACTTTCTTAAGTGGGCTGCACCTCCTGATCCTCACAAGGAGAAAACTGAAATCGAGAAAGATTTCAGATCCTCCAGGGCCTGGATCCTAGGGCATGCTAAATCTCTCCCTTCCTCTGGCAGCAGGGACTACAGAGTCCGGGCCCTTGGGGAAGGACTTCCAGCAGAGGTAACCGGCAGGTCTCAGCTCACCTGGACTTGGTCACAGGGCACCTCGAAGCTGAAGGCCTCATTATAATAGGGATTCAGAGTGTTCTTCTTGATGGTGGTTTTCTTCTTCCGAACCTTTTTGCCGCCCTGAAGCAGGTGGACCTTGACATAGGGATCTGGGGAGAGGGAGGAGGAGTCTTAGAGACACCACTGCTGTGTTCAAGGATTTCCAGGAATGAGGACCCTTCTTTGGACCACCGTACAGATACCCATGCACCCCATGGGGTTTACTCGCTGCCAAATCAAGTCTTTATCCTCTCATGGCATCCTGGGCTCCATCTCCCCCGACAGACCCTCAGGACCCCGAATCTGCAAGGCCCCTAGCCCCCTCCTCCATGCCTCTGCACACTATTTCTGTGCTTCCCGCTACCTGATAGTCCTCCTACGTCCATCTTCTTCAGGTTTTTAGCTTCCAAGACGATGACGGTGAGCTTCCCAGCCGTGGGGACATACCGGAGAGAGAAGCAGATGTCCCCTAGTTTCTCCTGCTAAAAGGAGGAGAGGGACCCATCGCCAGAGTCCCAGCTCCACATCCATTCTTTCCCACTTTTCCTCCCCCATGCCTAGTGGGATGGCACAGAGTAAAGCTCCCAGGTGTCAGTGCTTCTAGGATCAAGTCTCAGAAGGCTGCAGCCCCAGGTGCCTGAGGGGGCATGGCCGCACCAGCTCACCTCTTCCTTTGGAGCTGCCTGCAGCTCCTTCCAGGCCTGCACCGGCCGGCCCAAGTCCACGGAGCTCATGGGAACCCGCACCTCCCCGATGGCATCATTGCGGGAGAAGCGGTCGAAGTCATACACTGCCATGACCAGCACTCTGCCCCCCAGCTCCACATAGGGAACCTGGGTCAGTGGAGTCACCAGGAGGACACAAGGTGGAGAAAGGAAACCCAGAGAGAGACAGAGAGGCAGAGAGAGAGACAGAGAGAAAGTAGGTTGCAGTGGGAATGGTGAGGGGGATATTGGTTTTGGTACTGGGGATTGAATCCAGGGGCATTCTACCTCCGAGCCACACCCCCACCTCTTTTATTTGTTTATTTATTTATTTGTACTGGGAATTGAACCAGGGGTTTTCTCTCTCTGAGCTACACCCCCAGCTCATTTATTTATTTACTTATTTTATTTTCTCTTTTGCAGTACTGGGGATTGAACCCAGGGGCACTCTACCTCCGAGCTACATCCCCCAGCCCTGTTTTTTTATTCTTTATTTTGAAACAGGGTCTCATTAAGTTGTGGAGGGCCTCACTAAGTAGCTGAGGCTGGTCGTGAACCTGTGATCCTCCGGTCTCAGTCTCCCATGTACTGGGATTACAAGTGTGTACAGCTTTATTTATTGAATTGCTTATTTATTTGTTTGTTGGGAACAAGGTCTCACTAAATTGCGGAAACTGGCCTCACCTCCCGAGTACTGGGGTAATAGGCAGGGGCCACTGTGCTGGGCTAGAGGAAGTACAGAGCTTCACAGGAACACAATCACAGGTCTGTGGAGCCCCAAAAGGAGGACCCAAGGTCCAAACAACAACCCAGCTGCCTCCAGGCCTGTGGCTGCCTCCAGAAAAAGCTAAATGGGTGCCCCCCCACATTCCAGGAACTGGGGACAGGCTGTGGAGCGGGGTCACAGAAGCACACCTTGAAAGCAAAGGTCTCCCCAAAGTGTGGGTTCAGTGTCTGCCGATGCACTTTGGTCTCATGTCGCCTCCGCTTGTCCGGCAGCAGGTAGACCCGCACGTAGGGGTCCGAGGAACCTCCCAGGTCCAAGGCTGCCAATCCTTCAGCTTGCAGGACGCCCACGAGCAGCTGCAGGTGCCAGGCACAGTAGAGGGGACTCTAAGCCTTCCTTCTGGGGCCTCCTGTGGGAAGGGGCTGAGATCCTCCCCTCTGAAGCATCCTCCTCCTCCACACCCACCTGTCCGCTCTGGAAGTCATAATCCAGTGAGTACTGCAGTCGTCCTAGCTCATGCTTCTCTGCTATCTGCTGCCCTGGTCTGGGTGGTGCTGGCTCCAGCTCCTCCACTTCTGGCTGCACCTTAGGGAGCCAGGGGCAAGGGCAGGTGAAGTCTTCCCTTGGTAGCGGTATCCTCCAGGATCAGAAGCCACAGGAGGCTTACAGATCCCCAGGGCTATCCTGATTGCTTCTTGGCTAAGCAGATTCTGTGCTCAATTAGTAATGTCTGTCATGGGCAGAAACATAGTCTCCTCTGACCCTGTAGGCTGTCAGGGACTTTCTCCATGATACTGGAATGCCCTATTCTGCTTTGCATGTGACACATACCACCCGGGATTGTGAGTGTCTGACTCCCCCACCAGGCTGGAAAGTTCTTGTGAACAGCGACTAGATCTGATCCATCTCCAGGTCCCCAGAGTCCAGTTGAGAGCTAGACACACAGGGAAGATGGGTGGATACCGCAGGTTTAGGAGGGAAGGGAGAGGGACAGAGACTGGCTGGGATGCTGAGAGGAGCAGGGGTGTGCGTGGTTAGGGCGGAGGGGCTGGGCCAGGCCACACCTTGTCTATGTAACTCCGGCCCAGCTCTTTTACTTCCTGAAGGTAGACCTGGGCCTGGGCCTGGCTCTTCTTCCCAGTGCGTCTCCAACAGCGCTTCCGGTATAGGCAGAAACAGCAGCTGAAGATGATGAGGCCTGAGACCAGCCCGATGGTGGCCAGGGCCCAGGGGGGCACTGTAGAGGGGCAGAGACAACATGCAGTGGCAACCACCCAGCAAGCTGGCTGAATCAGCCAGACTCCATATGGAAGTATATGTGATCCAGGCCCCATTTTCCTTCCAGCTATTTCCATTCCATTTTGTTCCCGTGATTTCCTCCCAACTGATCTCACCTATAAAGGTAGCTGACCCCTTTACCTAGACTGACACCACCCAGATTTGCTTGCTTTCTAGTCCCACCTCCTTTTCCAACTCATTCTAACTTCTCCTCAAGCCCTGATGCTTTTAGAAGAAGCCTCGAGCGGGGCATGGTGACACCCGCCTGGAAGGCTGAGACAGGAGGATGGCAGGTTAGAGACTAGCCTCAGCATCTGAGCGGGACCCTCAGTAACCTAGCAAGATCCTGTTTCAAAATAAAAAGACCAGGGGTGTAGCTCAGAGGTAGAATGCCCCTGGGCTCAATCCCAAGAAGAAGAAGGACAAGGAGAAGCAGCAGCCTTGAATCTTTCCAGGCCTCAGTTTCCCTATCTGTAACATAATGGAGAATTGGATCTTCCCACTCACCAATCTAAGATCTTATTACATGCCACACACCTTGCTTGATCAGCTTCTAGTTTTTCTTGCAAACCCGCTAGTCACCCATCCCCAGGACCAGATTTACAATCCCAGCCAGATGTTCCCAGTCCCACCCCGGGGAGTCCTGGGAGACTTTCCATTCTCTCTGGCCCAGGGTCTTCTCACCTGAGCTCTGGCTTATACGGCTGGAGTCTGGAGGTTCTTCTGGCACGACAGGCCCTGGAGTCAGGGGCTCTGGGAACATGGCGGCTGAATCCTACGATCCTTGCTGCAGAAGCACCCAAGTGCCCTTGCCCCCCACTCCCACCCCAGGCATCCATTGAGTCCTTCGCACCACAAAGAACTCCCGCCATCGTGGCTGTCTGTGCATGCTGGGAATTGTAGTCCCGGTCTCCCCCGCGACGAAGGGCGGGCCTTGGAGGACCTAGTTCCATTCCTCCAAGGCACCCAGAGGCACCCCGCCGACTTCTGCCCTTCTTCGCCCCTCCCCAGGGCCTGAACCGGATGTGAGTGATCGCTGGCGTGGGAACCAGCGCACCGCGTTGCCCAGAGCAACGGCCTGGCTCCGGCTCGGGTGTGGTGGGAACAACACTGGCTACCCGGCAACGGCCGGTTGCCAGGGCAACGGGCGGGGCTGACGCACGGAAGCCGAGTCCCGGCGGGGTACGCCAGTTCCTGACGCGGTTGGTTTCTGGGACCCGGGACCAGGATTGCCGGCCCGGCAAGAGTGCCGAGAGGTGCCCAGTGGTCTGTGCGCCCACAGTGGCTCCTCCCGCTGCATCTGGCCTTCCCCCTGCCCCGGTGCCTCTGCTAGACCCCGGGTCCCTCTCGGCCTGTGGGTGTCTCCCGCGCATGCCAAGCTCTGTCTTCACACCTGTTCTCACGATTCACTGGTCTCTTGGTACCCCCAGATAGAAGATTCGCAGTGCGTCTTCCCGGCCCCCTCTCCCTGTGTCTCCTGCCCTCTGCCTGTTGTGTAGCCTGTTGTGTAGCCTGTTGTGTAGCCTGTTGTGTATCCTATCTCCCGGGATCACCTCCTCCTCTGCTCCCCCCTCCACACACACCCGTTCTTTGTCTCCACACCTGTCTTAAATCCCAGCCTCCCTGTTTCAGGCTCCAACCTCCCATTCTCCAAATGATCCTTTCCGGGCTTCCTTCCACCCACCGCCCACCCGACCCCTCCCACAATCCCTCTAGGGACGGGACTGAGGATGAGGCTCAGAAAAGGGTCTCAGCAGATCCTACCTGCTGGGCGGCTGGACCTGCCTTCCCTGTTGGCACTGAGGCGCCCCTGGCCAGGACCCCGCCCAGCACGTGGGCGAGCGGCGCTGTCCCGGGTGCTGATCGCAGGGCTCGGCGGGCGGGGGCGCGGCTGAGCAGAGCCGGCCCTGCGCGGCAGTGTGTGAGTGTGCCTGCCTGTTCCTTTGCTCCTGGGAAGCGAGAACGCCCCGCCCCTCGGCCCGCCCCACCCGGGGAACTATGATGGCGCTCACAGATGTTGATTCTGGTGTCCCAGAGTTTTCTGCCTTCTGGCCCAGCCTTCTAACACTCCTACGGTTCCCAGATCTCACAATACACACATACGTACACACACAAACAGTCCACAGCTTAGAGCACTGGATGCCTGGACCTGGGATCCTAGATCCCAAGAAAACCCACTCTGGAGACCCAAGTGTTCAGATATCCAGACCCTTTTGGAAAGTTGGCACCAAAGTCCCCAACCCACTGGCCACTAAACATCACCTTCCTCTAAACCAAGTTGAGGAGGCGAGTCCCCACACTCTGGGCTCCAGCCAACCACATCCACGCTACTCAGATCTTGGACACAGGTCTGGGTTTCTCGGCTTTTCTGAGAGACTCAATGACCCAATCTTACTTTCAGGTGCAAAATTATGGATCCAAGTTGGGCGTGGTGGTGGCCCATGCTTTTAATCCTAGCATTTGGGAGGCTGAGAGCAGAGGATCACCATTTGCGGACAGCCTCAGCTATTTAGTGAGGCCCTTTGCAACTCAGTGAGACCCTGTTTCAAAATACAGAATAAAAATAGGGCAGAGGGTGTAGCTCAGAGGTCAACTGTCCCTGGGTTCCATCCCCAGACCCGAAAAAAAAAAAAGGATCCATTGAGGCCCCCCCCCAAGGAAATCTGCTCAGCACCTAATATCAGGAGCCCACCCTCACTCCCATGCTTATATTAATTTCTGGACCCAGAAACCCACTGGAACAATATCTGGGAAGAATAAGTGTTTTAATAAAACATAGAATAGAAGGAAAATATATGCAGACAGTGGAGTGCCGGGAGATCTCAGGCAGAGGGATTTCTCTGGCCCCAGATCACAGAAGACTGATTTTTTTATTTTATTGATGCATTGTAGCCATATATCTTAATGGGGTACAAGATGGGAGAGGCACACATGCACACATCGCTCATTTAGCCCTTCCCCAATTCCCACCCCATTCCCTCCCCCCACCCTCCTCCTCATGTTTGGCTTAGTGATTGGCTTTGATATGCTTGTGAATGTGTCTCATGTACATTAGGGCATTTACACCCCCCCCCCATACACACACACTGATTTGGTTTCTGAAGTAAAAACGGTAGGATTCTGCTTGCCCTTGCCCCTTAGGTCTTTGGAAGTACAGGCTCTGATTCCTTTCTTCCCCAGAATCCAGGTTCTAGCCTGTTTCTTGAGATTCTGCACCCCAGGGCCACAGCCTCCTCCTCCATCTAGAAAATCTAAGCCTGTGAGGGGGTACATGCTTGTAATCTCAGATACTTGGGAGGCTGAGACAGGAGGATAGCAAATTTGAGGCCAGCCTAGACAATTTAGTGAGACTCTGACTCAAAATAAAGTAAAAGGGCTGGAGTGTAGCTCAGTGGTAGAGGGTGCCTATTTGCCTATATGAGGCCCTAAATTTAATCCCCAGCACCCAGAAAAATAAAAATAAAAATGGGAGTCAGGTGTGGTGGCACACACTTGTAATCCCAGTATTTTGGAGGCTGAGACAGGAGGATCACAGGTTTGTGGCCAGCCTCAGCTACTTACTTAGAGAAGCCCTCTGCAACTTAGTGAGACCCTGTTTCAAAATAAAGAATAGAAAAATGGGACTAGGGGTGTATCTTGGAGGTAAAATGCCCTTGAGTTCAATCCCCAGTTCCGCAAAATCAAAACTAAAAATAAAAACTAGGAAATCCACCGACCATCCTTCTCCTCCTAAAAGAAACCAGGAATCTAAGTCCTGACTCCCATAGGACTCATCAGGTGAAACCCAGCAAACTCCTCTACTCTTGGAAACCAGGAGTGGGGGTCCTGAGCCCCTCTGCCCTCACAAGGGTCCAGGAATACAGGCTCTAGTGGGGATTCAGAACTTGAGCGTAAGCTGGGCATCATGGCACATGCTTGTGATCCCAGCATTCAGAAGGCTGAGACAGAGCCAGGCATGGTGGCACAGGCTTGTAATCCCAGTGCTTGGGAGGCTGAGACAGGAGGATCGCACAGGTTTGAAACCAGCCTCAGCTACTTAGTGAGACCCTGTTTCCAAATAAAGTATAAAAAATAGGGCTGGGAGTGTAGCCTGGAGGTAGAAAGCCCTTGGGTTCCACCCCCTAGTACCACACACACAGACACACACAGACTGAGACAGGAAGATAGTGGTTCAAGGACAGCTTCAGCTACATAGTGAGGCCCTCTGCAATTCAGTGAGACCCTGTTTCAAAAAAAAAAAAAGAATTAAAAATAGGGCTGTGGGTGCAACTTGGAGGTAGAATGCCCCTAGGTTCCATCCCCAGTAACACACACACCAGAATTTGAGTGTAGGTGGGCTACTGGCTCCAGACCCCTGAACCTTACACCTCTAGATCGTAGTAGGCCATATTGTCGTAGGTGAGATCTGCCACACTCTCATAGGCAAAATCTATCACAGTCTCATAGGTGAGGTCTGCCACACTCTCATAGATGGGCTCCTCCTGGGTTGGTGCTGAGGCTGACTGTTGGAGGAACCGCAGGATGCACTGGTGCAGGAATACATACTGGGCCTGGGGAGGGGGCAAGGAGCATGAGGGATGCTTCCCCCAGGGCCTCACACCGCCCCGCCCGCCCCGAGCCCCTCAGTAGCCCCATCACCTCTGTCTGCACCATCAGTGGCCGGCTCCCTCTCATCCTCCTCACGAAGTTGAAGGGCCCCACGACTCCTTCACTCTGCAGCTGCCGGAGCAGGACATCCAGGGCGATGAAGGTGCCGGTGCGGCCCACGCCAGCACTAGGCAGGAGCGAGGCAAGGGTCAGGCCGTGGAAGGGGAGGGAAGTGGGGAGTCGGGGCTGGCTGGAGGGGTGTGTTTTTGGAACAGCCAGCGATCAAGGTGTGTGACAAGATACAGCTGAAGTGGGAATTGCTGAATTAAGTATAAAGTACAAATAATGACTGTCCTAGAATTCTTTCTGTTAGGCTCCAGTCCAGCTGCCAGTGCTGGAGAACCCTTTGCACTCCTTCTAAGCCGACGCAGTAGGCTCTATTAGCACGCAGGTGTGTGCGTACGTGTGTGTTACTGAAGATTGAACCCCAGGGCATTCTACCTCTGAGCTAGACTCCAGCCCTGTTTTATTATTATCATTATTATTTTGTACTGAGGATTGAATCCAGGGGCATTCTGCCTCAGAGCTATGCCCCCAGCTCTTTTGATTTATTTTGAAACGGGATCTACTAAGTTATTAAGGGCCTTATTAAGTTGCTGAGGCTGATCTTGAACCTGCAATTCTGAGCCTTCCAAATACTGGGATTATAAGCATGCGCCACCACACCCAGCTTTTTCTTTTTCTTCTTTCTTTCTTTCTTCTTTCTTTCTTTCTTTCTTTCTTTCTTTCTTTCTTTCTTTCTTTCTTTCTTTTTTGGTACTAAGAGTTAAACCCAGGCCTTCCTCATCTTGAGGTGGCTCACATTCTCTCTTGAATGTGTATTTTCTCCCCTTTCCCCAAATAAACCTCTGTCCATGTCTCTGACCGACACATGCTGAAATTCTTTTCTGTCACGTTAGCCAAGGACCTTGAGGATCCTGAGTTCCTGAACTGAGGGCTCACCCCAACATCTTTAGTGACCACGACAGGACAACAGGTCAGAGACACTAATTTTGGATATCAAAGAGTAATTGTTCTACAACCAGCAAACCCTGGCCTTCCTATGTTTTTTAAATCAGTTAGGAAGAGACTTTCGATCCTGGCTAGGCAGGGACAATGACC
Organism: Muscardinus avellanarius; assembly: GCF_963383645.1. NCBI lineage: Eukaryota > Metazoa > Chordata > Mammalia > Rodentia > Gliridae > Muscardinus > Muscardinus avellanarius. The sequence continues at coordinate 66,056,357 of NC_137796.1, forward strand.
CTTATAAGCTTGAAGCAGCTATAGAAGTCGAACCTTCGACCTTCTGCACCCCTTAGGATTAAGGGATCAAAGTCTCAGGGGGGCCGGGGCGTAGTGGTGCAGCAGCTGGGCGTGGCGGCGCACGCTTGTAATCCCCGCACTTGAGAGGTGGAGACAGGAGGATCACGCAGGTTTGAACTCAGCCTTGCTGGCTTAAGAGACCCTGTTTCCAAATAAAAATATAATTTAGGTCTGGGAGTGTAGCCCAGAGGTAGAAGGGTTTCCGGGAACCTCAGTACCACCAAAAGATAAAAAAAAGTCTCAGGGGGGAAATTCTGTAGGATAGAAGAAATAAGTAGCTAAATAGAAGGCAGGAAGGAAAAGTAAAACATACCTTTTTTTTTTTTGGTGGTACTGGGGTTCCTGGAAGCCCTTCTACCTCCGGGCTACACTCCCAGACCTATTTTTACATTTTTATTTGGAAACAGGGTCTCCTAAGCCAGCACGTGCGGCTGGCTTCGAACCTGTGCGATCCTCCTGTCTCTGCCTCCCAAGCGCGGGGATTACAAGCGTGCACCACCACGCCCGGCAAAATGTAACTTTAATATAAGAACCTGGAGCTGAAGTGCTTCAGTCTCTAGTCCACAAACCAGCTCTCCTTCCCAGGCCTAACTCTCCCAGATTCCTGGGAAACCTATAGATCCTACAGTTAGCTAAAAGAAGCTGTAATTGCCCCATGCATTAATAACAAGACAGATACAGTATTTTCAGAAACCTATAATTAGGACACTCAAGCTTATCTGTTAATCAGCTAATGAGGCCCCCAATCAGCCTGAAGACCCTAAGGCTGACCAGACCACTGGACCACCAGGAAGTGCCTCGGGCCTACTGGACTGAGATCATCCACCCTGCAGCTGACCGGGCTATCAGAACACCATAAACTGCCTTGGGGACTACCAGACTGAAATCATCCTCACACCTCCTCTAGCCCACCCCTCATGAAAGTGCCCTATAGGAGGAGAACCCTGAACTCCCCAATATGCCTTCCTCATCTTGAGGTAGCCCACATTCTCTCCTGAATGTGTATTTCCTCCCCTTTCCCAAAATAAACCTCTGTCCATGTCTCTGAAAAAAAAAAAAAAAGAATTAAACCCAGAGGCATTCTACCTCTGAGTTATGTCCCTGGTCCTTTTTATTTTTATATTTATTTATTTATTTGTTTATTTATTTATTTATTGCGGGTCTGGGGGTGGAACCCAGGGGCATTCGACCTCCGAGCTACACTTCCTACCCTAGTTTTTATTCTTTATTTTGAAACAGGGTCTCACTGAGTTGCAGAGGGCCTCACTAAGTAGCTGAAGCTGTCCGTGATCCCGGATCCTCCGGTCTCAGCCTCCTGAATGCTGGGATTACAAGTGTGTGCCACCACGCCCAGCTCTCAGCCTTACTTTTTCATTCTTAATTTTTTTTTTTTTTTTTGGCACTGGAGGCTGAACCCAGGGGCATTCTACCTCTGACCTAGACCTCCAGCCTGATTTATTATTATTATTTTTTAATTTTGAAATAGGGTCTCACTAAATTGCAGAGGGCCTCACTAAGTAGCTGAGGCTGGCTGCAAACCCTGATCCTCCTGTCTCAGCCTCCCAAGTACTAGGATTACAAGTGTGTGCCACCAGGCCTGGCTTATTATTTTTGAAATAGGGTCTCCCTAAGTTGCTGAGGCTGGCTGCAAACCTGCGATACCCCTGTCTCAGCCTCCAAAGTACTGGGATTACAAGCATGAGCAAAGCACACCCAGCTCTTTTTTTTTAATTTTAAAAAATTTATTTTTTAGGTACCGGGAATGGAACCCAGGGGCATTTTACCTTCCAGCTACACCTCCAGCCCTATTTTTATTCTTTACTTTGAAACAGGGTCTCACTGAGTTGCAAAGGGCCTCACTAAGTAGCTGAGGCTGTCTTCGACCCATAATCCTCCTCTTTCAGTTTCCCAAATGCTGGGATTACAAGCATGCACCACCAGGCCTGGATTAATTTGTGTGTGTGTGTGTATGGGGGGTACTGGGGATGAAATTCAGGGGCATTCTACTCCTGAGCTACACCCCCACTCCCATTAATTTTTATTCTTTACTTTGAAACAAAGTCTCACTGAGTTGCACAAGGCTTCACTAAGTAGTAGCTGAGGCTGTTGGCAAACCATGATCCTCCTATCTCAGCTTCTCAAATGTTGGGATTACAAGCGTGCGCCACCACGCCCGGCTTCCCCTGCTCTTTTGAATCTGTTTTTTTTAGCCAGGCGTGGTGGCGCACGTTTGTAATCCAAGCGCTTGGGAGGCTGAGACAGGAGGATCGCACAGGTTCGAAGCCAGCCTCAGCTACTTAGTGAGGCTCTCAGCAACTTAGTGAGACCCTGTCTCCAAATAAAGTATAAAATAGGTCTGGGAGTATAGCCCGGAGGTAGAAATTCTCCTGGGTTCCACCTTCAGTACCACCAAAATAAATAAATAAATAAATAAATAAATAAATAAATAAATCTGCTTTCTAGCTGGAAGTGGTGGTGCATGCTTGTAATCCCAGTATTTTGGAGGCTAAGACAGGAAGATCACAGGTTTGTGGCTAGCCTCAGCAACATGAGGCCCACTGCAACCAAATGAGACCCTGTTTCAAAGTAATAAAATAAAATAGGGTTGGAGGTGTAACTTTTTTTTTTTTTTTTTGGTGGTACTGGGGTTCCTGGAAGTCCTTCTGCCTCCGGGCTACACTCCCAGACCTATTTTATACTTTTTTATTTTTGGAAATGGTCTCTTAAGCCAACGTGGCTGGCTTTGAACTTGTGCGATCCTCCTGTCTCCGCCTCCCAAGCATGGGGATTACAAGCGTGCACCACCACGCCTGGCATTGGAGGTGTAACTCTGAGGTAGAATGTCCCTGGGTTCCATTCCCAATGATATACATATTAAATAAATAAATAAATAAATAAATAAATAAATAAATGTCTGCTTTCTAGCCCTTCTTGATCTCCTGCAGTCCCTCTTCTGCTTCCTTCTTTTCTACCTTTTCTAAGTTCCTGGGGATCCATCTAACACCATCTTGTGAATTGAGGGAGGGGTTCCAAGGGAGAGGGATTGCGGCCATCCTCACCTGCAATGCACAATGGGTGGTCCTCCCTCCGTGTTCTGGTCCAGCCACTTGCGGAGCATCCTCCAGAAAGCCAGGAAAGGGTCTGGAGAGCGGGGTACGCCAATGTCCGTCCAGGCCAGGTAGTGGAACTGACGCACAGATAGGGTCTCCTGCTCCTCCATCTGGAAGGAGGGAGGGTTGGGAGGAGAGTGCACAGGATCTAGGGATGCGGCTCCTGGACCCCAAGGGAGACCCCGAGTGGGGGTGGAGGGACTCACGTGGAGGAGCTGCAGGTCCCTCACTGCCCAGTGCTCCATCGTCTCCTCTTTCACCAAGGTCACATACAGGTCCCCGTGCATGCGGGGATGAGCGTCCAGAGGCCAATAATGCTCACACTTCACCTGGGGAGGATGCGGGTACTTGAAGATCAGGAGGTGGCTGGGTTGGTGGGACATGCCTATAATATCAGTACTCAGGAGGATGAGACAGGAGGGTTGCAGGTTGGAGGACATTCTTGGGAATTTAGCAAGACCCTCAGCAACCTAGTGAGACCCTTTTCCAAAATTAAAAAAAAAAATAGAATAGGACTGGGGGTGTGGCTCAAAGGTAGAATGCCCCTGAGTTCAATCCCAAGTACTGGAAAGAGAGAAGGAGGAAGGGAGGGAGGGAGGGAGGGAGGGAGGGAGGGAGGGAGGGAGGGAGAGAGAGAGAGAGAGAGAGAGAGAGAGAGAGAAGAGAAAGAGAATAGAAAAAGGAAAAAAATCAGGAGTCCCTTCTTCTGTGGCTCTTCTGTTCAAGATGGGGTGAACCCCTTTCCTGGCAACGAAGCAGGACCATGGCCAGCAAGGATACATTCACACATCAGGAGGACCTCTGCATGCCAGGGCCAGTGGGATCAGCTCAACTCACTCCCATAGTTTGAATGTGTCACCCTAAAACTTCAAGTGTTGGAAACATCATACCTAATCATATGTTACCCCCCACACACAGCCCTTTTTATTTTTACTTTGAAAAAGGGTCTCACTACAGCCTCACTAATTAGCTGAAACAGGCCACCAACATGTCTCAGCCTCCCAAATACTGGGATTACATACAAATGTGCGTTACCAGGCCCAGCTCCATTCATTTATTTATTTATTTATTTATTTATTTATTTATTTATTTGCAGTACTGGGGATGAAACTCAAGGGAATCCTACCTCTGAGCTACACCCCCAGTCATAGTTTTTATTCTTTATTTTGAAACAGGGTCTCACTGAGTTGCAAAGGGCCTCACTAAGTAGCTGAGGCTGTTCGCAAACCATGACCCTCCTGTCTCGGCCTCCCAAATGCTGGGATTACAAGTGTGCATCACCAAACCCAGCTTCCCATTTTTAAAATTTTTGAAACAGGGTCTCACTAAGTTGCTGAGGTGGGCCTTGGACCCGCAATCCTCCTATCTCAGCCTCTCATCCCCTAGGATTACAGGCATGTGCCATCACACCTGGCTATGTTAGTGCTACTTAGAGTTGGAGCCTCTGGGAGGTTACTATGATTGTGTGAGGGTGGGGTGTCACAGTCACATTTATGACCTTATGAGAAGAGGAAGAGCCGGGCATGGCGGCACACACTCTTGTAATCCCAGTACTTGGGAGGCTGAGACAGGAGGATCCAGATTTGTGGCGAGCCCCAGCTACTTAGTGAGACCCTGTTTCAAAATAAAGAATAAAAAATAGGGAAGGGGGTGTAGCTCAGAAGTAGAATGGCCCTGGGTTCCATTCCCAGTATGGCAAGAGAGAGAGAGAGAGAGAGAGAGAGAGAGAGAGAGAGAGAGAGAGAGAGAGGAAGAGAAAGAGACCCAAGCTCACACACTTGCTGTGTTACCAATATGATGCCATCCACCATGTCCTGACTCAGAGAAAAGGCCCCCACATGAGGCCAGTTTCTGGTTCTTAGACTTCCCAGCCTGCAGGACTGTGAGCAAAATAAATCTCTATTCTTTCTTTCCTTCTTTTTTCCCCCAGTACTGGGGATGGAACACAGGGGCATTCTAAGCTCTGAGCTACACCCCAGCCCTAATTTTTGTTTTTGTTTTTGTTTTTGTTTTGTTTTGTTTTGTTTTGTTTTGTGTGCAGGTCTGGGGATGGAACCCAGGGGCATTCGACCTCAGAGCTACACCACCTGCACTATTTTTTATTATTTTTATTTTGAAACCAGGTCTCACTGAGTTGCAGAGGGCCTCACTAAGTAGCTGAGGCTGTCCGCAAACTGTGATCCTCTGGTCTCAGCCTCCTGAATGCTGGGATTACAAGCGTGCACCACCACGCCTGGCCAGCCCTATTTTTTCTCTATTTTTTCTCACCAGTGAGCAGCCTCGGGTGGAGGGGAGGGGTCTATGTTAAAGATGTGGGGTCATATCAGAGGAGTCTGAGAGGTGGTGGGGGTCTGCATTGGGCCCAGGCAGGACTGTGGTTGGGCTCAGGGGTCAGCACCAGCACAGAGGTCTCCTCTCACCCGGCCAGACTCCACGCAGTTAGTCAGCATGACCAGGGTGCGGCTCTGCTGCTCCCACACCAGGCGCCAGAAGTCACCCACCGTCTGGGGCAGGGGACCCTGGGCTGCAATGAACTCCTGGGAGCTCCAGAGACCCTGGTGAGGAAAGCAGGTACATGAGGGCCTCACCAGACGCTCCCCTCCAGATTTCACCCCTGCAGGCTCACCGAGCATCCCACCAGCCCCGACCCCGGCCTTACAGGCACAAAGCTGGCATTGATATAGTCAGAGCCTGGCTCCTCGTGCAGGGGCTGCAGGGGCACCCGCGACCAGTCATCTGGGAAAAGAGCCCAGCATTAGCGGTGCAGAGAGAGTGGAGAGATGCAGGCAGACCAGAGAGGCTGAGCCAAGCCCAGGCCCAGGGACAGAGGCCACACCCACACAGCCACAGGCCCTGGGAGCTCTGTAGGGACTGAGAGCAGCGCAGCCTCAGCTGAGGAAGAGACCAGCAAGGCTCCAGGCGGAGGAGCTCTGAGAGCAGGGGTGGAAGACAAAAGCAGCCGAAATCCAAGACTCACAGGGTAGCACGTTTCTGTAGCGGTTCTTGGCCATGTTCTCAGGAGCTAAAGCCACCGTCTGAGACTGTCCGTATCCCTCCAGGGACAGTTGCTAGGGCAGAGGCAGAGGGAGTGCGTGCTGTTGGGTTTCCTCCATTTTCCCCAATAATATTCTTTGGCGTTCCCCCTTCCCTCTCCACCATCTCCTTCGGTTTGGGGTGTGTAGGGCTGAGCTCACCCCCTTCTGCCCTCAACTCACCTGGTACTCCTCTGCAAACCCATAGTTGCCGTCTTTCGCATTTTCCCTGACATGGTTAGCAAAGTTTGGAGCCGAGATGTCCCCTGGAAAGCTGTGGTGGGAAGAAAAGGAGAAAAAATTTAGCCTCCTATAATTCTGGAGTCTTGAGATAAAAGAAAAGGTGATTTTGCTAGGCGTGGCGGCGCACTCCTGTAATACCAGCATGTGGGAAGCTGAGACGGGAGGATCGCAGTTTGCAGCCAGCCTCAGCTACTTAGTGAGGCGCTTTGCAACTCAGTGAGACCCTGTTTCAAAACAAAAAATAAAAAATAGAGCTGTTAGTATCACTCGGACATAGAATGGCCCTGGGTTCCATCCCAGTACCGCAAAAGAAAGGAAGGGAGGGAGGGAGAGAGGGAGGGAGGGAGGAAGGGAGGAAGGAAGGAAGGAAGGAAGGAAGGAACCCTCCCTGGAGTTGTTCCTGAGTCCTCTGGGAATTTCATCCCACCCACCATTCTCTTACCCAGGTATGTTGTTTAAATTCTAAAATATTTCTAGAATCTGACTTCCTGGTGTAAACTTGACTGGATTATTACAAATTTCTTCCTGGGTCTCACTGGATCTCACTACTTGTGTCTCTCTGTGTGTGTTTGTGTGTTACTAAGGATTGAACCCAGGGGCATTCTACCTCTGAGTCCCACCTTCAGCCCTATTTTTTTCTTTATTTTGAAACAGGGTCTCACTCAGTTGCAGAGGGTCTCACTAAGTATCCGAGCCTGGTGTGTAACCTGCAATCCTCCTGTCTCAGCCTCCCACGTACTGGGACTACAGGCCACGCCACCATGCCTGCTCTGCTTTTGCTTCTTAGACATGTTGGATTCTGTCACAGTCTATTCAAACCCTCCCCAAACTCCCTTTTCAGAAAGAATCCCAAAGCCCTTACTTTCATCTGCAAGGCTTTACCTGGTCTAGGCCTTCCTGACACCTCTCTGAACTCATTTCCTAACCCCTCCTCCCAATCCCTGTGCAGGCTCAGAGAGGCACAGCGTCCCAACACCCAGCTACAGAGGCCACTGCTTCAGGCCTCCCGCGTGCTGGTCCCTCTGCCTGAGTGATTTCCCCAGAGTGGTGGCCCTTCCTTCCTTCCTTCCTTCCTTCCTTCCTTCCTTCCTTCCTTCCTTCTTTCCCTTCTTCCCTCCAACCTCTCCCTCTCTCCCTCCTTTCTGTATTCATATGAGTATTTTTTCTTTGGTACTGGGTTTCATTTGGGATTAAACCCAGAGGTTTCTACTCCTGAGCTACACCTCCAATCCTATTTTTTTTATTTCAAAAAGGTTCTCACTAAGTTGGTGAGGGTCTTGCTGCCTTTCTTGGGCTGTCCTTGAAACTGCAATCCTCCTGTCTCAGTCTCCCAAGTACCGGGACTGCAGGCATACACCGCCACACCCGGCTCAGCAAACACCCCTTGACTTGAGCTGACAGTGACCCTCTCAGATGCCCCCACCCAGCCCTCTACTCACCTGAACACCAGGTCCTTGGGCGCTGCCTTCGTCTGGTTCCTATTCCTGGGGAAAGGACATTGGGGTGTAAGGCTCAGAGCACCAGGCTGGAACCAGGGCTCCCCACCTCTCCTTGTCTGGCCCCACCCTCCAGGTGGTCAGTCCTGCAGGGAGTCTCACCTCTTCTTCAGGGAGAAAATCAGCAGGGCCACCAGGATGAGGAGCAGGAGGACACCCATAACAGCTCCGGCAATGACCCCTGGGAAAAGCCATTGGGAGCCCCTAGATCCCCGGTCTTGTTGAGCATGTCCCGTCTCTGTCCCCACCTCATGGTGCTCAGAGCCCACAGTGAAGATGCTAGGCAGCGAACAGGAAGGACGACCTTCCCAGCTAAGGCCCAGCCCACCAGCCACTTTCCCTCCCATGGCCTCAGGATCTGACCCTATGCATCTTTTTTTTCTCCCTCTCTCTTTCCTTCCTTCCTTCCTTTAAACTTTTTTTATTCTAAGGAACCCATAGAGCAACCCCAGCCCTTTTTATTTATTTTTAAATTTTGAAACAGGGCCTCACTAACTTGCTGAGACTCACCCCAACCCTGCAATCTTCCTGTCTCAGCCTCCCAGGTACCAATATGTCATTTCTCCTCCTCTTCCTCCTCCTCCTCCTCCTCTTCCTCCTCCTCCTCCTTTTCCTCCTTCTCCTCCTCCACTTCCTCCTTCTGTTCTTCTTCTTCATGAGGATTGAACTCAGGAGCATTCTCCTGAGTTCCCTCCAAGTCTTTTTTATTTTTTATTTTGAAACAAGTTCTCACTGAGTTGCTGAGGCTGGTCTCCAACCTGTGATCCTCCTGTCTCAGCCTCCTAAGTACTAGGATAACAGGTATGTGCCAGGACACCCAGTACAATGCAACATTTTTTTCTTTTTTTCTTTTTCCTTTGGTACTGAGGATTGAAAACAGTGGTATTCTGCCTCTGAGCTACATCCCAACCTATTTTATTTATTATTTTGAAACAAGTGCTTACTAAGCTGCAGAGAGCCTCACTAAGCAGCTGAGGCTGAGTTGAACCTGTGATCCTCCTGTCTCAGCCTCCCAAACTCTGGGATTATAAATGTGCGTCACTACGCCCGGCTGCAAGCATCATTTTCTAAGATGATCTGGTAGCTCTACTCAGTGTCACCCCATTACTTGGCTCACACAGTGGTCCTCACAAGGACAGTGTTGCCTCCTAGAGGACACTGCACTAAGTTTGGAGATGTTTTAATACCTTTTTTTTTTTTTTTTTGAACTAGAGATTGAACCCAGGAGTGTTTTATCTCTGAGCTACATCCACCAGCCTCATTCATTCATTCATTCATTTTTGTGGTACTGGATATTGAACCCAGGGGCATTCTACCTCCAAGCTACATCCCCAGCCATATTTTTATTCTTTTTTTTTTCGTCTGTGTGTGTGGTACCGGAGTTCCTGGAAACCCTTCTACTTCCAGGCTACACTCCCAGACCTATTTTTATACTTTTTTACTTGGAAACAGGGTCTCTTAAGCCCAGTGTGGCTGGCTTCGAACCTGCGCGATCCTCCTGTCTCCGCCTCCCAAGCACGGATATTAAAAGTGTGCACCACCATGACAGGCTATTTTTATTCTTTCTTTGAAACAGAGTCTCACTAGTTGCGGAGGGCCTTACTAAGTAGCTGGGGCTGGCTGAGAACATGCCATCCTCCTGTCTCAGCCTCCCAAGTACTGGGATTACAAGTGTGTGCCGCCTTGCCTGGCCCCTATTTTATTTTGAAACAGGCTTTCACTAAGTTGCTGGGGGTCTCACTAAATTGCTGATTTCAAACCTGTGATCCTGCACTAGGCGTGGTGGCGCACGCTTGTAATCCCCGCCCTTGGGAGGCGGAGACAGGAGGATCTCACAAGCTTCGAACCTGTTTCCAAATAAAAATAATATAAAATAGGCCTGAGAGTGTAGCCCGGAGGTAGAAGGGCTTCCAGAAACCCCAGTACCACAAACAAAACAAAACAAACAAACCTGTGATCCTCCTGTCTCAGCCTCCCAAGTCCTGAGATTATAGGCATATACCACAATGCCTAGCTGATTTCATTTGTAATGAAATGGCCAGGACAGACAAATCTAGACTCGAGATAGAAAGTAGATTAGAAATAGAAATCTACAGAGATGGAAATTACAAGTTGTCTAGGGCAGACAGTAGAGAATGGAGAATTAAGGATAACTAAGGAAACGCCGAGTGTGGTAGTGCACGCTTGTAATCCCTGGGCTTGGGAGGCAGACAGGAGGATCACACAGGTTCAAAGCCAATCTCAATGGCTTAAGAGATCCTGTGTGGAGCCCGGAGGTAGAAGGGTTCCATCCCCAGTACCACCAAAAAAAAAAAAAAAAAAAAAAAAAAAAACTAAAAGAGTGAATTTTCTTTTCTTTCTCAGGTAATGAAAATGTTCTAAGATAGATCATGATAGCTGGGCATGATGGTGCAGGCCTGTAATCCCAGTACTTAGGAGGCTGAAACAGGAGGATTGTAGACTTGATGACAGCCTCAGCAAGTAGTGAGACTCCCATTAACCTAGTGAGAACCTGTTTCAAATAAAAAATTAAATTAAATAAGATGGTCTGGGAGTGTAGCTCAGAAGTAGAATGCCCCTGGCTCAATAGCTCAGTACCCAGTTACACACACACGTGCGCGCGTGCGCACACACACACACAACTAAATTTTAAAACAAGGGCTGAGTATGTAGCTCAGCAGTAAAATGCCCCTGAGTTCAATCCCCAATAACAAAAAGAAAAAAAAAAAAGAGGGGGAGACGAGGGAAGGAAAAGAGGAAAAGAGGAAGGAAGGAAAGAAACAGGAAAAATAGAAAAATGGAAGACAGAAGAAAGAAAAGAAGAAAGGAAGGAGAAATCAAGAGGCAAAAGACAAGGAGCCCAGGGCCTCCCTCTCCACACAGTCTGGTGGGTCACCTCCTCTCTGCACATGGTCCCACTCGCCTGCACTCTCCGTGTGGCAGGTCACAGAGGCAGGCTGGGCCTTCAATCCATTGCAAACAGTTGTGACGGTGGCTGGGTAGGACCCAGCAGGCCCCAGTCCAGACACAGACACGCCCTTCCCACAGGAAGAACTGTCCTGGGAGCTCCGCTGCCCTCCCACCTCCATCTCAAAGGCCTCATAGCCCCCGGAGGGGCAGGACCAGGTCAGGAGGACCCCGTAGCCTGCTGAGATGCTGACACAGGAGATGATGGAGGCAGAGTCTGGAGCTGGTAAAGGGAACAAAAGAAGTCAGCAAGAACCACCCATGGCGGCTTTCACTCCCAAACCCACCTTGTCATGTTGGTTCTCTGAAAACTGGCCCATAGCTTCCCCCTAGACTCAAAAACTCATCTTCTCTCATTGTCTTTCTTCTCAAATGGACACATTCTCAAATATCATGAGGCCTTGAACTCTGCATTGCTGCAGCTTATGACCTCTTGACCCCATGGCATGATGGGATCTGTAGCCCTCTCACCTCTCCCGGCCCTAGAGGATGATCCATGCCCAACCCACCAAGTAGAGGGAGGAGGGACATCTCACCTGTGGACGCTGTAAGGATCTGTGTGGAACTGGATACATCATTCATCTCTGCCCACACGCTGAAGTTATATAAAGTGCCAGGTTCAAGGGCCCCCACGATGTACCACGTCTCACTGGTCTTGTCTGTTGAGTTGGCCCAGCCTCCTGTGGGGTCTTCCTCGCTCTGGCCATGTTCCTCACTGGCCCACTGGACCCAGTAGGTGTAGAGCTGAGAGTGGGGGTCTGCAGGGGCCTCCCAGCTCAGGGTGACAAAGTTGTTGGTTTGATTTTCCTTCTTTAGCTGTCTGACCTCACTGGGAGCTGAGAAGGGAGGACAGAGCCCTAAGGGAGTGGGTCCTCAAGGAACAGCCTCCCTGGGCTGCTCACCTCCCTCTGTAGCTAAGCTGAACTGTGCCACTTACTATGACTCTATGTCTGAGGAGGGTGGCCCACAGCAAAAGCCTAGAAGTCAAGTCCTGGGGAGAATCTAGACTCCTCCTGTATCCTGGTTACAGACCTGGGTCTCACCCATCACCTTCCTGTTCCCCACAAATAGACCCAAATCCCCTCAAACTACAATTCCCATGAGGCCTTGGACCCTCTACATTGCTACAGCTTATGACCTCTTGACCCCATGGCATGATGGGATCTGTAGCCCTCTCACCTCTCCAGGCCCTAGAGATCTGACCCATGTCCAACCCACCAAGTAGAGGGAGGAGGGACATCTCACCTGTGGACGCTGTAAGGATCTGTGTGGAGCTGGATACATCATTCATCTCTGCCCACACGCTGAAGTTATATAAAGTGCCAGGTTCAAGGGCCCCCACGATGTACCACGTCTCACTGGTACTGCCTGTCGAGTTGGCCCAGCCTCCTGTGGGGTCTTCCTCGCTCTGGCCATGTTCCTCGCTGTCCCTCTGGACCCAGTAGGTGTAGAGCTGAGAGTGGGGGTCTGCAGGGGCCTCCCAGCTGAGGGTGACAGAGTTGTTGGTTTGATTTTCCTTCTTTAGCTGTCTGACCTCACTGGGAGCTGAGAAGGGAGGACAGAGCCCTAAGGGAGTGGGTCCTCAAGGAACAGCCTCCCTGGGCTGCTCACCTCCCTCTGTAGCCAGCTGAACTGTGCCAGTTACCATGACTCTATGTCTGAGGGGGGTGGCCCACAGCAAAAAGCCTAGGGGCCAAGTCCTGGGGGAAGCTGTACACACCCTGTATCCTGGTTACAGACCTGGGTCTCACCCATCAACATCCTGTTCCCCACAGATGGACCCAAATCCCCTCAAACTACAATTCCCATGGGGCCTTGGACTCTGCATTGCTGCAGCTTATGGAATCCCCCGGGATGGTGGGATTGGAGGTCCACTCACCTCTCATGGCCCTCAAAATCGGACCCTCTCTAACTGCTTCTCCTATGGCCATCCAGGGGCAGGTCCTTTCTCACTCCTAGACATTCCAAGATTTTAGAGAATTCTGCCAACTTTAGTCATCTTAGGCCATAGGGCCAAGAATTAAAGGCTCCCAAGTTGCACTCAACAAGTGTGAACCAAATCTCTGGTGGGTGATTTTGTTTTTGTTTTTGTAGCACTAGGGATTGAACTCACAGGAATTATACCTCTGATCTACGTCTCCAGCCCTATTTTATTTTTTATTTTGAACAAAACTGAGATCCTAGCCGGGCGTGGTGGCGCACGCTTGTAATCCCCGCACTTGGGAGGCTGAGACAGGAGGATCGCATGGGTTCGAAGCCAGCCTTAGCTACTTAGTGAGGCTTTTAGCAACTTAGTGAGACCCTGTTTCCAAATAAAATATTTAAAAAAAGGTCTGGGAGTATAGCCTGGAGGTAGAAAGCCTCTGGGTTCCACCCCCAGTACCACACACACACACACACACACACACACACACACACACACACACAAAACTGAGACCCTGACATCTCAGTCTCCCAAGTGCTGGGATGGCAGGTGGGTACCACCACATCCGGCTTCTGGAGAAATTTTCCTTCTCTTCATACTTGAGACTCACTATGGGTCCCCTGAGAGGGGAGATCCCACAGCAATTCATGGAAACACTTGACCAATCCAGGAAGGCTCCAGGAAGCAGATATTTAATCTGATCTTGAAGAATACACCCAAGCAGAGTGTGATAGCATATGCCTGTGATCCCAGCACTTGAGAGGCTGAGACAAGAAGATTGGAGGTTCAAGGCCAGCCTCCACAATTTAGCAAGACCCTGTTTCAAAATCAAATATAGGCCGGGCGTGGTGGGGCACGCTTGTAATCCCCACGCTTGGGAGGCGGAGACAGGAGGATCGCGCAGGTTCGAAGCCAGCCACACTGGCATAAGAGACCCTGTTTCAAAAATATAAAATAGGTCTGGGAGTGTAGCCCGGAGGAAGAAGGGCTTCCAGGAACCCCAGTACCACCAAAAAAAAAAAAAATCAAATATAGGCCAGGTGTGCTGGCACAGGCTTATAATCTCAGTGTTTGGGAGGCTGAGACAGGAGGGTCCCAGGTCAAGGCCAGTCTTGGCAACTTAGGGAGGTTCTCAGCAACATAGTGAGATCCTGTGTCCAATAAGAATTTAAATCAGGCTGCGGTATAGTTTAGAATTAGAATGCCTCTGGGTTTACTACTCAGTACCAAAAGAAAGTAAAAATAAAAAATAGAAACACCTGGAGGTATAGATCAAAGGTAAAGATTCCCTGTGTTCAACCCCCAACACCAAGCACACATAAAAAAGTAAAAATAAAAAATATAAAGACCTAGAGTTATATCGTGAAGGGAGAATTCCCCCAGGCTCAATCCTCGGTACTACAAAAAAAGGTGGAGGAGGAAAAGGAAGAAGAAGAGAAGGAGGGGAAAAAAGAAGGAAGAAGCCGGGCGTGGTGGCGCACGCTTGTAATCCCCGCGCTTGGGAGGCAAAGACAGGAGGATCGCGCAGGTTCGAAGCCAGCCGTGCGCGTTGGCTTAGGAGACCCTGTTTCTAAACAAAAATGTAAAAATAGGTCTGGGAGTGTAGCCCGGAGGTAGAAGGGCTTCCAGGAACCCCAGTACCACCAAAAAAAAAAAAAAAAAAAGGAAGGAAGAAGAGCAAGAGGAGGAGAATAAAAAAGGAGAAAAGGGAGGAGGAGGGAGGAAAAGGAGAAAGAGGAGGGAAGGGCAGGTAGAAAGGAGGCCAAAGAGGGCCCCACTCACCTGTGGCAGCGCTCAGAGTCTCTGGGGAGCTGTGAACCCCATTCTTCTCCACCCACACCCAAAAGTCATACAAGGATCCTGGCTTCAGTCCATCCACAGTGATGCTGGTGTCTGCCGTGCTTAGGGTCTCATTTTTCCCATCCCCTGTGTACTGGACCCAGTAGGTGAGGGTCTGTGCGTCTGCGTCCTGGGGGGCCTCCCAGCGCAGGGTGATGGAGCTGGTGTTCTGAGCTTCCACTCTCAGGTTTGTGACTGGGTTGGGAGCTGAAAATAGGGTCAGGAGGGGAAATCAGTTACAGATTCTGCTGTATTCTTCCCCTTTTTTTTCTTTTTTTTTTGTTGCAGTAATAAGGATGGAACCCAGAGGTATTTTACCTCCAAGCTACACCCCCAACCCTATATTTGAACTCTTATTTTGTATCAGGGTCTCACTGAGTGACAAGGGGCCTCACTAAATGGCTAACGCTGTCCTTCAACCTGAGATCCTCCTGTCTCAGATTCCAAACGCTGGAATTACAAGTGTGCTCCCCGGCGCCCAGCTTTACATCTTTTGTTTTTTACATTTTTTCTTGGTACTGAAGGTAGAACCCAGAGGCATTTTTATCTCCAAGAAGCGCCCCAGCCCTATTTTATTTTTATTGGAAACAATGTCTCACTAGGTTGATGACAGTCTCACCCATTGGTTGCTGAGGATGTTAGCCTTCTGTGTCAGCCTCCCGAGTACTGGGGTTACAAGCACGTGCCACCTCACTCAGCCCTGATCTTTTTTATTTAGAAACAGCGTCTCAGCCAGGTATGGTGGCACAGAAGTGTACTTGATTTGGGAGGCTGAGACAGGTGGATCACAGGTTAAAGGACAGACTCAGCAACTTAGCGAGGCCCTCGACACCTTAGCGAAACCCTGATTCAAAACAATAAAATGAAAATAGGACCTGGAGAATGTTATGCTAAGTGAGATTATGTGAGAATACCACTGCCAATCTCCAACCAAGTATGGAGGGGGCCGTGGGAGAACTCACCAAGTGCTGCGTGCACATAGAACCCTTCACTCTGCACCAATTACTGCTTGAGACGACAGTGCACCAATAAATTACACGTGTGTGTGTGTGTGGTGAGGGTAGAACCCAGGGGCTTTTCTCCCTCCAGGCTATACTCCCACACTTATTTTATACTTTATTTGGAAACAGGGTCTCACTAAGCTGCTGAGAGCCTCACTAAGTAGCTGCGGCTGGCTTCGAACCTGTGCATCCTCCATCTCAGCTTCCCAAGTGCTGGGATCACAAGCGTGTGCCACCACGCCTGGCTTAAAAGTAGATTTTTTAAAAAGAGAGAGAAGCTGGGCGTGGTGGCACATGCTTGTAATCCCAGCATTTGGGAGGCTGAGACAGGAGGATCGCACAGGTTCAAAGCCAGCCGCAGCTACTTAGTGAGGCCCTTTGCAACTTAGTGAGACCCTGTTTCAAAATAAAGAATAAAAAATAGGGCTGGAGGTATAGCTCAGAGAAACAATGCCCCTTGGACCATCCCCAGTACTGAATAAGTAAATAAATAAATAAGTAAATAAATAAATAAGTAAATAAATAAATATCTAAAAAAAGAGAGAGACAGAGGTATAGAGAATGTGCTGGTATTTTAGGACACAGAAGTATAACACAGTCAATCCAGGAAGGCTCCAGAAAGCAGATAGTTCATCTGATTTTGAAGAATACACCCAAGCAGAGTATGGTAGCATATGCCTGTAATCTCAAACTTGGGATGCTGAGACAGTAAGATCGCAAGTTCAAGGCCAGCCTCCACAACTTAGACCCTGTTTCAAAATAAGAATAGGCCTGGTATGCTGGCACATCCTTATAATCTCAGTACTTGGGAGGCTGAAACAGGAGGATCGCAGGTTCAAAGCCAGTGTTGGCAACTTAGTGAGGCTCTCAGCGACTTAGTGAGACCCTGTTTACAAATAAAAACCAAAATCAAGCTGGGTGTAGTTTAGAAGTAGAATGCCTCTGGGTTCAATACTCAGCATGAAAAATAAAGTCAAAATGAAAAACAAAATTGCCTGGAGGCATAGATTAAAAGTCTAGTGTCCTGGGTTTAATCTCTAGTACTAAACACACATAAAAGAGAGTAGAAATAAAAAATAAAAAGAATTAGGTTATAGTTTCAGGGTAGAATGCCTTCAGGCTCAATCTTTAGTACCACAAAAAAGAGGTAGAGGAGGGAAAGGAAGAGGAGGAGGAGATGAGAAGGAAGAAGAAGGAGAATGAGGAAGAGGAGGATGGAGAAAAGGAAGAGGAAAAGACAGATAGGAGGGAGGACAACGAGGGCCCCACTCACCTGTGGCAGCGCTCAGAGTCTCTGGGGAGCTGTGAACCCCATTCTTCTCCACCCACACCCAAAAGTCATACAAGGATCCTGGCTTCAGTCCATCCACAGTGATGCTGGTGTCTGCCGTGCTTAGGGTCTCATTTTTCCCATCCCCTGTGTACTGGACCCAGTAGGTGAGGGTCTGTGCGTCTGCGTCCTGGGGGGCCTCCCAGCGCAGGGTGATGGAGCTGGTGTTCTGAGCTTCCACTCTCAGGTTTGTGACTGGGTTGGGGGCTAAAAGTAGGGTCAGGAGGAGAAATCAGTTACAGATTCTACTGTTGATATACTTTTTTTTCTTTTTTTCTTTTTTTTTTTTTTTTTCAGTAATAAGGATGGAACCCAGAGGTATTCTAAAACCAAGCTACACCCCCAGCTCTATATTTTAACTCTTTATTTGAAGCAGGGTCTCACTGCGTGGCAAGGGGCCTCACTAAGTAGCTGACGCTGTCCTTCAACCTGAGATCTTCCTGTCTCAGATTTTCAAACCCTGGGATTACAAGCATGGGCCCCGACGTCCAGCCTTACATCTTTTGGTTTTTTTTACTTTTTTTTTTTTTTGTTACTGAAGAGATTGAACCCCAGAGGCATTTTTATCTCCAAGAAGCGCCCCAGCCCTATTTTATTTTTATTGGAAACAATGTCTCACTAGGTTGATGACAGTCTCACTCATTGGTTGCTGAGGATGTTAGCCTTCTGTGTCAGCCTCCCGAGTACTGGGGTTACAAGCGCGTGCCACCTCACTCAGCCCTGATCTTTTTTATTTAGAAACAGCGTCTCAGCCAGGTATGGTGGCACAGAAGTGTACTTGATTTGGGAGGCTGAGACAGGTGGATCACAGGTTAAAGGACAGACTCAGCAACTTAGGAGGCCCTCGACAACTTAGTGAGACCCCGATTCAAAACAATAAAATGAAAATAGGACCTGGAGAATGTTATGCTAAGTGAGATTATGTGAGAATATCACTGCCAATCTCCAACCAATATGGAGGTGGCTGTGGGGAGCTTGCCAAGTGCTGTGTGAATATATATGGTTCACTGTGTACTAATTACTGCCTGTGACAACAGTGCACCAATAAAATAATACATATTTTTTTACAGTACTGGTGATGGGACCCAGAAGCATTCTACCTTCGAGCTCCACCCCCAGCCCTACTATTTATTCTTTATTTTGAAACAGGGTCTCACAAAGTTGCAGAGGACCTCACTAAGTGCTTATGCTGGCCGCAAACCCAGATCCTCCCTTCTCAGCCTCCCAAGCACTGGGATTACAAGCATGGGCCACCAAGCCCTACTATAAAAGTAGATTTTTTTTTGTGTGTGTGTGGTACTGGGGGTGGAACCCAGAGGCTTTCTACCTCCAGGCTATACTCCTGGACCTTTTTTATACATTATTTGGAAACAGGGTCTCACTACGTTGCTGAGAGCCTCACTAAGTAGCTGAGGCTGGCCTCGAACCTGTGCAATCCTCCTGTCTCAGCCTTGCAAGCGCGGGGATTACAAGTGTGCACCACCACGCCCGGCTAAAAAGTAGATTTTTAAATAAAAAGAGTGTGGGAGAGGAAGAGGAAGAGAAAATATTCTGGGATTTAAGGACACAGAAGTATAATTCAGAGCAGAGCCAATCCAGGAAGGCTTCAGAAAGCAAATATTTAATCAATCTGACCTTGAAGAATACACCCAAGCAGAGTACGGTGGCACATGCCTGTAATCTCAACACTTTGGAGGCTGAGACAGGAAGATTGGAAGATCAAGGCCAGCCTCCACAATGTAGCACGATCATGTTTCATAGTAAAATAGAGGTCAGGTGTGGTGGCACACGCTTATAATCCCAGTACTTGGAAGACTGAGACAGGAGGACCCCAGGTTCAAAGCCAGCCTTGGCAACCTAGTAGGCTCTCAGCAGCATAGTAAGAGGCTGTTTTCAATAAGAAATAAAATCAAGCTGGGGTGCAGCTTAGAAGTAAAATGTCTCAGCCAGGCATGTTGGCACACACCTGTAATCCCAGTACTTGGGAGGCTGAGACAGGAGGATCGTGTGTGCAGGTTCTAAGCCAGCTTCAGATACTTAGTGAGGCTCTCAGAAACATAGTGAGGCCCTGTTTCCAAATAAAATATATAATTGGTCTGGAAGTGTAGCTCAGCTCAGAGGTAGAAAGCCCCTTGGGTCCATCCCTAGTACCACGAAGAAAAGAAAAAAAAAAGAAGTAAATTGTCTTGAGTTTCAATCCTCAGTAACAAAAATGTAAAAAAAAAATATATATATAGAAAGGCCTGGAGGTGTAGATCAAAGGCATTATCCCTGCATTCAATCCCCAGTAACACACACACACACACACACACACACACACAAATGTAAAAATATAAAGGCCTGATCCAGGTGTGATGGCCCACACTTGTAATCCCAGTACTTGGGAGGCTGAGACAGGAGGATCACAGGTTTGAGGACAGCCTCAGCACCTATAAGATTCTCATCAACCTAGTGAGACCTTGTTTCAATTTAAAATATAAGACCGGTGTGATGGCGCACACTTGTACTCCCAGCATTCAGGAGGCTGAGACCAGGGGATCGCAGTTCACAGACAGCCTCAGCTACTTAGTGAGGCCCTCTGTAACTCAGTGAGACCGTGTTTCAAAATAAAGAATAAAAAGTATGGTAGGAGGCATAGCTCAGAGGTCAAATGCCCCTAGATTCCATTCCCAGGCCCGAAAAAAAAAATTTTTTTTTTTAAATAAGGGCTGGGGTAGGTGTAGTACAGAGGTAGAATACCCCTGTGCTCAATCCCCAGTACCATAAAAACAAACAAACAAACAAACAAACAAACAAAAATAAAATATAAATATCTGGGCTGTAGCTTTGAAGTAGAATGTACCCAGGTTCAATCCTCATTATCATGAGGAGGAGGGAAGAGGAGAAAAGAGGAAGGAGGAGGAGGAAGGAAGAAGGTAGAAGGAGGAGGAGGAAAAGGAAGAGTAAGAGGGAAGGGCGGGTAGGGGAGGACAATGAGGGCCCCGCTCACCTGTGGCAGCGCTCAGAGTCTCTGGGGAGCTGTGAACCCCATTCTTCTCCACCCACACCCAAAAGTCATACAAGGATCCTGGCTTCAGTCCATCCACAGTGACGCTGGTGTCTGCCGTGCTTAGGGTCTCATTGATCCCATCCCCTGTGCACTGGACCCAGTAGGTGAGGTTCTGTGAGTTTGCGTCCAGGGGGGCCTCCCAGCGCAGGGTGATGGAGCTGGTGTTCTGAGCTTCCGCTCTCAGGTTTGTGACTGGGTTGGGGGCTGAAAATAGGGTCAGGAGGAGAAATCAGTTGTAGTTTCTGGTGCCCATATTTTCCAGCCTTCCTCAACCCCAGGACCTGGCAGGTGGAGGTAGGGCTATTCAAGCCTATGTTTGCAATACAGCAGCACAGTTCCATGCAACTGTTGAGCTCAGCTCCTATAACGTGTATTTCCAATTCAGAAGAGAGTGAGATACCCACTGAGGGTGAAGCATCGGTGTGAGATTAAGGGTGCCGAGCCTCATGGATCCTCTGATATGGGCTGAAGCTGAAGATGACCCTGTTTTTTTCTGTTAAGCTACATAAAACATCTCATGTTGGTTGATTTCGCTTGCATCTTTTTTCCCGTTATTTTGATGTGGCTCATAGATAATGTGCGCTGGTACTGGGAAATGACTTCAAACTGTATTTGAAAATAGCTTTAGTATTAATTTCCAAAATATAGACAGCAGACAGGCTAATTCCCCAAAGATGTGGGAGGATGGCACAGGCCTTCAAAGAGGGCAGATACCATGAGATCCCTGACTTCGATAATCAAGTAACACATTTTGGGGTCTTAAAGATTTGAGCTTACACCTACAGGAAGAAGACATTTGGTCAGATGGGATGTAAGATAGTGAGCCCTCACATCAAAAGGCTTGCCCCAGAGAAGGGCAGATCTAGTCAGGTCAGGAGGACTATTGGTTAAGCAAAGATGGGAGGTAAAATACTTTATAAAAACTGTTCTATATCCAAAAACTTCAGTGACTTATTTTCAAGCCACTCCACTATCACCTCTCTCTCTCTCTCTCTCTCCCTCTCTCTCTCTCTCTCTCCCTCCCTCTCTCTCTCCTATCTCTCTCTCTTCCTCTCTCTCTCTCTCTCTCTCTCCCTCTCTCTCTCTCTCTCTGTTTCTCTCTCTCTCTCTCTCTCTCTCTCTCTCTCTCTCTCTCTCGGATGTAGTGCTTTAATGGTCTGTCCCTTATTTCTGCCTTTGTAATAATAAAATCACTTAAGCTTACAGCAGAAGAGTTTTGGCTATTCTTTTCTAAAATAACTAAGAACAAGAACCCACGGCTACATCTCACACCGTAACCTAATGGAAATGTACATATGTGGCTTCCATTATATTTCTGTTAGATCACAGAACCTACCACATTCTCCAATAAGTTTTCCACATTTCCACCTTCCTTTAATAAAGAGAGAAAACAGTGTCTGCCTCTCACCTACTGTGACATTGAGAGTCTCCCTGAGCTGTACTGCCTCCATCTTTCTCTACCCACACAAAAAAATTTATATGAATATCCAGGATCAAGACCATCAACTATGACCCGGTGCCTGTTGTGGTGTGTGTGTGTGTGTGTGTGTGTGTGTGTGTGTGTGTGTGTGCGCGAGCACACATGATGTTGGGGATTGAACCAGGGGCAATCAACCTATAAGCTACAACCCCAGCCTGATTTTATTTTTTTCTTTGGAAACAGGATCTTGCTAGGTTGCTGAGAGCCTTACTAAGTTGCTGAGGCTGATTTGAACCTGTGATGCTCCTGTCTCCTCCTCCCATGTACTGAGATTTCAGGCTAGTTCTCATTTTCCCCACCATCTGCAGCCCCCTGGACCCAGTAGGCAAAGTTCTGTGCATCTGGGCCCCTGGGGACCGCCTAACACAGGGTGATGGAGCTGCTGGTCTGAGCAATCACTCTGAGGCTTATCACTGAGAATTGGATGGAAGGCCCTGTGTAAACACAGAATAGATCATTATTGTCCCTCTCACTACCCTGACCTCTTGTCTAAGTCCAGGAACAACCCCTGTTCATAGGCCCTCCCAAGGACAGCCAAAGCCTCCCTGATTGAGGTCCCATCCTGTGTGGACACGAGTGCAGGGGAATCACTTACCAGCTGTGCTGGGCCCTATCCAGCTGCACAGGATCTGCAGAGAGCCAGGGAAGCAGCAATTAGACCCAGCCACCCCTGCCGGGACCCAGGTGAGAGACTGCAGGGCCAGTGGGGAGCTCAGTAAACTCCCTCTCTCCTCCCACCCCCATGAGTCACCTTTCTTTATTTTTTATCTTTTCTTTCTTTCTTTCTTTCTTTCTTTCTTTCTTTCTTTCTTTCTTTCTTTCATACTGGGTCTACACCCCCAGCCCTATCTTTTTTTTTTTTTTTTGGTACTGGGGTTCTTGGAAGCCCTTCTACTGCTGGGCTACACTCCCAGACCTCCAGAAAAAATTTTTTGTAAAAAATACAAAAAATTTTATATTTTTAAATTTGGAAACAGGGTCTCTTAAGCCAGCGAGGCTGACTCCAAACCAGCGTGATCCAGGTTCGAAGCCAGCCAAGCTGGCTTAAGAAACCCTGTTTCCAAAAATAAAATATAAAATAGGTCTGGGAGTGTAGCCCGGAGGTAGAAGGGCTTCCAGGAACCCCAGTACCACCAAAAGAAAAACAACAACAACAACAACAAAAAAACTAACCAGTGCGATCCTCCTGTCTCCACCTCCCAAACGCGGGGATTACAAGCGTGTGCCACCACACCTGGCCCCAGCCCTATCTTTTTATTCTTTATTTTGAAACAGGGTCTCACTGAGTTGCAAAGGGCCTCACTAAGTAACCGAGGCTGTCCTCGAACCACAATTCTCCTGTCTCAGTCTCCCAAATGCAGGAATGACAAGCCTGTGTCATCATGCCTGGCTCATGAGTCACTTTTCTGACAGAGAAGTGCAGGAGTAAATTTTTAAGAGGTTACCCCGACATCCTTGTTTTTCAGGCAGGGTGAAGATATACTACGGCAGGGCGGGGCTCCACAGACATGGAGCTGAGGTTAGTTCTACCATAGGTCAGGAGATAAACCCAATGGTTTCACTTTCTAGAAAATACAGCCTTGGAAGACTGGGGGCAGGGAAGCGATCAACTAACTAGGGAGATAAAGAAGAAGGGACACTGGAATCTGGAGACCACACAGCACGGTCTGAGGGAGGAGGGCTGGGCCTGGACCCCTGTGTCTGAGCGAGGGAGGGGCTGGGCCTGGACCCCTGGGTCTGAGCGAGGGAGGGGCTGGGCCTGGACCCCTGGGTCTGAGTGAGGGAGGGGCTGGGCCTGGACCCCTGGGTCTGAGGGAGGAGGGCTGGACCCTGTGGTCTGAGGAGCAGCAGCCTGATCTTGGGTCCGTCTTAGCCCATCTGTGCTTCTTCTAGGCCAGCGTCCATGGTCCCTGCAGTCTGGATTTCTCCCCAGTTTTCTGGTCCTGGAAGCCTCCTTCACCAGGTGGTAGTCAGCCCCTGTTTCCTCTCCTCCTGGCTCAGGGGCCCAGCTCCCTGGCCCTCCAAAAGTGGGGCTGACCTGTGCCTCCCTTGGGACCCGCCTCTTCCTGGGTAGTGAGGACTTACCAGTAGCAGCAAGCTGCCCCAGGCCCCACGGCCCCCGTCAGCCCTGGCCATTTGTTCACACACGGGAAGGACACAGGAGTCCCAGGCTTGCTCTTCCACCTGCTGGACTTTCAACTTGAGAATTTCCCCTTTCCCAGCCCATTGGTGAGGCCAGAGACTGGGCAGGGAGGGAGGAGGAGGAAGCAGAGGCCAGAGCACAGGAGCTCAGCTCTCTGCCCTGCCCTGTGTCACACCTCCTACCTCACCTCTGCTCTGGGCCTGACTCAGGACACTCCTGGCCTCTCTCCCACCCCGCCTGGAGCCCTGAGCCCCCAGGTCAGCACACTGGGTCCCACGAAATCTCCCCTTCCACACAGCTGCAGTAACCGTAATAGGCACTGCTTCTGGCTGTCCTACAGATGCACCAAGCAGAACCCCGGGCTCAGGGCAGAGAGAGCTGAGAGGAAGATTGATTCCCAGTGGGAAGTGGGGTGCACCTGTAATCCCAGTATGTGGGAGGCTGAAATAGGAAGATCATAGGTTCACTGCCAGCCTCAGCAACTTAGACCCTGTTTCAAAAAATTAATTAATTAAAATAGGGCTGGTGTAGCTCAGAGACAGAATGACCCTGAATTCAATCCCCAGTGCTATAAACAATATTTTGCAGTTCTGTGGATTGAACACAGAAGCTTGTGCATGCTAGGCACATCATGAACATTTTGTGTGAGGAAGGGGGGGAGAATACTGAGAACGGAATGGAAGCCCTGGGCATTCTACCTCCAAACTATGCCCTCAGCACTATTTTAATTGTGTGTGTGTGTGTGTGTGTGTGTGTGTGTGTGTGTGTGTGTGTGTGTTACTGGGTATTGAACCTGGGCATTTTACCTCCAAGCTATACTCCAGCTCTATTTTCTTTTTATTTTGAAACAGGGTCTCACTAGGTTGATGAGAGTCTCACTACTTGCTGAGACTGTCCTTGAATCTGCAGTCTTCCTGACCCAGACTCCCAAGTACTGGGATGAGGGTTACCATACCCAGCTTGAATATTTTTTAAGTGTATAGTTTGGTGACATTAACGATAGTCACATTGTTGTGTAATCATTACCAACATCCATCTCCAGAACTTTCTCATCTTGTAAAACTGAAACACCCTGCACCCATTAAACAATAGCCCCCTCTTCTCCCTGCCTTCCAACTCCTGGCCACCACCATTTGTCTGTCTCTATGACTTTTCGTTTGTTTGTTTCTCTAATTTTTGACTATTCTAGGTACCTGGCACAAGTGTCAATCATCTAATATTCGCCTTTATATCATGGGTTTATTTCATTTCATATGATGTCCTCAGGGTTCATCCATGTTATGGCTTGTGTCATAATTCTGGCCTTGTCGTAAACCTATGTTACATCAATAGATGTTTGGGTTACTTCCCTCTGTAGGCTACTGTAAATACTCTGAAAACAGGGTGCATCAACAGCCTTTCTGGCCCGAGCCTGGGTGGAATGACTTTCTGGTGCCTGGAAAGAATCCTGCCAGGCTTTCACCTGAGTCTCCTGGATGAGGTGCACCTCACAAGTCAGAGCCTTCTGCTGAACACTGGGGCAGGGGGGGTATCAAGGGAGTCAGAGGACAGGAAAGGGACACATGGGACGGCACCTGTCTGGACACTCTATCTCCCAGATGTGCACATCCCATGGGGGGCAAACGCCCCTGCCCTCTTTTTAGCCAAGGGACAGCCAGTAACCAGGTTCTGCTGACTGAACCCCACGTGCACTCCTGTACAAAGTCCAGTGTGGTAGAGTTGTGTCAGCAGATGCCTTGGAATTAGGGGGCAGAGGTCCTCAAGCTGCATCAGCCCCAGCCAGGCAGCTGAAGGCCTTTCTATAGAACCACTGACCTCTGCTCCTGATCCTTCAAGCCAATATCCCCCGACCACCATGTCCTTCCTTGACCTCCTCATCCCACAGAAGAGCAGTGTGGGCCCCTGAGAAGCTGATGCCAACTAGGGGCAATTTCTGCAGAAAACCCCAGGATATCTGAAAGTTCACAGACCATTTGAAGGCCACTCTTATACCCCCCAGGTCTGCACACTACAGGTAAAGACCCAAAGAGTCAGCCCCAAAGATCACCGTGATCATGACTTCTCTCAAAGGTAAGAGAATTCCTTTATAGTAGAGCCAACTAGCAGACATCCCCTGAACTAGGTTCAGGGTTAACATCAGTCAGGAGCTGGGCGTGGTGGCGCACGCTTGTAATCCCGGTACTTGGGAGGCTGAGACAGGAGGATGGCGCAGGTTCGAAGCCAGCCTCAGCTACTTAGTGAGGCTCTCAGCAACTTAGTGAGACCTTGTTTCCAAATAAAATATAAAATAGGTCTGGGAGTACAGCCTGGAGGTAGAAAGCCCCTGGGTTCCATCTCCAGTATCACAAAAAATAATTTTAAAAAAAGCTAATATGGGATTTGTTAAAAAAAAAAAAAGCTACTAAGTAACAGGTCAGACTGAGAGCGCCTGTCTCCTGTGTGGTGATTCCCTGAAAGTTCTTGCCAAAAGTGCAGAGCTGGGGCTGGGGTGCAACTCAGTAGCAGAATGCTGACCTAGCATTCATGAAGCCCTAGGTTCAACCCCCAGCACTTCAAAGTCATTATTATTGTTTTAAAGATTCAGAAAACGGGGCCGGGATGTAGCTCAGTGGCAAAGTGCCTGCTTTGCAGGTGTGGTGCTCTGGGTTCGATCCCCGGTTCCAAAAAAGACAAAAAAAGAACCCCTTTAAATATTCAGAAAATTTTATTTTAATTCTACTTCTGAGCTGCACCTTCAGCCCCCCCCCTTTTTTTTTCAAACTCCTTATTTTAAAAGCAGAGCTGAATCATATCATCATATCATGAAGAAAACATCCAGGTCCAGGCTCAGGGATGCTCTGTAATAGCAGAGACTGGGAGGTTTCAAAACTGTCAGCATGTTGTTGGAAACTGTGGTGCACGCCTGTAATCTCAGTACTTGGGAGACTGAGACAGGAGGATCTTGGGTTCAAGGCCATTCTCAATAACTTAGCAAGGCCAGCCACAGCTATTTATTTATTTATGTGTGTGGTACTGGGGATAGAACATTCTACCTCTGAGCTACATCTCCAGCTCTATTTTTTCTTTATTTCAAAACAGGTTCTCACTAAACTGCAGAGGGCCTCACTAAGTAGCCGAGGCTGGCTGTGAACCCATGATCTTCCTGTTTGAACCTGAAATGTTACATCCCTGCAGAGGGCAGCGGCAGGAGGTCCCTGTTGAAGGAGATTCATGCTGAGTATCACCAGATAAGTTAGTGTCTCCCACAGAGTCTTAAAGTGGCTCAGGAATGGGAGGGAGGGGAAAATAGTAGAAAAGAGGGGAGAGGGGAAAAGGGAAAAAATAAGTATGTTTACATTTGTATGTTGTAATATTGGGAACTATTACGGGGCACCTGTTGGGCTCTGGAACTGTAACGGTGAGATGTAGCCACACGTTCTTATTCTGAGCTATTTGTAGAAAAGAACAGCTCAAACTCTATTACTGTAAGCTTAAGCGATTTTATTATTACAAAGACGGAAAGATAAAAACAGATAGTACACCCCAAAAGGGGGGAGTGTAGGTGAGTGACTTGAAAATAAATCACTAAAGTCTTTTGGATACAGAACAGTTTTATACCAAGTCTTCTGACCCAACTCCTGTCGCCACCCAAACCTCTGCCCGGGGCCACAGCCACTGGCACCGGCCGGCACCAACCCACTCCGCGCTTTGGCACTAGGTAAGCTCCCTCTTCCCTTGGTCAGCGTGTTCCGGCTTTCTGCCTCCAGACTTGGGTCCTACCGGTCCTTTGGGACCCAATACCAAGCGCTTGGGGACCCTTGTCTTCCAGTCCACTGGGACCACTTGTTCGTTAAGATCCCGGTGATGGCTGGGTCTTTGATTCGAGCACCCCCGTTCTCAGACGTTGAACAGGATTATCGGGGACGCCTGTGTCCTGTTGTTCATTCTTGCCTGCAGACCATTTATGGGGAGCCAAACCTCCAAAATAGATTCCCAGTCCCCACTGGCTCGTCTTCTCACTAATCTCCAAACTCTGGTTTGGTGGGGGAGTTATGCCCAGAATGGTCAGTTTTCCATGGCACGAAACTCTGGCCTAATTACGAGATAGATAATGGGCCGCGGTGGCCTGACCGTGGCAGATTAGATTTTAAGATCTTGACTGATCTCAACAACTTCTGTAAGTGGTCTGGTGAATGGTTGGAAGTCCTTTATATACAGGCTTTTTTTTTTTTTTTTTAATGTGTCCCGACTTTCCCTTCCCACCCTCCCACACCATTCTATTGCCCAAGTCAAGCTGGCTGGGGATTCCCGCCAGTTGCAGTTGCCATTTTGGTCTCCACGTAGCAGCGTACAGATGCCACCTGGTGGTCTTTCTGGGTTACAGGCTAACAGGCACAGTTGCCATTTTGTGATGACACGTGGATGCCAGAGTCTGACCCGGCTGGGTTGCAGGCTCCATTTCCTAGGACCTTGATCCAAAGGATCTCTCCTCACCCCGGTCGGCATCCTATTCCAGGACAGCCTCCCACTCTAACCCACTCCTTTCCTCCCTGCCGTGCTCCCTTAAGGGGCCAACCCTTACCTCCCCCTCACCTTCCCCTGTAGGACCAGGGACCCCCTTCTCTCTTGGCCCCGCTCCATGAGGTGGCCGGTGTTCTATGTCCCTTTGTCCGCGTCCATGTTCCTTTTTCCCTCCCTAATCTTGCTCAATAAAAAAAAAAAAAAAAAAAAAACCAGACCACCTACTTTTTTTGTTTTTGTTTTTGGTGGTACTGGGGTTCCTGGAAGCCCTTCTACTTCCAGGCTACACTCCCAGACCTATTTTTATATTTTTATTTGGAAACAGGGTCTCCTAAGCCAGCATGCGGGGCTGGCTTCGAACCTGCACTATCCTCCTGTCTCTGCCTCCCAAGCGCGGGGATTACAAGCGTGCGCCACCACGCCTGGCCAGACCACCTAGTTTTATTAAAGAATTCCAACACATCATACCAGCATATGCTCTAACATGGCGGGATCTTCATGTTATTTTAACTTCCGCCTTAACTCCATATGAATGTGATCATATTGTATAGGCTGCCTGGGAATGGGCCCACCAGGCTCATTTAACCAGCCCAGCACTCTCTACAGAAGCAGCTGCAGTTCCTTCTGAGGATCCCCACTGGGATTATTAGCCAGCACCTAACAGTAGGGGTGAGGGAATAAGAAAAAGAGAGACCATATGATACTATGCCTTCTTGATGGCATAGAGGATGCTTCCCATAAAGTGGTTAATTATGATCAACTTAAGGAAATCACCCAGGGTCCAGATGAAAACCCACATGTTTTTCTTAGTCGGTTACAGGAGGTTTTTACCTTCTATACCCGCTTAGATCCATCTTCTGAGGCAGGATGTGTGGTACTGGCAACTTATTTTATTGGGCAATCAGCCCCTGATATTCCCCCCAAAATTAAGAAATGCTGGGGACGGTCCTCAAACTCCTACCTGAGATTTGGTGAACATAGCATTTAAAGTTTATAATTCCAGAGAAAAACAGGCGGAGGTGGAGTGTACACTCTGACTTCACCAGAAAGTAAATTTGCGAGCCCGAGCCCTGATAGCTGCCCTGCCACCAGTGGAGGAAGCTCAGCCCTTGGAGCAATGAGCGCCACCTAGGGGTGGATAACAGCAATGACAACTACCTCCAGGAGCCTGTTTTTAAATATGGACTCAAGCCGGGTGTGGTAGCACACGCTTGTAATCCCCGCACTTGGGAGGTGGAGACAGGAGGATTGCGCAGGTTCAAAGCCAGCCTTGCTGGCTTAAGAGACCCTGTTTCCGAATAAAATATATATTAAAAAAATAGGTCTGGGAGTGTTACCTGGAGGTAGAAGAGTTTCCAGGAACCCCAGTACCACCAAAAAATAAATAAATACATAAATAAATATGGACTCAATGGTCACTGGACCCATAGCTCCTCTCAGCCGTGTCCACCAACCAGTCCATGTCCGGCGTGTGGCCATGAGGGACATTGGAAAAGTGAGTGCCCTTAGAAAAGCAGTGGGTCTCAGGTGCCTCAACACAGGGGAATCACCCTTCCAGACCAGGCCCCGCCATTAGCCCTACTCAACCTGGCAGAAGACTGACACTTCCCTGACTCGGCCACCCACATTACTCAAGCTGAGCCCAGGGTAACTCTCCAGGTAGCGGGTAAGCCAATCTCCTTGATTGATACAGATGCTGCCCATTCTATTCTCCCCTCTTTCTCAGGCCCCAGTTTTCCTTCCCAAATCTTGGTTCAGGAAATTGATGGCAAGCCCTCTTTCCCATGTACTACAGGTCCCCTTTGGTGCCATTTGGAAAATTTTATGGTTGCCCATCCATTCCTGATTATCCCATCATGTTCTACCCCCCTTTTAGGTAGAGACTTTTAACCAAAATTGGGACTGAACTTTCACTTAATTCCCCACAGCTACCATTGCCCCTACTTTTTTTTTTTTTTGGTGGTACTGGGGTTCCTGGAAACCCTTCTACCTGTGGGCTACACTCCCAGACACACACACACACACACACACACACACACACACACACACACACATATTTTTAATTTGGAAACAGGGTCTCTTAAGCCACCAAGGCTGTCTTCGAACCTGCTCAATCCTGTCTCCGCTTCCCAAATGGGGGGATTACAAGCATGCATCACCACGTCTGGTGCTTCTCCTAATATACTTTTAATGGCTGTTGCTACAGACGATGACCAGGTAGCCAAACCTCCCCTCGCTATAGATTTGGTTGACCCTATAGTATGGAACACCACTACCCCAGTTGTGGCAACCCACCACACCCCAGTTAGGATTGTCCTCCGTGACCCCACTATTTTCCCTGCCCTCTTCCAGTTTCCCATATCTCTCCTTCACCGCTGTGGGCTTAAACCCATTATTTCTCATCTCCTGGCCCAGGGATTGCTCGTTCCTATCAATTCCTCTTATAATACCCCCACTCTCCCAGTTAAAAAGCCTAATGGGACTTAACATTTAGTCCAGAATCTCTGTTTAATTAATGAAGTGGTGGTCCCAATCCACCCAGTTGTTCCTAATCCTTATACCCTCTTATCTCAGATTCTCCCCAATACCACTCATTTTTTCATTATCGATTTGAAGGACGTCTTTTACACAATTCCTCTGCATCCTGAGTCATATCTCCTTTTTGCCTTTACTTGGGAGGAACCTGATACCCAGGTTGCTCAACAATTAACTTGGATCGTCCTCCCCCAGGGTTTTTGAGATAGCCCACCCCTCTTTGAACAGGCTTTATCACAGAACCTCCTCCAGTGCTCCTTGGAGCCTAGTTCTCTGTTACAATATGCAGATGCTCTTTTACTTTGTAGTGTCCAGATGGCACACTGTCCTTCTTAATTTTCTTGGAAGCAGGGGTTACATGGTGGCAGCGCATAAAGCCTAGTTATCAGTGCCTGAGGTGCGGTATCTAGGCCTACATCTCACCCCAAACACTTGAAGACTAACTGTTGACTGGGTCAAGGCCTTACGAAAGACTTGCAGTCGTCAACCTCAGCTGATCAAATCCAGTCTTTCTCGGGTTTTGTAGGATTTTTCCAGCATTGGATCCCCAACTTTGCCATTTTAGCTAAGCCACTACATGAGGCAATCAAGGAAACCCCGGTTGACCCCCTCACTTCACCCTCAGTTATTCACCGAGCCTTCCTGGCTCTCCAGGAAGCCCTCCTTAAATCCCCTCCCCTAGAACTCCCCAATCCCACTAAGGCCTTCTTGCTATATACTGATGAGAGGCAAGGGATAGCCACAGGAGTGCTCACTCAACCCCTGGGACCAACCCAGGTGCCAGTGGTCTACTTATCAAAACAGCTTGACCCCACCACTCGTGGGTGGCCACCTTGCCTTAGGGCTCTGGCGGCAACAGCCACGCTCACAAAAGAGGCTCTCAAAATGTGTCTCTGGCTGCCCCTGCAGATTTTTCCCCCCACATAGGCTCCAGGATTTGCTCTCTCCTCAAGCACTCCCTCTTCTGTCACCTTCTCACATCCAGGAACTTTATTTGTTGTTCATGGAAAATCCGGATATTAAACTATCTCACTCTCCAGCCCTGAACCCGGCCACTCTTTTACCAGTGGGCCAGGGTTCAGGCCCTGATTTGTATTCACCTAATGATTTTCACTCTTGTGTAGATATGACTGAAGCCTTAGCTAAACTCGGACGGACCTTCAGGATACCCCCCCCCCTTCTTAATCCAGATGTTATTTATTTTGTTGATGGCAGTTCTGTTCCTGATGCCAGAGTTAAGAGAAGAGCAGCCTACGCAATAGTTACCTTAACTCAGTTCAAGGTACCACCCTTGCCAAGTGATAGTTAAACTGAGATTTGAGGACTTGGGGAAACATATCTGTGCAGGGCGCCGGTGCTTTGAACCTGCCCCAGTGAGGATTCAGAAGAGAAAATACAGCCGCAGGTGAGGAAACCAGTTGAAATTATGGAATCACAATATATAGTAACTAATCTTACTTTTTTGGGACATAGGGTTACCTGGGTTTTGAAATTCTCAGGGCTACAATCAAGCCTGTCCCAGCCAAGCAGCATAAGCTGGTCATCTCACATTCAGACCTGATCAAACCCCAACTCTATCGCTTGCTGGCCACATGAGCTGAGGCAGGAATTTCCCCTCCCATAACTTCAGATTGCCCCAGTCCTTCAGGCCTCCTGTGAAGCCCTGGAGAGGGGGCTTACAAAGGGACCACCACAGAGGGAAGAAATGCCTGCCTGAAGCTGGGTGTGGTAGCCCATGCTTGTAATTACAGCATTTGGGAGGCTGAGACAGGAGGATAGAGATTTGCAGCCAGCCTCAGCTACTTAATGAGGCTGTTTGCAACTCAGTGAGACCTGTTTCAAAATAAAGAATAAGAAATAGGGCTAGGGGTGTATCTCAGAGGTAGAATGCCCCTGGGTTCCATCCCCTATACCCCCCCCACACACACACACACAAGGAATGCCTGCCTGAGACGCTGCCTGGCAAGCAAAGATAGGGTGGCCTCCTACAAGGTCCAAGTAAAGGAGGCGGTCTGGGGCCTCTGGGGATGTGGAGGAAGAGGGCTCACCTGAACAGCAGGATCAGGGCCCCCAGAGGGAAGGAAGCTCCAGGAGGGTCCAAGGCATAGGTGATGCAAAAGGAAGGGGGCCACCAAAGCCTGATCCCTTCCTCCTGAGTTGGTAAAGGCCTCGAACCAAAGCAGAGCCTCAGGGAAGTGGGACACTACCCTGGGTGGAAGACAGTGTCACACATACCACCAGGACCTCTGCAGGGAAGAAAGTGGCCATATCTCCCCAGCAATCACCTGTGATGCCTCAGGCGCGGGAAGGGAGCTTTCCCCACCTCCCCTCCCTCTTCCACCAGAGCCCTGCTGGGGAGGGACTGAGTACTGTCCCATTCCACAGAAAGAAAACTGAGACACAAAGGGACTGAGATCAGAACTCAGGACAGACCGATTCTATTGTTCCTCCAGTCAGATCTGGGCCTCATCAAGCGCCCTGCCCTTCCAGTCCCCGGTGTCCCATCTTCACCCCCAGCCACGCTTTCCTATCCAGGGTCCTCTCTGCTGTCACCAGTAACCAAACTATAAGGGTTTTAGCATGGGGAGAAGGGAGGGGGCTCCAGGAGAAGTGGGTTTGCCACCAGAGTAGGAGGCTGCTTGCAAGGAGATGAGCATTAGACCACCATCAGGAGACTAGGAGGGAGAAGGCCTGGGAGGGAGGCTCCTCTGTGGCTAATCCTGTCCCAAGTGGGCCTAGTGGGGAGTAGATCAAAGCGTCCAGAACCAGAAAGAACCCCGGGAACATGAAGTAGATCTGGGTCTGAACACAGGATCATTGAAAGCAGCAATCAGGATGTCTTGAAGGGATCACGGAGTTGCGAAGGGGGCCGGTATGTGTGGGGGTGACATGACCAGGAGCTAAGACACAGTACACGGTCTATGAGAGCCCCCACACTCTGGGCTCCAGCCAAACACGTCCACACTACTCAGATCTCAGACACAAGCCTGGTGCTCTAGGCTTCTCTGAGAGACTTAATTATCCAATCCAACTACCTGGTGCAAAATTATGGATCCCTAGAGTTTCCTCCTCACCCCAAAGACAATCTGTTCAGCACCTAATATCAGGAGCCCACTCCCACTCAAACACTTTTAGGTTAATTTCTGGACCCAGAAAACCACTGGAGCAATGTCTGGAAAGAAAAAGTGATTTGATAAAACATGAATAGGAGGAAAATATATGCAGACAGTGGGTGCAGGGAGATCCCAGGCAGTGGGATTCCTCTGACCCTAGGTCACAGAAGACTGATTTGGATTCTTTTTTATTTTATCAGTGCATTTTAATAATACACCCTCATGGGGTACAAGATGGTAGAGGCTTACATGCACACATCACTCATTTAGCCCTTCCCCAATTCCCACCCGATCCCCTCCCCCCACCCTCCTCCTCATGTTTGCTTAGTGATTGACTTTGATATGTTTGTGAATGTGTGTCATGTACATTAGGGAATTTCCCTCTTAATTGGGTTCTGAAGTAAAAACAGGGCAGTATCCTGCCTGTCCATGCCGCTTAGGTCTTTCGAATTATAGACTCTGATTCTTTTTTCCCCCAGAATCCAGGTTCTAGCCTGTTTCCTTAAGACCCTGCACCCCTAGGAAATCTAAGCCTGTGAGGGGGCACTTGCCTGTAATTTCAGATACTTGGGAGGCTGAGACAGAAGGATAGCAAGTTTGAGGCCAGCCTAGACAATTTAGCGAGACCCTGACTCGAAATAAAGTAAAAGGGCTGGGGATGTAGCTCAGTGGTAGAGAATGCCTACTTTCTTATGTGAGGTCCTAAATTCAATCCCAACTACCTAGAAAAATAAAAACTAGGACTTGGGAGGCTGAGACAGGAAGATCGCAGGTTCGTGGCCAGCCTCAGCTACTTACTTAGTGAGGCCCTCTGTAACTTAGTGAGACCCTGTTTCAAAATAAAGAATTCAAAAAAATGAAACTGGGGGGTGTAGCTTGGAGGTAAAATGCCCTTGAGTTCAATCCCCATTTCCACAAAAAATCAAAACTAAAAATAAAACTAGGAAATCCACCTACCATCCTTCTTCTTCTTGAAGAAACCAGGGATCTAAGTCCTGACTCCCATAGGACTCATGAGTTAAGACCCAGCAAACTCCTCTCCCCTCAGAAACCAGGAGTTGGGGTCCTGAGCCCCTCTGCTTTCACAAGGGTCCAGGAATACAGGCTCCAGTGTAGATTCAAAACTTGAGTGTAGGTGGGCTGCAGGCTCCGGCACCCTGAAACTTAGACCTCCAGATCGTGGGCATGGATGGCAGCCACATTCTCATAGATGAGATCTGCCACACTGTCATAGATGGGCTCCTCCTGGGTCGGTGCTGAGGCTGACTGTTGGAGGAACCGCAGGATGCACTGGTGCAGGAATACATACTGGGCCTGGGGAGGGGGCAAGGAGCATGAGGGATGCTTCCCCCAGGGCCTCACACCGCCCCGCCCACCCCGAGCCCCTCAGCAGCCCCATCACCTCTGTCTGCACCATCAGTGGCCGGCTCTCTCTCATCCTCCTCACGAAGTTAAAGGGCCCCACGACTCCTTCACTCTGCAGCTGCCGGAGCAGGACATCCAGGGCGATGAAGGTGCCGGTGCGGCCCACGCCAGCGCTAGGCAGGAGCGAGGCAAGGGTCAGGCCGTGGAAGGGGAGGGAAGTGGGGAGTCGGGGCTGGCTGGAGGGGTGTGTTTTTGGAACAGCCAGCGATCAAGGTCTGTGATCAGGTCTGTGATCGCAGAAATAAGTACAAGTGCCAACTATGACTCTTGTTCTTTCCAGCTGTTAGGCTCCATTCCAGCTGCCAGAAGGCCCTTTGCACTCCTTCCAGGCCTAGACAGTAGTCTCCATTAGCAGGCAGGGGTGTGTGTGTGTGTGTGTGTGTGTGTGTGTGTGTGTGTGTGAATGAAGATTCAGTATCAGGGCATTCTACCTCTGAGTTAAACCCTAGTACTATTACTATTATTATTTATTTATCTACTTGTTTATTTATTTATTTTGGTTCTGAGGATTAAATCCAGGGGCATTCTGCCTCAGAGCTATATCCCTAGCACTTTTAATTTTTTTATTCTGAAATATAGTCTACTAAGTTATTAATGGTCCTATTAAGTTGCTGAGGCTGGCCTTGAATCCTTGATCCTCCTATTTCAGCCCTCCAAATACTGGGATTATAAAATCTAGGTGCCATCACACCTAGATTTTTCTTTTTCTCTTTCTTTCTTTCTTTCTTTCTTTCTTTTTTTTTTTTTTTTTTTTTGGTGGTACTGAGGGTGGAACCCAAGGGCTTTCTACCTCTGGGCTATACTCCCAGACCTATTTTATATTTTATTTGGAAACAGGGTCTCACTAAGTTGCTGAGAGCCTCACTAAGTAGCTGAGGCTGGCTTCAGACCTGTGCGATCCTCCTGTCTCCGCCTCCCAAGCATGGGGATTACAAGCGTGCGCCACCATGCCCGGCTTTTATTTTTATTTTTAAACAGGGCATTGCTTCATTGCTGAGTGTATTGCTAACTTGCTGAAACTAGCTTTGAACCTGTAATTCTCCTGTCTCAGCATTCCAAGTACTTGAATTACAAATATGTACCATCACACTCAGCTCCCCTCCTCCTCCTCCTCCTCCTCCTCCTCCTCCTCCTCTTCTTCCTCCTCCTCCTTCTTCTCCTCCTCCTCCTCTTCTTCCTCCTCCTTCTCCTCCTACTCTTCTTCCTCCTCCTTCTTCTCCTCCTCCTCCTCTTCTTCCTCCTCCTCCTCCTCCTCTTCTTCCTCCTCCTTCTCCTCCTCCTCCTCCTCCTCCTCTCCTTCTTCTTCTTTTTCATACTGAGCAATGAACCCAGGAGTACTCTTATCTCTAAGCTAGATCCCCAGACCTTTTTTGATTTATTTGTTCAAAACAGGGTCTTTCCCATTAAGATGTTTGACTACAATGTACCAATAAAAAAAAATTTAAAACTCACCTAGAATATATCTATAAAAAAAAAAACACAGGGTCTTTCTAAATTGCTGAGACTGGCTTAAACCTGTAATTCTCCTGTCTCTGTTCCCAAATACTGGGATTATAGGTAGGTGCCAACATGCCCAGCTTCACCCTTTTAAAATCTGCTTTCTAGTTGGGCATGGTGGAGCATGCTTGTAATCCCAGCACTGAGGAGGATCACAGGTGTGTGGGCAGTCTCTGCAAAATGAGGCCCTCTGAGCCGGGCGTGGTGGCGCACGCTTGTAATCCCCGCGCTTGGGAGGCGGAGACAGGAGGATCACGCAGGTTCCAAGCCAGCCACACTGGCTTTAGAGACCCTGTTTTAAAAAAATGTGTGTGTGTGTGTGTGTGTGTGTGTGTGTGTGTGTGTGTGTGTGTGTGAACCCCAGTACCACCACCAAAAAAAAAAAAAATGAGGCCCTCTGCAACTTGGTGAGACCCTGTTTCAAAGTAATAAAATAAAATAGGACTGAGGTATAACTCAGAGGTAGAATGCCCCCCAATGATGCACAAAATAAATAAATAAACAAATAAAGTCTGCTTTCTAGCCCTTCTTGATCGCCTGCAGTCATTCTTCCACTTCCTTCTTTTCTACCTTTTCTAAGTTCCTGGGGACCCATCTAACACCATTTTGTGAATTCAGGGAAGGGTCCCAAGGGAGAGGGATTGCAGCTATCCTCACCTGCAATGCACAATGGGTGGTCCTCCCTCCATGGTCTGGTCCAGCCAATTGCGGAGCATCCTCCAGAAAGCCAGTAAAGGGTTTGGAGAGTGGGGGGCCCCGTGGTCCGGCCAGGCCAGGTAGTGGAACTGACGCACAGATAGGGTCTCCTGCTCCTTCATCTGGAAGGAGGGAGGGTTGGGAGGAGAGTGCACAGGATCTAGGGATGCGGCTTTTGGACCCTAAGGGAGACCCTGAGTGGGGGTGGAGGGACTCACGTGGAGGAGCTGCAGGTCCCTCACTGCCCAGTGCTCCATCGCCTCCTCTTTCACCAGGGTCACGTGCAGGTCCCCGTGTGTGCAGGGATGAGCGTCCAGAGGCCAATAATGCTCACACTTCACCTGGGGAGGATGCGGGTACTTGAAGATCAGGAAGTGGCTGGGTTGGTGGGACATGCCTATAATATCAGTACTCAGGAGGATGAGACAGGAGGGTTGCAGGTTGGAGAACATCCTTAGAAACTTAGCAAGACTCTTAGCAACTTAGTGAGACCCTGTTTCAAAAAAAAAAAAAAAAGCCAGGCATGGTGGCAGCACACTTGTAATCTTAGTACTTAGAAGGCTGAGACAGGAGGATCACAGGTTAATAGCCAGCCTCAGCTACTTAGTGAGGCCCTTAACAACTTAGTAAGACCCTGTTTCAAAATAAAGAATAAAAACTAGGGCAGGGGATGTAGCTCATGGTAGAATGTCCCCAGGTTCCCAATTGTCAGCACCAAAATTAATTAATTAGTTAAGTAGGGCTGGGGTAGAGATCAGAGGTACAATGTCCCTGGGTTCAATTTCAAACACATGTATATGTATACGTAACCCAATCTTTGGTATTCAGTCATTGCAACAGAAAATGGACCAAGACACCCCACGAAGAGACCAGTGGGCAGCCTTAGTGGAGGGGAGGGGTCCATGTTGAAGATGTGGAGTCATATCAGAGGA
Organism: Muscardinus avellanarius; assembly: GCF_963383645.1. Taxonomy (NCBI): domain Eukaryota; kingdom Metazoa; phylum Chordata; class Mammalia; order Rodentia; family Gliridae; genus Muscardinus; species Muscardinus avellanarius. The sequence goes on from NC_137796.1 coordinate 66,094,729, forward strand.
ATCTGAGAGGTGGTGGGGGTCTGCATTGGGCCCAGGCAGGACTGTGGTTGGGCTCAGGGGTTAGCACCAGCACAGAGGTCTCCTCTCACCCGGCCAGACTCCACACAGCTAGTCAGCATGACCAGGGTGCGGCTCTGCTGCTCCCACACCAGGCGCCAGAAGTCACCCACCGTCTGGGGCAGGGGACCCTGGGCTGCAATGAACTCCTGGGAGCTCCAGAGACCCTGGTGAGGAAAGCAGGTACATGAGGGCCTCACCAGACGCTCCCCTCCAGATTTCACCCCTACACGCCCACCGAGCATCCCACCAGCCCCGACCCCGGCCTTACAGGCACAAAGCTGGCATTGATGTAGTCAGAGCCTGGCTCCTCATACAGGGGCTGCAGGGGCACCCGCGACCAGTCATCTGGGAAAAGAGCCCAGCATTAGCGGTGCAGAGAGAGTGGAGAGATGCAGGCAGACCAGAGAGGCTGAGCCAAGCCCAGGCCCAGGGACAGAGGCCACACCCACACAGCCACAGGCCCTGGGAGCTCTGTAGGGACTGAGAGCAGCGCAGCCTCAGCTGAGGAAGAGACCAGCAAGGCTCCAGGCGGAGGAGCTCTGAGAGCAGGGGTGGAAGACAAAAGCAGCCGAAATCCAAAACTCACAGGGTAGCACGTTTCTGTAGCGGTTCTTGGCCATGTTCTCAGGAGCTAAAGCCACCATCTGAGACTGTCCGTATCCCTCCAGGGACAGTTGCTAGGGCAGAGGCAGAGGGAGTGCGCGCTGTTGGGTTTTCTCCACCTTTCCCAAAATAATCTCCAGAGCTCCCCTCTCCTCTCCACCATCTCCTTCGGTTTCCCTTATACCCTGGGTTCTGTGACACCCACAAATAAAGAAGAGGGGTGCTACCCACCCTGTGGGGATTTTAAGATTTAGGGAGGCTAGAGGCAGGCAGAAAAGCAGGTGACAGGGGAAACAGGCCAAAGGGGCAGATGGAGAAGTCACGGAAAGATCGCTCACATACCCATCATTGTTTTAAGATTTCAACGCATACTTAACAAGATATGCATTGCTGCTTTAGCTTAATCCTAAAGGGTGTAGGAAGGTCTGGAGTGGGTTTGGGGTGTGTAGGGCTGAGCTCACCCACTCCTGCCCTCGACTCACCTGGTACTCCTCTGCAAACCCATAGTTGCTGTCTTTCGCATTTTCCCTGACATGGTTAGCAAAGTTTCGGGCCGGGATGTCTTCTGGAAAGCTGTGGCGGGAAGAAAAGGAGAAAAAAATTATCCTCCTATAATTCTGTGCTCTTGAGATAGAAAAGATGATTTTGACCCAGCAATGGCACTTCTAGGCACCTGGCCCAAGAAATGAAAGCAAGGACTGGGCACAGTGGTGACGTCTGTAGTCCCAGTTCATGGGAGGCTGAGACAGGAGGGTCAAGGTCTGCCTCAGCAACTTAGCAAGACCCTCGGCAGCTTAATAAGACCCTCAACAATTTAGCTGACACTGTTTTATTTTATTTTATTTTATTTTTTATTTTATTTTATTTTTTGGTGGTACTGGGGTTCCAGGAAACCCTTCTACCTCTGGGCTACACTCCCAGACCTATTTTTATATTTTTATTTGGAAATAGGGTCTCTTAAGCCAGTGAGGCTGGTTTCGAACCTGCGTGATCCTCCTGTCTCCGCCTCCCAAGCGCGGGGGTTACAAGCGTGCGCCACCACGCCCGGCCTAGCTGGCACTGTTTTAAAATCAAAAATAAAAATAAATTGGGCTGGGGTTAACTCAGAGGTAAAATGCCCCTTGCTCAATCTCTAGTACCATAGGAGAGGAAGGAAGGAAGGAAGGAAGGAAGGAAGGAAGGAAGGAAGGAAGGAAGGAAGGAAGGAAGGGAGGGGAAGGAAAGAGGGAAGGAGAAAGGGAGGAAGAAGAAGGGATATTTGTCTACCCATGATCATGTTAGTATTATTCACAATAGCCCAAGGTAAAAGCAACCCAAGCGTCTACTGGTAGATGAATGGCTTCTATCCACACAATGGAATATTATCTGGCCTTGAAAAGGAAAGGGAACAAGCTGGGCGCGGTGGCACAGGCTTGTTATCACAGTACTTGGGAGGCTGACAGGAGGATCATGCAGGTTTCGAAGCCAGCCTCAGCTACTTAGTGAGGCTCTCAGCAACTTAGTGAGACCCTGTTTTCAAATAAAATATAAAATAGGTCAGGGGTATAGCCAGGAGGTAGAGGCCCCTGGGTTCCATCCTCAGTACCATAAAAAATAAAATAAAATAAAGGGAATCCAGGCATGGTGGGCCATGCTTGAAATCCCAGAACTTGGTAGGCTGAGATCAGAGGATAGCAGGTTTGCTCTCAGAGGCCACTGTCCCCTGGTACTGGGAATGGAATTCAGGGCTTTCTACCTCTGGGCTACACTCCCAGATCTATATTTTATATTTTATTTGGAAACAGGGTCTAAGCTGCTGAGAGCCTCACTAGGTAGCTGAGGCTGGCTTTGAACCTGCAGATCCTCCTGTCTCAGCCTCCCAAGTACTGGGATTACAAGCCTGTGCCACCACACCTGGCTTGTCTTTTATTTTGAAGCAGGATCTGAGTTGCTGAGGGCTTCGGTAAATTGCTGGGACTAACCTCAAGCCTGCAATCCTCCTGTCTCAGCCTCCAGACTACAGGCCGCGCCACCATGCCTGCTCTGCCTTTGCTTCTTAGACATGTTGGATTCTGTCACAGTCTATTCAAACCCTCCCCAAACTCCCTTTTCAGAAAGGATCCCAAAGCCCTTACTTTCATCTGCAAGGCTTTACCTGGTCTAGGCCTTCCTGACACCTCTCTGAACTCATTTCCTAACCCCTCCTCCCAATCCCTGTGCAGGCTCAGAGAGGCACAGCGTCCCAACACCCAGCTACAGAGGCCGCTGCTTCAGGCCTCCCGCGTGCTGGTCCCTCTGCCTGAGTGATTTCCCCAGAGTGGTGGCCCTTCCTTCCTTCCTTCCTTCCTTCCTTCCTTCCTTCCTTCCTTCCTTCCTTCCTTCTTTCCCTTCTTCCCTCCAACCTCTCCCTCTCTCCCTCCTTTCTGTATTCATATGAGTATTTTTTCTTTGGTACTGGGTTTCATTTGGGATTAAACCCAGAGGTTTCTACTTCTGAGCTACACCTCCAATCCTATTTTTTTTTATTTCAAAAAGGTTCTCACTAAGTTGGTGAGGGTCTTGCTGCCTTTCTTGGGCTGTCCTTGAAACTGCAATCCTCCTGTCTCAGTCTCCCAAGTACCGGGATTGCAGGCATACACCGCCACACCCGGCTCAGCAAACACCCCTTGACTTGAGCTGACAGTGACCCTCTCAGATGCCCCCACCCAGCCCTCTACTCACCTGAACACCAGGTCCTTGGGCGCTGCCTTCGTCTGGTTCCTATTCCTGGGGAAAGGACATTGGGGTGTAAGGCTCAGAGCACCAGGCTGGAACCAGGGCTCCTCGCCTCTCCTTGTCTGGCCCCACCCTCCAGGTGGTCAGTCCTGCAGGGAGTCTCACCTCTTCTTCAGGAAGAAAATCAGCAGGGCCACCAGGATGAGGAACAGGAGGACGCCCATAACAGCTCCGGCAATGACCCCTGGGAAAAGCCATCGGGAGCCCCTAGATCCCCGGTCTTGACAGCCCTCTCCCCTGTCTGTCTCCACCTCACGGTGCTCAGAACCCACAGTGAAGATGTGAAGGCAGCGAACAGGAAGGACGACCTCCTTCCCTCCCATGTCCTCAGGTCCTGACCCAAAGCATCTTTTATATCTCTTTCCTACCTTCCTTCCTTTTTACTTTTTTCTATTCTAAGGAACCCAGAGAGCAATCCCAGCCCTTTTTATTATTTATTTTTAAATTTTGAAACAGGGACTCACTAACTTGCTGAGACTCACCCCAACCCTGCAATCTTCCTGTCTCAGCTTCCCAGGTACTGATTTCAAACCTGTGATCCTCCTGTCTCAGCCTGCCAAGTCCTGAAATTATAGGTATGTACCACAATGCTTTGCTGATTTCATTTTTAATGAAATAGCCAGGACAGAAAAATCTAGACTCAAGATAGAAAGTAGATTAGAAATAAAAATCTACTGAGATAGAAATTACAAGTTGTCTAGGGCAGGCAGTAGAGAATGGAGAATTAAAGATAACTAAGGGAGTGAGTTTTCTTTCTCAGGTAATGAAAATGTTCTAAGATAGATAATGATAGCTGGGCATGGTGGTGCAGGCCTGTAATCCCAGTACTTAGGGGGCTGAGACAGGAGGATTGTAGATATATTTGATGATAGCCTCAGCAAGTAGTGAGACTCCCATCAACCTAGTGAGACCCTGTTTGAAATAAAAAATTAAATTAAATTAAATTAAATAAGATGGTCTGGAGGTGTAGCTCAGAGGTAGAATGCCCCTGGGTTCAATGCCGTTACACACACACACACACACACACACACACACACACACACACACACCTACCTAAATAAAAAATAAAAAGGGCTGAGTATGTAGCTCAGTAGTAGAATGCCCCTGAGTTCAATCGCCAGTACCAAAAAGAAAAAAAGGGGGGGAAACAGGAGAGGGAGGAAGAGAGGGGGAAGGAAGGAAGGAAGGAAGGAAGGAAGGAAGGAAGGAAGGAAGGAAGGAGAAATCAAGAGGCAAAAGACCAAGGAACCCAGGGCCTCCCTCTCCACAGTCTGGTGGGTCACCTCCTCTCTGCACTGGGTCCCGCTCACCTGCACTCTCCGTGTGGCAGGTCACAGACGCAGGCTGGGCCTTCAATCCATTGCAAACAGTTGTGACAGTGGCTGGGTAGGACCCAGCAGGCCCCAGTCCAGACACAGACACGCCCTTCCCACAGGAAGAACTGTCCTGGGAGCTCCGCTGCCCTCCCACCTCCATCTCAAAGGCCTCATAGCCCCCGGAGGGGCAGGACCAGGTCAGGAGGACCCCGTAGCCTGCTGAGATGCTGACACAGGAGATGATGGAGGCAGAGTCTGGAGCTGGTAAAGGGAACAAAAGAAGTCAGCAAGAACCACCCATGGCGGCTTTCACTCCCAAACCCACCTTGTCATGTTGGTTCTCTGAAAACTGGCCCATAGCTTCCCCCTAGACTCAAAAACTCATCTTCTCTCATTGTCTTTCTTCTCAAATGGACACATTCTCAGATATCATGAGGCCTTGAACTCTGCATTGCTGCAGCTTATGACCTCTTGACCCCATGGCATGATGGGATCTGTAGCCCTCTCACCTCTCCCGGCCCTAGAGGATGATCCATGCCCAACCCACCAAGTAGAGGGAGGAGGACATCTCACCTGTGGACGCTGTAAGGATCTGTGTGGAACTGGATACATCATTCATCTCTGCCCACACGCTGAAGTTATATAAAGTGCCAGGTTCAAGGGCCCCCACGATGTACCACGTCTCACTGGTCTTGTCTGTTGAGTTGGCCCAGCCTCCTGTGGGGTCTTCCTCGCTCTGGCCATGTTCCTCACTGGCCCACTGGACCCAGTAGGTGTAGAGCTGAGAGTGGGGGTCTGCAGGGGCCTCCCACCTCAGGGTGACAGAGTTGTTGGTTTGATTTTCCTTCTTTAGCTGTCTGACCTCACTGGGAGCTGAGAAGGGAGGACAGAGCCCTAAGGGAGTGGGTCCTCAAGGAACAACCTCCCTGGGCTGCTCACCTCCCTCTGTAGCTAAGCTGAACTGTGCCACTTACTATGACTCTATGTCTGAGGAGGGTGGCCCACAGCAAAAGCCTAGAAGTCAAGTCCTGGGGAGAATCTAGACTCCTCCTGTATCCTGGTTACAGACCTGGGTCTCACCCATCACCTTCCTCTTCCCCACAAATAGACCCAAATCCCCTCAAACTATAATTCCCATGAGGCCTTGGACCCTCTACATTGCTACAGCTTATGACCTCTTGACCCCATGGCATGATGGGATCTGTAGCCCTCTCACCTCTCCAGGCCCTAGAGATCTGACCCATGTCCAACCCACCAAGTAGAGGGAGGAGGACATCTCACCTGTGGACGCTGTAAGGATCTGTGTGGAGCTGGATACATCATTCATCTCTGCCCACACGCTGAAGTTATATAAAGTGCCAGGTTCAAGGGCCCCCACGATGTACCACGTCTCATTGGTCTTGTCTGTTGAGTTGGCCCAGCCTCCTGTGGGGTCTTCCTCGCTCTGGCCATGTTCCTCACTGGCCCACTGGACCCAGTAGGTGTAGAGCTGAGAGTGGGGGTCTGCAGGGGCCTCCCACCTCAGGGTGACAGAGTTGTTGGTTTGATTTTCCTTCTTTAGCTGTCTGACCTCACTGGGAGCTGAGAAGGGAGGACAGAGCCCTAAGGGAGTGGGTCCTCAAGGAACAACCTCCCTGGGCTGCTCACCTCCCTCTGTAGCTAAGCTGAACTGTGCCACTTACTATGACTCTATGTCTGAGGAGGGTGGCCCACAGCAAAAGCCTAGAAGTCAAGTCCTGGGGAGAATCTAGACTCCTCCTGTATCCTGGTTACAGACCTGGGTCTCACCCATCACCTTCCTGTTCCCCACAAATAGACCCAAATCCCCTCAAACTATAATTCCCATGAGGCCTTGGACCCTCTACATTGCTACAGCTTATGACCCCTTGACCCCATGGCATGATGGGATCTGTAGTCCTCTCACCTCTCCAGGCCCTAGAGATCTGACCCATGTCCAACCCACCAAGTAGAGGGAGGAGGACATCTCACCTGTGGACGCTGTAAGGATCTGTGTGGAGCTGGATACATCATTCATCTCTGCCCACACGCTGAAGTTATATAAAGTGCCAGGTTCAAGGGCCCCCACGATGTACCACGTCTCATTGGTCTTGTCTGTTGAGTTGGCCCAGCCTCCTGTGGGGTCTTCCTCGCTCTGGCCATGTTCCTCACTGGCCCACTGAACCCAGTAGGTGTAGAGCTGAGAGTGGGGGTCTGCAGGGGCCTCCCACCTCAGGGTGACAGAGTTGTTGGTTTGATTTTCCTTCTTTAGCTGTCTGACCTCACTGGGAGCTGAGAAGGGAGGACAGAGCCCTAAGGGAGTGGGTCCTCAAGGAACAGCCTCCCTGGGCTGCTCACCTCCCTCTGTAGCTAAGCTGAACTGTGCCACTTACTATGACTCTATGTCTGAGGAGGGTGGCCCACAGCAAAAGCCTAGAAGTCAAGTCCTGGGGAGAATCTAGACTCCTCCTGTATCCTGGTTACAGACCTGGGTCTCACCCATCACCTTCCTGTTCCCCACAAATAGACCCAAATCCCCTCAAACTACAATTCCCATGAGGCCTTGGACCCTCTACATTGCTACAGCTTATGACCTCTTGACCCCATGGCATGATGGGATCTGTAGCCCTCTCACCTCTCCAGGCCCTAGAGATCTGACCCATGTCCAACCCACCAAGTAGAGGGAGGAGGGACATCTCACCTGTGGACGCTGTAAGGATCTGTGTGGAGCTGGATACATCATTCATCTCTGCCCACACACTGAAGTTATATAAAGTGCCAGGTTCAAGGGCCCCCACGATGTACCACGTCTCACTGGTACTGCCTGTCGAGTTGGCCCAGCCTCCTGTGGGGTCTTCCTCCCTCTGGCCATGTTCCTCACTGTCCCTCTGGACCCAGTAGGTGTAGAGCTGAGAGTGGGGGTCTGCAGGGGCCTCCCAGCTCAGGGTGACAGAGTTGTTGGTTTGATTTTCCTTCTTTAGCTGTCTGACCTCACTGGGAGCTGGGAAGGGAGGACAGAGCCCTAAGGGAGTGGGTCCTCAAGGAACAGCCTCCCTGGGCTGCTCACCTCCCTCTGTAGCCAGCTGAACTGTGCCAGTTACCATGACTCTATGTCTGAGGGGGGTGGCCCACAGCAAAAAGCCTAGGGGCCAAGTCCTGGGGGAAGCTGTACACACCCTGTATCCTGGTTACAGACCTGGGTCTCACCCATCAACTTCCTGTTCCCCACAGATGGACCCAAATCCCCTCAAACTACAATTCCCATGAGGCCTTGGACTCTGCATTGCTGCAGCTTATGGAATCCCCCGGGATGGTGGGATTGGAGGTCCACTCACCTCTCATGGCCCTCAAAATCGGACCCTCTCTAACTGCTTCTCCTATGGCCATCCAGGGGCAGGTCCTTTCTCACTCCTAGACATTCCAAGATTTTAGAGAATTCTGCCAACTTTAGTCATCTTAGGCCATAGGGCCAAGAATTAAAGGCTCCCAAGTTTCACTCAACAAGTGTGAACCAAATCTCTGGTGGGTGATTTTGTTTTTGTTTTTGTAGCACTAGGGATTGAACTCACAGGAATTATACCTCTGATCTACGTCTCCAGCCCTATTTTATTTCTTATTTTGAACAAAACTGAGATCCTAGCCGGGCGTGGTGGCGCACGCTTGTAATCCCCGCACTTGGGAGGCTGAGACAGGAGGATCGCACGGGTTCGAAGCCAGCCTTAGCTACTTAGTGAGGCTTTTAGCAACTTAGTGAGACCCTGTTTCCAAATAAAATATTTAAAAAAAGGTCTGGGAGTATAGCCTGGAGGTAGAAAGCCTCTGGGTTCCACCCCCAGTACCACACACACACACACACACACACACACACACACACACACAAAACTGAGACCCTGACATCTCAGTCTCCCAAGTGCTGGGATGGCAGGTGGGTACCACCACATCCGGCTTCTGGAGAAATTTTCCTTCTCTTCATACTTGAGACTCACTATGGGTCCCCTGAGAGGGGAGATCCCACAGCAATTCATGGAAACACTTGACCAATCCAGGAAGGCTCCAGGAAGCAGATATTTAATCTGATCTTGAAGAATACACCCAAGCAGAGTGTGATAGCATATGCCTGTGATCCCAGCACTTGAGAGGCTGAGACAAGAAGATTGGAGGTTCAAGGCCAGCCTCCACAATTTAGCAAGACCCTGTTTCAAAATCAAATATAGGCCGGGCGTGGTGGCGCACGCTTGTAATCCCCGCGCTTGGGAGGCGGAGACAGGAGGATCGCGCAGGTTCGAAGCCAGCCGCACTGGCATAAGAGACCCTGTTTCAAAAATATAAAATAGGTCTGGGAGTGTAGCCCGGAGGAAGAAGGGCTTCCAGGAACCCCAGTACCACCAAAAAAAAAAAAAAAATCAAATATAGGCCAGGTGTGCTGGCACAGGCTTATAATCTCAGTGTTTGGGAGGCTGAGACAGGAGGGTCCCAGGTCAAGGCCAGTCTTGGCAACTTAGGGAGGTTCTCAGCAACATAGTGAGATCCTGTGTCCAATAAGAATTTAAATCAGGCTGCGGTATAGTTTAGAATTAGAATGCCTCTGGGTTTACTACTCAGTACCAAAAGAAAGTAAAAATAAAAAATAGAAACACCTGGAGGTATAGATCAAAGGTAAAGATTCCCTGTGTTCAACCCCCAACACCAAGCACACATAAAAAAGTAAAAATAAAAAATATAAAGACCTAGAGTTATATCGTGAAGGGAGAATTCCCCCAGGCTCAATCCTCGGTACTACAAAAAAAGGTGGAGGAGGAAAAGGAAGAAGAAGAGAAGGAGGGGAAAAAAGAAGGAAGAAGCCGGGCGTGGTGGCGCACGCTTGTAATCCCCGCGCTTGGGAGGCAAAGACAGGAGGATCGCGCAGGTTCGAAGCCAGCCGTGCGCGTTGGCTTAGGAGACCCTGTTTCTAAACAAAAATGTAAAAATAGGTCTGGGAGTGTAGCCCGGAGGTAGAAGGGCTTCCAGGAACCCCAGTACCACCAAAAAAAAAAAAAAAAAAAGGGAAGGAAGAAGAGCAAGAGGAGGAGAATAAAAAAGGAGAAAAGGGAGGAGGAGGGAGGAAAAGGAGAAAGAGGAGGGAAGGGCAGGTAGAAAGGAGGCCAAAGAGGGCCCCACTCACCTGTGGCAGCGCTCAGAGTCTCTGGGGAGCTGTGAACCCCATTCTTCTCCACCCACACCCAAAAGTCATACAAGGATCCTGGCTTCAGTCCATCCACAGTGATGCTGGTGTCTGCCGTGCTTAGGGTCTCATTTTTCCCATCCCCTGTGTACTGGACCCAGTAGGTGAGGGTCTGTGCGTCTGCGTCCTGGGGGGCCTCCCAGCGCAGGGTGATGGAGCTGGTGTTCTGAGCTTCTGCTCTCAGGTTTGTGACTGGGTTGGGGGCTGAAAATAGGGTCAGGAGGAGAAATCAGTTACAGATTCTGCTGTTGATATTCTACCTTTTTTTTCTTTTTTTTTTTTTTTTTTGCAGTAATAAGGATGGAACCCAGAGGTATTTTACCTCCAAGCTACACCCCTAGCCCTATATTTTAACTCTTATTTTGTATCAGGGTCTCACTGAGTGACAAGGGGCCTCACTAAGTAGCTGACACTGTCCTTCAACCTGAGATCCTCCTGTCTCAGATTCCAAACGCTGGAATTACAAGTGTGCTCCCCGGCGCCCAGCTTTACATCTTTTGTTTTTTACATTTTTTCTTGGTACTGAAGGTAGAACCCAGAGGCATTTTTATCTCCAAGAAGCGCCCCAGCCCTATTTTATTTTTATTGGAAACAATGTCTCACTAGGTTGATGACAGTCTCACCCATTGGTTGCTGAGGATGTTAGCCTTCTGTGTCAGCCTCCCGAGTACTGGGGTTACAAGCGCGTGCCACCTCACTCATCCCTGATCTTTTTTATTTAGAAACAGCATCTCAGCTGGGTATGGTGGCACAGAAGTGTACTTGATTTGGGAGGCTGAGACAGGTGGATCACAGGTTAAAGGACAGACTCAGCAACTTAGCGAGGCCCTCGACACCTTAGCGAAACCCTGATTCAAAACAATAAAATGAAAATAGGACCTGGAGAATGTTATGCTAAGTGAGATTATGTGAGAATACCACTGCCAATCTCCAACCAAGTATGGAGGGGGCCGTGGGAGAACTCACCAAGTGCTGCGTGCACATAGAACCCTTCACTCTGCACCAATTACTGCCTGAGACGACAGTGCACCAATAAATTACACGTGTGTGTGTGTGTGTGTGTGTGTGTGTGTGTGTGTGGTGAGGGTAGAACCCAGGGGCTTTTCTCCCTCCAGGCTATACTCCCACACTTATTTTATACTTTATTTGGAAACAGGGTCTCACTAAGCTGCTGAGAGCCTCACTAAGTAGCTGAGGCTGGCTTCGAACCTGTGCATCCTCCATCTCAGCTTCCCAAGTGCTGGGATCACAAGCGTGTGCCACCACGCCTGGCTTAAAAGTAGATTTTTTAAAAAGAGAGAGAAGCTGGGCATGGTGGCACATGCTTGTAATCCCAGCATTTGGGAGGCTGAGACAGGAGGATCGCACAGGTTCAAAGCCAGCCGCAGCTACTTAGTGAGGCCCTTTGCAACTTAGTGAGACCCTGTTTCAAAATAAAGAATAAAAAATAGGGCTGGAGGTATAGCTCAGAGAAACAATGCCCCTTGGACCATCCCCAGTACTGAATAAGTAAATAAATAAATAAGTAAATAAATAAATAAGCAAACAAATAAATAAATATCTAAAAAAAAAGAGAGACAGAGGTATAGAGAATGTGCTGGTATTTTAGGACACAGAAGTATAACACAGTCAATCCAGGAAGGCTCCAGAAAGCAGATAGTTCATCTGATTTTGAAGAATACACCCAAGCAGAGTATGGTAGCATATGCCTGTAATCTCACACTTGGGAGGCTGAGACAGAAAGATCGCAAGTTCAAGGCCAGCCTCCACAACTTAGACCCTGTTTCAAAATAAGAATAGGCCTGGTATGCTGGCACATCCTTATAATCTCAGTACTTGGGAGGCTGAAACAGGAGGATCGCAGGTTCAAAGCCAGTGTTGGCAACTTAGTGAGGCTCTCAGCGACTTAGTGAGACCCTGTTTACAAATAAAAACCAAAATCAAGCTGGGTGTAGTTTAGAAGTAGAATGCCTCTGGGTTCAATACTCAGCATGAAAAATAAAGTCAAAATGAAAAACAAAATTGCCTGGAGGCATAGATTAAAAGTCTAGTGTCCTTGGTTCAATCTCTAGTACTAAACACACATAAAAAAGAGTAGAAATAAAAAATAAAAAGAATTAGGTTATAGTTTCAGTGTAGAATGCCTTCAGGCTCAATCTTTAGTACCACAAAAAAGAGGTAGAGGAGGGAAAGGAAGAGGAGGAGGAGATGAGAAGGAAGAAGAAGGAGAATGAGGAAGAGGAGGATGGAGAAAAGGAAGAGGAAAAGACAGATAGGAGGGAGGACAACGAGGGCCCCACTCACCTGTGGCAGCGCTCAGAGTCTCTGGGGAGCTGTGAACCCCATTCTTCTCCACCCACACCCAAAAGTCATACAAGGATCCTGGCTTCAGTCCATCCACAGTGATGCTGGTGTCTGCCGTGCTTAGGGTCTCATTTTTCCCATCCCCTGTGTACTGGACCCAGTAGGTGAGGGTCTGTGCGTCTGCGTCCTGGGGGGCCTTCCAGCGCAGGGTGATGGAGCTGGTGTTCTGAGCCTCCACTCTCAGGTTTGTGACTGGGTTGGGGGCTAAAAGTAGGGTCAGGAGGAGAAATCAGTTACAGATTCTACTGTTGATATACTTTTTTTTCGTTTTTTCTTTTTTTTTTTGCAGTAATAAGGATGGAACCCAGAGGTATTTTACCTCCAAGCTACACCCCGAGCTCTCTATTTTAACTCTTTATTTGAAGCAGGGTCTCACTGCGTGGCAAGGGGCCTCACTAAGTAGCTGACGCTGTCCTTCAACCTGAGATCTTCCTGTCTCAGATTTTCAAACCCTGGGATTACAAGCATGGGCCCCGACGTCCAGCCTTACATCTTTTGGTTTTTTTATATATTTTTTTTTGTTACTGAAGAGATTGAACCCCAGAGGCATTTTTATCTCCAAGAAGCGCCCCAGCCCTATTTTATTTTTATTGGAAACAATGTCTCACTAGGTTGATGACAGTCTCACTCATTGGTTGCTGAGGATGTTAGCCTTCTGTGTCAGCCTCCCGAGTACTGGGGTTACAAGCGCATGCCACCTCACTCAGCCCTGATCTTTTTTATTTAGAAACAGCGTCTCAGCCAGGTATGGTGGCACAGAAGTGTACTTGATTTGGGAGGCTGAGACAGGTGGATCACAGGTTAAAGGACAGACTCAGCAACTTAGGAGGCCCTCGACAACTTAGTGAGACCCCGATTCAAAACAATAAAATGAAAATAGGACCTGGAGAATGTTATGCTAAGTGAGATTATGTGAGAATACCACTGCCAATCTCCAACCAATATGGAGGTGGCTGTGGGGAGCTTGCCAAGTGCTGTGTGAATATATATGGTTCACTGTGTACTAATTACTGCCTGTGACAACAGTGCACCAATAAAATAATACATATTTTTTTACAGTACTGGTGATGGGACCCAGAAGCATTCTACCTTCGAGCTCCACCCCCAGCCCTATTATTTATTCTTTATTTTTAAACAGGGTCTCACAAAGTTGCAGAGGACCTCACTAAGTGCTTATGCTGGCCGCAAACCCAGATCCTCCCTTCTCAGCCTCCCAAGCACTGGGATTACAAGCATGGGCCACCAAGCCCTACTATAAAAGTAGATTTTTTTTGTGTGTGTGTGGTACTGGGGGTGGAACCCAGAGGCTTTCTACCTCCAGGCTATACTCCTGGACCTTTTTTATACATTATTTGGAAACAGGGTCTCACTACATTGCTGAGAGCCTCACTAAGTAGCTGAGGCTGGCCTCGAACCTGTGCAATCCTCCTGTCTCAGCCTTGCAAGCGCGGGGATTACAAGTGTGCACCACCACGCCCGGCTAAAAAGTAGATTTTTAAATAAAAAGAGTGTGGGAGAGGAAGAGGAAGAGAAAATATGCTGGGATTTAAGGACACAGAAGTATAATTCAGAGCAGAGCCAATCCAGGAAGGCTTCAGAAAGCAAATATTTAATCAATCTGACCTTGAAGAATACACCCAAGCAGAGTACGGTGGCACATGCCTGTAATCTCAACACTTTGGAGGCTGAGACAGGAAGATTGGAAGATCAAGGCCAGCCTCCACAACATAGCACGATCATGTTTCATAGTAAAATAGAGGTCAGGTGTGGTGGCACACGCTTATAATCCCAGTACTTAGAAGACTGAGACAGGAGGACCCCAGGTTCAAAGCCAGCCTTGGCAACCTAGTAGGCTCTCAGCAGCATAGTAAGAGGCTGTTTTCAATAAGAAATAAAATCAAGCTGGGGTGCAGCTTAGAAGTAAAATGTCTCAGCCAGGCATGTTGGCACACACCTGTAATCCCAGTACTTGGGAGGCTGAGACAGGAGGATCGTGTGTGCAGATTCTAAGCCAGCTTCAGATACTTAGTGAGGCTCTCAGAAACATAGTGAGGCCCTGTTTCCAAATAAAATATATAATTGGTCTGGAAGTGTAGCTCAGCCCAGAGGTAGAAAGCCCCTTGGGTCCATCCCTAGTACCACGAAGAAAAGAAAAAAAAAAGAAGTAAATTGTCTTGAGTTTCAATCCTCAGTAACAAAAATGTAAAAAAAAATATATATATAGAAAGGCCTGGAGGTGTAGATCAAAGGCATTATCCCTGCATTCAATCCCCAGTAACACACACACACACACACACACACACACACACACACACAAACACACACACACACACACACACACACACACAAATGTAAAAATATAAAGGCCTGATCCAGGTGTGATGGCCCACACTTGTAATCCCAGTACTTGGGAGGCTGAGACAGGAGGATCACAGGTTTGAGGACAGCCTCAGCACCTATAAGATTCTCATCAACCTAGTGAGACCCTGTTTCAATTTAAAATATAAGACCGGTGTGATGGCGCACACTTGTACTCCCAGCATTCAGGAGGCTGAGACCAGGGGATCGCAGTTCACAGACAGCCTCAGCTACTTAGTGAGGGCCTCTGTAACTCAGTGAGACCGTGTTTCAAAATAAAGAATAAAAAGTATGGCAGGAGGCATAGCTCAGAGGTCAAATGCCCCTAGATTCCATTCCCAGGCCCGAAAAAAAAAAAATTTTTTTTTAAATAAGGGCTGGGGTAGGTGTAGTACAGAGGTAGAATACCCCTGTGCTCAATCCCCAGTACCATAAAAACAAACAAACAAACAAACAAAAATAAAATATAAAGATCTGGGCTATAGCTTTGAAGTAGAATGTACCCAGGTTCAATCCTCATTATCATGAGGAGGAGGGAAGAGGAGAAAAGAGGAAGGAGGAGGAGGAAGGAAGAAGGTAGAAGGAGGAGGAGAAAAGGAAGAGTAAGAGGGAAGGGCGGGTAGGGGGAGGACAATGAGGGCCCCGCTCACCTGTGGCAGCGCTCAGAGTCTCTGGGGAGCTGTGAACCCCATTCTTCTCCACCCACACCCAAAAGTCATACAAGGATCCTGGCTTCAGTCCATCCACAGTGACGCTGGTGTCTGCCGTGCTTAGGGTCTCATTGATCCCATCCCCTGTGCACTGGACCCAGTAGGTGAGGTTCTGTGAGTTTGCGTCCAGGGGGGCCTCCCAGCGCAGGGTGATGGAGCTGGTGTTCTGAGCTTCTGCTCTCAGGTTTCTGACTGGGTTGGGGTCTGAAAATAGGGTCAGGAGGAGAAATCAGTTGTAGTTTCTGGTGCCCATATTTTCCAGCCTTCCTCAACCCCAGGACCTGGCAGGTGGAGGTAGGGCGGCTCAGGCCTGTGTTTGCAATACAGCAGCACAGTTCCATGTGACTGTTGACCTCCTATAACGTGTATTTCCAATTGAGATGAGAGTGAGATACCCACTGTGTGTGTGTGTGTGTGTGTGTGTGTGTGTGTGTGTGTGTGTGTGGTGTTGGGGATTGAACTAGGGGCCTTCTACCTATAAACTACAGCCCCAGCCTGCTTTTATTTTGTTATTCAAAACAGGCTCTTGCTAGGTTGCTGAGAGCCTTACTAAGTTGCTGAGGCTGGCTATGAACCTGTGATGCTCCTGTCTCCGCCTCCCAAGTACTGAGATTTCAGGCTAGTTCTCATTTCCCCCACCATCTTTAGCCCACTGGACCCAATAGGTGAGGTTCTGTGTGTTTGGTCCCCTAGGGACCGCTTAGCACAGGGTGATGGAGCTGCTGGTCTGAGCAATCACTCTGAGTTTTCTCCTTGACAACTGGATTGAGGGCCCAGTGTAAACACAGAATAGATCATCACCGTCCCTCCCACCACCCTGACCTCTTGTCTGAGTCCATGAACAACCATGTTCATAGGCCCTCCCAAGGACAGCCAAAGCCTCCCTGATTGAGGTCCCATCCTGTGTGGACGTGAGTGCAGGGGAATCACTTACCAGCTGTGCTGGGCCCTATCCAGCTGCACAGGATCTGCAGAGAGCCAGGGAAGTGGCGATTAGACCCAGCCACACCTGCCAGGACCCAGGTGAGACTGCAGGGCCAGTGGGGAGCTCAGTAAACTCCCTCTCTCCTCCCATCCATGAGTCACCTTTCTGAGAAGTGCAGGGGTAAATTGTTTCGAGGTCACCCCGACATCCTTGTTTTCCAGGCAGGGTGGAGATATACTACGGCAGGGCGGGGCCCCACGGACACCGAGCTGAGGTTGGTTCTACCATAGGTCAGGAGATAAACCCAATGGTTTCACTTTCTCGAAAATACAGCCTTGGAAGACTGGGGGCAGGGAAGCGATCAACAAACCAGGGAGACATAGAAGGGAAACTGGAATCTGGAGACCACACAGCACGGTCTGAGGGAGGAGGGCTGGGCCTGGACCCCTGGGTCTGAGGGAGGGAGGGGCTGGGCCTGGACCCCTGGGTCTGAGAGAGTAGGGCTGGTGTCTGGACCCGGTGTCTGAGCGAGGGAGGGGCTGGGCCTGGACCCCTGGGTCTGAGGGAGGAGGGCTGGACCCTGGGGTCTGAGGAGCAGCAGCCTGATCTTGGGTCCGTCTTAGCACAGCTGTGCTTCTTCTAGGCCAGCGTCCATGGTCCCTGCAGTCTGGATTTCTCCCGTCTTCCTGGCGCTGGAAGCCTCCTTCGCCAGGCGGTAGCCAACCCGTTTCCTCACCTCCCAGCTCAGGGGCCCAGCTCCCTGGCCCTCCAAAAGTGGGGCTGACCTGTGCCTCCCTTGGGACCCGCCTCTTCCTGGGTAGTGAGGACTTACCAGTAGCAGCAAGCTGCCCCAGGCCCCACGGCCCCCGCCAGCCCTGGCCATGTGTCCAGACACGGGAAGGACACAGGAGTCCCAGGCTTGCTCTTCCACCTGCTGGACTTTCAACTTGAGAATTTCCCCTTTCCCAGCCCATTGGTGAGGCCAGAGACTGGGCAGGGAGGGAGGAGGAGGAAGCAGAGGCCAGAGCACAGGAGCTCACAGGAGCTCAGCAATCAGCCCTGCCCTGTGTCACACCTCCTACCTTACCTCTGCTCTGGGCCTGACTCAGGACACTCCTGGTCTCTCTCCCACCCTGCCTGGAGCCCTGAGCCCCCAGGTCAGCACACTGGGTCCCACGAAATCTCCCCTTCCACACAGCTGCAGTAACCGTAATAGGCACTGCTTCTGGCTGTCCTACAGATGCACCAAGCAGAACCCCGGGCTCAGGACAGAGAGAGCTGAGAGGAAGATTGATTCCCAGTGGGAAGTGGGGTGCACCTGTAATCCCAGTACTTGGGATGCTGAGACAGGAAGATCGCAAGTTCACTGCCAGCCTCAGCAACTTGGTAAGATCCCATTTCAAAATAAAAAATAAATCCAGGCGTGGTAGCATATACTTATAATCCCAGTACTTGAGAGGCTGAGACAGGAACATCACAGGTTTTAGGACAGCCTCAGCAAGTAGGGAGACTTTCATCAAACTAGTGAGACCCCGTATCAAAACCAACATAAAGCCGCGCGTGGTGGCGCACACTTGTAATCCCAGTACTTGGGAGTCTGAGACAGGAGGATCGTGCAGGTTCAAAGCCAGCCTCAGCTACTTAGTGAGGCTCTCAGAACCTTAGTGAGACCCTGTTTCCAAATAAAATATTTAAAAAATAGGTCTGGGAGTATATCCCGGAGATAGAAAGCCCCTGAGTTCCACCCAGTACCACCACCACCCCAAAAAAACCCCATAAAAGTAGGGTCGGAGGTGTAGCTCAGAGGTAAAATGCCACTGGGCTCAATCCCTAGTACCACCAAAAAGAGAAAAAGAAAATAAAAAATAAAAAATTCTGGGTCGTATAGGTCAGAGGTAGAATACCCCTGAGTTTATTCCCTCCCAGTAACAATAAACAAACAAACAAACTTTATCTTCTCTCAGGAGATGCCAGTGCATGGAGATCAGCCTGGGATTTCTTTTTTTTTTTTTTTTTTTTTTTTTCTTGGCGGGTCTGGGGATGGAACCCAGGGGCATTTGACCTCCAAGCTACACCCCCTCCCCTATTTTTTTTTTATTCTTTATTTTGAAACAGGGTCTCACTAAATTGCGGAGGGCCTCACTAAGTAGCTGAGGCTGTCCACGAACCGCGATCCTCCGGTCTCAGCCTCCCAAATGCTGGGGTCACAAGCGTGCGCCACCACGCCCGGCAGCCTGGGATTTCTTATGTCCGTCCAGCAGGCTCTTCTGTCTGGTACAGGCTTTGGCCCCTTTCTCTCTCCTTGCTCCCACAAGCCCAGATAAGCTGAGGGAGAGGTGGGCTCCACCTTTGGGCCTTTGCACCTGTCTTCTCTCCAACCAGGTACATCTCCCACTGTATTCCACTATCTCATTTCTCTTCCCTGAATTTAGTTCAGAAATCACCCACGTTGGTTAGCTGGTTTCTTAGCTCCTCATTGGGATCTCAGTGTTTGAAACCCTGTTTCAAAATAAAAATCAAGGTGCGTGGGGGCACACCTTTGTAATTCCAGTACTTGGGAGGCTGATACAGGAAGATCATGGGTTCACGACCACCCTCGGCTACATAAGTGAGGCCCTCCACAATATAGTGAGATCTTGTTTCAAAAATAAAGAATAAAAAATAGGGCTGGGAGTGTAGCTCAGAGTAGAATGCCCCTGCCAGCCTCAGCTACTTAGTGAGACCCTGTTTCCAAATAAAATATAAAAGAGGTCTGAGAGTATAGCCCGGAGGTAGAAAGCCTCTGGGTTCCACCCCTAGTACCACCACCAAAAAAAAAAAAAAAAGTAAGTAAATAAACAAGTAAGTAAATAAGTAAAAAATAAAAAAGGGAGCCAGGTGTGGTGGCACACGCTTGTAATCCCAGTACTTGGGAGGCTGAGACAAGAGGACTGCAGGTTCAAGGACAACCTTGACAATGTAGCAAGACTCTCAATAACCCAGTGAGATCCTGTTTCAGACTAAGAAATAAAATAGGGATGGGGCTGTGGCTCAGAGGTAGAATCCCCTGTATTCAATCCCCAGTATCACACAAACAATAAAATAAAATAAAAATAAAAATAAAAATAAAAAGGGTTGGCGGCCAGTCACAACAACTTATTGAGGACCTCTGAAAATTAGTGAGACCCTGTTTCAAAATAAAAAATAAAGGCCGGGCGTGGTGGCGCACGCTTGTAATCCCCGCGCTTGGGAGGCAGAGACAGGAGGATCGCGCAGGTTTGAAGCCAGCCGCGCTGGCATAAGAGACCCTGTTTCAGAAATATAAAATAGGTCTGGGAGTGTAGCCCGGAGGTAGAAGGTCTTCCAGGAACCCCAGTACCACCAAAAAAATAAATAAAAATAAAAAATAAAAAATAAAAAATAAGTAGGTCAGAGGTAGAATGCCCCCAGATTCCATCCCAGTACAAAAAAAAAAAAAGGAATTAAAAAGGGTTGGGGGCACTTAGATGTAGAATGCCCCTGGGTTCAATCCCTAGCACGTAAAACAAATACTACCTACTGTGTATGTGTGTGTGTATGCGGGTGTGTGTGTGTGTGTATGTGTATGTGTGTTACTTGGGATTGAACTCAGGGGCATTATATCTTGTAGCTACACTCCAACCCTATTTTTATTCTTTATTTTGAAACAGGGTTGCTAAATTACTGAGGGCCTTGATAAATTGCTGAGGCTGGCTTCAGACCTGTGATCCTCCTGTCTCAGCCTCCCAAGTACTGGGATCACAAGCGTGTGCCACCACGCTTGGCAATACTACCTAAATTCTGACCAGTTCCAAACCATAACTATGGCTCTGACTTGACTAAAGGGCCACCCATTTGTGATCTCAGCAGAGACGGACGGACGAGGTGGATTATTTCTAGAGTTCTTCATTACTGTGCATCTAAACTTTTACAGGATACTGGTTGACCTGGAAACCTTTTATTAATTACTATTAATACTCTCTTACTTGTCCTAGAAGGTCGTTTGGTAAATTACACATGTAGCATTAATAAAACTAAAATGAA
Source organism: Muscardinus avellanarius (assembly GCF_963383645.1). Classification (NCBI taxonomy): domain Eukaryota; kingdom Metazoa; phylum Chordata; class Mammalia; order Rodentia; family Gliridae; genus Muscardinus; species Muscardinus avellanarius. The sequence continues at coordinate 66,115,078 of NC_137796.1, forward strand.
AAAGAGGAAAAATTTTTATCTACCCGAAAAAGTTGTGGCGAGTTATATGGAAGCAGTATGTGTGTATCTGTTTTATTGCCATTGTTTATTGCTGTGTAATCCATGGTGGCCTCGGCAATAATAAACATTATGACCTCCCAGGTTCTCAGTGCCAGGAATCCAGAGGTGGCCTGGCTGTTTTGGCCCAAACTTCCTTCTACGGCTGCTGTCAAGATGTGGGCTGGGGCCAGGCGTGGTGGCCCCCACCTGTAATCCCAGGAGCTGGAAGTCTGAGACAGGAGGATCACAGGCTCGAGGCCAGTCTCAGGCACGCAGAGACACCCTCAGCAACTTACTGAGACCCTGTTGGTTGGGGCTGCACTCAGCTCCAGCTTCCACCAGGGCTGGCAGAGCTCCCACCATGGTTACAGCATGGTTACATGGCTCTCGGCTTCAGGATCACTGGGGACCATCTTAGATGGAGTCAGTTACCAGGACGTGTCGGGGCAGAGCAGTCATTCAGTATTCGCTTGCATTCTTTACCACGTTCTGTAATACCAGCCCCCATTTGTCAAGTGATGTTCAAAGGGGAAGGAAGGAGAGGGAACTAAGTCTTACTGCAGGACTCCTGGAGGCTTTCTGATCAGTGACACTGTCCCCAAGTCAGAGGAAAAAGCAGAACCCAGCGGGGATGTGACCTGAGGATTCATTTTCTCCTCCAGAGTTGGACTTTGCTCTCCCCTCACACACACCCCGGTGAAGTGTGGGTTCACTGATCTTCATACTATACCCCCAGGGCATTCCTGAATACTGTAATTGGAAAAACAGAAGTCTTTCCGGGTGTGGTGGCGCACGCTTGTAATCCCCGCGCTTGGGAGGCTGAGACAGGAGGATCGCGCAGGTTCAAAGCCAGCCTCCGATACTGAGTGAGGCTCTCAGCAACTTAGAGAGATCCTGTTTTCAATAAAATATAAAATAGGTCTGGGAGTGTAGCCCAGAGGTAGAAAACTTCTGAGTTCCATCCCCAGTACCACACACCAAAAAAAAAAAAAGGCAGGAATTTTATTTTTTTTCCTTACATCTTTGTCCGATATAAATTTTCACATAAGCACTTTTTATTATTTTCTTTATTGTGTGTATGTGTGTGTGGTACCAGGAATTTAACCCAAGGCATTTTACCACATCTATCAAGCTATACCCCAGCCCTTTTTATATTTTTAGGTTGTTTTATGTTTTTGGTGTGTGTGTGTATGTGTGTGTGTGTGTGTGTGTGTGCGTGTGCGCGCGTGCACACACACGCATGCTAGGGATTGAAACCAGGGGCATTCTACCTCAGAGCTACACCACAAGCGCTATTTTTTTTATTCTTTATTTTGAAACAGGATCTCACTAAGTTGTAGAGGGCCTCACGATGTAGCTGAGGCTGGCCATGAAACTGTGATCCTCCTGTCTCAGCCTCCCAAGTACTGGGATTACAAGCGTGCACCACCATACCTGGCTGGCATTCGACCTTTGAGCTACACCTCCAGACCAATATTATTTTTTATTTGTTAACAGGGTCTTGCTAGGTTGCTGAGAGCCTCACTAAACTGCTCAGGCTGGCCACAACAAACCTGTGCTCCTCCTGTCTCAGCCTCCAAGGACTGAAATTATAAGGTGTGCACCATCATACCTGACATCATTTTTTTGTTGTTTTGTTTTTTGTTTTGGTACTGGGGATGAAACCCAGGGCCTTCTACCTTCAAGCTACCTCCCCCCCCAATTTTTTTAATAGTGTCTTGCTGAGTTCCTGAGAGCCTAAGTTGTTGTGACTGGCTTCAAACCTGTGAGTCTCCTGTCTTATCAGATTCCCAACTACTGGATTACAAGCATGTACCACCACACCTGGAATATTTTTTTATTTTTTCATGGTACTGGGAATGGAACCCAGTGGCTTTCTACCTTGAGGCTACACTCCCAGACCTATTTTATATTTTATTTGGAAGCAAGGTCTCACTAAGTTGCTGAGAGCCTAAGTAGCTGATGTTGGCTTTGAACCTGTGCAATCCTCCTGTCTCAACCTCCCAAGTACTGGGATTACAAACGTGCACCACCATGCTCGGCTGATATTTTTTCTTTTGAAACAGAAAAACTTGGTAACTGAGAGTCTCACTAAGTTGCTGAGGCTAGTCTTGAACCTGCAATCCTCCTGTCTTGTCCTCCTAAGTACTAGGATGACAGGCGTGTGCCACTACGCCTGGCTACATAAGCACTTGTTATAGTCATAAAACATATGTTGTTTAAATAGACATCCCATTGTAGGTTCATAATTCAATTCTCAGTGGTGTGTGTGTGTTTGTGTGTGTGTGATGGTACTGAGCATTGAGCCCAGGGGTATTCTACTGCTGAGCTACATGCCCACCCCTTTTTTTCATATTTATTTTTTCTCACAATTTTTTTTATATGCACATAGAGTTTTGAAATTTGGTATATGCCCATTTTTAATAAAATTAAATATCAGTAGTTCCATAGGTAAAGACTTAAAGAAGATTTATTTTTATTACTCCTGTAACCGTTGGTTACATAATTATTATGAATGCCCACCACTTTTTTGTTTTTTATTTTGAAGCAGAGTTTCTCTCAGCCCTTTTTTTTTTTTTTTTCTGGTACTGGGGATAGAACCCAGGGGCATTCTGCCTCCAAACGACACCCCCAGTCTTATTTTTTATTCTTTATTTTGAAACCAGGTCTCACTGAGTTGCAAAGGGCCTAAGTAGTAGCTGAGGCTGTCCGTGAACCGCGATCCTCCTGTCTCAGCCTCCCAAATGCTGGGATTACAAATGTGCGCCACCACAACCAGCTCTCTCAGCCCCTCTTAACCAGCCTGATAAGAAGCATGGAAAACATGGTACTTGTACGTGTTCATTGTACAATGAACATTTCTGTCTGGTGAGGAGGGACCCAACTTCAGTGGCCACAAGGAGGCACCACAGCGCATTGGCCTGTGTTCCCTGGGAGCAGAGCCTGAGAGTTCTCAGAAGCTCTGGGTTTTGGAGGACTTGCTTTTAGGAGAAAGGGTGTGAGGGAAAGGACATGGGGGAGGAGCTAAGTGAGGATGTGACCTCCAAGGATCCCATCATCCAAGCCCTGGACCCTGTACCCCATATCTTGGGTATGGCTTCCCCCAGGGTCTCAGAATCTCCTGGATAGGACATTTTTCTGTTTGATCAAGGGCAGTTCTGAGTCGGGCGCCATGGCCCACAGCTATAATCCCAGTACTTGGGAAGCTGAGGCAGGAAGATTGCAAGTTCAAACCCAGGCTCAGCAACTTAGTGAGGTTCACATCAATTAGCAAGACCTTGTTTCAAAATAAAAATATAAGCTGGGCGTGGTGGCACACGCTTGTAATCCCAGCATTTGGGAAGCTGAGACAGGAGGATTGTGGTTTACAGACAGCCTCAGCTACTTAGGGAGGCCCTTTGCAATTCAGTGAGACCCTGTTTCAAAACAAAGAATAAAAAATAGGACTAGGCATGGTGGCGCACGCTTGTAATCCCAGTGCTTGGGAGGCTGAGACAGGAAGATCACACAGGTTCAAAGCCAGCCTCAGCTACTTAATGAGGCTCTCAGTAACTTAGTGAGACCCTGTTTCCAAATAAAATATAAAATAGGTCTGGGAGTATAGCCCCTGGGTTCCCCCCCTAATAGCCCCACACACACGCGTGCTCACACACACACACACACACACACACACGAATAAAAAATAGGGCTGGGGGTGTAGCTTGGAGGTAGAATGCCCCTGGGTTCCATCTCCAGTACTGAAAAAAAATCAAAATAAAAATATAAAGTCAGAAGCCATGTATCATGTTGCACACTTTTAATTCCAGTACTTGGGAAGATGAGACAAGGGGGTCACAGGCTCAAATCCAGACTCAACAACTTAGCAAGACCCTATTTCAAAATAAAATAGAACTGGAGGCCAGGTGTGGTGGTGCATGCTTGTAATTCCAGCAATCAGGAGGCTTAGACCCAAGGATTGCATCTCGCAGGCAGCCTCAGCTACTTAGCAAGGCCCTGGCAACTCAGTGAGATCCTATTTCAAAAATAAAAAGACTAGGCCGGGCATGATGGCTTATGTTTGCAATCCCTGCGCTTGGGAGGCGGAGACAGGAGGATCATGCAGGTTCAAAGCCAGCCTCACTTAAGAGACCCTGTTTCCAAATAGAAATATAAAAAAATAGGTCTGGGAGTACAGCCCGGAGGTAGAAGGATTTCCAGAAACCCCAGTACCACCAAAAATAAATAAATAAATAAATAAATAGACTAAAAACTAGAGCTGGGGATGTAGCTCAGAGATACAATGCCCCTGGGGTTCCATCCCCAGTACTGCAAAAATAAATAAATAAATAAATAAATAAATAAATAAATAAATAAAAATAAAATAGGCTGAAGGGTGTAGCTTGGAGGTATAATGCCCCTGGGTTCAGTTCTCAGCACCACTAAATAAAGCTGAGCATAGTGGTATAGTTCCACTACTTGGAAGGCTAAGACAGAAGGATAGCAGATTTGAGGCCAGCCTTAGCAATTTAGTGGACTCTTAGCAACCTAGTAAGACTCTGTTTCAAAACAAAAAATAAGAGCCGGGCATGGTGGCGCACGCTTGTAATCCCAGCATTTGGGAGGCTGAGACAGGAGGATCACGGTTCGAGGACAGCCTCAGCTACTACTTAGTGAGGTCCTTTGCAACTCAGTGAGACCCTGTTTCAAAATAAAGAACAAAAGCCGGGCGTGGTGGCGCACGCTTGTAATTCCTGCGCTTGGGAGGCAGAGGCAGGAGGATCGAGGCCAGCCGCGCTGGTTTAAGAGACCCTGTTTCAAAAATACAGAAAATAGGTCTGGGAGTGTAGCCCAGAGGTAGAAGGGCTTCCAGGAACCCCAGTACCACCAAAAAAAAAATATATATATATATATATATATATATATATATATATATAAATATAAATATATATATATATATAAATAAAGAACAAAAAAGCCAGGCGTGGTGGTGCACGCTTTTAATCCCCGCGCTTGGGAGGCGGAGACAGGAGGATCACACAGGTTCAAAGCCAGCCTCAGCTACTTAGTGAGGCTCTCAGCAACTTAGTAAAACCTTGTTTCCAAATAAAATAGAAAATAAGTCTGGGAGTATAACCTGGAGGTAGAAAGCCCCTGGGTTCCACCCCTAGTACCACACACAAAAAAAGAATAAAAAATAGGGTTGGGGGTATATCTTGGATGTAGAATCATCCCCAGTACTGCTAAATAAATAAATAAATAAATACTGGGGGAGCCATGCATGGTGCCCATGCTTGTAATCCCAGAATTTGGGAGGCTGAGACAGGAGGATTGTGGTTCATGGAAAGCCTTAGCTACTAAGTGAGGCCTTTTGCAACTCAGTGAGACCCTGTTTCAAAATAAAGAATAAAAAATAGGACTGGAGGTGTAGCTCAGAGGTAAAATGCCCTTGGGTTCCATCTTCAGTACAGCAGAAAAAAAAAAAAAAAGGACTGGGGTTAGAGTTCAGAGGTAGAATGACCCTGGGTTCAATGTTCAATCCCTAGTACACACACACACACACACACACACACACACACACACACACGTATATATATATATTTGGACATGGTGGCACATGCCTGTAATCCAGTACTTGGGAGGCTGAGACAGGGGGATTGCAGCAAGTAGTGAGATTCTCATCAACCTAGTGAGACCCTGATTCAAAATAAAACTAAGGTTGGAGTGTAGCTCAGAGGTAGAATACCCTTGGGTTCAATCTCCAGTAACACCCCCACACACACACACACACATATACACACACACACATACCCACACACAATTCTTTCAGGAATGGGGAATCTCTGGGCAGTTAACACTCCAACGAGCTGGGCAGGTGTTTCGTGTCTGTAAAAAAGCTGTGTGGGCAGCAACACATTACCCTGACAGCCTCACACCGGTTATCAACTCTGAGCCCGTTCTCAGACGTGGAAGCCCCTTCAAAGTAGAGGATGTAGTTCTTCAGGAAGGGCTCACTGTTACTCAGCAAATCCAGACTGTAAACCTTTCTCTTAGTTTTCCTAGGGACCAATCTCCAAGGTGACAGGGGGAGGAAAGAAAAAAATAGAATTACCGGCCCCTGGTTCTGAATCAATAATACTTTCTAAGGATACACAAAATCGTTATGGAGTAAGGTAAGGTGACACATACCTGCAATCCAAGTACTTGGGAGGCTGAGACAGGAGGATTGCAGGTTTGAGATCAGACTCAGCAGCTTAGTGAGACCCTGTTTCAAAATAAGAAAATAGGCCAAGCATTGTGGTGCATACTTCTGATTACAAGCATAATCTTAGGAAGTTGAGGCAGGAGGCTTGAAGGATCGAGGACAGCCTCCGCAAGTAGTGAGGCTTTCATCAACCTCGTGAGACCCTGTTTCAAAACAAAAATAAAGTAGGGTTGGGGGTGTGACTTGGAGGTAGAATGTCTCCGGGCTCAATCCCCAGTACCACAAAAAGAATAAATAAACAATAAAACAGAGCTGGGCATGTAGCTCAGATGTAGAACTCCCTCTTACAGTGGATCTTTGGCTGACTGGTGCTTAGAGATGTCAGGTAACAAATGAAGAACACAGTAGGTTGTGTGGTCCTGTTCATTTTGTTTTTTTGTTTCTTTGCTTGTTTTTGTTGGGTTTTTGTTGTTGTTGTTGTTTTGTTTGGTGGTGCTGAGGTTCCTGGAAGCCCTTCTACCTCCGGGCTACACTCCCAGACCTATTTTATATTTTTGAAACAGGGTCTCTTACGCCAGAGCGGCTGGCTTCGAACCTGCGCGATCCTCCTGTCTCCGCCTCCCGAGCGCGGGGATTACAAGCGTGCGCCACCATGCCCGGCTCATTTTGTTTTTTGGTACTAAGAATCCAACCTAAAGGGAGCCTCCTCCTGGTAGGCTAACCAAAATATGCTTGAAGAATGATTTTCCTTTGTCTGTTGGAGGACGCATGCATTCACAAGTGTGATAGGAAGGATGCTGCAGTCTTTGATCCTGGGCGCGAGGATGACCAGCCCATGCCTGGAGGCTGCTGCCCTCTGATTTGGTATCTCAATGGCTTTGCAGGCATTCTAACCATCTCAGCCCTCCATCTGACACAATGCTCCCTGGGCATCCAGGGAAGAATCTGGGGATCAGAGTGTAAGCAAGGAAGTGGCTGTCCCTGGCGACCCAGCATGAAGACTGCCCAGCCTTTTCTCCTTCTCAGTCACATCTGAGACTTGATCCCAGCAGCAGAGTCCCCCAGAGCTGTCCTTGGTACTGATACAGCTCTAGAGCCAGGTTCTAGGATAGCTGGCATTGCTCCTGAAAGAAAAGCCCAGCCAAACCCATCAAGCTACTTGGGAGGCTGAGGCAGGAGATTTGCAGGTTTGAGGCCAGCCTGGACAACTTGGTGAGATTCTGTTTCAAACTAAAAAGGGTTGAAGCAGAGCACGGTGCCACAAAAACAGCTTTAGCAACTTAGAAAGGGCCTAATACCCTGGATCAAAATAAAAAATAAAAGGGGCTAGAAATATAGATCAGACATAGAATGCCCCCCAGTTCAATCCTCAGTTCAAAAAAATAAGCGTGGTGGCACATGCTTGTAATCCCTGCGCTTGGGAGGCTGAGACAGGAGGATCGCGCAGGTTCGAAGCTAGCCTCAGCTACTTAGTGAGGCTCTCAGCAACTTAGTGAGACCCTGTTTCCAAATAAAATATAAAAAATAGGGCTGGGAGTATAGCTTGAAGGTAAAAAGCCTCTGGGTTCCACCCCCAGTACCACAAAAAAAATTAATTAAAAATAAAAAATAAAACAAATAAAACAAATGAACCAGGCCTGGTGATTCAGGTCAGTAATCTGAGTACTCATAAAAGATAAAACAGAGTTGGAGGCTTAGCCCAGAGATAGAATGCCCCTGGGTTCCATCCCCAGTGCCAAAAAATGAAACAAACTAAAATACAAATTATACTTTGGATCTTAAATGTCCCCCAAAAAGTCCATGTGTTAAAGGCTTGGTCATAAGGGTGGTACTGTTGGGAGTTGGCAGAGCCTTTGAGAGATGGGACCTAGTATGAAGTTTTTAGGTCACTGGGGGAATGTCCTTGAAAGGCATTGTGGGATCTGCTCCTGTCTATTTTTCTTCGAAGACATTAGTTTTTGCTCTGCTAAACCAAGCCCACCATGCTGTGCTGCCTGCCACAGGCCTGAAAGCAACAGGAACCCCAATCATGAACTGGAACCTCCAAATTATTTTGTGAGCCCAAATAAGCCTGTTCTCTTTATAAGTTGATTATCTCAGGTTATAGTGATGGAAAGCTGACCGATACAGATGGCTACAATCAAAATGACAGATAACAAGAAGTGTGAACAGAGCCGGGTGTAGTGGCGCACGCTTGTAATCCCAGCATTCGCTTGTAATCCCGGCATTCGCTTGTAATCCCGGCATTCGGGAGGCTGAGATTGGAGGATCTCGGTTCGCGGACAGCCTCAGCTACTTAGTGAGGCCCTCTGCAACTCAGTGAGACCCTGTTTCAAAATAAAGAATAAATAATAGGGCTGGGGGTGTAGCTCGGAGGGCAAATGCCTCTGGGTTCCACCTGCAAAAAAAAAAAAAAAAGAAGTGTGAACAGGAGGTGGAGAAACTGGAACCCTCATACTGTTGATGGGAATGGACACTTGTTCAGCCGCTTTGAAAAACAGTCTGGGAATTCCTCCATAGGGTAAACAGAGGGCTCACATGACACAGAAAAACTCCTAAGTATATACTCAAGAGAAATAAAAAAAAATGTCTTCTCATAAGAATCCCGTGCCAGGACTCACAGCAGCATTATCCCTAACAACCACACAGTGCAAACAATTCAAAGGTTCCTCACCTGACAAGCGGATAAACAAAATGTGGTACTTTCACACCAGCTGGATTGTCACACAAAAACCCCAAATGAATCTCAACCTCGTGTCACAAAAATTAGCCTAAAAAAGATCATAGAGCTAAATATAAAAGCTGCATATGGCTTCTAGGAGAACACATGTGAAGATATGTTCATAATCTTGGAATAGGCAAAGATTTCTTAGGCAAGACACAAAAAGCACCAATCCTAAGAGAAAAAAAGTCAATTCTACCAACTTGAAAGTTATACTAAGCCAGGTGTGATGGTGCACGCGTGTAGTCCCAGCATTTGGGAGGTTGAGACAAGAGGATTGCAGTTTGAGGACAGCCTCAGCTATTTAGTGAGAACCTCTGCAACTCAGTGAGACCCTGTTTCAAAATAAAGAATAAAAGCCAGGCATGGTAGCACACACTTATAATCCCAGCATTTGGGAGGCTGAGACAGGAGGATCAAGGTTTGCAGACAGCATCAGCTACTTAGTGAGGTCCTTTGCAAATTAGTGAGACCCTGTTTCAAAGAAAAGAATAAAAAATAGGGGCCAGACTTGGTGGCACATGCTTCTAATCCCACTTGGGAGGCAGAGACAGGAGGATCAGGCAGGTTCGAAGCCAGCCTCGCTGGCTTAAGAAACCCTGTTTCCAAATTTTAAAAATATATAAAAAATAGGTCTGGAAGTGTAGTCCAGAGGTAGAAGGGTTTCCAGGAACCCCAGTACCATCAGAAAAAAAAAATAGGGCAGGGGGTGTAGCTCGGAGGTAGAATGCCCCTGGGTTCCATACCCAGACCTGCAAAAAAAAGAAAAAGAATGAAAAATAGGAGCTGGGCGTGGTGGCACATGCTTGTAATCCCAGCATTTGGGAGACTGAGACAAGAGGATCGCAGTTTGAGGACAGCCTCAGCTACTTAGTGAGGCCCTCCGCAACTTAGTGAGACCCTGTTTCAAAATAAAGAATAAAAAATTGGGCTCGGAGGTCAAATGCCTCTGGGTTCAATCCCCAGATCTGCAGAAAGAAAGAAAGAAAGAAAGAAAGAAAGAAAGAAAGAAAGAAAGAAAGAAAGAAAGAAAGAAAGAAGGAGGGAGGGAGGGAAAAGTAGGGCTGGGGGACATAGCTCTAAGGTAGAAAGCCCAGTACCACACACACACACAAAAAGAGAAAGTTATATTGATCAGCTGGGCATGGTGGTGCATACCTGTAATTCCAGTACTTGGGAGGCTAAAATAGGATTGAAGGTTTGAAGAAAAACACAGCAATTTAGCAAGACCCTCAGCAACTTAGTGAGACCCTGTGTCAAAAATAAAAAAATAAAAATAAAAAGGGTTGGTGCTTTAGCCCAGAGGTAGAATACCTCTGAGTTCAATCTCCAGTACCTAAAAAAATAAAAAAGACAAAACTACACCAATTTTTTTTTTTTTTGGATCCTGGGGATAGAACCCAGGGGCACTCTACCTCCAAGCTACACCCCCAGCCCTATTTTTTGTTTGTTTGTTTTTTAAATTAATGCTTCATGTATCTTTTTATTCTTGTGTGTCACCCCTAGAGATCTCTGCACCATGGCAGGGTTGTTTGTTTGTTTGTTTGTTTGTTTGTTGCAGTACTAGGGATGGAACCCGGGGGCATTCTATCTCTGAGCTACACTCCCAGCCCTATTTTTAACTCTTTATTTTGAAAGAGTCCCATCGAGTTGCAAAGAGCCTCACTGAGTAGCTGAGGCTGTCTGCAAACTGCCTGTACTTCATCCTCCTGTCTCAGCTTCCGGAATGCTGGGATTACAGTCTTGCACCACCACCATGCCCAGCACCACAGCAATTTTTTTTATCTCTTGTGCATGTGTGTGGTACTGGAGATTGAACCTTCTGGGATACAACCTGTAAGAGTACTGGGAATGGCCTAGGAAGATTTGAGAAAGCTATGATTAATAATATATTTCAAAAAATGGATGAGGGGCAAATCCGTGCAAGGACTTGGTTTCTGCCTAAAAGCAGGCAACTATTCCAATGTATATTAACCTAGCTAAAGGTGATTAACAAGTCCATAGGAGAAGAGAACTAGCCTTTTCTCTATCTAAAGACAGATCTTAAGAGAGAACTAGGCCTTTATCTAAAGACAGATCTACATGATGATCTAGGGAGGATGGAGCAGGGTTTGACCTTGCCCTTCATGAAAGACACCTTGCCACACCTTGCTGGGGGAGGTACCTTACAGGGACGTTCACTACGTCAGGATTACGTGAACAAGATGGAGGTCATGGGTATAAAAGGCCGAGTCCACGTGTAAGCCTTTTCGTGTATTCATTTTTGAGTCACCCCTCCATGCCATCTTGGGATGGGGCTGTATTTCTATTTTCTGTATTTCTATCTTTCTAATAAACTTCTTTAAATCTTCAGCAACTGTCCGAGATATGCATATTTATTCTTATCTTAGGACAAGAACCCGCGGGTTTTTTTGTTTTTGGTCATTTTGGGGTTTGTTGTTATGGGTTGGGGGAAAGTGTGTCTGCGACCCTAGCAGGGGTCCCCGGGAAACAGTTTTCCAAACCATATTCTCCCAATCCGTAACACAACCCTAGTCCTTTTTATTATTATTTTTTAAACAGGGTCTCACTAAATTACCATGCACTAATCTCAATCCTGCTGTCTTCCAGTCTGAGCTTTCCAAGTACTGAGATCACACAGTAGGCTTGTGTCACTGCATCTGGCCCTCTCACCTTTTTAAAAGACCTATGAGCCCAGTGTGGTGGCGCACGCTTGTAATCCCAGCACTTGGGAGGCTGAGGCAGGAGGATCGCACAGGTTCGAAGCCAGCCTCAGGTACTTAGTGAGGCTATCAGCAACTTAGTGAGACCCTGTTTCCAAATAAAGTATAAAATAGGTCTGGGGGGTATAGCCCGGAGGTAGCAAAGCCCCTGGGTTCTGTTACGGTTTTGAGAGAAGATGTTACAGTTTGGGAAACTGTTCCCAGGGACCCCTGTTAGGCTCCCACACACAATTTCCCTCAAAACACACACACACACACACACACACACACACAAAAAGATAAAAAGCGTGGGTTCTTGTCCTGAGCTAAGGATAAATATGCAATAGCCTGGACTTTTGAAGATTTACAATAGTTTATTAAAAAGACAGAAATACAGAAGACAGTTACAGCCTCATGTTGGTAACATGAGGGGGTGCTTCGAACGAAATCACCAAAGTACAAAACACGCAACAGACTTTTTATAGACATGACCTTCATCATGTTTCACATAATTCTGACATAGTAAAAACTCCCTGTAAAGCTCCTCCCCTTACTTGCCAAGGTGTCTCCTTTCATGAAGGTCGACCCCTCCTCCTACTCAAAACTAGATCATCCAACTATTATGTAGATCTGTCTTTAGAAAGAGGAAGTCCTAGCTCCCCTCTCCTATCAACTTGCTAATTACTTTTAGCTAAGTCAATTTAAGTTTCAATAGTTGTTTGCTTCCTGACGGAAACCGAAACCGAGTCTTTCCCCAGGTCTGCCATTTTTACACAATTATTTTTAAAATATATCTATTAATAATCAGAGCTTTCTCAAATCTTCCTAGGCCATTCCCAATACTAGTACAGGTTCTACTCCCAGTACTACAAAGAAAAAAAGAGACCTGTGATAACATGGGGCCTGCCCAGATAATTCAGGACAATCTATCCATCTGTCTTCAGGCCAGCTGATTAGCAACCTTGATTCCAATAGCAACCTTTAACCACCTTAGCCACAGTAGGAAATGTATTCACAGGTTCTAGAGACCAGGACTGGGACATTTTGAGGGCTGTCCTGCCTACTGCAGATGTCAAAGCCATATGTAGGCCATGTGTGGTGGCGCACGCTTATAATCCCAGTACTCAGGAGGCTGAGACAGGGGGATCTCAGGTTTGCAGCCAGCCTCAGCTACTTAGTGAGACCATGCTTCAAAATAAAAAATAAAAAACAAGGCTGAGGGTGTAGCTCACAGGTAGAATGTCCCCGGGTTCAATCCCTAGTACCTCAAAAAAAAAAAAAAAAAAAAAAAAAAGTCAGACAGGCGTGGTGGTGCACGTTTGTAATCCCAGAGTTTGGGAGGCTGACAGGAGGATCACACAGGTTTGAAGCCAGCCTCAGCTACTTAGTGAGGCTCTCAGCAACTTAGTTGAGACCCTGTTTCCAAATAAAGTATAAATAGGTCTGGGAGTATAGCCTGGAGGTAGAAAAGCCCCTGGATTCCACCCCCAGTACCACCAAAAATTTTTCAAAAAGTCATATGTAAAGCTGGGCACAGTGACATATACCTAAGAAGGTTCAAGGACAGCCCCGGCAAATTAACGAGGTCCCTCAACAACTTAGCCTGACCCTGTTTCAAAATAAAAAATAAGGCCAGGTGTGGTGGCACACCCTTGTAATCCTAGTACTTGCAATCCTAGTACTTGCAAGGCTGAGCAGGAGGATCCAAGTTTGTGGCCAACCTCAGCTACATAGTGAGGCCCTTTGGAACTTAGTGAGACCTTGTTTCAAAATAAAGAATAAAAAATAGGGCTGGGGGTGTAGCTCAGAGGTAGAATGCCTTTGGGTTCAATACCCAGTACCAAAACCAGAAAAAAATAGTGCTGGGAGTATAGCTTATCCCCTGGGTTCAATCTCCCAGAACACACACACACACACAGCTGTATGCAGCCCTGGTGGCTAAGGAAGAACATTCCTCAACCAAAGTTCAGGGCCAAAGGGATCCAACTAAAGAATCCAGGACTTCTTGCACATGTGCAAACATACACACAATAGATGGGCGCACAATAGATGGGCGGCCCCTCTCACCTCAGATACACTAGGTCATCCTGACACCCCCTCCCATCCTTCTCCCTCATGGAGAAGGTGTAGCGTCCCAGGCCGTAGCATCTCCATCCTGAGTCACAGTCTGAGGTGCCTGTGCTCCTGCTGATCACACCTGTCTATGCGCTGGGCCCTGCTGGAGTAGAGCAAGGCATCCGGGCCCTCAGGGGCTCCCAGCTCAGGGTGATGGAGATGGTAGCCTGAGCCTCTGTGTTCAGCATTCTCACCAGGTTGGGGCTGAGAAATAGGGAGGAGGATCTGGTAAGCACGTGGAAGGAAACCCATGTCTCTTTCCAGACATCCAGCAGAGTGAGGATGTTGGGGTCTCTCCTGAGCTGTCATGACTTCTGCACTGGTCCAGAGAGTCTGGGGAGAGTCCACATGGGGAATCAGGCCCAGAGGTAGTCTGGACCACAGGACCCACCAAGACTGATGGCTGCCTGCTGACATGCCTGCCTCCTCATCCCAGACAGCTACTCCAGGCTGAACAGAGGAGAAGGACCTGGTGTTCTGCTGCTTTCTCCGGGTCATGGTCCCACCAGGGCTGGAAGCAGAGTGAAAGAGACCAGCCCAGCTCCCTAAGGAGTTCTGCATTTGAGGAATGCCAGTCACGAGTCAGCACAGTGGTGAGGCCACATTCGGGGGGTACAATGGGATGCTGAGAACTGTAGCAATGTCTAGTCCATCAGGAAACCCTCTGCCCAGAACCCAAAGCCTAGAACAAAACACTCCGACACAAGGACCAGGCCCCAGCCTTCCTCCCTCTGACCCAATAGTCCCTCAGACCCTGTGGTATAGGCCCTGGCCCTCCATCCTCTAGCTAAGGGTCCAGGCCCAGCCTTCCACTCTCTGACCAGGGGACCAGACCCCACCCCTCCTTCCGCGCACCCAGGGGTCTAGGTCTAAACTCTCTTCCCTGAGACCCAGACCTCTGAGTCTCCCGCCCTTCTTCCTCCAAACATAGGCTCCCCAGCCCCTTCCCATGCCCCTGAGGCCAGCTAGTGGCTTTGGTGAGCACTCCCCCACAGCACCAGGGCCTAGGGCCTCCATGTCTGCAAGGCCCGGAAGCCCCTGGAATTGGCACTGATGCAACACTCCCTCTACTGCGCTCTGCTCGGTTTCCTCTTTCACAGCCTCCTGGTGAGGTCTGAGGGAGGAAGGGCTGGAGACTAAGAGGAAGTGGAGGTTTCAGATGAGAGCCTCCTTTTTTTCCTTCTTCTTGAAAGGTTTGAGCAGCTGCCCCGCAGGGGGCGGGGCCCGGAAGCTAGGAGGCAGAGCTTCCTGGTTCCCAGAGGAGGCCACGCCCCTCGATTTAAGGGAGCCTCGGCGACCTGAGAGAAAGAAGAAGCCCCATAGAGACAGAGAGGCGCGCTCTCCCCCACTAGCCCCTCCCCCCCGCTCCCCCCGCGGGACCGCGGGGGCTGGCGGCCGACTCCCTAGGCATCCATACCACCTATAATGGATTTCCGCGTGTATCTGTGCACCAATGGGACCCGCCGCATCTTTATTTATTAATCACTTCTCTCCTTATTGTGGTACGGGGGATTGAACCTAGAGGTATTCCACTTCTGAGCCACATCCCCAGCCCTTTTAATTTTTGGTTTTAAAATAGGATCTCACGAAGGCCTCAAACCTATGATCATCCTGTCTCAGTTTCTCAAGTACTGGGATTACAGGCATGCGGCTCCTTCGGAGTTTTCTTACCCCGTCTGCTCCTTCATGGAAATCCCTCTGCGTCCATCCCGTCCTCCAACTCCTGACTCTGATCTCCACTCTCCTTCCCAGTCCTATTTCACCCAGACTCAACGTCCCCCCCTCAGACCTCTGAACCCTCACAGCTCTAAGAGCTCTCGGCTCCCATCCCCTCTGCTCTAAGAGCCCTGGCACGTCTCCTCTGCTGTGAGCATCTCTACCAGCACACTGTGGACGGAGAAGTCAGTCTGGTCTTTGGGAGCAGCTCCAGCCCCATCATGAGCTCAGATATAGAATCTGAGGCCTGGGAGGGGGTAGGGACTGGCCAAGGTCACACAGATGACAAGGGTCACACCTGGGTCCCTTATGCTATCCCCACTCACTCATTACCTATCCCCTCCCACAAGGTCCCTCATCTTTGAGCCCCTGTACCTCCTCTGATCCTGCCTGACTCTAGTGGGCTTGTGTCCCCCTAGATGTGGCCTTCTCAGCCTCTATTCTGGACAGTCTTCTCCTATAACGAGGGCCCTGCAGGATCCCATCAGGCACCAGGCCTGCTTCTCTGGAACCCATTTGCTGTTATGGTTTGTGATCGTCCCTCCCCGACGCCCTTCCAAAAATGACAGTGCCCTTGCCGGTTCAACACCCACTTTACTTAGACAATGAAAAAAGAGACTGGGGTGAGGTGGATGGGACGGCTGCCTGGGAACACTGAAGCAGACAGGAGGCTGGGGAAAAGAGTGAGGGTGTGTTCAAGGGACCTGGAACTTAGAACCAAAGGAAGGAGGTGCAAACCCACTGGCAGATTCAGGATTCCTCAAACCGTCCACAAATGTCTTGAGATGGCCGGCACCTGTAGACAGGTGTCTAAAGCTTTGCTATGGGGGTGTTGTCAGGCTGGGTCAGTCCCTGTGGGAGGGAGGAAGTGGACCCTGGCCTGTATGTCTGGCTCCTCATCAGTGGGTCTTGAGCTCTAGGCTCCTGAAGGCCGACAGGGTGATAAGGACCTGTGCTGTGTAGTAAGTGGTCATGGTCACCAGACGGGCATAGGGCAAGGTCTGAACAAAGGTGTCCCAAGCCAGAATGCCATTAGAGACGGCAATGAGCAGAGCGCCCCAGCCAGCACTCCCGCCCTGGGCCAGGCCGCGCCACAGCATGGCGCTCAGGATCACCCCATAGATCCCCACAGGCAGTCCCAGGTCCGGCTCGAGGTGCAGGAGCAGAATGCTGTAGTACAGGGCAAAGCCTGGGATGGTGAGCAGCAGCCAGCCCAGCCGCAGGGGAAAGAAGCCGAAGGCACACAAGTAGAGGAAGTTTGCAGCAGCAAAGGCAGCCATGCCTGCGGGAGAGAGGGGTGGGGTGCCCAGAGGGTTCTCCTGCCTCGCCCACCACCAGCCCTGAGGAAAGGATGGTCCCTGAGCAGCAGCTTCCGCTATCTGTAAGTTCCCCAACTGCCCCCACCTTGGATGTGCTTTGGTTTTAGCAGAAGTGGGACACCCTGCACCGTGCCCTTGCTCTGCAAGGGTCCACCAACTGCCTGTCATGCTCTGGGAGCCCCACACCCTCGGCCTCCCAACTACTCTGCTCGTCACCTGGGCAAACTTGCGTAGAGGCACTCACAGACCTTTGCGCTAGATCTGCTCCAACAAGCACAACCAGCACCTCCTTCTAGACTTTTCCTGACCACCTCAGCAAAGTCTTCCTTGACCACCCTACACAACACTGCAATAGCCCCCTCATTTCTCCCCATGCCATTCCCAGACTTCCAACCCTAATTTCCCAACTGCACCCCTTGCTGGATCCAAGCTACCAATCACTGCTGCATCCTGGGCACCCCCCCCCCTTTTTTTTTTTTTTTTGATGGTACTGGGATTCCTGGAAACCCTTCTACTCTGGGCTATACTCCCAGACCTATTTTTATACTTTTTATTTGGAAACAGGGTCTCTTAAGCCAGCGTGGCTGGCTTCGAACCTGCACGATCCTCCTGTCTATGCCTCCGAAGCACAGGGATTACAAGTGTGCGCCACTACAACCAGCTCCCTTTTTTTTAAAAAAATATTGAGGATTGCTGAGTGTGTTGATGCATGCTTGTAATCTTAGCATTTGGGCGGCTGAGATAGGAGGATCACGGATCACAGCGGGCAGCCTCAGCTACTTAGTGTGGCCCTTTGCAACTCAGTGAGACCCTGTTTCAAAATAATGAATAAAAGCCGGGCGTGGTGGCGCGTGCTTGCAATCCCAGAATTTGAGAGGCTGAGACAGGAGGATCCAGGTTCACAGACAGCCTCAGCTATTTAGTGAGGCCTTTGCAACTCAGTGAGACCCTGTTTCAAAATAAAGAATAAAAAAGCAGGGCTGGCAGTGTAGTTTGGAGATAGAATGCCCCTGGGTTCCATCCCCAGTACCAAAAATAAATAAATAAATAAATAAATAAATAAATAAATAGGGCTGGGGGTGTAGCTCAGTGGTAGAATGCCCCTGGGTTCAATCCCCAGTACTGCAATACATACATACATACATACATACATACATACTACATACATACATATCGGGAGCTGGGCGTGGTGGCACACACTTGTAATCCCAGCATTTGGGAGGCTCACACAGGAGGATCCAAGTTTGCAGACAGCCTCAGCTACTGAGGTCCTTTGCTACTCAGTGAGACCTTGTTTCAAAATAAAAAAATAGAGCTGGGGGTGTAGCTCAAAGGTAGAATGCTCCTGGGTTCCATTCCCAATATTGAAAAATAAATAAAATAAAATAAAATAAATACTGGGGATTGAACTCAAGGACATTCTACCTCCAAGCTATACTCCCAGCCCTTTTTTTATTTTGAAATAGGGTCTTGCCAAGTTGCTGAAGGTCTAGCTAAGTTCCTAGAGCTGACCTTAAACCTGCAATCCTATGTCTCAGCCCCCAACTACTGGGATTACAGGCATGTGATACCATACCTGGAACTTTTGAACATGGCCTCACTTGGGGCAGGTGCTCTGGGGAGCCTCTCCTCTCTGTTCCCCAGGCTCCTCTGTGAAGGTCCTAGATATACTGTCAGAAGGTTCCTACTCACCATAGAGAAAGGTCTCTGGCCAGACAAGGCAAGTATCCCCCACGGCCGAGCACAGCAGGCCTCCCTGGAGGAGCCAGGTGTAGCCCCCACCAGAGGACACGGCCCACAGGAACACCACCAGGCAGAACACAGGCAGGCTCTTGACCAGGGCGCTGACCCAGGATGGTTGGTCCTCAGGGATCCAGAGAAGGAAGTAGATGGAGCAGGTGAGGATGAAGGGGCCCAGCCACCTGCGAACCTGTCGGTCCTTCAAGAGGGCAAGCCACTCAGCACAACATGCCTGGCTTCCCAGCTTCTCACCCACCCCATCACCACCTGGTACTCCAAGCTGTACCACCTGGGCCTATTCAGAGACCAAGATCTTCAGCCTCCTTTTTAACCTGGTCTCCCACTCCACTCCCCCACCTCAAATATCAGAACCCCTGCCTCCAAGGAGGTCAGAAGGCTTGGAGCAACTCCAGGGCCCAGCCCCAGCCCACACCACCACAGGCTCTCACTTGGACTAGAAGAGTCTTCAGAGGCAATCCATTTTTCCCAGGGTCCATGTTGGCCCGGGGCACCCCAATGACCTATATCTGGGAGCTGGTAGATTCAGGGATGGAGATCTTTGGTTACATGTTAACCTGAAGAGTGTCTTGTGGACTCTGGCACTGATAACAGGGACTAGGGAGATGCTGCCCCCACCCCAAGGGTGGCCTTACCTGGTACCCACTGATAAGGTACCCCTAGGAAACCAAAGGTCCCTCCAGCCCCAAGAGTCCCTGCGTAGCCCACAGGCTGTGACTGCCTGCCTGCCCGCCTTGCCTGCCCGGGTGAGGCTCACAGTCTCTCCCATTGTCCTGTACCCAGCCAATGAGAAGGACAGTACAGGATTCCAATGGAGTGGGAGGTGGGTCCCCAGGACCAATCAGAAGGGGCAGCACAAGATTCCAATGGATTAGGTGAGTCCCCTGGACCAACCCTAGAGGGAAGGGAATGAGACTCCTTCCTCTACTCTCTGCCTGGGACAGAGCAGTCTCACCACAAACACAGGCTGAATGACAATCACAGTGAGGATGCTTTGTGCTGGGTCCACATGCTCCTATCACGAAAAGGTTGCCCAGGACAATTCTTTCCTACTGTGTGCAGTGCTCTTATACTTCAGCCTTCCTGTTTGGTGATAGGGCTCAGTCATGGGGGGCTTTTGTGTTTTGCTAGATGCCCACACCCACCCACAAGACAGATCTTTGCTTCCCACCAGGGAATGTGTGCAGGCGTTCCAGCCTGGAGCTCCCTCTCCACACCTGCCAGCAGGAATCTGGAGCCTCCAAGGCCTGCAGGGCTCCAACTTCCCCACTAGTCCTCAGCTGCGGAGGAAGGGCAGATAAGGCTAGGAGCCCTGCTCAGTCCCCAGTCCACACTCAGCCTGCATGAGCAGGACAGGGTATGTGGGGCTATGGGATGGGTGGACTGAGGGGGATCAGGGAGGGACACGAGGGAATGAGAGTGACAGCCCAATAGGACCAGGTCCCTTCCTCCTAGAAGTCCCTGCCTTTTCTGAATGTAATTCACCTCCATACACGGGAAGGCCCTGGCCTCAGAGGCGGAGCTGCTCTTTCCAGGCCCTGTGCAGCAGTCTCGCCCCACCCTGGGTCCCAGAACACAACATCTGACCAGCAAGAATCGTAAACTGTCTTCCTTTATTTATATTTGCAATATGAAATAGAAGCTCCGCAGGAACACACACACACTCACGCCAGCCTGGGGGAAGGAGCTGGGACAAGGCCACATGGCAGCAGGACTGGGACCCCCAGGCCCTTGGGCACAGGGGGTCCAGCCAACCCGAATCAGGGCCCCTGGGGATGTTGCCAGGGAGGCCCTGCTCCCAGGAACAGGTGCCCGGGTGAAAGTGCAGGGCCTGGATGAAGGCACAGTGCCATCTGGGCCCTTGACTCCTTCCCGGCTTCCCCCCCAAGGTGGACCTGAGCTGAAAGGCTGGATGTAGGTGTCAGACTAGGGCTGGAAGGGCGCAAAGGCAGCGGCCTCAGAACCCCAGCGCCAGCCAGCCCTCAACAGGACAGGCAGGAAGGTTGTGCTTCGGAACCACTGGCCAATGCGGCGTCCTGGCTTCCTTTCTCTCCTTCCTCAATATATATATAATATATAATATATGTCTCTCTCTCTCTTTCTCTTTCTTTCTATGTGACTCTCTATTTTTATTCTAGGAGACAAAGCTCCGTAATTTCTTTTCTCAGTGCAAATGGGGGTGGGTAGGGGCCTGTTTCCCTGGCACCAGCCTCCTGGGAGTCCAGACAATGGGAGGGACAGGGTGATAGGATCTGGGGGATGTCATGGGACCCACCCTGCCCATGGGGTCCATGGGGAGGACGGATCATCTGGCCACCACCACCACCAGACAGCTACCTGGAAACAGAGAAGATGCCACGTGAGGAACCAGTAGCCCTGTCTTGCCCACCACCCGCTGCCCCAGGCTGTGGCCACACTCACTGGGAGCTGGGGGAGATGGGCCCTCCAGGGGCAGAGCCGTTGGGCATCAGAGGCTCAAGGGCCTGGGCACTGTCAGGGGACAGAAGGGACTGGTGGTCACTTCCTGCCCCACCAGTCCCACCCCACCTCATCCCCCAAGGAGGCCGTCCCACTACTCACCACTGGCTTTGGGGAAGCCCCGAGGGGTCTGGGCTCTTTTCCCCCTCCATGGTCTGTGGGGGCTGGGCCCCAGAGGCTGGGATAGAGGTAGAGGGGTCTCTGGTTGCACTGCAGGCAAGATCAGTGTGGCTGTCAGTGGGCTACCTCACTTGTCACCTGCAGATGCTCTCACACCCTAGCAAGCCTGAGACTGCCTGTCGCTACTAGGAGTCTTAGGTAAGGGTAGGGACCACACATCCAGTAGATGCCTGAATGCCAGATACCTGAGATATCTGTGGTGATAACAGGGCATGGTGGGCCACACTGCCTGGGGACAGAGTGGTGAGCAATGTCCCATCACACTTCATGTCCTGGGGCTGTGGGATGTGCCTATGTGAGTGCCCTCTTTCCAATCCTCACTCTCACCCAGAAGCCCTGCTCCACCCTGGGGCTTCACAGGCCACAACTAGAACATGTATTTACTTAACCAAGAAACAGCACAGGGGCACAAGGTGAGGCCCAGCAGCAAGAGTGGCTCAGGGAAATGACAGCCCTGTACCCACCTGAGCAGGGAGGAAAGGGTTTCCCACCCCACATGTCCCAAATGGGAGCCCTCCAATCACCTGTCCAAGGAGCTGGGGGTGGAGCACATCCCGTGCAAGGTGGCCTGGAGGTCCTTGACACTAACCAAGGCCTGGCAAGGGGCTGTGGAAAGAGGAGAGAGGCCGGTCTCTGCTGCCATCTCCCAGCAAGCTCCAACCGAGCCAGGTAACCCCAGGTGTGCGACCATGAGGCAGCACCCAGGGCCCTGGGTGGGCAGGGTACAGGGAGGCTCACCAGAGGTCTCCGCTACTTTGCTGCCATCTGTGGCTTCCTGAGGTGCTGAGGGGAACTTGGGGTCCTGAGACCTGGGAGGGGAGAGAAGAGCCCAAGGTCATAGCTGGGGTCAGTGCCTAAGGCTAAGAGGACCATGACCTGGGGATACCTCCTGGCTTGGTTGCCAGAGCCATGCCCACCTGTCCCACCTGTGCCTACCTGAGCTGCAGGGCATCAAGGGCCGGAGGACTGGCCAGGCTCTGGGTGGGGGACACATCCAGGGGTCCCACAGAGGCTGGGGGCCCAGAGAGCAGCTCCTCATTCCCAGAGACTTGGGTATCCATAGGCACTGAGTCGAAGGTGGCTGTCCAGCTTGGGCCTGGGGCAGAAATAGGGGAGTACAGAGATAGGGTGAGCTTACAGAAGGCAGATACCCCGTGTGCACATAGCCACAAGCCACCCAATACTTACTGGGTGGTTGGGGGCCAGGTCTGGAGCAGGAGGGGGGAACGACTCCTACTCGGGCTGCCTGGCCTTCACCCTCCTCCTCGTCTTCCTCCTCATCTTCCTCCTCCTCGTCCTCGCTGTCTGTGCTGCCTCCACTCCTGCCCCAGACATCACCTCATTAGGTGGCTGTGCAGGGACAACCTGTTCCCCCTACCGCAGCCCAGGGCCCCAAGGCAGACAGATGATGACAAAGAGGTCGTGTCGAGAAGAATTTGGGGAGATTCAAGGAGCCCAGGGGTATGTATGAAGATACCAGGAGAGGCCAGTGGGCAAGGGAGTCCTGGGTCACAGGGCAAGAACCTACAAGTACTGAACAACAGCCAAGACAGTCATCCCTATCATATACTCCACGGCAGGATGGACCCTCAAAAAAACGCACTGAGACTCAGCCACAGCCACAAAGGAAGACAGACAAGCTCTCTGAGTCACCTCTGGCTGCCCAGTGCCATCCACTCCACACAGGCCTTCTCACTCTCCAGAAGAGGAGGGAGGACTTACTTTATTCTCTCCTCCTACTAGAAACTCCAGGAAGCAGAGATAGTTGGCTTTTGCCACTGCCATATCCTCAGCCCTGAGAAAAGTATGGCACCAAGAACTGCTCCAAAAGTATTAGCTGAATGTTAACTAACATACAACTCTCAACAGCCTATATTTGGAAGGCAGAGACAGGAGGATTCTCAGGTTCGTAGTCAGCCCCAGCTACTTAGTCAGGACCCCTGCAACCGAGTGAGACCTTGTTTCAAAATAAAGAATTAAAAATAGGGCTGGGGATGTAGCTCTGAGGTAGAATGTCCCTGCAGTACTGCAATAAATAACTAAATAATAAAAATGTCTTTAAAAGGCTGGGGGTGTAGTTCAGAGTTAGGATACCTGTGGGGGTCAAATCCCTAGTACCAATCAATAAACAAACAAAACACTCAAGTGAAGACTGAAGGAACCCTCTCAACCTGAAAAAGGCCTCTACAAGACCTATGACAACAGCAGACTTTATGATGAACAGCTGAATACTTATGACCAGGGGATGCCTGTTCTCAACACTCCTGCCCAACAGTGTGCTGGATCAACAGGCATCTATTGGAAAGGAAGGAATAAAACTACCTCTATCAACAAATGACATACATCTCTATATTTAAAATACTAAGGAATCCACTAAAACTATTAGCACTAATAAGAGTTCATCAAGGTTGCTGGAGATAAGGTCAATATACAAAACTTCATTGTATTTCCATACACCTAGGACAATCACAAAATGATTTCAAGAAAACTCCACTTACAATAGCATCAGAGGAAAAAAGTAATGCAAACCTTATACTCTTAAGAACTATAAAACATTGTTGGAAGAAATCAAAGACCCAAATAAACAGATAATATTTCATGTTTCTGAATCTGAAAATATGATGCTATTAAAATAACAATTCTAGCCAGGCATGGTGGCACATGCTTATAATCTCAGCATTTGAGAGGCTAAGACAGGAGGATCACAGTTTGCAGATAGCCTCAGCTACTTAGTGAGACCCTTTGCAACTCAGTGAAACCCTGTTTCAACTTAAAGAATAAGCCGGGGGTGATGGCACACGCTTGTAATCCCCGTGCTTGGGAGGTGGAGACAGGAGGATCGTGCAGGTTTGAAGCCAGCCATGCTGGCTTAAGAGACCCTGTTTCAGCTGGGCGTGGTGGCACACGCTTGTAATCCCCGTGCTTGGGAGGCTGAGACAGGAGGATCACACAGGTTCAAAGCCAGTCTCAGCAACTTAGTGAGACCCTGTTTCCAAATAAAATATAAAATAGGTCTGGGAGTATAGCCCGGAGGTAGAAAGCCTCTGGGTTCCACCCCCAGTACCACCAAAAAAAGAGACCCTGTTTCCAAATAAAAAAGCATAAAATAGGTCTGGTAGTGTGGCCCAGAGGTAGAAAGAAGGGTTCCATCCTCAGTACTACCAAAAATAAATAAATAGTAAAAAATAGGGCTGGAGGTGTAGCTCGAAGGTAGAATGCCCCTGGGTTCCATCCCCTGCACCAAAAAAAAAAAAAAAAAAAAAAAAGGTAGCCAGGAGTGGTGGCACAGTGCACTCCTATAATCCCAGTATTTGGGAAAGCTGTGACAGAGTGATTGCAGGTTTGAGCAACTTAGTGAGACTGTTTCAAAAATAAAAAAGCAGCCGGGAGTGATGGCGCATGCTTGTAATCCCCGCGCTTGAGAGGCAGAGACAGGAGGATGGTGCAGGTTCGAAGCCAGCCTCTCTGGCTTAAGAGACCCTGGAACCCCAGTACCACCACCCCAAAAAAAAAAAAAAAAAAGCCAGGCGTGCTGGCACACGCTTGTGATCCCTGTACTTGGGAGGCTGAGACAGGAGGATCACACGGGTTCAAAGCCAGCCTCAGCTAGTTAGTGAGGCTTTCAGCTACTTAATGAGGCTTTCAGCAACTTAGTGAGACCCTGTTTCCAAATAAAATATATATTTTTTTAAAAAAAGGTCGCCGGGCATGGTAGCGCACGCTTGTAATCCCCGCGCTTGGGAGGCAGAGACAGGAGGATCACCCAGGTTCTAAGACTGCCGCACGCGCTGGCTTAGGAGACCCTGCTTCTAATTAAAAATATAAAATAGGTATGGGAGTGTAGCCCAGAGGTAGAAGGGCTTCCACGAACCCCAGTACCACAAAAAAAAAAAAAAAAAGAGGTCTGGAAGTATAGCCTGGAGGTAGAAAGCCTCTGGGTGCCACCCCCAGTACCACCAAAAACAAAAATAAAAAAGCGTCAATACTATCCTATCTGACTGTCCTACAGAGTCAATGAAATCTTTATCAGAACCTCAGGTGGCTTCTTTGTTAAAAATAACAAGCTAAGCCGGGCGTGGTGGCGCACGCTTGTAATCCCCGCGCTTGGGAGGCAGAGACAGGAGGATCGAGCAGGTTCGAAGCCAGCCGTGCGCGCTGGCTTAGGAGACCCTGTTTCTAAATAAAAATGTAAAAATAGGTCTAGGAGTGTAGCCTGGAGGTAGAAGGGCTTCCAGGAACCCCAGTACCACCAAAAAAAATAAAAATAACAAAAAAAAAAAATAACAAGCTAGCTAGGTGTGGTGGTGCATGCTTGTAATCCCAGCATTTGGGAGGCTGAGACAGGAGGACCGCAGTTTGTGGCCAGCCTCAGCTACTTAGTGAGGCTTCTGCAACTCAGTGAGACCCTGTTTCAAAATAAAGAATAAAGCTGGGCATGGTGGCCCACGCTTGTAATCTCAGAATTCAGGAAGCTGAAACTAGAGGATTGTGGTTCGCAGACAGCCTCAGCTACTTAGTGAGGCCCTCCACAACTTAGTGAGACCCTGTTTCATAATAACAAATAAAACTGGGCATGGTGGTGCACACTTGTAATCCCAGCATTCAGGAGGCTGAGACTAGAGGATTGTGGTTCACGGACAGCCTCAGCTACTTAGTGAGGCCCTCGACAACTCAGTGAGACCCTGTCTCAAATTAAAGAATAAAAAATAGGGCGGAAGCTATAGCACAGAGGTCAAATGCCCCTGGGTTCCATCCCCAGACCTGCAAAAAATTAAAAAATAAAAATAAAAATTAGGGCTGGGTATAGGTATAGCTCGGAGCTAGAATGCCCCTGGGTTTTGTTCCTAGTACCTCAAAAAATAAGAAAGAAAATGACAAGCTGATTCTAAAATTCAGAGTTCGTTTGATCAAGATTGTGAAAACTATCTTGAAAAAGAAATGGGTTGGAAGACTCTTATTTTCCAATTTTAAAACCTCCTACAGCCAAGCATGGTAGCACACACCTGTAATCCCAGTACTTGGGAGTCTGAGACAGAAGGATCACAGATTCTAGACCAGCCTTGGCAACTTAGTGAGACTCTCAAGCAACCTAGTGAGGCCCTGTTTCAAAACAAAAAAATTATGAGGCTCTCAGTAACTTACTGAGACCCTGTTTCCAAATAAAAAGTAAAATAGGTCTGGGGGTATGACCTAGAGGTAAAATGCCCCTTAGTTTCATCTCCTGTACCACACATACACATAAAAAAATATAATAAAATAACATAAAATAAAAAAGCCGAGTGTGGTGGCACACGCTTGTAATCCCAGCACTTCGGAGGCTGATATAGGAGGATCACACAGGTTAGAAGCCAGCCTCAGCTACTTAGTGGGACTCTCAGAAAACTTAGTGAGACCCTGTTTCCAAATAAAATACAAAATAAGTCTAGGAGTATACCCCGGAGGTAGAAAAAAGCCCCTGGGTTCCACCCCAGTACCACAAAAAAACTTAAAAAAAAAAAAAATGCTCCCAGGTTCAATCCCCAGTATCAAAAAAGAAAAACTCAACAAAAACCCTCCTACAAAACTAAAGCAATCCAGCCAGGCATGATGATACATGCCTACAATCCTAGTACTTGGGATGTTGAGACAGGAAGATCACAGGTTTGAGGGCAGCCTCAGCAGGTAGTAAGATGTCTTCTCATGAACCTAGTGAGACCCTGTTTGCAAATAAGAAATAAAATCAGGCTGGGGATGTAGCTCAAAGGTAAAATGCCTCTGGATTCAATCCCTAGTACCCCCCCCCCAAAAAAAGCTGGAGCAATCAAGACAGTGTGATACTGGCATCAATACATACATACAGAGCAATAGAACAAAACAGAGATGGCAGAAATAAGGTACAGTCAAATGATGCAATACAACTAGCTCAAAATGAATAAAAAACCTCAAAATGCAATAGCCGGCACTAAAACTCTTAAAAGAAAATACATGAGTAAATCATGAAGCTGAATATGAGAACACCTGAGAGGCTGTTTGCAGCCTCATGATGGCAAACATTATAGCAGGTCCAACGGACCAGCCACTGCAGAACCAGCAAACCGATCAAGCCTAGTCACACAGTGGCACATCCACCACATGGCAACATGAGTGAAGTGTTGGGCAAAAGAGGTCAGACCTGAAAGGAGATACAAGCTGAGCATGCCCTATCTGAAAATCTAAAATAAAAAATGTTTCAAAATTCAAAATATTTCTGGCGCCGAGCATTTCAGATAAGGGATAATCAACCTGTAT
The DNA here is from genome assembly GCF_963383645.1 of Muscardinus avellanarius. Taxonomy (NCBI): domain Eukaryota; kingdom Metazoa; phylum Chordata; class Mammalia; order Rodentia; family Gliridae; genus Muscardinus; species Muscardinus avellanarius. The sequence continues at coordinate 66,142,555 of NC_137796.1, forward strand.
TGTAGGATTATATAAAGTAGAAAAAGCTGATCTGTGAGAGATGTCACGCAGTGGCCAGCAGAGGGCACAATGGAAACTGGGATGGTCTTAACTCCTTGATCTGAATGCTAATAAAGGGGTCTGTACTCTAGGGATTTGCACTTGTCTGTATGCATGTTATATGTTAGAAAGTTAAACCAAAATACTCTAATCTCCAAATCAAGAAACTGGGCAAAAACTTGGAGTTGTGGGCCATAACAGTAAATATACCTGGCCTGAATTGTCATCATCTTTCAGTTTCCTGGAATTAGAGAGAAGGGAAGCTGCTGAGGACCATCTTACACTCTTCATGGGGAAACATGGGCATGGGCACTCACTTGGGGGAACAAATTCCAGTGATGGGGAGACCTCACTTGCTTTCCCAGGTTGTCTTTTTCTTTCTGTAGTTTGACACATTTGAATTCAAAGTACCCCAACTAATGCACGTACCAAATACACTGTCCTGATTTTTCTCACTTGCGTCAGTTAGTCTGGCATGCTTGCAGACCCCTAGGTCCTACCAGGCAATGGGAGCTTACAAGAGGAGAAGCTGGAGGGGGACTCACCGGACACCAGGGGTCTGGCCAAAGCGGACTGCCCTCATCAGCTGACTGCCCTGCCAGGCACCAAACTCTCCATCGGATTCCCCTGAGCCCTGGCCCTCATCTTCCTCCTCCTCGTCATCAAACTGCTGGATGCGGTCCTTGTAGCATATCTCAAGCAGGTTGGCATTGGGCTACAAGTACAGGGTAGGAAGATGGGTTGTCATGCCCACGGTCCCCTCGCACCCTGTACCTGCCACAACCCAGGTTGGGCAACACTCACATTCTCATCATCAGCATTGAGGGAGAAGGTGATATTGGCTGTCTTGTCAAAAGGTGCGCTAGAAGAGAAAGTGGAGATGCAATGAGATGGTACACAGGATAGGAACCGCATAAGATGAGACCACATCCACATTTCTCCAACTCACTCAACACACAGCTGTCTACAGACAATCAAGGAGCAGCTATGGTAGCAATCCATTTTCCACATTCATCAGCTATGTGCCAGGACCTGTTTACCTGGCTGCAAATGGGCTCAGAAGCCCGGTTTAAAGGGCAGCTGTGGACATTATTGTGAAATAGAATGACACCCGAGAGGCAGTCAGCCCTTCTCCATCTGCTCCCCCACGATCTGACTGCAGGGAGCCTCACTGGTAGCAGTATTCCTCCACTTTCCACTGTGTCACTGTGGACTTAAGTCTTCTCTCACCCTCTATTGTTCACTGTGCTCCAGAGATGGTGACCTATTCTTTGTCCCCAGCATGGAAAATGCTTGTGCCTCACCCCATGGCCTTCAGCATGGGGAGGGAGATCGTGGACTGGGATTCAGTTTAATAGGAGGCAAACAAATCACACCGAGAAGTAGTGGCTGCAGGAGGCAGGACAGTGCCTGACCTCACAAAGACGCACACCCAGGCATAGCTCATGCAGCAACACTTACTTAACACTTTCTTCCTGCTCCCCAAACTCCTCATCATTAAAGCCGAAGTGGTCAATGAAGGCAGACGTCATACGTTGCATCTGGAAGTCCATAAAGGCCTGCAGGAGCCCAGAGGTTGGTGCTGGAGGGGAGCTGAGCAGAAAGAATCCCCTAACTCCCCACCCTAACACAGCCCCAGGCCCACCTGCTGCAGCACAGCCTCCTCAGGGAAGTTGAACTCCTTGAGTCGGTCATCCTCATCATCGCTAGAGGAGTGCAGGTGGTGGGTATTCACCTAGGAACAGGGTGAGGGGTTGGGGATTAGGGCATGCTACAGCTCCCAAAGGTGGGACAGCTACAGGGGAGAGGACTAGACCAAGACCAAGAGGGAGTGAAGCACAACAGCCCCTGCCAGGGACACTGGGCCTCACCAGATCCACAGTGTTTCTCTTGTTGGTCTCCGCCAGAGGTCCCGACACAAATGCCTCCCATCTCTCCTGCTGCTCGCCTGGCATCTCTACAAACATGGGGAGGGGAAAAAGGGTGTGAGGCATTTACTTGATCTCCAATACCCTTCCACTTGATCCAGTATCCCTGGGCAGCCGCAAACCTCACCCTTTAGCAGCTGCCCCAGCTGCTCAGCATTAGGCCCCTGCTCTGCATTCTGCACCAGGGCGTTGGCCACCCGTGTCAGATGGCCCATGTAGCCTTTCCTTGGACCACCACCAGACCTAGGCGAGAGCAGAGGACACAGCTGGATGGGAGGCTAGACACCAGGGTTGCCCAAGCTCCTGCCCATGTTCCCCCTGCCCCATTCCCCCTGCCCAAAGGCAGCAGACACTCACTGAACGCGGTCATTCTCCTCCCAGGATGCCAGGATTCGCTCCACCAGGCGGCAGTGCTGCAGCAGCTGTGGGGGAGCAGGGCAATGTTGGCCTGGGAGCACCGCACACTGAGGGAGCTCAACAATCGGGGTGAGGGGGTCCTTACTCAGCACGTGTACTTTACCAGGCCTCAGATTTGTGCACAGACAAGGTCAGGACAGAGACTGGGCTTTAGCCCAGCCTCAGTCTCCTTAGCTCGCCATCAATCTGGCTTTCTATAAGAACATGTGGTGTGTGCATGCATAGGTGTAGACATACACCAGGCCTCAGCCCCTCACCTGCTCATAGGCCTGACCCCAGCATCTTCACCCCCACTGTCTGCAGTACTCCCAGCATTCATGCCTCTTTGCATGTCACCATTACTTCCCACACCCAGCCTGAGGATGCCCAGTAAACAGGTGGAAAAAGGGGCAAGGTTTTCCAGAGAAGGAAGCAAGGAACCTGAGCTCACATGTTTCACGGCAGGGTTCTGGACAGGTGTCTCAGAGCTGCTATCAGGAGGGGCCCCCGAGCTCAGCATGGCACTCACACACACTTCCACTTGAGCGTGCAGGAAATTGTTGAAGACGTAGTGGAAGAAGAGGTCCTGGGGGTTGGAGGAGCACAGATTGACACCAGAGATACCCAGCCCTTGGCCCCTACTTCCCTGGCCCCCCACGCTTCTAGCCCTTGTACCAGCATGGTGTTGGGCACGTCCAGCACCAGGAGCTCCTCCATCAGGGCAGCATCGTTGGCACTAAGGGCACTGGCCAGGAGCTTAACCACATGTAATCGTGTGTTACCCAGTGGTGGGGCCAAGTTGCCCCATGTCATCTGCAGTGACTCTAGCTGTAGATACAAGAGAGGCTCAGTTCCTGAGTGCCACCTTCCCAGCCACCCCATCTCAAGGCCACACTGACCGCTGTGTCCCTCACCTGGGGAGGCTCAAGGAGGAGCTGGTGGAAGCGGCTGAGTTGTGGGCGCAAGGCATGCAGGGCACCCATGCTAGATACTGTGTTATCCAGGGCCCCCTGGGCCAGGAGCTCCAGTTGCCCATCCACACTGCTGAAGAAGTTGTTCATGGTCACAGAGTCAGACCTACAGCAGGGTAGGACCAAGGGCAGAGTGAGCCAGACAGTCCTGTGCACAGTGCACAAGAATGTGTTTGAGGAACACCACTGGAAAAGGAGCCAGCAGCTGTGCCCTGAGGGGCTGCTTATCTGCAGCCCTTTGGACAGGGCAGGGAAGAAGGCTAGTCCAGATGGAAAAGAAGCCCAGCCAGTGTCCACAGTCCACTGGACACAAGTGAGGATATGTGGGGTGAGGTACAGAGCACAAAAGGTGAAATGGGAACTGCAAGGTGGCCTCAGGGCTGGATCCTGGAGTCAAGGAGCCATTGGCAACACCTCCAACCACCTGCTTTGAGCACTTCTCAATGGAACAAGACAATTCATCTCTCAGCACCTTACTGACTGGTGCTGGGAACTTAACCAGCCATCAAGTAACAAGGTGTAAGTGCAGAGGAGTAGCATGGTGGACACCAAGACCTTTCTCTGAAGCTCTGAGGAATTGCAGAGCCATGCAAACAGGGGCAGCATGCTGTTATCTGGCCAGCACCTCTCACCTTGGCCTCCTGGGCTCCAGCAAGGTCAGCAGCACCTGGATCCCATTTACAATGACAGACTGGCTCTGCTCTCCCTCAAACATGTTGCTCAGAAGCTGCTCGATAGTCTCCTGCCTGGGGAGTAGGAGCAAGTCAAAGTGAAGGCCAGGCAGGGAATCCCCCAAGATGGCTCCCCTCCCTGGGTCTTGACACCGATTCTGCAAACCTACTTCTCCAGGGTAGCCAATAGCTGGTCAGGTTCTGGGCCATCCTGGCCTTGGATCATTAGGTCCCGGCTCAGGCGGATGATGTCACACAGGGACTGAGATGCGTTGGAATGTTGCTGGGAAAAGGGAGAGAAATAAGGACCTTCCCCACAAGCTGACTATCCAGCCCTGGCCCCTTAGGGACAAAGAAGGGTGATCACATAGACACAGGGGCATGTGCTATGAAGGACAAAGCACAGCAGCACCAAATGTTTCCAGAAAGGAGATGTCCATATACACACATATGCACAGGTAGCACCACCCACAATCAGGTGATGAATGAAAAACAAAGCTTGGTCTATCCAAGCCACAGAGTAGTACTCAGCTATGAGATGGGAATGAGACCCTGATCCATGCTGCAATGAGAGGATGAGCCTTTTGTTTGTTTTCAATACTATGATGGAACCCAAGGCCTCGTGCATGAGCTCTACCTCTGAGCCAAACCACCAAGCCCAGTACGAACCTTGAAAACACTGTGCCAGGGGAAAGAAGCCAGACACAGATTATCACATGACATATGACTCCACCTATACAAGATGTACAAGACAGGCAAATCCAGAGACAGAATGGGTCTAGTCCCATGGGCAGAGGAGCAGAAAAATTTGGGAGGCACTGCTAATGGTCACAGAGTTTCCCTCTTTTTTAGGGTTTCTTTTTTGGAGTATGAAAATACTCTAAATTTAATGTGACAGTTAAATAATACTGTGAATATTCCAAAAACCAACTACTCTTAAGTGAGTAAGTTGTACACTATGCCATTTATATCTCAATACAGCTGATTAAAAAGGGGGAAAGCCAGGCATGGTGGCACACACTTGTAACCCCAGCACTTGGGAGGCTGAGACAGGAGGATCGCACAGGTTCAAAGCTAGCCTCAGCTACTAAGTGAGGCTCTCAGCAACTTATTATGACCCTGTTTCCAAATAAATTATAAAAAATAGGGCTGGAACCTAGCGAGTGAAGAAAGCGATAAAGGAATTCTGGTTGAAGTGTTGGAAAGATTTACTGTTTACATGGGAAAGGGGGAACTAAGGTGTTAGACCTCATAGCATATTATAAAATTTTCTCCAGGAGGCTTTAAAAATTTTAATCTGGGGGGGCACCAAGAGCACATGCATATATGTCATTGTCAACATGGCTTATGTTATGATGAAAGACTATAATGCACCAATAAAAGCACAAAAAAGAAAAGGAAAAAAAAATAGGGCTGGGGGTGTAGCCCCCAGTGCCACAAAATAAATAAATAAATAAATAAATAAATAAATAAATAAATAAATAAATAAATAGGAGGAAAAACAGTGGTGGCACATGCTTGGAATCCCAGTACTTGGGAGGCTGAGACAGGTGGATCCTGTTCCCAGAAAGCCTCAGCTACTTAAGTGAGGCTCTCTGCAACTTAGTGACACCTTGTTTCAAAAATATAGAATAAAAAATAGGGCTGGGGGTGTAGCTCAGGGTAGAATCTCCCACGTTCCTTCCTAGTACCACAAGGCAGGGGTGTGTGTGTGTGTGTGTGTGTGTGTGTGTGTGTGTGTGTGTGTGTGTGTGTGTGTGTGTGTAAGCACAAGTGGAGTGCTGAGTATAACTAACAGGTGACAGCCATGGCTCAGCCTCATACCACATTCCTCAAGGGCCCCAGCCACAACTTTGGGCCCCTTAGACATCAGAACACAGCCGACAGCCTGTGCAGGAGGCGGACATACTGGTGCTCCATGCTCCTTTCTCACACTCATCTTCTAGGGAGCATACAAGGTGTGGGATGTGGGCCTGAAGGAAAAGGCTGGGGGACGCCATATCACTCACATTGTCATCCTTTGATGGGTGGATCTGTTCAATCAGCCGCTGGACGATCTTCTCCTCATTGAGCCACTGAGGGCAAGAGAGCAACGGTTGCATTAGGTTCCTAACCCCCGGCCTGCCCTCAAGCCCAGTGAAGCCCTCCTCACATTGAAGACATCTTGCCGTAGCTGAGGCCGTTCCACACAGGTAAGCAGGCGCAAGAGGAGATCCATGATGGCTGAGGTGCCAATGTGCCGCAGCAGCAGGTCCACAAAGTCATCCTTCTTGCGCAGGAAGGACACAAGCTGGGGGCACAGGACTGTGTCACAACACAGGATCTGGGATCACACCCTTCGCCCCCAAGTGCAGAGGGCAAGCAGGTACCTGGTCTGTCTTGCGGTTGATGAGGATGCCCATAACCTTGCTAAAGAAGCTGGCAAGCAGTGGGTTGAGGGTACCACTGCTCTGCAGGAAACCATAGAGCCGGTTCAGGAGGGATTCGTCTGCACCCAGAGCATCATTGATTTGGGGCACATCTGAGGTCAGGATCTCACAAGCCACGCTGGGGTACCTGGGAGGTGAGCACAGGATAGTTGGGGGCTCAGAGAGGGAGTGGGAGGCCCCGGCATCACCCTTTCACCCAGCCATGGGCCATGTCATCCAAGAAAGGGAATCAAAGGGGAAACAGGTCCTCTTTGCCTTCCATGCCCTCCCCAGACCTCCCTTAGAACCTGTTGGGGTCCCTATCACCCACAGCAATGACTAACTTAAATCAGGTCCTGAAGCTCCTGCATTTTCTGATATTAACCCACTTACCATTAACTCCTGTCTCTCCTGATGACTTCACACCTAGCCCCACCCACTGCCCCAGCTCAGGCCAACTCTCTCCTGGGTCACCATCTGGGCTCACCTCTCACACTCTACCCCCAACCTGAGTAACCTTTCTAAACCTTCCTCATCTCCTAGACCCCCTTCCTTGGGCATGCACAAGGTGCCCAACAGCCCCAGGACAAGAGTCGCTCTGCCCAGGGTGCCACCCAAGACCCTTCTGGGACCATAGCCTGCTCTAGGTCTAAACTGTAAACTGTAAAGGGCCTCAGAAGTGCCTCCCTCTCCCCGCCCTAGAAAGCAGTCTCCTTGTGACAGAAACCTCAAAGACTAGAAGGGCACAGGTGTCAAGATGGAGGCCACCTCACTATCACCTGCCCTGCTGTCAGAGACTAGTCCACAGCCCACTGGATGCAGGAGTGAGGTTAGACAGACGCCCTGAACACAGCCAGAGCAGGAGGAAGTGAAGATACCGAGTGAGGTGGGTTAACCTCTGAAACAGGAGGACACAAGGGTACACAAGGGACACTGCTAGGCCCACCAGAGGTGCCACCAGCTGCTGCAGAGGAACCACCAGGCCCTGAGCTCTACAGTTGGCATGGCACTGTGAATCCCTACTACAACAGGCAAACTGAGAAGCAGCCCTAGACCCCATCTGTCTGGTTCAAGGTGTTCAGGACAGAAAATGCAGATCAAGGCAGAGGGTGGCACCAGTGAACTGACAGAACAGACAGTAAGGGTGCAGACACTGGGAGGATCATGCAAAGCCCAGGAAGGGCAGTGGGATGAGACACAAAGCCTGTGTCCCTGACAGGGCCTGCCATTTGGTCCTGCCTCCCCTCTGGCCAGCCTCCTTCCTCCACACACAGGAAAGGGGACACGAGGGATGCCTCCTCCACCTGCAGAGCTCTGCAGGCCATACACTATGCTGGCTGCCCAGACATGTGGGTGGACAGATGTAGCTGCTGCCCTCTCAAGCTCATAGTCCTAAAGGGAAAGTAACAGAATCACAGGTGAAAAAGACTCTGGTGTGGGACTGAAGTTTTTTGTTTTGTTTTGTTTTGTTTTGTTTTTTTGCGGTACTGGGGATGGAACCCAGGGGTATTCTACCTCTGAGCTACACCCCCAGCCCTATTTTTTATTCTTTATTTTGAAACAAGTTCTCACTGAATTGCAAAGGACCTCACTAAGTAGCTGAGGCTGGCCGCAAACCCAGATCCCCCTGTTTTAGCCCCCTAAATGCTGGGATTACAAGCATGCACCACCAAGCCTGGCTTTGGAAATGGCATTTGTGTTAAACCACACCAAGAAGTCGGGTGTCCCCAGTGAGTGAGCCAAGGTCAACCTTGGTAGGACCTTGCTACTCAGTGAAAGTGAAAAGGCATCTTTCCCCATTGCAACTTAAGTGAGTCTCCAGAAAATTATGCTGGGAAAAAGCCAATCCCCAAAGGTTAACTAATAGGCGATAGTTTGTCACTTGAAAATTGTTATGAAATCTATCAATTGTGCTAAGGGGCGTAGCTTAGTGGCAAAGTACCTGCCTACTACATGCAAGGCTCTGGATTCATCCCCAGCACCAATGCCACCCCCCCCCAAAAAAATTGCATAAACAGAGACAGATTAGTGGTTGCCAAGGGTCAATGACGGGTGGGAGGTGGGTGTGGTTATAAGTGGACACACAAAGTCCTTGTGGTGACACAAGTTCAGGATGTGGTACAGATACACAGGCCTAGGAAGTTGATAAACCTACACTTGCACACACACAAGTGAGTACAAAGAAACCAGGAACCTCATGTCAGCAGGTGACAGGACTGTATCTTGTCATGATCTCACCTGTGACACCCACTATAGCTATACAAAATATCATCATGGGGGGGGGCAGCAATAGGATCTATTATTCCTACATCTGTATTTGATTCAACAGTTAACACAATAAAAACTGTACTTGGTAAAAACACCAGGACAAAAACGTAGGGGGATGGTGATCAAATAAAATGACATTGGCAAAACTCCATCCCTTGCCAAGGCTGGGGAAGGGTGGGCAGGACTCATTTCACCAGGCCCTGCGTTTCAGGTATGTCTGGAAAATCCCATCCTATGAAGCTTATAAAGAACACAACTGTACAGCAGTCTGCAGTGGGGAAGCAGTGCGACCCAGTCCTCCCTGACTCAGTTCCATTTCCCCAACTCCCAACCAGTAACTCAGTAGGGTGGGGCTCACTTATAGCGCAGCCGCTCCTCGCCGCTGTCTGGAGGTTCCTGGGTGACCCAGGCCACCATAGCCTGCAGGTGTGTGGGCTGTAGCAGGAAGTCCAGCAGCTTGCGGTTCACCACCTTGCACTCCTGTAGCACATCCTCCTCATCCAGTAGCTCCGACAGGCTCAGGTCCTCCCGCTCCAGCAACGTGTCCAGGTGCGAGCTTGTGTGCAGGTCAAACTTCCAAAACATGGCGCCCTGTGGGCAAAGACACAACCTACATGTCAGACACATCTGGGAGCCCCTGATGGATAACAGGCCAGCTATGATGGCCAAGCACCCCACTCAGGTCTTCCCTTCCCAGGGCCCAGATCCAATCCCAGTGCCCCCTCAGGTCAAGCCTAACCCCCAAGGCTGCCCAGCACCTCAGAATCCCAGTCACACATCTCCAGTCATCCGGCCATCTTCCCTGTGGTCCAGGGGGGTCACTTCACACCCAGGGACAACTGCCCTAGCCACCCTTAGCCCCATGCCTGGTAAAATCCTCAATGTAGACCACACAGGACAAAAAGAGGCCAGACACTGTACAGAGTGACCTCAGTTCCTTTCCTCACAAGCCTGTCCACATCTAGGTAGGGATGCCCTAGGAACATAGCTTGAACTTCTGGCTTTAGAGTCATGTCAACCTATTTGCTGAACAAATTCAAATGCCCAGCCTACAGGACATGGCTGCTACCCAGCCCAGCAAACCCCCCAAAGGCTGCTTGTGAGGTGTAGGTGGTAGCAAGGGAGAAAGGAAGTCTGTGAATCTTGAGGCTGTGGCCGTTGCCTGGACACCACCCACACAAACACACCCAGCCATCTTCTTGCCAGGCCTGGGACAAGGAGAGGAAAAGTGGCGCGGGGGGGGGGGTGTGCAGGCGGCACTGACCAGGATGAACCCGGGGCATGGAGAGTAAAGTGAACTGCCCATACCCAGCTCCTCAGCACCTGTGGCACAGGTAACTACTGGCAATGAGGGCAACACACAGGGGGCACCAACCAGAGGCCACACAGCACTGATGAGCCACTAACCTACACTAATGCACTGTTCCTCCCAAGAACCCACAAGGGTCCTGATTCCCATTAGAGCAGATCCAGCCTATGCTCATAGTTACTGTTCAACAACATGCACCATGTATATGACATCCAAATTACAACAGTCCCCAGGGAAGCTGTCATCACCCCACCACGCAGGATGGGAGGGACCAAAGCTGGGGTAAGCTGATGGTTTCCCAGGACTCCACAGGCCATCTGGAAAGCATCTACCACAGGCAGGTAGTGACCACAGTTCCTGCTCCTTACCTGTCTCTTCAGAGCTTCACAACCACCAAGGTAGAGACCACCTCCCCAGAGCAGGCTCCAGGCTCCCTATCTCAGGGGTGTCTCCTATAACCTCTCGCTTCCCCAAGAAAGCCCCTACATTATGTGGTAGCCCCTGACACTGAGCTGAACATAAAGAAAACCTTAAAGGATCTTTATTTTTATTTTATTTTTTTGGTGATACTGGGGGTAGAACCCAGGGGCTTTCTACCTTTGGGCTATTACTCCCAGACCTATTTTATATTTTATTTGGAAACAGGGTCTAAGTTGCTGAGAACCTAAGTAGCAGAGGCTGGCTTTGAACCTGCGCAATCCTCCTGTCTCAGCCTCCTAAGTGCGGGGGATTACAAGCGTGTGCCACCACAGCCGACTTAAAGGATCTTTAAAGATGTAGGCAGCTGGCTGTGGTGACACACAACTGTAATCCCAGTACTTGGGAGCCTGAAACAGGAGGACCACAAGTTTGAGGACAGCCTCAGCAATTTAGGAATACCTTGTTTCAAAACAAAAACATAAGCCAGGCATGGTGGCGCACACTTGTAATCCCAACACTTAGGAGGCTGATGCAAGAGGATCATGGTTTGCAGAGGACCTAAGTAGCTGAGGCTGTCAGCAAACTGCAATCCTCCCATCTCAGCCTCCCAAATGCTGGGATTACAAGCATGTGCAACCACGCCTGGCCCTGCCAACCACCTTTCTGAAGCCATTACTTCAACCAACTCATAACTACCCTACAAGGAAGGAACTGCTGGCCCTGTTTTATAGGTGAAGATACTGAAGCACACCAAGGCAATTGCCCAAGCCCAGATCTGAGGGCTGGTGAACAGTGAAGCCAACACTCAGGCCTAAAGGTGAATTTTCAGAGCAGAGCAGCTTTGTGCCAGCAAAGGCCTTACGGAACTGAAAAGTGAGTTCAAGCTGGCTGGCTCCAGCATTTGCCCTGCCTTGGGGACAGTTGGCCACAGCATCTCTGACCTGGCTCTCTCCACAAGGAGCTTTTCATTTCCAGGCCAACCTTCCTGGCCCTCAGGGGTCTTGGCAGGACACTAAGCTCTGAGTCCACCTTATACCAGCACATTGCACTTACTCAACAGGCACCTTCTAGACTGAGGGTGCAAGGCCATGGTCCTCATGCCCTTCATGGCCCAGTTGTGGCAGCACAGCTCACTCCCTGCCCAGCTTCAGGACATAGCCACTCAGACAGCTCGGCTCTCCTTCAACCTGGCATCACCAGAAATCTGGGGGCTTAACAGGGCTGCCCCATCCAGATCTCAGGTACTGCAACCCTCCGCTCACTTCTCTCCCTGCATGGCCACCATTCCAAACTCCCTGAGGTCCCTGGTTGCTCTCCACCTCACCCTCCACTAGCAGCCAGCCAAAAGGAGCTTGCTGGAGTGACAGGTCCTTAATGGCTTTCCACTGCTCTCAGACACCACCTTGAAACCTGCCCTAGCCCTTTAGCCTCTCTCAAGACACCTCCATACTAGCTCTGGTCATAGTGGCCACCTTTCTGCTTCCAGAACATGTTAAGCTTGGGTCTACCTCAATGATCCTGTCCCAATAATGGGTTTCATCTTATCTTTTGGGTCTCTTGCAAATAGTGCTACTCACAGAGGGGCCTTCCCCAACCAGACCAGCATAACTAGCCCCCAGTCCCACCTCATCCACCATTCTGTGATGGGCATTGAACCACACACTTACTGCTGTCTGGAAGCACCTCTACCACACAGTAATGATATACTTGGAGTGCACACAGGTCAACTTTAAGGATGTTCCCTCCAAATACTCCCTCCCTAGGTTACCAAGAACACCTGGGGGGGCAGCACCTAGCATGGAACATGGCAGTCTAGCAGTAACTGCTCACAAGTATTTGCTCAAAAACACATCAATCTCGAAACCATGTTGCACAAGGCTCCCATCCCTCTGGGGCAGGAGATTGCTGTACCTGTCAGGAAATCGATAAAGTCAACTCATTCCACCCCCTGGCCCTGTTCCAACCACATTTGGTGTGGAGACTGCCCAGGAAGGCTGGGGAGGGGCAGCTTGCCCTCTGCAGATGCAGTGCTGGGTGCATTTCTTCCCACATATGAAGTGAGGATGAAAGCACCCTGCTTCACAGGAAATATAGGCCAGGCCCAGTAAACTCCCTACTCTGCCCAGATGCCAGACCTCCTCAGGAGATCCTTCCCTATTTTCTATCCCACTTGATGATAAGGAATGCAAAAGGCCAACCAAGCACTTGTCATAGATGAGAAAACTAAGGCCCAGCAAAGATGACTCACCAACCCTAAGCACAGTGACTGCGGAGGTGGGGCGAGGATGAATTTCCTGACCAGGCATGCCTGGAACCAGAATAATTTCAAGGGGCAACTGCCAAATTAATCACAACTCTACTAATTTCCAGCCAAAGCCATTTGGTGGTAAGGAATGAAAAGTTCAACGTGGTGAACACACAGCCTCTTTCTACATGGGAGACTGTTTCATACAGCAGCAAGAATAGGCAGGTCAGGAAGTGGGTAAGTCAAGAGAAGGAAGCCAGGAACAAAGAGCCTCAGGTTGTAGAGTCCCATTTATATGAAATGTTCAAAACAAATTTGCGCGCGCGTGTGTGTGTGTGTGTGTGTGTGTGTGTGTGTGTTTTATTGGGGACTGAACCCAGAATCATTCTACCTCTATGCTATACCCCAGCCCTATTTTATTTTTATAGTTTGTTTGTTTTGTGGTACTGGGGATGGAACCCAGGGGCTTTCTACCTCTGGCCTACACTCCTAGACCTATTTTATTTTATTTTTGCAGGTCTGGAGATGGAACCCGGGGGCATTTGACCTCTAAGCTACACCCCCTGCCCTATTTTTTATTCTTTACTTTGAAACAAGGTCCCACTAAGTTGCAGAGCACATCACTAAGTAGCAGAAGCTGTCCTCAAACTGCAATCAGGTCTCAGCCTCCCGAATGCTAGGATTACAAGAGTGAGCCACCACGCCCAGCTCTAGACCTATTTTATATTTTAATTGGAAACAGGGTCTCACTTAAGTAGCTGGGGCTGCCTTCGAACCTGCACAATCCTCCTATCTGAGCCTCCCAAGTACTGGGATTACAAGCGTGGGCTACCACACCCAGCTCAATAAAAACTATTTACAAGGAAACAAGAGCTGCCCACAGCTACCATATTGAGACAAGGCTCAAGACTAGTGCTATATCCCAGCCAGTCTACAGCTGAAAGGGGACCAGCTGGCCTGGCCACCAAAATTCTGCTCTAGGGAACTCACCCAGCTTACCCTTTCTCTACCCTTGCCACCATCAGCCCTATGCTAAGGGGCAGGGCAGGAGCCGGGCCAAGCCAACATCTGTGGAGAACTGAGACACCTATACTTTTAGCACCTAGTCTCATTTCCACATCAAGATGAGGGGAAGAAACACAGAGAAATTGAGCCACTCAGTCATCAAGAGGCTGACCTAAGATTCTGCCCCTTCCAGACACCAGAAACTCTCACAGCTGAGGCTGACCCACTCACTTCTAAGGCACCTGTTAGGGGGCATAGGCCACTGCCCTCACCCTCAAAACTCCCTTTTTCTGATCTCACCACCTGCTTCAGGGAATACATTGGCTTCCCTCCCAAAGCTGGTGTCCCAGGGAACTGGCTTGACGCCTTCAGAACAAATCAGGAGGTGCCAGATGACATGAGGTATGAAATCCAGGGGATGGTGTGCGGGTCCCAAGAATCCAGGCAGCCCTTTCACCTCTCAACCTCAGGTCATTCCTCCAAAAATCAGAAGTAGCCTGAAACTGAGCAGTGGCTGATGGTCTTCAAACAGTGGTTCTCAGGTTCTCTAAAAAGAATAAAGATGAAAATGCAGGAGAGAAGAAGAAGAAGAAGAAGAAGAAGAAGAAGGAGGAGGAGGAGGAGGAGGAGGAGGAGGAGGAGGAGGAGGAGGAGGAGGAGGAGGAGGAGAAAAAAACTTTCTCCCAGCACATACTCTCATTCCACTCTCTGACTCCAACACCCATCTTTCCACTTAAACTCACTGGAAACCCTGGGAACTGGCAAAAGAGGTAGGTTTCACTATTATTCTACTGGGTGATTTTGGACCAAGCACTTGGCTTCTTTGAGCCTCATATCCTCAGCTGTGAAATGGGGGACACAATCCATCAGGAAGAACTGTTATGAAAATTAGCTGAGTTAAGGTAGTTAGTCCTGATACTACACATGCCGGGAAAGGGTGCGCTCCTTTCAGGCTGCCCCAGACACCACATCCAAACACTCTGGAGCAGGATGAATAGGAAACAGTCATCATCCCAAGGCCAACAGCACTCAAAACAGAAAAGCAGGAGACAGCTTGAGTGACTCTAGTACTTTTCCTCAAGTCAAATATTCAGGCAGGCACCACACACCCCGCCACCTCCACCCTTTGCAACTTTCAGCAACTTTAAGAAAACGGAAGTAACTACCACTGGTTTTTAGACAGTTTGAAAACCATGACTCTGGCAGCAAACGGAAGAGGGGGAAATTGTAAATGAGAAAGGAAGCCATTTAAAATGAAAACTACCTCTACTTTTCCTGCTGGCCCTACACTATTGCCTCTAGTTTCTTGTCTTGCTATGTTGTTCATAGCACGATGACATTAGCCACCTCTTTCAGGAGACTGCCAGCCCCACCCCTGCACCCTCCCTGGCTCTAACAGGACCTCATTGCACCTTTCATTTTGCCCCTCAAAACAGTTCTGCCTGCCAGGGAACCTATGGACCAGTCCTTTACCTGATAACCGCTTCCGAACCTGCCCTAGGCTCTAAGTACCTGGGAATGGAGGTCAACGGCACAGAGGCCTCTGGGGATAGCCACCTGAGCTGCCATGGAGCTCCATGGAGACTCCAGCATCAGGTCAAGCCCACTGTTCAGCTGGCTGTCCTGAGGAGAGAACCTGCTACCAGCAGCAGGACTGCTGGCACTCAGCTCCTTAAAAGGCTGGGCAATTCAGAGACCAAACCACGTCCCTCTAACTTCTCCCAGTGCAGTCAGCTCTTGTCCAAATCTGGAAAGGGGTTTCTGGCCGCAAGGACAGGGAGAGGGCAACAGCAACCTTACCACTACCAAACAGGTCCCACTGTGTCTACTGCTGGAGAAACCCACAGATGGCAAGGTAGGCAGTGGTGGTTCTCTGGGAGGACCAATTGGGGGAGGGGCCATGAGGGCAGAGACTGGGCCAACACACCGGAGATAATGAGGTGGGACTTCCCCATGGTTTGGGAAAGCTTGAGGGAGGGTCTTCTGATAAGAGGGCAAACAAGGTACCTTCCTCTCTGACCCCAGAATCACTGTGCCAGAGGGAGTGGCAATTCTGGCTCAACCCCAGAAGATGGAATAATTAGGAAAGAGAGAGTCTATCGACACTTGGCCAAGGACTAGGGAGGGGACTCACACGCCAGACTCATCTCCTGGACTCATCACTGGTATGGAGAAATAGAAGATAAACAGTAAACAAATTTGAAATAAACTTTGGAAAAACAGAGTTGACAAAGTGAATGTTACAGTGTAATTTGAGATGAAAAGGGCCTGGCTTACTGGGTGTAGTGGTGCATGCTTGTAATCCTGATACTTGGGAGGCTGAAAGAAGAGGTTCAGGGCCAGTTTCAGCAAGTAGTGATTCTCATCAGCCTAGTAAGATCCTGTTTCAAAATAAAAATAAAATAGGACTAGGGTATAGCTCAGAGGTAGAATACTCCTAGGTTCAATCCCTAGTGCCTTTAAAAAAAAAAAAAAAAAAAAAAAAAAAGGCCTCGGTTCAAATCTTTAACTCTCCAAGCTAAAATCTCTATGTGGCCTAGACCAAGGACTTAACCCCAGTGAGCCTCAGTTTCCTCACCTGGGAAAAACTTTATAGATGGGGTTATCACAAGATAGCCCTTCCTAGAGAGGGATCCATAAAACCAGCGTTCAAAGGAAAAGAACCAGTCTGTGTGGTAAAAAAGGGCTTGTCCCCACCAAGCCATGCTGGGCAACTCAGAAAAACATCTTATTCTCACCAGAGCGGACAGGCTCTCACCTGAAATCTTGCTACAAGTGTGGCCTGGCACTCAACATTGGAACCTCACCCAAATGCTCTCAGCCCAGCTGGGCTGCTCCTTCCACCTCCCTTCAGCTCTTTGAGCCTGACCTTCCCAGGTCCTTCAAACCTCCACATAACACCACTTCCTCCAAGAAGCCTCCCATGCCTGCTTCTACACCATCCTCTGGTCAGCCATTGAAAAACAGCATCTGAGCCTTAACTCTGTAACAGCATATTCTTCAGGCATCTGACTCCTCCTGGAAGATACCAATTTCCTAGGATCTACCATAAGTCCAGGCCCAGAGCTAAAGTTACTTGTTGGATTAAAGTAAACTGAACCCAGAGGGTGGAAGTGATCTGCAAAGGTCACTTGGTCGTAGATTTTTAAAAAAGAACAGAGGAGGGCAGTTGAGCAGGTTCTCCTGTAATTGGAAGAAATGGCAGATGATCCAACAAGAGCTAACCACCAAAAAGATAAAAGTAAATCAAAACATACAACATGCTGCACAGCCACTCACAAGTTGCAACAGAGGAGATAAGCCCAAATTATACATAATGCTCAAGCAATAAAGCAGGGTTTCTCCCCATCAGCACTAGGGGCATCTGGAGGCTAAATAGTTATCTGTGGTGAGGGGATTGTCCTGTGCACTGCAGTCTGTTGAGCAGCACCTCTAACTTCCACATGCACCCACTAGACGCTGGTAGCATGCCCTCCCCAGTTGTTTAATGGAAAACATCTTCAGATATTGCCAACTGTCCCCTGAAGAACAATCAGGTCCAACTAGAACCACTGCAGCATATATTTCAAACCAAATCCAAATAGCTACTGATTTTGATGCAGACCGTGCCTTGCATTTTGCACCTTGCATTTTGCTCTAGGCATTTACAAACATCATATTTAATCCCAGAATTACCCTACACAGAAAACACTTTAATTAAGATGAAAAGGGGGCATAGAGTATTTAACTTGTCCAATGTGTCCCTGGCTTGGAAAAGCTAGTTAGGACTGGAACCTACCTCTGTGTGACAAAAAGTCTTGCTTTAAACAATTAGCTCACAACCTAGCCTCATGTTACCAATCCTAAAACTTATCCTTGAATTTAGGCAAAATGATATATCATGGCCAAAAGGGTTTTAAAAAATAACAGCCAGGCAGGTATGGTGGTACACGCACCCTTATAATCAAAGGTTCAAAGCCAGCCTCAGCTACTTAGTGTGGCTCCCAGCAACTTAGTGAGACCCTGTTTCCAAATAAAATAGAAAACAGGTCTGGGAGTGTAGTTCAGAACACCCCCAGTACCACAAAAAAATAAAAAATAAATAAATAACAAAAGCTGGGGATATAGCTCACTGATAGAATGCCTGTTAGCCTGTGCAAAGCCCCGGGTTCTATCCTTAGCACTGAAATTAAATAAATAAATAAATAGTACAGAACTCTAAACAGCACATGCCAACTCCAACCACAACTCCCCCACTACAAAATGTATGTGTCAGGATACAGGGAGCATTTCCATGTCCATGTGTGCTGTGCACATTACTACATGGTATGGCGTATACAAATGTTAAGACAATCTCAAGTCCTTGCAACATTCACCTTGGCAGTGACGGTTAGAACCTCACCCTCAGGTTGGAAGCAATACCACTGTACAACTCTAAACAGTACCACACCTGAAAGACAAGGCAGCTTCCTATCCAGAAAGATCTTGCCTTTCAGGCAGGTGTTAATTGGTTAACACCTGTATCTTTGGTAGAGATGTGTGTACAAAAAAGCAACCAAGAAAGACCCTAACCAGAGGTCACATTCAAGTCCCTGGTACAAGAACCCTGGCAGAGCCATTCTGTCCTCTCCCCCTAAATACTTCTATACTCAACCTCACAGATGACGCGTGGTTTCTCCAATATTCCCACCTTGATGTATTTGCACGTGCTGTTCCTTCCACCCGGAAGGCCCTTCTTCCCACTTTCCATCTGTCAACTCCTACTCATCCTTCCTAGACAGAAAAAGCCACCCAACCGGCTAGTCTCACCAGTCTCTCCCGCTCTGTGGCCTCCTGAAGCAGCACCCTGAGTTACCTTCATCACAACACAAAGTAATTGTGACTGTCCAGTTCTGCCTTTGTCTCCCCAGGGACCCGCTCCACTTCAGAGCAGGGCCTGAACACTGACCCCTCCCGCCAGCCTCCCGACCCTGGACACAGCGGGCCTCATCTCTCAGAAGCAGGACCGTGCAGTGGCTGCTGCTGAAAATTCAGGCTCTCAAGTCCCTCCTCACACAAGGGGCCAGAGACAGCTAGGAGCAGGGGAGCCACTGCCAAGGTGATAAGGGAAAGCCCTCTACTAGTCATTCTGAACTGAAAAGTGAGAGTCAGAAGCCAACAAGTCCTAGAAGGCTGGCAGGAGTTAAAGGAGAGGCAAGAAATGGGACAGGAGTAAGAGGAAAGAAGGTACTCAAGAGGTAAACTGGCGGGGACAGGGCAGGGGCGCAGTGGCGTCCAAAGAGAGCTGGGATGGAGGGGGTAAGAAGGAAATGTGGGTCCCAGCAAGAAGAGACTAGGGAGCTGGGCTGGAGGGAAAAGGATGAGGATGAGGAAGGGCCAAGAAAAAGGACCCTGGAGACGAGTTGGGGATCTTGCGAGGTCAGATGGAAATGGATGGGCGAGGGCAGGAGAGACTTGAATCCAAGGGACTTGGTGGACTTGGGAGACTGACAGGTTTGGGAAACCCAATGAGAGAACGAGACTTGGGAGAGGATGGGATCTGGGAGGTGAGAAGTGACTGGGACCTGGAGGCGCTGAGAGGAAGGCACGGAGAGAGAGTCGGGGGTACTGAGAGGAGACAGAGACTTGGGGACGTCGCGAGGGAGATGAGACCGACGGCGGGGCGGGGCGAGGAGACCGAGGGAGGAAGCGGCGGGTGGGGAGAGGGGAACCCCGCGAGAGGCGAGGGCCGGCCAGGCCCGGCTCACCTGCACGGGGGGGCGGCGGCTCCTCGCACTCGGGGCTCATCGGGGCGCCCCCCCCCCCGCCCCGCCGCCGGCGGCTCGGCCCCGCCGCGGGCCCGGAGTTGGGGCGGGGGCGGCGGGGCTCGCGCAGGCGCTGGGCCGGGGCTGGCGCCGCGCACGCGCCCTCGGTCGAGGCGCCGCCGAGCGCGAGGGTCCGCACGGGGGGCGCGGCGGTCGCGAGGCCCGCGAGGCGCCTCCGCGGGCAGGGCCGCAGGTCGCCCCGAGCTGCTCCGCCGGGACGGAGTCGGCGGGACGGCAAAGCGTCCTCCTCCGTAGCCCGCGCGGGCCGCAGAGATGCGCGGCGGCCGGCCGGAGCCGATGCCCTCCTCAACCGCCGGCTTCCCCGAAGACGCTGGGTCTTCAGGCCCGAAGTCCACCTCAGGGCCTCCGACGCCCGGCTCGCTCCGCCACTATCCCACAATGCCCCGCGCGCCGGGAGCCACGGAAGCCCCGCCCTCCCGCCGCCGCAGCGGGGCGCGGGGACGCAGTGCGCGTGCGCGCTGCCTGCCCCGGGCGCCCCGCCCCCGCCCCCATCTAAACGCCGCCTGCGCGGTGCGCCTGCGCGGGTTGTTGCCAATGGTCTCTACGGATAAACCCAGACAGGCCGATACGCAGGCGCCATTGTTGCTGTAGAATCTGTATCCGCGCTCAGAATCCGTGTGAGCCTCCTGCTCCATCACTTCTCTCCCGGCTCGCCCCCTTTGACTTCCGTTGCAGTTCTCCTGCCATCCCAGTGGGACCCACGGTCTGGGTCCCCCGACGTCAAATGCTTTTGTTCCATCGGTGCGGTCTGGATGCCTGGGGCTGACAGTCCCCCCTCCGGACTTGGCCCAGCCGTCCTTACTGTTAATGCCAAAGCCAGTTAATGCACGAAGCCTCTTCTAATTACGTCAACTGGAAGGCCCTCCTAGACCTCGTATTCTTTAAGGCCCACTTGGCTCAGAGCCTCAGTCTCCGCAACTTTCATAACCCCTTCCTGCCCACTTCAGAGGCCTACGGTTAGAATGAGTAAGTTCACGGATGGAAAACAGCTTTACTTTTACTTTTTAAGCTTCAGATTGCTTTTTGTTGTTGTTTGGTACTGGGTGAGGGTTGAACCTTGGGGCATTCTACCTCCAAGCTACAACCCCAGCCCCTTTTTTGTTGTTTTATTTTTAAAGTGTTTCTTGCTAGGTTGCTGAGAGTCTCACTAAATTGCTGAGGCTGGCCTCAAACCCTCAATGCTCCCATCTCAGCCTCCTAAATACTAGGATTACAGGAGTACAGCACCATGCCCAGCTCTACAGCTTTTTTTTTTTTTGGTGGTACTGGGGTTCTTGGAAGCCCTTCTACCTCCGGGCTACACTCCCAGACCTATTTTATACTTTTTTATTTGGAAACAGGGTCTCTTAAGCCAGCACGGCTGGCTTCGAACCTGCATGATCCTCCTGTCTCCACCTCCCAAGCATGGGGATTACAAACCTGCGCCATGATGCCCAGCAGCTCTGCAGCTTTTAATTTCAAATGTTTAAGTATATTGCTCTGTCCTAGCTATTCTGTTTTTCAATGCCAGTTATGTGGTCCAGCATGATGGTGCACACCTGTAAACCCAGTATTTGGGAGGCCAAAACAGGAGGATCACAGGTTCAAGGCCAACTTCAGCAATTTACCAACCCCCCCCACACACACACACACACAACTTAGACCCTGTTTCAAAATAAGAAATGAAAAGGTCTGTGGCTGTAGATAAGAGGTAGAAGCCACTGGGTTCAACCCCTACTACCAAAAAAAAAAAAAAGCCAGTTATACATTTGCCCTCCACATCTGTTAACTCCTCTAATGCCTTTAATCTTTGTCATTTCGACCTGCATTCACTGATTAATACCTGTAATTTAAGCAGGGCGTGGTGGCGCACACTTGTAATCCCCTCGCTTGGGAGGTGGAGACAGGAGGATCGCCAAGTTCGAAGCCAGCCTCGCTGGCTTAAGAGACCCTGTTTCCAAATAAAAAAATATATATAAAAAAATAGGTCTGGGAGTGTAGCCCAGAGATAGGAGGGTTTCCAGGAACCCCAGTACCACAAAAAAAAAAAAAAACCTATAATTTGATTTTTTAGCCATTTCTCTTCTCTGGTCTCTGCTAGAAATAGCTAATGTATGTTAGACATGGTATTGTTTGGTCCTTGTCTATCAACAAGTTAGTGCTGCATGACAGACCACCTCAATGGCATATACCATGTCCATAGTTTGGAACCGCCCAAGTAAAGATTGGAAAGACTGGTTCTGCTCTCATGTTGGGACACCATCTCATAACAAGAGGCAGGTCCACAGGAGACCAAGCCCAACTGTGTTAGTATGTTTTAAGTCTGATTGCCTCACATCTGCTGCTGTCCACTCGTCAAAGAAAGTCATGTGCTCAAACCCACCATCAAGGGGCAGGTATACAAGTTCCACTCAGCACCAGGAGGTAGAAACATGCCCTTATCTCATGGAGGCCCAGTTGGTAGGAGGGAATATTAACCATACAATCTAGTTTACCACAGCCTGCAATTTGTTTCCTCAGTGGACTCAGGTTCCTGATGTTATATAGCTTGAAGCAATTGTGAGCCTATTAGGGTTCTCCACAGAAATAGAACCAACATGATAATTTGTCAATATATAGAAAGTGATTTATTATGAGTGATTGGTCCACATGATTATGGAAGCTGGAATGAAGTCCAGGAATGCTGGTGATACAGTTCCAGTCCAGGCCTGAAGGCCAGAGAATCAGAGGAGCCAAAAGCATAAGCCCCAATCTGAGTCCAAAGGCCCAAGTACCAGGAATACTGATGTCCAAGAGCAGAAGGTTGTATCTGCCCTTTTTCCACCTTTTTATTCTCTTTGGGCCCTCAACAGGTTATATGATGCTCACCAACATCGATTTACTGATCTCTTCCAGAAATATCTTCACAGATACATCTAGAAATAATATTTAACAAGTTAACTGGGCATCCCATAGCCCAGTCATATTGACACCTAAAATGAACAATCATAGACATTTCCTCCTGTGTGTGTGTGTGTTATGTTACTAAACCCAGGTCCCCTGAGCTAAACTCCTAGGTCTATTTCACTTTTTATTTTGAAACAGCTCGCTAAATTGCTGAGGACCTTGCCAAGTTGTTGAGGCTGGCCTTGAACCTGTATTCCTCATGGTTGCCTCCCAAGCACTGAAATCACAGGTGTGGGCCACCATACCTGGCTTGTTCCTTGTTTTCTGTATTATCTTTTGCCCAGCATTTGGTTTCCTCATTTTCCTGTACAATACAATGGCATAGTTTTAACACAGATTCAGCAACCAAAGGGCAGAAAGATGGTCATAGTCAAACATGAAATGGATTCTGAGATACAAGGAAGACAGTCCTCAAGAATCCTGGAAGCTAGCTGGGTGTGGTGGCTTGCACGTATAATCCCAGCATTTGGGAGGCTGAGACAGAAGGATTGTGGTTTGAGGATAGCCTCAGCTACTTAGTGAGGCCCTTTGCAACTCAGTGAGACCCTGTTTCAAAATAAAGAATAAAAAATAGGGCTGGTACCGGGCGTGGTGGCGCATGCTTGTAATCCCCGCGCTTGGGAGGCTGAGACAGGAGGATCGCACAGGTTCGAAGCCAGCCTCAGCTACTTGGTGAGGCTCTCAGCAACTTAGTGAGACCATATTTCCAAATAAAATAGAAAATAGGTCTGGGAGTACAGCCCGGAGGTAGAAAGCCTCTGGGTTCCACCCCCAGTACCACCAAAAAAAAAAAAAAAAAAGAGGAAAAAAAAAATAGGGCTGGGGAATTTGCTCGGAGGTAGAATGCCCTGGGTTCCAACCTCATCACAAATCAGACAGATAATGCTCTTGTTGGTACTGAAGTGCACAGTGGGAACATTAATTTCCCCACCATTCACATTTCCACATGAAAGTAAACTTCTACTAGTGTCTCTCTTACCACTTCCATGAGACAAGGAGGAACAATTCACCCCATCTGATGGGCATCATTGGTCAACCCTTCAGCTCTCCTTCCATGTTGAACCAGTCTGGCCACAGCGTGTCTGTGCTCTGACCTACTCCCTGCCACCTACGAGGAAGCCTATGCTTGCTGGCTCCTCCAACCAGGAAGAAGGTCAGTGTAGGGGCAAAGGAGCATGCATGATTTTGGTATTAGCCCAAGTTTGAATCCTGACTACTAGATTAAACATCCAGAGCTCAGCTGACTTTGTGTGTGTATGTGGTGGGGGGGAGTTGCTGGTGATTGAACCCAAGAGCATTCTTACCTCTGAGCTACACCCTAGCTCTATTTCACTTTTTACATGGAAACATGATCTCACTAAATCACTGAGGCTGGCTTCAAACCTGCAATCCACCTGTGTCAGCCTCCCAAGTACTGGAATTACAGGTGTCCACTACCAAGCTGGGCTTTTTCATCTCTCTCGAACACGAGCATCAGTCAAAACTCTAGGGTGCAAATGACAACTTCCTTTAAACAAACAGGAAAGGAATTGGTTGAAGGGGATGGGGCAGTCCTCAAATCTCCAAAAGGCTCCTGAGTCTGGCTTGGTGCTTTGCAGTCAGAACAAAGCCCACACACAAGCCTGCTCATAGAGCATGGCAGCGCCTATCACCAGCACCCAGCTTGGACACTATGGCCAGAACCTCTGCCTGCCCCCTCTAGAAGCCAGGTGCATTTGCTGCCAGCCTAGCCAGCAGACACTATGAGCAGGCCTCCTCCATCATTAGCTCCTGCAACCAGACTTCCTGGTAGGTTCTAATTGGTGGGGCCAAAATCATAGGACTATCCTACTGCAAGGATGCTGGGAAAGAAAATGGCTTTTACCTTAGGACCTCTAACCAAACTTAGGAGCACTCAGGGCTGCTTGGTGGCCAAAATGGACAGATGTTGCCAGCATTCTCTCTCAAGAGAGGCTGAAAGAAGAAAGGCAAAAACGACTCTGTGGATGGTAAAGAGCAAGAGCAACACTTTTATTATTCCTCTGGTGGCTCCCCAGTACACCTAAGCTCATGCCTCTCCCGCCCTCCCCCACACACCTTCCAGAGGAGGTGACACAGGTAACAGTGAATGGGAAGGAGGGGAAGAGCAGGGCAGACATGAGAAGGGGGTGAGAGAGAGCACAGGAGGTGGGGGCCGAGGAGCCAGCCCCTTTCTTGGAGTCCTCTCCAGCGGGCTGCCCGGAGACGTGCTGGCATGCCCCAGGCCCAGGTACCCATGAGGCCCTGCGGTCCCTTGGGAGAGTGCATCGTGGAAGGGAGGGAGGCGGGAGGCCTGGGGTCCCCATGGAGAGAGGGCAAGAAGCCACCCAGTTTCACCGATCCATGCTGTCATCCGTCGGGCTGGAGAAACAGGTCTGTAACAGCTTTTCACAGAACTCCAGCTCCTCCTGGATTGGGGACAAGAGGGGAGTTCTGAGCAGAGACCAGGCCCTGCCTCCGGCATGCTCAGCATAGGAGCAAATCTTCTTCACTCCCAGCTCTCTGTCACTTGTTTTTGTAGCCAAGAAACCACCCAGGCTTCTTGGACCACTGCTCAGATCCAGGATCTCTTTCCTTTCTCGCCAGTTTCTGAACCACTAAGAACCTGGGTCCCCTCCAGTGATCTATCCTTATGCCCCTTAGGACCATCCCAACTCCCCAGAGTGGTTCATTCCATCACTCCCTTCAACCCTTCCACAGAAACAAACCCCAGAAACCAGGAAAGCACACACAAACCAGCAAAAACACATAAATACAAAGGACCTGCATATTTAATGCTTAAAGGGCTTTAAGAAAGCTGGGTGAGATGGTACACACCTGTTATCCCAGTATTTGGGAGGCTGAGACAGGAAGATCACAAGCTCGCAACCAGCCTCAGCAACTTAGTGAAGCCTTGTTTCAAAATAAAGAGTAAAAAAAAAGCCAGGCATGGCCACAAGGCGCACGCTTGTGATCCCAGCATTTGGGATGCTAAGACCGGAGGAACGCGGATCATGGACAACCTCAGCTACTTAGTGAGGCCCTCCGCAACTCAGTGAGACCCTGTTTCAAAATAAAGAATAAAAAACTGGGCAGAGGGCGTAGCTCAGAGGGCAAATGCCCCTGGGTTCCATCCCAGACCCGCAAAATAAATAAAATAAAAAATAAGGCCGATGGTATAGTGTGGAGGTAGAATGCCCCTAGGATCTATCCCCAGTATCACATACACATACATACACACACAAGGCTGGGGGTCGAGGTAGAATACCCCTGGGTTCAATCCTCAACATACACACACACAAAATTTTAAGAAACCAGGTATAGGGAACTGGGCATAGTGGTGCACACTTATAATTCCAGTACTTGGGAGGTTAAGACAAGAGGATCACAGTTTTGTAGCCAGCCTCAAGTACTTAGTGAGGCCCTCCACAACTTAGTGAGAGCTTGTTTCAAAATAAAGAATAAAAGTAGGGCTTGTACCTCGGAGGTAGAATGCCCCTGGGTTCAATCTCCAGTACCAAAAAAAAAAAAAAACCAGTAGTGTACTTGGTGGCGGAGGGCAAGGGGTTGAGGGGATTAGACAGGAGGATCACAGCTTTGCAGCCAGCCTCAGCAACTCAGCAAGACCCTTAGAAACTTAAAGAGACCCTATATCAAAAGGCTAGGATGTAGCAGAAGTAGAATGCCCCTGGGTTCAATCCCTAATACCAAAATAAAAAGAAATATCTAATTCAACATCCTTCCTTCTCTCTGTCCCCCATGTACCGACACAGCATGGGGACGGGGGGCCTGCAACACATGCCTGCTGAATGGGTGAGGAGAAAAACACAGAAATGGAAACAGGAGAAAATTACAGCTTGGGCCCCAAGCCAGAGGACACCCTGCCCCACCAGCCTGGCATACCTGGTACTCTTCGTGTTGCTGCAGCAGCTGGCAGCGGTGGCGGAGAAGCTCCTCCAGGCCCAGCTCTGGCTCCCGGCACTCACGCACACCTTGGGGGAAGTCTGTCACCAGGCTACAGGGGACATGGAAGCAGCTGTTAGGAATCGCTCCCTCCCTCCCCCAGGTCAGGGCCCTGGCTCAAAATGCCTGCTACTTCTGCTCCCTTGGGAGCCTCGGCACATCGCTACACTCGGCCTCGGCTCCTCCATCTAATATGGTCACCAAAGGATTATGCTGAGACTTGTACAAAACAAGGTGCCTGGGGTGGAGCTGACTCTCAGACCCTGCTCACTCCAATGGTTCATTTCTTAAACACTAATCTGCTCATAAAATCAGGCTGGGAACGAGGAACTCCCCTCTCCTGGCAGGCTGTGTAAATGGTACCTGTGAGGAGACTGAGCCTCTGTGACTCCTGATCCTCTCTGGCCTCACACTCCTCGTCCCTCACAGGGGAGGTTCTGAGCCCTAGGTCCTGGGGGAAGGAGACTGGAGGGCAGGTGCCTAAGCTACTCCAGATGTGGGGAACCCCAGCCCCAGACCCATCCTCTCAGAACCCCAGCACACCTGCACAGGGCTCCGAGCACATGCTCATGGAAGGGGCTGTGTTCTGTCCGCACGAGGGCCACCAGCTGCTGGACCATCCCCATAGAGCACAGGGTTCCTGGGGAAGGGCAGTGCAGTTAGAGGGGTAGGCCATACCCCCCCACGCCCCACACACATGCGCATCCCAGCATGCCTGCTCCCCTCACGGAGCCGCCTCACCTTTGTGTTCTGGGTGGCCCACCAGCAGGTTCTGTAGCAAGAACGCCGACTTGACCTTGAGCTTCTGCACTTGCTGCTGCATGGCCCGCATCAGCACAGAGAAGCCATCCAGGCGAAGGAACTGCAGCAGCCCAGCCTCCTGCTCCCGGACAAGGCCTGGGGAGCAAGCAAGGTCTTGAGGTTACAGTCATTACCACCACCACAGCCACTGCCCACCGCCATCGTCATCATCACCAACACATTCACTACCACCATGGTCACCCATCACCACAACCATCACCGTCACTCCTATCATCAAGACCATCATCACCATCACTTTCACCAAAACATCACCACCATCATTACTACTGCCACAATCATCACCACCGTCACCATTACCACCACCATCATCACCAGCATCAATCACCACTAACACCAACATCATCATTGCCACCACCATCAGCACAATCACCACCACCACTACCACCATGGTCACCATCACTACAACCACCATTATCACAACCATCACCATCACCGCTGTCCTGCGGGAGCAGGACCACCATCATCACCACCACTGTCATCACCATCACCACCAACAACAACAACAAGTGCCATCACCACCATCATCTTCATCAATTTCCATGGGCCCGTGCTATGTATACCATTGGCTTATGAAATGTGCCCATGAACAACCACGCCCTTTAACCCTGGACTTCTTCACCTGGATGCGGTGAACTTTGAGGCTGTGCCATTCAGCGCTGTGGGAGCTGCCCTGTATATTAGAGAATGTTTCCCAGAATCCTGGGCTTCCACCCACCAGAAACCAGGAGCCCTGACCCTTACATATGACAACTGACAATGTCTGCAGACACTGGCCAAGTGTTCCCTGGAGGACACCACTGCTCTTTGAGAACTGCCATTTACTCGCCCTTAGCCTTTATCTTTTACCTGTTACCACCTTCACTCCCTAGTCCCCTCCCACCACTCCTGCTGCATTCACTGCCACTCTATGTGACAGCAGGCTGCTTCTGCTTCAAGTAAAAGCCAAGGTGGTAGCCAGGCGTGGTCGCACACGCTTATAATCCCAGTACTCGAGTGGCTGAGACAGGAGGATTGCTGGTTCGTGGTCAGCCTTAGCTACTTAGTGAGACCTCGTAACTTAGTGAGACCCTGTTTCAAAATAAAGAATAAAAAGTAAGGCTGGGGGTGTAGCTCAGAGGTAGAATGTACCTGGGTTCCATCCCCAGTACCTCACACACACACACACACAAAAAAAAAAAAAAAAAAAACAACAATGTGGTCACCACCAACCACTCTTCTTCCCTAAAAAAAACTGTGTTTATTCAGCACTCAAAAGAAATGAGCTGTCAAACCACAAAAGACAGGGAAAGACCTTATCCCACGTCTTACTAAGAAAACAATCTGAAGGGCTCTATACCGCAGAGCTCCAGCTATATGACACTCTAGAAAAACCACAACTATGGAGACAGGAAGCAGATCAGTGGTATGAAAGACCAACAGAACACAGAGAGTTTAGGGCACTCAAACTACTCTGTATACTATTCTGGAGGTTATATGATACTAGACTGCACGCACGCAGGAGCCCTCACATGAACCATGGACTGGGCGCGGTGACAGGCCTGTGCAGGCTCACCAACTGTCACACAGACACTGTTCTGCAGGGATGCTGATAATGAAGAAAACAGGTAAAACAGGAACTTTCTGTACCTTCCACTCATTTTTGCTGGGAACTACTCTAAAGAAATTAAACTGTAGCCAGGCATGGTGGTGCACGCTTGTCATCCCAGCACTTGGGAGGCTAAGACAGGAAGATTACAGGTTCAAGGACAACCTCAGCTACTTAGTGAGGCCTCTGCAACTTAATGAGACCCTGTTTCAAAATACAGAATAAAGCCGGGCGTGGTGGCACACGCTTGTAATCCCCACGCTTGGGAGGTGGAGACTGGAGGATCGCACAGTTTCGAAGCCAGCATCGCTGGTTTAAGAGATCCTGTTTCCAAATAAAATATATAAAAATAGGTCTGGGAGTATAGCCCAGAGGTAGAAGGATTCCATCTCCAGTACCACCAAAAAAAAGAAAGAAAGAAAAGAAAAGAAAGAAAGAGAATAAAAGATAAAGCTAGGGACGTAGAAAGAAAGAAAAAGAAAGAAAGAAACAGAATAAAAAATAAAGCTAGAAACGTAGCTCAGAGGTAGCATGCCCTTGGGTTCAACCCCCAGTACTGCAAAAAAAAATAATTAAATCATAGCCTAGCACGGTAGCTCATGCCTGTGATACCAGTAGTTAGAAGGCTGAGACAGAGGATCATAGTTCAAGGCCGGCATGCGGAATTTGGTAAGACCCTGTTTCAAAATAAAGAATATAAAAATAAGTAAGCAAGTTGTGGTGTTACACCTGTAAGACAAGAAGATCACAGGTTCGTGGCCAGTCTTAGAAACTTGTGAGGCCCTCTGCAACTTAGTGAGACTCTGTTTCAAAATAAAGAATAAAAAATATTACTGGGGTGTAGCTCAGAGGTAGAATATGCCTGGATTCAATCCCCACTACTGCAAAAATTAAAATAAAACAAGGCTGGGGGTGTAGCCTAGAGGTAGAATGCCCCTGGATTCAATCTCCAGTACCATACACAAACCAAAAAATAGTCAAAAAGAGGGAAACCAAAGAAATATGTGTGACTACTACTCCTTTGCAACACCCTCCCCCACTCGAGGCCATCACACAATCACACACAAGCTACCATCTGACCCCCTCTGTGGCTTTCTGAAACCCTTTCTCTATGGAAACAAAGAGTCACTCACAATTGAAGTGGCTGAGGGCAAGTAAGTCCATGCCCTCCCAGGAAGGGCAGCAAGCACAGTAATATCACAGCCCCAGGCAGCAGGAGGAACTCCCATGACGGAGCCCTGCAAGTGGCTGGTAGCAGAGAGCTTACCAAAGTGTAGCCATAGTGGGGTGTGCAGGGGTACACTTACTCTCCTAGCACTTGGAAGGCTGCGACAGGAGGATCACGGGTTCACAGCCAGCCTCAGGAACTTAGCAAGACTCTTCCCAACTTAGTGAGACCCTGTTTCAAAATAAAAAGTACCCAGGCGTGGTGATGCATGCATGCAATCCCAGCATTTGAGAGGCCAAGACCGGAGAATCCAAGTTCCCAGCCAGCCTCAGCTACTTAGTGAGGTCCTTTGTAACTCAGAGAGACCCTGTTTCAAAATATAAAATAGGGCTAGGGGTATAGCTTGGAGGTAGAATGCCCCTGGGTTCCATCCCCAGTACTGCAAGAAAGAAGAAAGGAAGGAAGGAAGGAAGGAAGGGAGGGAGGGAAGGAGGGAGGGAGGGAGGGAGGGAGGGAGGGAGGGAGGAAGAAAGAAAGAAAGAAAGAAAGAAAGAAAGAAAGAAAGAAAGAAAGAAAGAAAGAAAGAAAGAAAGAAAGAAAGAAAAGAAGGAAGGAAGGAAGAGCGGGCCAAAAGCTGGGAGTGGTGGTGCATGCTTGTAATCCCAGTACTTGGGAGGCTGAGACAAGAAGATCACAGGTTCGCAGCCAGCCTCAGCTACTTAGTGAGACCCTCTACAACTTAGTGAGACTCTGTTTCAAAATAAAGAATAAAAGCCAGGCGTGGTGGTGCATGCATATAATCCCAGCATTCGGGAGGCAGAGACCAAATGATCGCGGTTCGAAGCCAGCCTCAGCTACTTAGTGAGGCTCTGAGCAACTTAGTGAGACCCTGTTTCCAAATAAAGTATAAAATAGGTCTGGGAGTATAGCCCGGAGGTAGAAAGCCTCTGGGTTCCACCTCCAGTACCACCAAAAAAATAAAAAATAAAAAAATAAAAAAATAAAACAGGGCTAAGTGGTGTAACTCAGAGGTTAAATGCCCCTGGGTTCAATCCCCAGTACCAAACACACAAAAAAAACCTGTAGCCATGTAGCCACATGATGACATATCCTAAAACCACCAAAGTCCTGACACCATTGAATTGTACACTTTAAAATGGGCAGGTGAGCTAGACATGGTGGCGCACACTTGTAATCCCAGTACTTAGAAGGCAGAGACAGAAGGATCACAGGTTCTCAACCAGCTTCAACTACTTAAAGAGGCCTTCCACAACTTAGTGAGACCCTGTTTCAAAATAAATAAAAAATGGGGCTCGGGGTATAGTTTGGAGGTAGAATGCCCTGGGCCCTGGGTTCTATCCCCAGTACCACAAAGTAAATAAATAAATAAATAAATAAATAAATAAATAAATAAAATGGGTAGGTGAGCTGGGCATAGTGGTTCACACTTGTAAATCCTAGTACTTGAGCGGCTGAGACAGGAAGATCTAAGGTTCGTGGCTAGCCTTAGCTACTTAGTGAGGCCCTCCACAACTTAGTAAGACCCTGTTCCAAAATAAATAAAAAATAGGGCTGGAGCAGGGCGTGGTGGTGTACCCTCGTAATCCTAGAATTTAGGAGGCTGAGACAGGAGGATCACGGTTCGTGGACAGCCTCAGCTACTACTTAGTGAGGCCCCTTGAAACTCAGTGAGACCCTGTTTCAAAATAAAGAATAAAAAATAGGGCTAGGGATATAGTTTGGAGACAGAATGCCCGTGGATTCCATACCCAGTACCGGAAAAAAAAAAAAAAAAAATAGGGCTGGGGTTGTAGCTCAGGTAGAAAGTCCCTGGGTTCAATACTCAGTGCCACAAATAAAATAAATAAGTAAACAAAGAAACAAATAAATAAATGGGTAAGCGAATCCTGGCATGGAGGCACACTCCTATAATCCAAGTGCTTGGGAGGCTGAGACAGAAGGATTACAGGTTCAAGGCCAGCCTCAACAGTAGTGAGACTCTCATCAATATCAAGACCCTGTTTCAAAATAAAAAGTTAAATAGGGCAGGAGGTGTAGCTTGGAGGTAGAATGCCCTTGGGTTCAACTCTCAGTACCAAAAAACAAATAAAAAAATGGGTAGGTGAGCTGGGTGTGGTGGCACATGCCTGTCATCCCAGTACTTGAGAGGCTGAGACAAGAGGATCACAGGTTTGAGGGCAGCCTCTGCAACTTAGCAAGGCCCTTAGCAACTTAGTGAGACCCAAAATAAGAACATAAAATAGGGATAGGGGTGTAGCTGGATGATAGAATGCCTCTGGGTTCAATCCCCACTACCACAAAAAAATAAATAAGATTGTAGGTGAATTTTATTTCCAAAAACAAACTGCAGTACAGCTCCAGTAGCTTGTGCCTGGCATCTCAGATGACTTTCTCCTGAGAAGCTGCCCTGCTGTGAGGACGCTTAGAGTGGCCAAGGCTTCTTGCCAACAGCATCATATCCTTGCCTGCCAAGAGGAGGCATTAGCCGGGCACTGTGGCTCACGCTTGTAATCCCAGTATTTGGGAGGCTGAGACCGGAGGATCACAATTCACAGACAGCCTCAGCTACTTAGTGAGGCCCTCTGCAACGCAGTGAGACCCGGTTTCAAAATAAAGAATAAAAATTAGGGCAGGGGGTGTATCTCAGAGGTCGAATGACCCTGGGTTCCATCCCCAGACCCGCAAATAAATAAATAAATAAACAAACAAACAAACAACAAAAGCAAAAAACAGCCAGGTGTGGTGGCCCATGCCTGTATAATCCCAGTACTTGTAAGGCTAAGAAAAGAGGGCCATAGGCTTAAAGCTAGCCTCAGCAACTAAGCAAGGCCTTTAGCAATTTAATAAGACCCTGCTTCCAAATAAAAAATCAAATAGGACTGGGGTGCAGCTCAGAGGTAAAATGCCTCTGGATTCAATCCCCAGCACTACAAAATAATAATAATAATAATTGATAGCTATGAGAAGAACACTCTACCAGTCCTTCCCCACCCTGCTGGGGCCCTGGCAGCTCTGGGCATCATGTCCTCCCCTCCGTCCCTGTGGCTCAGCGGCCCTGTGTCTCTCCGCCCACCCACATCCCTAGTTTGGGCCATGACTTTCCACATGCTGTCTCCAGCGTGACTCTTCCTCTCCCCTGGCTAGAATGCTCCTTCCCAGCAGGCTGCTCCTACCCAAATCCTCCCTGCTCCTCTCCCCAGCCTCTGCGCCTCAGCACCATCTGCCCATCACGGGGACGGGCCACGTGGAGACCAGCATTCAGAATGGGGGTGTGGAGACTTCTTCCCCACACCCCATTTCAGTGACCATGCAAGGCTGCCGGAGTTAAACAACTGACCCAGAACAGACAAACGAGGAGCCATCACCTGACTCAGCAGGTCCACTCCCAGGTGCCTGCCCTGGTGAAATGAAAACCTGTGTCCACACACAGACTTGTATGCCCGTGTTCATAGCAACACAGCAGCCAAGAGACTGAAACAATCCAGACGTCCAGCAGCAGATGGATGGATAAACAAATGGGCTGTATCCACTGGGGAATGTCATTCAGCCATAGAAAGGAATGAAGCTCTGACGCACACTACAACACGGACAAACTGCAAGCTCCGTGAAAGAATCCAGACACCAAAGGCCACACATATTGTCTGTTTAGACAAAATGTCTGGGAGAGGCAGATCCTTAAAGACAGAAAAGCAGACCAGTTGACGCAGGGGCCAGGGGGAGCTAGAGACGGAGAAGAACTGCTTAATGCACACAGGGTCTGATTTGGGGGCTGGTGAAAATTTTCTAGAAATAGGATGGGTGAGGCACAATCTTATAAATACACTAAAAAAAACTAAGTTGTATGCTCTAAAAGGATTAATTTATGGCCTGTGAAATTATATATATATATAATTTCACAGGCCATAAATTATATATATATATGATTTTATATATATATATATATATATATATATAATCAATAAAGCTGCTAAAAAGAAAAAGCCAGCCCAGCATGGTGGCGCATGCTTGTAATCCCAACATTTGGAAGGCTGAGACCAGAGGATCGCAGTTCACGGACAGCCTCAGCTATTTAGTGAGGCCCTCTGCAACTTAGTGAGACCCTGTTTCAAAATAAATAATACAGCCAGGTGTGGTGGTGCACACTTGTAATCCCAGTACTTGGGAGGCTGAGACAGGAGGATCGTGTAGGTTCGAAGTCAGCCTCAGCTACTTAGTGAGGCTCTCAGCAGCTTAGTAATACCCTGTTTCCAAATAAAATATAAAAGAGGTCTGAGAGTGTAGCCCAGAGGTAGAAAGCCCCTAGGTTTCATTCCCAGTACCACACACAAAAAAAGAAAAAAGAATAGAATATAGGATGGGAGGTGTAGCTCAGAGGTTGAATGCCCTTGGGTTCTATCCCCAGACCCCAGACCCGCAAAAAAAAAAAAAAAAAAAAAAAGGTCAGGCATAGTGGTACGTGTCTATAATACGAGTACTTGAAAGACTAAGCTGGAAGGACAGCAGGTTTGAGGCCAGCCTTAGAAACTGAACGAGACTCCCAGCAACCTACTGAGACCCTGTTTCAAAACAAAATGATTTTTAAAAAGGGATAGGGGTGTAGCTTGGAGGCAGAATGCCCCTGGATTCAATCCCCAGTACCATGGGGGAAAAAGCTGGGTGTTAGTCAGGCATGGTGAGGCACACCTGTAATTCCAGTACTTGGGAGACTGAGACAGGAGGATCCCAGGTTCACGGCCAACCTCAGAAACTTAGCGAGGAGACCCTCCACAACTTAGCGAGACCCTGTTTCAAAATAAAGGGCTTTAGCTGTTAGCTCAGAGATAAATACCGCTGGGTTCAATCCCCAGTACCACACATATAAAATAAAGGTGACAACAGCACCCCTGGGCCTCCCTGGCCAGGTCCCGCCTCCATGTGGAGGGGACACTGACTGTCATCCCTACCTCTGGGCACATGTGTGAGGACTGAGCAAACGATACCCAGCACAGAGCAAGCAGCAACCTGCAGAGCCTGGTTTTCAACCCATGTCTCCCAGGGGGCAGGGTGGCCTCCTATACAGGGGTCAGAGAAGCACAACCCTGACCGAGTCTGTCAACACTGCCGTTTCCTATGAAACTGAGTACAAAAATAGTCCCTACTTCACAGGCTCAGAGGATAAAAGGCAGAGCCGTGGTGTTCCTGCCTCAGCGATTTCACAGTGTTGGCTGTCACACTGGAGGATGCTGTTCTCTGTAGTGGGCAGGGGCCAGGGACACGACTTAGCATCTCACACCATTGAATGAACTGACCCCAGGGGTGGACA
Organism: Muscardinus avellanarius; assembly: GCF_963383645.1. Classification (NCBI taxonomy): domain Eukaryota; kingdom Metazoa; phylum Chordata; class Mammalia; order Rodentia; family Gliridae; genus Muscardinus; species Muscardinus avellanarius. Next base: position 66,177,802 of record NC_137796.1, read on the forward strand.
GAGCTGGACTGAGCTTTGACAAGTACCAGGTACTCAAACTGGACCACATAGCATCACCAGTCACCACTGTGCCTGCATCCTTGGCCTTGGCTCTGATGCACAGGGAGGTCAGACAAGCTCAATGCGCTCATCCCAATGTTCAGCACAGAGCCCCAACAAGCATGAGGAATACAGTAATGAAGGAGGAACCCCTCCCTTTGCCCCAGTTGGTCCACAGAACTCCAACAGTGGATAACACTGGCCCAAGCCTCCCCGCCCCAAGCACCCTGGGCTCTCAGGACACTCACAGGAAATGGCGAAGAGGGCCTTGACGCGTACCGTGTCGCAGGCATCCCGGTCAAGCAGCCGCAGCAGCTTCCGCAAGGCACCAAGGCCCAGCACCTGCTCCTGGATGGCCGCCACATTCTGGCTACACGTGCCAATGAGCTGCGCAGCCCTCCACCGCAGCCCTGCAGCCCCCGCCTCCAGGTACCGGCCCACCAGCAGATGCATGCCGGACAGCTGGCAGAAATCTGTGCCGCAGAAAGGAGAGGGTAGAAGCGGGAAGTCAGAGACTGAACTGTGCACCCCCCCCCAACCCCCAGTCCACAGACTGATGTCCTCAGAACATGACTGTATTTGGAAATATAGGTTGGGGGGAATGCTGACGGGGGAAGGTTCTAATTTTGGGGTAATGACAAAGTTCTGGAAATAGAGATAATAATGGTACAATGCTGTGAACATACTAAATGTCATGGAACTATACATGTGATAACAGTTAATTCTACGCTATGTGAATCTGCCTCAATAAATAATAATTATTGCTGGGCATGGTGGCATAGGTCTATAATCCCAATACTTGAGAGGCTGAGACAGGAGGACCACAGGTTTGAGGACAGCCTCAGCAACTTAGCAAGACCCTCAGCAACTCAGCGAGATTCTGTCTCCAAATAAAAAGTAAAAAAAGTCTGGGGGTGCAGCCCAGAGGTAGAACGCTCCTGGGTTCCATCCCCAGTACCACAAACACACAAAGGGCTGAGGTCAAAGACAGAACACCCCTGAGTTCAATCCCCAGTACCAAAAAGAAAATTAATAATAGCTATGTTATTATTAGTGGGGTAAACAACCACATGAACAAATGCTCCCAGGAGCTCATCTTCATCAGTTTCATGCATCTTTATGGAAAAAAAAAAAAGAAAAACCAAGCCGGGTATGGTGGCACGTACCTGTAATCCCAGTACTTGGGAGGCTGAAACAGGAGGATCAATGGCTCAAGGACAGTCTCAGCAACTTAGCCAGACTCTCACTGTTCTCAAACAACAACAACAAAAGGGCTGGGGGTGTAGCTCAAAGGTAGTATGTCCCTGCTGGGTTCAATCCCCAGGATCAAAAAATCCAAGATGGTGGTGCACACCTGTAATCTCAGCTACTCATGAGACTGAGGCTGCAGGGTGGCAGGTTCAGGTTCAGAGCCAGCCTGAGCAACTTAGACATTATCTCAAATTTTTTTTTTTTTTTTTTTTGGCAGTACTGGGGCTGGAACCCAGGGACATTCTACCTTGGAGCTACACCCCCAGCACTATTTTTTAGTCTTTTTTTTTTTTTTTTTTTTTTGTGGTACTGGGGTTCCTGGAAGCCCTTCTACTTCCGGGCTACACTCCCAGACCTATTTTATATTTTGAAGCAGGGTCTCTTAAGCCAGCACAGCTGGCTTCGAACCTGCGCGATCCTCCTGTCTCCACCTCCCAAGCGCGGGGATTACAGGCGTGCGCCACCACGCCCGGCACAGTATTTTATTTTTGAAACAGGGTCTCACTGAGTTGCAAAGGGCCTCACTAAGTAGTTGAGGCTGTCTGAGAACCTCGATCCACCAGGCTCAGCCTCCCAATGGCTGGGATGTAGCTCAGTGGTACAGCATTTGCCTGGCATGAATGAGGCCCTGGGTTCCATCTGCAGTACCACCAAAGGGGAAAAAAAAAGAGAGAAATAGGTGTGTGTGTGTGTGTGTGTGTGTGTGTGTGTGTGTGTGTGTGTGTGTGACATATGCACAGAGAGGGGCAGGCCCAAGAGGAAATGGAATCTCTGGCTTTACTTCTCTCATGGTTACTTCTCTCATGGTTAGTATAGAGGTATGAAAGTTACTGCTGCTGTGATTGGAGAGTTATCCCCCAGCAGCTGCTCAATAAGCATTTCCTTATTAAGAAAAAAAAAAAAAAATGAAGGGGGAAAGTCACCAAAGCCATTCTGTGTAACCAGGCACAGTGGTACACACTGTAATATCAGGATTTGGGAGGCTGAGACAGGAGAATCATAGATTCAAGGTCAGCCTCACAACTTAGTAAGGCTCTCAGCAACTTAGTAAGGCTCTGTTTCAAAATAAAGAGGGCTGGGGGCTGGCGTGGTGGCGCACACACTTTTTTTTTAAGATTTAAAGAAGTTTATTAAAAGATAGAAATACAGATAGGTACAGCTCCATACCAGACTGGCATGGAGAGGTGACTCGAATGAATACACCCGGTGCACACACTTTTAATCCCAGTACTTGGGAGACTGAGACAGGAAGATTGCAGGTTCAAAGCCAGCCTCAGCAAATTGGCAAGGCTCTCAGCAACCTAGTGAGACCCTGTTTCCAAATAGGAAATAAAATCAGGCCAGGAATGTAGCTTGGAGGTAGAATGGCACTGGGTTCAATCTCCAGAACCCAAAATACAGGAGGGGGACTAGAGTTGTATCTCAGGTAGAATGCCCCTAGGTTCAACACCAAGTATAAATAAATAAATAAATAAATAAATAAATAAAGCAAGCCATCCTGTTGGGAAGGGAACCCTCTGCTGAGGTTAAGTCTGGGAAACACTGTGCGTCTTCAATGCAGCACACTCAGAGCACTCAATGTGCTCACGGGTACCACAGAGCTCCAAAAGAGGAAGCCTTCCCGAACTTCATCCTGCCCCTGTCCAAAGTGAAGACACCCTGACGTCCCTGCCCTGCACATTTGCTTTGTGTCTGGAGCTGGGCAGACTGAGTCCCATGTGGCTCTTACCTTGCCTCCCATCCTCACCAGCCTGTGGACACAGGAGGTAACCAAGGATTCCAAGCTCAGCGTCACCAAGCAGCAGAGCCAAGATGACCATACCACCCTCCAAGGGAAGCAGGGTCTTGCCCAGTAACCTAACTCTCTGCTCAAACCTAGGAGCTCTGCTGCATTCAGAATAAGACCCACAGTGTGCATGTTGGTCCTGGAGGCCCTGCATGCCCCAATGTTATTTCCTACCCCTGGACTCTCACTTGCCTTTCTGCCAGTCCTGAACACAAGCTAGGCACGTTCTCACATCGGGCCCTTTGCACTGGCTGGAATGCTTTTGTGGGGGAGGGGTACTGGGGATCAAACCCAGGGGCACTCTACCTCCAAGCTACACCCCCAGCCCTTTTTATTTTTATGTGTGTGTGTGTGTGGTGCTGGGGATTGAACCTAGGGGCATTCTACCTCTCTGAGCTACATCCCCAGACCTATTAATAGTTTTAATTTTGAAAAAATTGCCAGCCTGGCAGGGTGGCACACGTTTGTAATCCCCGCGCTTGGGAGGCTGAGATAGGAGGATCGCATAGGTTCGAAGCCAGCCTCAACTACTTTATTGAGGATCTCAGCAACTTAGTGAGACCCTGCTTTCAAATAAAATATTTGGAATATAAATATTTAAAATATAAAATAGGTCTGGGAGTATAGCCTGGAGGTAGAAAGCCTCTGGGTTCCACCCCCAGTACCACCAGAAAAAGTTGCCAAGGCTGGTTTTGAACCTCCAATCCTCCTGCCTCGGCCTCCCCAAGTACAGGGATTACAGGTACCACCATGCCCAGCTTTTCTGGAATACTTTCTCCAGAGATAATCTCATGACTCGCACCCCTACTTCAGGTCTTTGACCAAATGTCAACCCTTGGGGAGGCGTTCCCTCACCACTCAACCCCAAACTGCCTCTCCTCTCGGAAGTAGCAGTCGATGCTGGCAGAGAAGGAAAAAAATGACCAATAGAGGGGAAAGGCTGGAGGTGGGGCGGGGCCATCGGTGTGAACCTGGAGAGGACGACAAGGACTGAACTGTTGGGCTGTGAGCAGACAGGAAGCCCTGGGAGAGACGTGCGTTTGGTTACCTGTGGCATTATCCATGTTCTCACACAGGTCAGCCAGCAGCTCCAGGGCCCCCTCCCGCTCTTGCTGGTCAGTGGCCAGTTCGGCTTCAGCGGCCGCGGAAGGTGTAGGCTGGGACAGCACTCGGAGGCAGCTCTTCATCTGCTCCACCTCCTCCCGCTGGCCCCGGAAGGCAGCAGACATGGCCTCCTGCAACCACTGCCGTCTCTAGGGATAGGGTGGGGAGAAAAGCAGCTGTCTATCAGTAACCAACTAGGGAGTAACAGCATTCGTAAAGTCAGCCAGCATGTGAGGGCCAACAGTTCCTTCCATCAGTAAATATCTACAGCATCTTTCTTATTCACAGACCCTTTTCTGGACACTAGGGACTTGCTCCTATGCCAAACAGGCAGAAACTCCTCCCCACCCCCAGGGAACAAGGGGTCTTGTTCTGGTGGGGGAGCAGATAAGAGAGAAAATAAGCAAAGCATATTGTGTGTGATATGGTGGTAGGACAAGCAGCGGCACAATGGTGTTAAGGTTAAACAGTGGAGAATCAGCCGGGTGTGGTGCGCACACTTGTAATCCCCACGCTTGGGAGGCTGAGACAGGATCGCACAGGTTCTAAGCCAGCCTCAGCTACTTAGTGAGGCTCTCAGCAACTTAGTGAGACCCTGTTTCCAAATAAAATATAAAATAGGTCTGGGAGTATAGCCCAGAGGTAGAAAGCCTCTGGGTTTCACCTCCAGTACCACCAAAAATAAAAATAAAAATAGAAAAAAAAATATACAGTTGGAGAATCAGGAGATCCGAGTTGGGGGCTGTAAAATTAAATGGGGTGAGCTGGGCGTAGTGACACACACTCATAATCCCAGCATTCAGGAGGCTGAAACCGGAGGATCGTGGTACTTAGTGAGGCCCTCCACAACTTAGTGAGACCCTGTTCCAAAATAAAGAATAAAAAATAGGGCAGGAAGTATAGCTCGGAGATCGAATGCCCCTGGGTTCCATTCCCAAACCCACAAAAAAATTATTTTAAAAATTAATTAATGCCGGGCATGGTGGCGCACGCTTGTAATCCCCGCGCTTGGGAGGCAGAGAAAGGAGGATCGCGCAGGTTCGAAGCCAGCCGCGCGCGCTGGCTTAGGAGACCCTGTTTCCAAATACAAAATGTAAAAAGAGGTCTGGGAGTGTAGCCCGGAGGTAGAAGGGCTTCCAGGAACCCCAGTACCACCAAAAAAAAAAAAAAAAATTAATTAATGGGGCAGTCTCGGGGAGGCCATATGTGAGTTAAGTAGGTATTTGAGAAAAGAATAGTCCAAGCAAAGGGAACGGCCAGGAGGCCTACATGGCTGATGCAGAGTGAGCAAGGGGGAAGGGACAGGTGAGAAGAGACAGATAAGAAGATCGGGCTGGGTCCTGTGGTCAGTTGTGAAAACCTGAGACTTAGCCAGGCGTGGTGGTGCACGCTTGTAATCCCAGCATTTGGGAGGCTGAGACTGAAGGATCGCAGTTCGCAGACAGCCTCAGCTACTTAGTGAGGCCCTTTGCAACTCAGTGAGACCCTGTTTCAAATTAAAAATAAAAAATAGGGCAGGGGATGTAGCTCGAAGGTCAAATGCCCCTGGGTTCCATCCCCAGACCCATTTAAAAAAAAAAAAAAAAACTGAGACTTCATCATGAATAAGGGTGGGGCAGCTGCCACAGGGCTCTGAGCAGAGGGGTGGGGAGAGCAGTGAGGGGAGGCAGGGACAGGGCAGGAAGTCTTGGGAGTCTAAGGTGGTGATGTGGGAAAGGGAGAAGGTGAAGAGAAAGAGCAGGGTGGGAGTGCTGGAGAGGTGAGAAAGTCAGATCCTGGACTTATTTAGAAAAGAGACAGCCAGGCATGGTGGCACATGCCTGTAATCCAGTACTTGGGAGGCTGAGACAAAAGGATGGCAGGTTTAAAGCCACCCTCGGCAACTTAGTAAGACCCTGTTTCCAAATCAAAAATAGGGCTGGGGTGTAGCTCAGAGGTAGGATGCCCCTGGGTTCAATCCCCAGTACCACACACACACACACACACACACACACACACACACACACACACAAGGAGACAATATGATTAGCTGAGATGTGGGGTTCAAGAGAGAGGAGACCAGGAGGATGCCAGGGTTTCTGTCTTGAGCAATGAGACAGGAAGGGGCAGGCACGGCAGGTTTGGAGTGAGAGCAGCAAAGATGAGAATTTACTCTGCAACCTAACTGCTACGTTTAAAGGCTCTATTACACATCCAGGGAAATTACTGAACAGGCTGCCTAAAGTTCAGAATGGAGGTCCAGCTTAGACAAATTTCTCAACCCCAACTCTGCTGACACTCTGACCTGGATGCTTCTATATGGTGGGGGCTGTCCTGCATACTACTGGGTGTTGCACAGGGTCCGGCACCTGCGAGATGCCAGCAGCTCCCTCCTCCCAGTTGTGAAAACCAAGAATGTCTCCAACCTTTGACAACTATCCCTTGGGGAGACAGCCCATTGGAAAGCCACTGGCTCAAGATATAAATCTGAGAGTTCTCAGGCCTAAGCTTCAACACAACATCACAAAAGAGAGTATGGATGAGAGAAGAGAGCCCAGGACTGGTCCTGCATGCTCCATCATTATGAGGCTGGGGAATGAGGAAGAACCAACAAAGGAGTAAGAGGAAGGTTGGTTAGTGAAGATGAAAACCAGGAGACTATGTCATCCTGAAAATCAAACGAAGGAAGATTCAAGGAGAAGGACATAACCAACTGCTTTTATTAGGTCAAGCGGGATAAGAGCTGAGAATATTTAATTTTTTTGGGGGGGTGGGGCAAGCCCTGAGTTAAATATTCATAAGAGGGCTCTGTAGTCACAGTCTTAGATAAAACTTATAATCTTTCTGTGCCCGTTTCCCACCTTATTGTCATAAAGGCTCCATAGCACAATGCAAAAGGATTACCACAAAGTTCTATATACAGTAATTGCCAATTAAACATTACATGTAATAAATATTGCTAACAGTCTTCAAAACAGTTCTACGGGGTGTTACTGTTATCCACAATTCACAGATGAGAAAACAGTGACCAGAAAGGGTGTGACTTGCCCAAGGCAAGGTCACACAGTGGCCACTGACAGAAATTAAATCAAACTGCAATATTGCCCATATATATGTGTATGTTCATACATACATATACATACACACACACATATGTGTAGCATGGTGCACAGCCCTACTTAAAACAGAACCTCAGGACCACCCTAACAAGTACTGTTATTAAGCCAGGAGTGATGGCACATGCCATCTAATACTTGGGAGGCTGGGACAGGAAGACTGCAGATTTGAGGTCAGCTTCAGCAACCTACCCAGACTGTTTCAAAACCAAAAAATAGGGCTGATGATGTGGCTCAGTGATAGGGCATTTGCCCTACATGCACAAGGTCTTGGGTTCAACTCCCAGTATCAAAAAACAAAAGACAAAACCAAAAAATAAAAAAGGACTGGGGTTGCAGCTTGGAGGTAGAATGCACTTAGGTTCAATGTTCAATCCCAAGTACCCTTCTAAAAAGAAAAAAAAAAAAAAAAAGAGCTGTTATTCTTCTTAACATCAACAATTTGCAAATAAATGAATAAAAGTTTAGAAAGATTAAGTAATATATCCAAGTATACCCAAGGTCACACAGCTGGACAATGCTGAATCCAGGTCTTTCAAGCCCTGGATAGTCCTCCTTATTCTTTTTCTTTAAAAAAAGAAAGAAAGAAAGAAAAATCAGGAGGCTATTCTACATCCCAGAACACTGCAGGGAAACAAGGATCTGTCCCCTCAGACACTTGACATCTGACCTTCAGCCTATGGCTACTCTATCAAGCACAAAAATGTCTATATGTCTCCATATCTGGGCTCCTGCCCCCACATCCTGGAAGACCCCAGCTTCTAGCTTAAGCCACACTTTTCAAAACACCTTGTCCCCAGTTGCCTTAACCCACTCCTTGGGTCCCCATACTTTACCTCTTCACTCATGGGTTCCGGAGGGGGGTCTGGCTCCTCAGATCCCGCGGTGATGGCCATCTGCAGCAGCCCTTGGAGGTTGCGTGGGGGCCGGGGATTGCCTGAGCCCCCCGCGGAGGAGCCACTGCCCCCTGACGAGCAACCCTGGGACGCCGGGGGCAGCGCCAGGGGGAGACGACTGCTCCCTGAGCCTTTGTCTGCCATTGACCTCTTGTGAAGAAGGGAACAATATGTTGGGGGGAGAGGGTGGTCACCGCTGAGGCAGCTCTGGCGTCCTGGTGGGTCGATTCCTGGGGGTCTGCTGAGAAGGTGGCATTTTAGGGGAGCTCGACGCCACTTCATGACCCCAAACCACTCTACCTCACCCCCTAAACCAAAGCCCGCTTTCCTTCCTTCATACCAACAAGACCCTTCCCCAAAGCCAAAAGCCCCTCCTTCCTCCCCAGCAACAGGCCCCACCCACTCTCTCTGGCAACAAATCCCCTCCCCCATCTCCACTGCATGCGTTCCCGTCTCTTAGCAACCTCACTGCTGGTCTCCACTGCACTTAGCTGACCCTTCGTTCTCCTTAGCAACAAGTACCCTCCCTCTTCTCCAAAGAGGGGCGCCACGGCGAGGCAGATCTCACCTTCCCGAGCCTCGAGTTGCCGCCACGCCTAAAGACAGAGTCGCCCGCACCTGATTCTGCTGGGCGCGGCCATCTTGACCGGAAATACGCACAGTCACACCCGGAAGTGCCCGACGCACCCACCGAACTTCGCGTCCTAGAGGCTGAAGCCGCTTGCCCGGCTCTCTGCCCTTTCCCTAGTCAGATACCGCATCCGGCCCCGCCCCCGCAGCCAGGCCACGCCTTCGTGTGGGCCCGCCCCTTTTATTCGCGCTCCTGGCCTCAGCCCCGCCCCTCCGGCCCAGTTTGCAAACCTAAGCCCCGCCCCTCCGGCCCAGTTTAAGTCCCGCCTCCTCATCCTTATTGCAAACTCCACCCATGCGCGGCGTAGGCCCCGCCCACGCCCATGTTTCCCGCCCCTCTTCTAGGCCTTTCGGCCTCTCCCAGTTAAGCCCCGCCTCTTACCCGAGACCCGCCTCAGAGCCGGACTTATCAGAGGCACCTGCGGAGCCTCGCCCTCCATAGGCCACGCCCCTTCGTTGTTCATTGTGTGGTTGGTCCCTGGAGCTCTGCCAGGTTGGCGCCTAGTCCCCCAAATCTGATTTTTTAAAATCGTATACAGTGCTGGGAATGGAACTCCAAATGCTAGGCAAACACTGTACCACTGTGCTGCATCCCCAGCCCTTTTTATTTTATTTTGCGACAGAGCACTACCAGGGTGCCCCAGCTAGCCTGGAACATGAGATCCTCCTGCCTCAGTCTTCACAGTATCTGGCATTATACGTGTGTACCACCGTGTCCACCCCCAAATCTGATTTACGCTCGACCTGTGCAGTCTTCGGCCCAGCCCCATGCCCTTCTTGGCCTAAGTGTTCTCATCTATCAAATGGGGCTGAAGTGTGGACCTCTCTTATCATTCCTCATGGGCTCTTCCCCGTGGCCTGCCAGGTGGAAAGGAGGCCCAAAGCCAGAAGAAAAATGCCCCAGAACCTGAGTCAAGATTCAGAGAGCCAAGGAAATGGGGTTGTTTAGGAGGCCCTACACCTTTGTGCACCAGATGTGGCCCTAGTTGTGTTCTAGGATGGTATTTTCCTTGGGCTGGGCTTAAAGGAACCACAGTTGGTCAACTTCAGGTGGGCCCCAGTCACAGAGATACAGCGTATCTGCTAGCCTTGGGTTGTGCAGAGGGATATTTTGGGCAGAGATGAAAAGAGCAAGCAGGCCAGGCATGTGTGATGCTCCTACCTGTGTCGTGTAGATAGAGAGTCTGAGCTTATGGATAGTCTATTTTATTCATTTCCTATTACACTAACAAATTACCCAAAACTAGGAGTTTGTATGGGTTTTTTTGTTTGTTGTTTTGTTTTGTTTTTCTGTACTGGGGTTGGAACCCAGGGGCATTCTACCTCCGAGCTCCACCTCAGCCCTAGTTTTTACTCTTTATTTTGAAACAGGGTCTCACTGAGTTAGGGCCTCACTAAGTAGCTGAGGCTGTCCGCGAACCGTGATCCTCCTGTCTCAGCCTCCTGAATGCCGGGATTACAAGCATGCGCCACCACGCCTGACTCTAAAACTTGGAGTCTTAAAACAACACACATTTATTATCTTGCCATTCTGGGGACAGAAGTCCAAAAATGAGTGTCTGTGGGCTGAAATCAAGGCACTGGCAGAATTTCTTCTGGAGGATACTGGGAAGAATCTGTTTTTCTTGCCTTTTCCAGCCTCTAAAAAGCACCTTAACCCTTTAGCTTGTGGCTACATCACTCCTGCTTCTGCTTTCATCTTCTCATCTATTTCTCTGATTCTGACCCTTCTTTATCCCTCCTTTTTTTTTTTTTTTTCCGGGTCTGGGGATGGAACCCAGGGGCATTTGACCTCCGAGCTACACCTCCTGTCCTGCCCTATTTTGTATTCTTTATTTTAAAACCAAGTCTCACTGAGTTGCAGAGGGCCTCACTAAGTAGCTAAGGCTGTCTGCGAACCGCGATCCTCAGGTCTCAGCCTCCCGAATTCTGGGATTACAAGTGTGCGCCACCATGTCCGGCTTCTTTATCCCTCTTACTAGGACCTGTGACAACAACCAAGATACTTTCCCAGTCTCAAGATCTGTACGTCAACTGGGCATGGTGGCCCACATCGTAATCCTAGTACTGGGAAGGGGGAGACTGGTTCAAAGCCAGTCTTAGCAACTTAGTGAAGCTCTCAGCAAAGCAGTGAGACCCCGTTTCAAAATAAAAAATAAAATAGGGCTGGGAGTGTAGCTTGGAGGCAGAATGTCCCTGAGTTCAATTCCCAGTACCACACAGGCACACAAAAAAAACCTGTAACTCAGTTACATCTGCAAAGTTTCTTTTGCTGTATATGATGATGTTGTTGACAGGTCCTGAGAATTAGGGCATCGGTTTAAAGGTCTATGTGTATGTATGTATATGTGTGTGTGTGTGTATATATATATATATATATATATATATATATATATATATATATATAATTATGTGTGATATAAACATACATTAACATATAATCATTTATGATATATGTGAACATATAAATACTATGCTGGTGACCTAGTTGAAAGCTCATGTATCATGTATCCTATAAAAAGCCTTGGGCTGTGTGTGTGTGTGTGTGTGTGTGTGTGTGGTACTGGGGGTGGAACCCAAAGGGTTTCTACCTCCAGGCTATACTCCCAGCCCTATTTTACATTTTATTTGGAAACAGGGTCTCACTAAGTTGTTGAGAGCCTCACTAAGTAGCTGAGGCTGGCTTCAAACCTGTGTGATCCTTCTCTCTCAGCCTCCCAAGTGTGGGGATTACAAGCGTGCGCCAACACACCTGGCTTAAGCCTTGGGCTTTAAAACGAACTACAAGGCTGGGCTTGGTGGAGAACACCTATAATCCCAGTACTTGGGCGGCTGAGACAGGAGGACCACAGGTTAGAGGACAGCCTCAGCAAGTAGTGGGATTCTCATCAACCTAGTGAAACCCTATATCAAAATAAAAATAAAGGCCGGACGTGATGGTGCGTGCTTGTAATCCCAGTACTTGGGAGGCTGAGACAAGAGAATCACAGGTTCACAGCCAGCCTCTGCTACTTAGTGAGGCCCTCCAAAACTTAGTGAGACCCTGTTTTAAAATAAAGAATAAAAAATAGGGCTGGTGGTGTAGCTCAGAGTTAGAATGCCCCTGGGTTCTATCCCCAGTATCACAAAAAATAAAGAATAAAAATAAAAATAAAAATAAGCTGGGCATGGTGGTGCATGCTTATAATTCCAGTACTTGGGAAGCTGAGATAGGAGGATCACAGGTTCTTGACCAACCTCAGCTACTTAGTGAGGCCCTCTGCAACTTAGTGAGATACTGTTTCAGAAATAAAGAATTAAATAGGGCTGAGGGTATAGCTAGGAAGTAGAATGCCCCTGAGTTCAATCTCTGGTGCCACAAAAAATAAAATTAAAATTAAATACATACATACATACATACATACATACAATAGGGCTGGAGATAAAATGCCCCCATGTGCAATTCCCAGTACCACCCACAGAGACACACAAAAAATGACCTATAGGAGTGTGATTGTGAGAACATATATTTCCTTCTGTAGTGAAAAGGGGCCCTGCAAGCCGGGCGTGGCGGCGCATGCTTGTAATTGCAGCATTTGGGAGACTGAGATCAGAGGATCATAGTTTGCAGACAGCCTCAGCTACTTAGTGAGGCCCTCTGCAACTCAGTGTGACCCGGTTTCAAAATAAAGAATAAAAAATAGGGCAGGGGGTGTAGCTCAGAGGTCGAATGCCCCTGGGTTCCATCTCCAGACCCGCAAAAAAAAAAAAAAAAAAAATAGGACAGGGAGCCCAGCGTGGTGGCACACACTTGTAATCCCAGGGCTTGGGAGGCTGAGACAGGAGAATCACACAGGTTTCAAAGCCAGCTTCAGCTACTTAGTGAGGCTCTTGGCAACTTAGTGAAGACCCTGTTTCCAAATAAAGTATAAATAGGTTTGGGAGTATAGCTCAGAGGTTGAATGCCCCTGGGTTCCATCCCCAGAACTGAGAAAGAAAGAAAGAAAGAAAGAAAGAAAGAAAGAAAGAAAGAAAGAAAGAAAGAAAGAAAGAAAGAAAGAAAGGGCCCTGCTAAAACTTATAGAATACCAGGCATAATCCAGAAACTATGGTCCTCCTGCTTCAAAAGCCCTATAGACCTGCTTCCTCATCTCATCCCCCCTCCCTTCTCACTCCTTGCTGGCCACACTGGCCTCTTTAATGTCCCTACAGCATCCCAGGTACACTCCTGCCTCAGGAACTTTACACTTGCTGTTTCCTCTGCCTAACCTGCTCTTGGCCCTTTATTTATGTGGTTCATTTAGCTTTCTGGTTGCCTTATCTAAAATCATTCCCCACTCAACAGACACTTCCTTACTCCTCTCCTGTACTAGTCACTCTTCAGCACAGATCATGGCTGTCTGACATGTCCAAGGACTATTTCGCTTTTATTTATATTATTGATTAGCCTCCCCAGTCATGGAGAATGGAAGCTCTAAAGGGCAGGGATTTTTTTATCAGTTTAGTTCCCTACCATATCCTTACCAACTGGAACAGTGTCTGGCTTAGATTTGGCACTTAATAAAGACTCATGGAATGAAGGTAGTTGAATAGAGTTGGGAATCTCAGAGGAAACTAAAGGCTCATGGGTACACTCTATAAAGAACTTAGGGTTGCTTTTGTTTGTGTGTTTTGTTTTGTTTGCGGTACAGGGAATGGAACCCAGCAGCATTCTACCTTCAAGCTGCACCCCAGCCCTATTTTTTATTCTTTATTTTGAAACAGGGTCTCACTGAGTTGCAGAGGACCTCACTAAGTAGCTGAGGCTGTTCGCGAACCCCAATGCTCCTTTGCCAGCCTCCCAAATGCTGGGATTACAAGCGTGCGCCACCACACCCAGCAGATTTAGGGTTTAAATGGATGCATAATAACTTTTGGTGCCTGTCATAGAGGAGTCTGTGGATTATGTGGAAATGTAAAGAAGCATTGTGGATTGAGCACAGATCTGTGGATATGCCCAGTGGGTATTTATGGATTATACTGGGGGCCACAGAAAGGTTCATGGGCTGAGCATGGTGGCACATCTGTAATCCCAGTACTTGAGAAGCTGGGACAGGAGAATCAAATGTTTGAGACCAATGCACACTAACTTAAACAGACCCTTTTGTTTTAGAATTTAAAATAACATAGAGTTTTTTTTTTTGTTTTGTTTTGTTTTGTTTTGTTGGCGGGTCTGGGGATGGAACCCAGGGGCATTTGACCTCCAAGCTACACCCTCTGCCCTATTTTTTATCCTTAATTTTGAAACTGGGTCTCACTGAGTTGCAGAGGGCCTCACTAAGTAGCTGAGGCTGTCTGCGAACCGCGATCCTCCAGGTCTCAGCCTCCCGAATGCTGGGATTACAAGCATGCGCCACCACGCCCGGCTAACATAGGGTTTGGAATATAGCTCTGTAGGAGAATGCTCCTGGGTTCAATCTCCAGTACCTTAAAACATCCCCCCCCCCCGTGGGGGGAAAAATTCTATGGCAAGCACAGAACGCATAAGAATGCATATATATGAGATTCTGAAAGTTTCTCTGTTAGAGTAGGAGAATCTGAAATTACACTGGGCTTCGGGTAGATATGAGGCCTCAATGCTGGTGGAGACTCACCCAAGAAGATTGGGCGGATGAGCTCAGGGGATCTGGGAAAACAAAGATAAGTCTTGGGTCAAGCAACCCCCAAAATTCTTTCCCTTCTCTGCCTCCAACTCCCAAATCCTCTGCCCCTCAGTCTGTCTCCATCTGTCCCCAGCATGGGTCCATCCACCTCCGTGTATCTTCTTGGTTCCCTAGCAGTCCTCACATGTATCCCTCTCTTTGTCTCTCTCTGCATTTCTGGCTTGCGATCCAACTCCATTTCTCCACCTCTCCTTCCCATCTCTGCCTGCCGCCACCCCCCCCCCCCGCCTCTCAACAGCATTCACCTTCTCCCAGTCTCTATGCCCTTCCTGCTCACCACTTCTCTTCTGTCTGTGCCCCTGTCTCCGATGCCCCCCCTTCACCCCCACCTATGGTAGTCTGCATCTCGCTGGCCATATCAGTCTTTATCGGTCTTCTTCTTTGTGTATCTCCACCTCTGCCTCTATCTGTTGACTCTGGATCTCTCTCCATCCTTCCCTCTATCCTCTCTCCTGCATCCCTGCTCCTCCAGCATCCCTCTTCTCCAGCATCCCTCTCCTCCCGCATCCTCCACCCCTCCCAGCATCTTCCTACCTCCTCCCTCCAGCTCCCGGACCCGCCCCTCGCCACCCCCTCCCCCCTCCGAAAGGGTTAACTTTGGGGAAGGGCCCGGAGTCCCCGGATGGTGATGTCAGCGTGCCGGAGAGAAAGGACGAGGTGGCGGGGGGAGGCGGAGAGGAGGAGGAGGCGGAGGAGAGAGGGCGCGTGGGGGGGCGGGGGGGACCTCGGCCTGCAGCATCCGCCGGCCCGCACTTCAGACCCCCCCGGTAGGGGGAGGCGCAGGAAGGGGGGGGCCGGCCAGGGACGTGCTGGGGAGGGGGGGCCGTGCAGCCCCCCCGGGCCATGCTGACTCCCGGGGCCTGACCCCCCCTGGGCCAGCCCCCCCTCCCCCAGCTCTGCGGCCCGCCGACTGGGGGGCCCAGCCTAGCCCCCTGGGGACCCCCGGAGAGGTGGGGAATAGCCGGGGGGGCCGGGACGGAGCTGTCGCCGGCCCCCACCGGAGGAACGGGGCGACCGGCCGCAGGGGGGCCGGCCGGGGGGCCGGTCGGGCTGGGACCAAGGGCACCATGTCGTCCGGGGCCAAGGAGGGTGGTGGGGGCTCACCCGCCTACCACCTCCCCCACCCCCACCCCCACCCACCCCAGCACGCCCAATATGTGGGCCCCTATCGGCTGGAGAAGACGCTGGGCAAAGGACAGACAGGTGAGCCTAGCGGGCGGGGACACCTGGGGCGGGGGCAGGGTGCAGGTAGGGGCAGAGGGAGGGACCTCAGGTATTTAAAGGCCAGGGGCCGGCTTCCGAGCCTCTGGGGCCCTCAGAGAGGAGGGACTTGGTGTCCAGACTTGCCAGTCCATAGAATGGATCGGGTGGGGACTCAGACTCTGGGGGCCTGGAGGAGCTGAGGTCCAGGGCCTGGACTCGGGTTTGGGGAAGGAGGAGGGGTCTGGACTCCTGGATCCATGGAATTTAGGGTCCAAACGCTCCAGCCCCACTGGGGCAGGGTTTGGAGGGGCTCCAGGGCACGTGGGCAAGGAAGTGGTTGCAGGCATGGGGCTGGCTGGTTCTGGAGCTCCAGCCGGTAGGTGCTGCAGTACCGGCGCAGGGCGGGTGGAGGTGCGTCCATCCTGGGGAGCCTCTGCCCTCCTGGTTCCCTCTGGCCTGGACTGCCTGTGCCCTGGGCCGGAGGTTGAAGTGACAAGAGGCATGGGGTTTGCTTCCGTCTTCCTGTCTCTGATATACCGCTCAGTATAGAAATGGGATAGAGAGGTGGGCTGTAGGGGGCACACTTTCCAGGAGTGGCCCTGGAAAGAGGGGGTCATCCTTGGCTGTTGCTAAGCACTGGCTGCTGCCCGCAGTCTCCTTCCTGCTGGATGGATAGTGGATGGAAGTGAGCCCTAGTGTCCCAGGGTAGTGGGTCCAGGGTCCTTGTGAAACTGAGGTCCAGGGCCCAATATAGGCAGAGAAGGAGGTCAGAACCCCAGATCCCCAGCGCTAAGAGTGTGAAGGTTGCTGACCTGAATTCCAGAGCCCTTGAGGGAGGAAAGAGGGGTCAGGAGCCTGGACACCTGGTCTGAAGGAGGAGGGGCCAGGCCTGGACTTTGGGCTCTGAGGGAGGAGGGCTGGGACCTGGACCCCTGGGGTCAAAGGGAGGAATAGCTGGGGCCTGGACTCCTGAGTTTGAGGGAGAATGGCTGAGGACTAAACTGGGGTCTGCACACCTGAATCATGGGAGGAGGTACAAGGTCATGATTCCGGGGGCTTTAGTCCTAGAGTTAAGTATTCTGGGCTGGAGCTGAACATACTCTTGGAGTTGGCATGATTCAAACTATGTCTACTATTAAAGGATCATAAAAAGCCAGGCATAGTGGCCACACTTTTGCCACCCTAGTACTTGGGAGGCTGAGACAGGAGGATCACAGGTTTGCAGCCAGCCTCAGCTACTTAGTGAGGCCCTGTTTTAAAATAAAGAATAAAAAAATATTACTAGATGGTGTAGCTCAGAGATTGAATGCCCCTGGGCTCAATCACCAGTAACACACACACACACACACACACACACACATAGTATAAAAGAAAATTGAAAGCCAGGTGTGGTGACACACGCCTGTGATTCCAGTACGTAGAAGGCTGAGACAAGATGAATGCAGGAGGCCAGCCTCAAAAATTGAGTGAGGCCCTTCCCAGCTTAGTGAGACATGTGTCAAAATAATAAAAAATAATGCCGGGCGTGATGGCGCACGCTTGTAATCCCCGCACTTGGGAGGATGAGACAGGAGGATCACACAGGTTCGAAGCCAGCCTCAGCTACTTAGTGAGGCTCTGAGCAACTTAGTGAGACCCTGTTTCCAAATAAAGTATAAAATAGGTCTGGGAGTGTAGCCTGGAGGTGGAAAGCCCTTGGGTTCCACCCCCAGTACCACCACCAAAAAAAATTTTTTTTAATTTAAAAATAAAAAATAAATAGGGGTTGGGGTTGTATCTCAGAGGTGGAATGCCACTAGGTTCACTCCCCAATACCAAAAAATCATAATAATAAATAAAAGACAAAGTGCTAGCAGAATAGTTCAGAAGTAGAATGCTCCTGGGTTCAATCCACGGTACCACAGAAAAAAGAGAGACAGACAGAAAGAGGGAGACAGAATTAGGGATCGAGATTTAGGAGAGATAAAGGAGTAGGGGAAAGGGAAATACTAGATTTTATTCTTTGTGAAAAGTATGGCCTTTAAAGATTTCTTTTTTAAGTATGGCCTTCAAAGACCATATATATATATATATATATATATATATATATATATATATATATATATATACTAGGATTGAACCCAGAGGCATTCTACTACTGAGTTACCTCCCTGGTCCAATTTTTTATTTTATTTCTTATTTGGAAACAGTCTCACTAGGTTGCTGAGAGTCTCGCTAAATTGCTGGGGTTGGCTTTGAACCTGCAATCCTCCTGTCTCAACCTCCCAAGTACTGAGATTACAAACATGCACCACCGTGCTCAACATCAAAGACACGAAAGTCAAATAATTCAAGGAAGTGTTTGTTGAGTTGAGAGCTAGAGAGGTTTGATGGGGGAAAGAAAACAGTGGAGACAGTGGAGGAAGGAAATATGGAAGGGTGAACTTAAGCAGGCAGACCAGGAGGACAGAGATTGAGGGTGAGAATCTAGGGGAGGCTGGTGGAGGGGTTGGGCAGATGGGGGACAATCAGAAAGGAATTAGCCAGAAGGGAGGTGGCTGGAGTGCATTTTGTGGAAATGGTGGCTGTCAGCCCCCAAGAGTTCAGATGAAGGTGACTCTCACTACTGTCAAATATCCCTCAGGGGAAGGAGAGGAAAACAAAGTGGAAAAGGAGAACTTAGAAGCTGGAGAGAACACCCTTCAGGAGAACACCCCACATTTTCTTTCATTTTGTAATACTGGGGATGGAACCCATGGGCTTTCAACCTCCGGGCTACGCCCCTATACCTATTTCATATTTTATTTGGAAACAGAGTCTCGCTAAGTTGCTGAGAGCCTCACTAAGTAGCTGAAGCTGACTTCGAACCCGTGCGATCCTCCTGTCTCAGCCTCCCAAGTACTGGAATTACAAGCGTGCACCACCATGCCCAGCTAACACCCCACATTTTCAACCTACTTCCCCAGGGCTGGTTAAACTCGGGATCCACTGCATCACCGGTCAGAAGGTCGCCATCAAGATTGTAAACCGGGAGAAGTTGTCAGAGTCGGTGCTGATGAAGGTGGGTGTAGGTTTGGGTGTGGTGGGGGACCCTTCGGGGCTGGAGGCAGGCAGGGAGGCCCTGCTGACCTGTCACTGCATCCCTGGCCCTTCAGGTGGAACGGGAGATTGCCATCCTGAAACTCATTGAGCACCCACACGTCCTCAAGCTTCACGACGTCTACGAGAACAAGAAATATTTGTAGGTATTTATAGACACCCAGCCCCTTTACCCCAGCCTCCCTCCCCAAGTTACCAGGGTGAGAATTTTCCAGAAACAGGGCCTAGAAGGGGACTGGGGACACTCAAGCTCTCAAGCTGGACTACCCAGGGCCCAATCACTACTACACAGGAACACCCCGCAGCACGCACACACATGACCCTCGTGGTTCCCATGCTGTCTTGGGGTTGATGCCAGAAAGAGGACAGCCAGGCCTGAGTGTCGAGGGCTGGGGAGGGCAGAGGCTGAGCCTGCGCTGCTTCACTAACCCTGGCCAATCGCCCTGCTGCACTGCAGGGAACCCTCTATACTGGGCGATCTGGGTGCTCTCACACAAAGCCAGCTTACCAAGAACCCCTCATTTGCTAAGACAGCACTGGTAGCAAAGCCCAAAGGATCTTCCCAAACTCCCACCCTGGAGCATCGGAGGACCCCTCTCCTTCCCTCACAAAACTCCAGGTGCCATGGCTAGACACCCCAACAATGGGCCTCCTTGGGAATTCTAAGTCAGTATCTCAAAGTCGATTACCCCCCAGAAAGGATGGGGATAGGGTCCAGCTGTCCAGGCTCCAGAGAATGGGCTTCTTTGTCCAGATGCTAGTGGCCCAAAGGACAGCTGGGTTGGGCAGCAGGAGCGGGGACAGACATCCTGTATCCACCACCCAATGCCCAGGATAAAGTGTTGCCCACATCCATCCAGATGCTGAAGTAGGTTTCCCCAGACAGGAAGCCATCTGGCCCCAAGAGCTCATGGGAATTGTCATTCTTAGGCTCCCCAGGTGTGGAGGTGGGGACAGGCCATTGTCTCCACAGGTGCAGTTATCACCCTGGCTCCACTCTCAGTGTTGGGAGGGAGAACCTTCAGAGTTTGTACTTCACACTGGAATCTCAAGTGTCCAAGAGCTCCGAGAAACCCGAGCTTTTGTTTTTGAGGAGCTGAAGGGAGTGTAAATCTGCTAGAGTCCAATGGGATTTGGAGTCTGTAGGCTTCAGGTGGCTGATGAGAATAGGGACTCTCTGCGTCCCAGAGGTTCATGGGAGTTGAGCGTTGTTAACCTCGCATGGTAGATGGGAGTGGTAGTCTCCCAGTGGTGCACACTGCAGTCATTAATTGCCCAAGAACAAATGAGGATTGGGGTTTCTTCTACTCAGAGACTTGTGGCTTTCCAGATGCTAATGGGAGTGGAGTCTTTATTTCCCAGGGATCTCTGACCTCCAGGTACCAATGGGGTTGCCTTATCTCCTGGAACAACCAAGAGTCAAAATGTTTATAAAGTTGACTTGAGAGTCTCAGCTGCCCAGGGGCAATGGAAATTGAGTTTTGGCTTCCTAAAGATTGATGGAAATTCAAATCTCTTTTCTCCCAGAAATCCATGAGAATTGGAGTCACTTTCTCCCAGGGACTCATGGAAAACTGGACTGTCTTTTTCCCAGAGAATCATGAAAATTGGAGTGTACTTCTCCAGGGACTCATGGGATTTAGGAGTCTCTACTTCCCAGGGACTCAGAAGAACTGGGGTTTTCTGCCTTGTGGGGGATCAATATAAGAGGGAGAACAGGTCCTTTGGTCCACCACGTGCCCCTTCCAGCCCTCTGTCCCCTTCATATCTTTTAGGTACCTGGTTCTGGAGCATGTCTCTGGAGGGGAGCTGTTCGACTACCTGGTAAAGAAGGGGAGACTGACACCCAAGGAGGCCCGGAAGTTCTTCCGCCAGATAGTGTCGGCCCTGGATTTCTGCCATAGTTACTCCATATGGTGAGGGGGAGCTTGAGGGGGAGTCTGGGCTGAGAGTGGCCCAGGAGGCTCTTGGCAGGCTGAGTTTAGAAGCCAGTGTGGTCAACCCCAAGACAAACCATTTACCCTTTTTTAATTTCTTGAGATAGTAAGGCCCTCTGCAACTTAGTGAGACCCTGTTTCAAAATAAAGAGTAAAATAGGGCTTAAAGAGTAAAATAGCTTGGAGGTAAAATGCCCCTGGGTTCCATCGCCAGTACCCCCCAAACATACACACACAAATATGTATGAAGTATAATTAAAATTATAATATATACTATATAATATAAAATATATGATATAACAATTAAATATATATGCATATATAATGAACCATAAAACCATAAAGTTCACCTGTTTTTTTGTTTAGTTTTGTTTTGTTCTTGTGGTACTGGGGATGGAACCCAGGGGCCTTCTACCTCCAGGCAACACTCCCAGACATATTTTATATATATATATATATTTTTTTTAATATATAATATATATATTATATATATATTTTATTTTTTTTTTTTATTTTTTTTTAAACAGGGTCTCTTAAGCCAGCTGAGGCTGGCTTTGAACCTGCGTGAGCCTCCTGTCTCAGCCACCCAAGTGGGGAGATTACAAGCGTGCCACCATGCCTGGCTTTTTAAAAATTTTTATTTGGAAACAGTATCTCACAAAGTTGCAGAGGGCTTTCCTAAGTTACTGAGACTGGCCATGAACCTGTGATCCTCCTGGTTCAATCTCCCAAGCATTGGGAATACAAGTGGACAACCTTAGCTACTTAGTGAGGCCCTTCACACACACACACACAAAGTGGTGTGCACCACCACACCCAGCTAAAAATCTTTTTTTTAAAATTTTGGTGGTACTGGGGGTGGGACCCAGGGGATTTTCTACCTCCAGGTTATACTCCCAGACCTATTTTTATATTTTATTTGGAAACGGTCTCACTAAGTAGCTGAGGCTGGCTTTGAACCTGTGCGATCCTCCTGTCTTAGCCTCCCAAGCGCTGTGATTACAAGTGTGTGCCACCACACCCAGCTAAAATTTAAATCTTTTTTTTTTTTTTTTTTTTCTTGGCAGTACTGGGGATGGAACCCAGGGGCATTCTACCTCTGAGCTATACCCCCAGCCCAACTTTTTTTATTCTTAATTTTGAAACAGGGTCTCACTGAGTTGCAAAGGTCCTCACTAAGTAGCTGAGGCTGTCCACAAACCCGGATCCTCCTGTTTCAGTCTCCCAAAAGCTGGGATTATAAGCGTGTGCCAACACGCCCGGCTTTAGAATTTATATTCTTGATGACAAACTCATTTTTTTTGTTTGTTTGTTTTTTGGGTTTTTTGTTTGTTTGTTTTTGGTGGTACTGGGGTTCCTGGAAACCCTTCTACCTCTGGGCTACACTCCCAAACCTATTTTTATACTTTTTTATTTGGAAACAGGGTCTCTTAAGCCAGCACGGCTGGCTTTGAACCTGCGCAATCATCCTTGTCTCTGCCTCCCAAGCGCAGGGATTACAAGCATGAGCCACCACGCCCGGCTGAACTCTAGTTTTTACTTTTTTTTAAACAGTTCATTTTTTTTTTTAATTCAAGAAATCCTTTTATTTTCAATACTGGGGGTAGAACCCAGAGGCATTCTGCCTCCGAGCTATACCCCCAGCCCTGTTTTTATTTATTTATTATTTATTTATTTATTTATTTATTTATTTATTTATTTGTGGGTCTAGGGATGGAGCGCAGGGACATTCAACTTTACAGGAAAAGATAATCTCCTCAAATGGGCATTTTCCCCAATCTACACCCCCCTGCCCTGCTTTTTATTCTTTATTTTGAAGCAGGGTCTCACTAAGTTGCAGAGGGCCTCACTAAGTAGCTGAGGCTGGCGGAGAACCATGATCCCCTGGCCTCAGCCTCCGGATGCTGGGATTACAAACCTGCACCACCATGCTCGGCAGGTCATTTCAATCTTCAGCACTTCCCTATTGACAGGACAGTCTCAGAAACCCTGACATTGAGAATTCTGGCCTCTAGGGGGAGATAGTCAGTGTATTTAACAGTCAGTCTGACCCAGTTACTGGGCCTCCAAATAGGAACTGCAGAATCCTGCAGCCCTGGTGCCGGGTGTGGTAGCACACGCCTGTAATCCCACGACTTGGGAATTGAAGACAGGAGGATAGCAGGCTCAAGACCAGCCTCAGTAATTTAGACCCTGTTACAAAATAAAAGATAAAAAGGGCTAGAGGGTAGCCAGGCATAGTGGCATATGCTCGTAATCCCAATACTTGGGAGGCTGAGACAGGAGGATTGCAGGTTCGCAGGCAGCCTCAGCTACTATTAGTGAGGCCCTCTGCAACTTAGTGAGACCCTGTTTTAAAATTAAGAATATTAAAAAAAAAAATAGAACTGGGGGTTGTAGCTCAAAGGCAGAATGCCCCTGGATCCTATCCCCAGTACTGCAAAAAAAAAAAAAAAAAAAAAAAACCTGCTCAATATTAGCACTGCTTACTCCAAAGTATCTTGCTTTGTACCTACTCAAATATTGTGGATAAAATGATAGTGATGTCTGTGTTTACTGGCAAAGTAATCCCAGCAAGAGTAGGAATATGGCTGAGCGTGGTGGCGCACGCTTGTAATCCCAGCATTCGGGAGGCTGAGACTGGAGGATCGCGGTTCGCGAACAGCCTCAGCTACTTAGTGAGCCCCTTTGCAACTCAGTGAGACCCTGTTTCAAAATAAAAGAATAAAAAATGGGCAAGGGGTGTAGTTTGGAGGTCAAATGCCTCTGGGTTCCAACCCCAGACCCACACACACACAAAAAAAGAGTAGGAATATGTACGGACATGAGCGACATAAGATTTGCCCAGTGGTGATGATGATGGGGGATGGAAGATGGACACATGGGGGTTCTTTAGACTTTGGGGCATGTTTGTGATTGTCATAAAATGGCGTCATAGCTGGACATAGTGGTTGGTGCATGACACACCTGTGACCTCAATACTTGGGAGGCTGAGACAGTAGAAACACAGATTGGAGGCCATGCAATAATTTTTTTTTCTTTGTACTGCTGGAGATGGAACCCAGGGGCATTCTGCCTCCAAGCTACACCCCCAGCCCTATTTTTATTTCTTTTTTATTTCTTTTTTGTGTGTGTGTGGTACTGGGGTTCCTGGAAGCCCTTCTACCTCCGGGCTACACTCCCAGACCTATTTTATGCTTTTTAAATTTGGAAACAGGGTCTCTTAAGCCAGCACGGCTGGCTTCAAACCTGCGCGATCCTTCTGTCTCCGCCTCGCAAGCACGGGGATTACAAGCGTGCGCCACCACATCTGGCAGCCCTATTTTTTATTCTTTATTTTGAAACAGGGTCTCACTGAGTTGCAAAGAGCCTCACTAAGTAGTAACTGAGGCCGTCCACAAACTGCGATTCTCCTGTCTCAGCCTCCCAAATGTTAGGATTACAAGCATGCACCACCACATCCGGCTCCAATTTTTTATTCTTTTTTTTTTTTGTGTGTGTGTGGTACTGGGGGTGGAACCCAGGGACTTTTCTACCTCCGGGCTATACTCCTAGACCTATTTTATATTTTATTTGGAAACAAGGTCCACTAAGTTGCTGAGAGCCTCACTAAGTAGCTGAGGCTGGTTTTGAACCTGTGAGATCCTCCTGTCTCAGTCTCCCAAGTGCTGGGATAACAAGCGTGCACCACCACACCCGGGTTCAATTTTTTATTCTTTATTGTGAAACAGGGTTTCACTAAATTGCAGAGAAGGGCCTCACTAAGTAACTGAGGCTGGCCACAAACCTGGATTCTCCTGCCTCAGCCTCCCAAGTACTGGGATTACAAGCGTGTGCCACCATGCCCAGCTCCGTGCAATAATTTAACAAGACCCTGTTTTAGAATAAAAAGGACTGGGGGTGGAACTCAGTGGTAGAATGCCCCTGAGTTCATTCTCCTGAGCCACACAAAAAAAAAGTGGGGAGGGGAGAACATAAAAAGGTGCCAGAGCCAGGTATGGTGGCACAGTGGCACATACCTATGATCTCAGTAGTTGGGAGGATAAAACAAGAGGATCGCAGGTTGGAGGCCAGCCTCAGCAACATAGATCCAAAGTAAAAAATGAAAAGGTCTGGGTGTGTAGCTCACAGGCAGAATGCCCCTGGGTTCAACCCCGGTACCACAAAAATAAATAAATAAGCCAGGCATAGTGGCTCACATTTGTAATCTCAGCATTTGGGAGGCTGAGACAGGAGGATCTGGCTTCGCAGACAGCCTCAGCTACTCAGTGAGGCCCTTTGCAACTCGGTGAGACCAAGTTTCCAAAATAAAGAATAAAAAATAGGGCTGGGAGTGCCGCTCGGAGATAGAATGCCTCTGGGTTCCATCCACAGTACCGCAAATAAATAAATAAATAAATATCCTGAAGTATCCCACCCTGAGAGCTAGTGAGCAGAGTCTGGGCTTCCCTGGAGGCAGCGGAAGCTGAGCTCCACTGCCCCTCTCAGCCACAGAGACCTGAAGCCGGAGAATTTGCTGTTGGATGAGAAGAACAACATCCGAATCGCAGACTTCGGCATGGCGTCCCTGCAGGTGGGCGACAGCCTCCTGGAGACCAGTTGCGGGTAAGTGGAGGCCCAGCCTCCCAGGTCCTGGGCAGGGGTCAGCAGCTAGCTGGAGCTCACATCTCTCTCTCCCTCTCTCTCTCTCTCTCTCTCTCTCTCTCTCTCTCTCTCTCAGGTCTCCCCACTATGCCTGTCCAGAGGTGATCAAGGTGAGTGCGGGCAGGAGGGCGGGGAGGGGACCGTAGGCCACAGCGGCAGAGATGACGTCCTAAGGTTCCCGCTTTCTCCCTTCTAGGGGGAAAAGTACGACGGCCGCCGGGCAGACATGTGGAGCTGTGGCGTCATCCTCTTTGCCCTGCTCGTGGTAAGGCATCCCTTGCTGCTCCTGTCCCATTTCCAGAACATTCTGGCCCAGTGGGGGCACAGAACCCCTCACCCCTGCGGGTCTTCTCCCAAATATTTAACCCGTGTTGGGAAGGTATCACGTTAATCAGAAGACCAAGGCCCCCTAGCACCTGCCGTATGCTAAAGCCAGCCTTCCAGTCAGAGGTCTGAGACCGTTGAGGGAAGTCCCCAGAAGGGATAGGGCACCTAGGGGCACCTGGAGGGCTTGGGACAATAGCTGTTTTCCAGCCAGTTCTTGGTATTGCAATATTGTAGTAATTGACATAACTGGGCCGGGGATGGGGGAATCAGCCTGGATCCTACCACAGGGCCTTTACGCCTGCTCTTCTCTCAGCCTAGAACACTCTCTCATTTACTGCTAGTTCTGTTACTCACCTGGGGAATGTGCAGACTTCATTAAACTGTTGATTCCTTTTTTTTTTTTTTTTTTTTTTTGGTGATACTAGGGATGGGACCCAGGAGCATTCTACCCCCAAGCTACATCCTCAGTCCTATTTTTTTTTCTTTCTTTCTTTCTTTCTTTCTTTCTTTCTTTCTTTCTTTCTTTCTTTTTTTCTTTCTTTCTTTCTTTTGTTCTTTCTCTCTCTCTCTCTTTCCCTTTCTTTCTTTCTTTCTTTCTTTCTTTCTTTCTTTCTTTCTTTCTTTCTTTCTTGTGGTACTAGGGGTGGAACCCAGGGGCTTTTCTACCTCGGGGCTATACTCCCAAACCTATTTTATACTTTATTTGGAAACAGGGTCTCTCTAAGTTGCTGAGAGCCTCCCTCAGTAGTTGAGGCTGGCTTTGAACCTGTGCCATCCTCCTGCCTCAGCCTCCCAAGCTCAGGGATTAGAAGTGCGCCACCACGCCCAGCCTTATTTTTTATTCTGAAACAGGGTCTCACTGAGTTGCAAAGGGCCTCATCTGAGGCTGTCCTTGAATCACGCTCCTCCTGTCTCAGCCTCCCAAATGCTGGGATTACAAGCGTGCTCCACCACGCCTGGCCCTGACTCCATTATCACTTCTCCTGGACGCGTCTCTCGGCCTCCCTCTTTCCTCTCTGTGAGGTCAGATCTCCCTATGGTGGGCAGCCCTCTTCCTGGCAACTCTCAGAGCTGTCACTGTGCATTTCGTTGGGTAATTCCCGGAGCAGTGCCTCCCTTCCCTTCTCTAGCAGAAGCTCCCTGAGGTCAGGGCCCGTGTCAGGGACCTTTTGCCTTTGTTTTTGGTACTGGAGATTGAACCCAGGACCCTTCTACCTCCAAGCTACACCCCCACCCTTTTCATTTTTTCATTTTGAAACAGGATCTTGCTAAGTTGCTGAAGCTGTTCTTGAATCTGCTATTCTCCTGTCTCAGCCTCCCAAGCAGTGGGACTGCAGACGTAGGCTCCCATACCTGGCTTGTCTTGGTATGTTTTGTTCTGTTTTTTGGCTCATCTCTGTAACTCTGGGGCTGGCACATTCTAAGCCCCAGTGTAGCATGAATAAAAATAAATAAATATTTTTCAAAAGCCCTTGACTTCAATTCCCAGTACCAAAAAAAAGTAAATTAATAAATAAGCAACTTACACTCTCTCGGTACTGTTCAGAACACATTACCTCTCTAGAGAGGGCCCATGAGCACACAGCTGAATAGTGGCAGGCCTGGTCTACCCCGCCCTCCCTCTCCTTTCCTTCCTTCACTAGGGATGGAACTTGGGGGCATTCGACCTCCAAGATACACTCCCAGCCCCAGTTTTTATTCTTTATTTTGAAATAGGGTCTCACTGAGTTGCAAAGGGCCTCACTAAGTAGCCGAGGCTGGCTGCAAACCTGGATCTTCCTGTCTCAGCCTCCTGAATGCTGGGATTACAAGTGTGTGCCACCATGCCTGGATTATTATTTTTGAAATAGGGTCTCCCTAAGTTGCTGAGGCTGGCTGCACACCAACAACTTTGGTGAGACCCAATAAAAAGGGCTGGGTTGTTGAAGCGGGCCTCAAATCTGTGATCCTCACTTCTCACCCTCCCAAGTACTGGGATTACAGACATGTGCCACCACTCTGGTCTCCTAACTACTATGCTTTGTGACCAACACTAAGGTAAAAGAGGCCACTCGGGCACTGCCAGCCCGAGGCTCAGAGCCTATGGAGAGCTCAGCAGAGGCACTAAGGAGGTCACGGAGGACATCCCGGACCTCAGCCTTCTGTAGTCAGTGGTGAGAAGCAAGTTCAAATCCTTGCTTCTACTTAGTAAAACCCTGTTTCAAATTAAAAAATAAAATAGGAGAGCCTTGCATGGTGGAGCATGCTTGTAATCCCAGCATTTGGGAGACTGAGACCGGAGGATGGTGGTTCATAGATAGCCTCAGCTACTTATGAGGCCCTTTGCAACTCTGTGAGAACCTGTTGGAAATAAGAATAAAAAATAGGGATGGGGGTGTAGCTTTGAGGTAGAATGCCCCTGGGTTCCATCCACAGGACTGTAAAAAATAATAATAATAATTAAATGTTGCACAGTAAGCCTTTGGAGCAGTGCCTAGTAATTATTACTAGTAGTTTATTTTCATCACAGCTGCCCTCATTATTCACAGATTGCATATTGGCAAATTCACCTCCAAGTTTTTTTTTTGTTTTTTTTTTACGGGTCTGGGGATGGAACCCAGGGGTACTTGACCTCTGAGCTATACCCACTGCCCTATTTTTATTCTTTATTTTAAAACAGGGTCTCACTGAGTTGTAGAGGGCCTCACTAAGTAGCTGAGGCTGTTCGCGAACCGTGATCCTCCGGTCTCAGCCTTCTGAATGGTGGGATTACAAGCGTGCGCCACCACACCCGGCTTTCTCAAGTTTTAACTATAACCCAAAAGCGATACTGGAGGGGCTTTTACAGCCATTGGTAGGCGGGGCAGAGTAGAAACTGGAGTTGCCCAACCAAGGTACAAGTTACCTGCGGAGGCCACATCAGGCCACTTCTGCCTTATTTCAGCTCTTACCCTCCAAACAGAGTCCTTTCTGCAGCCTGTATGATTTTATTCTTTCATTTTGAAACAGGCTCTCACTAAGTAGCTGAGGCTGGCCACCAACCTGCAATTCTCCTGTCTCAGTCTCCCAAGTATGGGGATTACAAGAGTGCACCACAAAAAAATAAAAATAAAATTATCTGGGTATGGTGGGTGCATGCCTGTGATCTCAGTACTTGGGAACCTGAGATAGGAGGATCACAAATACAAGGACAGCCTCAGCAACTTAGAAAGACCCTGTTTCCAAACAAAAAATAAAATCAGGCTGGGAGTGTAGCTAGAAGGTAGAAGGTTCCTGAGTTCCTGGGATCCCTAGCACCAACCACGAAAAAATTAAATAAATAAATAAATAAATAACTTTTATTTATTTATTTGGTATTAGAGGTTAAACCCAGAGGCTTTCTACCTCTGGACTACACCCCAAACCTTTCTCTTCTTTTCTTATCTTTTCTTTCTTTCCTTTCTTCCTTCCTTCCTTTCTGTCTTGTTTTTGTGTTTGTCTGGATCTAGACATTGAACCCAGCGGCATTCTACCTCCAAGCTACACCCCCAGCCCTATTTTATTTTTATTTTAAAACATACTCTCACTAAGTTGCAGAGGGCCTCACTTAATTAGCTGAGGCTAGCAGTGAACCTTCGATCCCCAGTCTCAGCCTCCCAAGTACTGGGATTACAAGGGTACACCACCATGCCCATTACACCCCAAGCCCTTCTTACTTATTATTTATTAATTAATTAATTTATTTATTTATACTGAATATTGAACTCAGAAGCTTTCTACCTCCAAGCAATGCCTACAGCCCTTTTTATTTTTTATTTATTTATTTTTCTGGTGCTAGGGATGGAACCCAGGGGCATTCTACCTCTGAACTACACCTCATCCCTATTTTATTTTATTTTATTTTATTTTATTTTATTTTATTTTATTTTATTTTATTTTATTTTATTTTTTGTGGTACTGGGGATGGAACCCAGGGGCATTCTATCTCTGAGCTACACTCCCAGCCCTATTTTATTCTTTATTTTGAAACAGGGTCTTACTAAGTTGCAGATAGCCTCAACAAGTAGCTGAGGCTAGCAGTGAATCTGTGATCCTCCTGTTTCAGTCTCCCAAGTATTAGGATTACAAACATGCACCATCACACCCGGTTTTTTATTTTTATTTGTCTATTACTTATTTTTATTTTTTGGTGATACTGGGGATTGAACCCAAGGGCATTCTACCTCTGAGCTACACCCCCAACCCTATTCTTTATTCTTTATTTTGAAACAGAGTCTCACTACGTTGCAGAGGGCCTCACTAAGTAGCTGAGGCTGGCCATGAACCCATGATCCTCCTGTCTCGGCCTCCCAAGTACTGGGATTACAAGCGTGCACCACCATACCTGGCTTTTTATTTTTTGTTTTGAAATAGGGTCTTACTAGGCTGCTGAGGCTGATCTTGAAACTATTATCTTTTTTTTTTTTTTTTTTTGTGGTACTGGGGTTCCTGGAAGCTCTTCTACCTCCGGGCTACACTCCCAGACCTATTTTTACATTTTTTATTTGGAAACAGGGTCTCCTAAGCCAGCGCGCGCAGCTGGCTTCGAACCTGCGCGATCCTCCTGTCTCTGCCTCCCAAGCGTGGGGATTACAAGCGTGCGCCACCACGCCCGGCCGAAACTATTATCTTTTTATGTCAGTTGCTCAAGTACTGGGATTACAATGTGTGTATGTTCCCATGTCTGTCTTTCTCGTATTTATGTAAATTTTTTTTGTATGTGTTTGGGTCTAGGAATGGAACACAGGGACATTCAACCTCCGAGCTATACCCCCAGCCCTGTTTTTTATTCTTTATTTTGAAACAGGGTCTCACTGAGTTGCAGAGGGCCTCACTAAGTAGTTGAGGCTGTCCACGAACCGCCATGCTCTAGTCTCAGCCTCCCAAATGCTGGGGTTACAAGCATATGCCAACACGCCTGGCTAAGTTTTTTTATTTGGGTACTAGGGATTGAACTCAAAGGCATTTTACCTCAGAGCTACACCCCAGGCTTTATTTATTTATTTATTTATTTATGTATTTATTTACTTATTTATGCAGTACTAGATATTGAGCCTAGGAGCATTCTCCCCGCCCCCCCCAGCTACACCCCCAGCCCTATTTTTAATTTATTTTGAAACAGGGTTTTATTTTTAATTTATTTTGAAACTAAGTTTCTGACAGCCTCACTAAGTAGCTAAGGCCGGCTGCAAACCTGTGATCCTCCAGTCTCAGCCTCCCAAGTACTGGGATTATCCACCACATTCAGCTCATTTTTATTTTTTGTTTTGAAACAGGGTCTTGCTAGTCTCACTAAGGTGCTAAGGCTAGTCTTGAACCTGCAATCCTCCTGTCTCAGCTTCTCAGGTACTGGGATTACAGATGTGCACCATCATACCCAGCTCCCTTGTTATATATTTATTATTTGTTTGTTTCTTTGTTTAAGTACTAGGATGGAACCCAGAGGATTCTACCTCTGAGCTATACCTTAGACTTTTTTTTTTTTTTTTTTTTTTTTTGCAGTACTGGGTATGGAACCCAGGAGCATTCTACCTCTGAGTGACACCCAGCCCTATTTTTTATTCTTTATTTGAAACAGGGTCTCACTGAGTGGCAGAGGGCCTCACTAAGTAGCTTAGGCTGTCTGTGAACCATGATCCTCCCATCTCAGCCTCCCGAATGCTGGGATTACAAGCTTGCGCCACCACGCCCGGCCACTCTGAAGATTTTAGAAACAGTCCTTGGGTGCCTCTCCCTAGTTTCTAGAGGATCCTGTAGATGCACAGCTCCAAGCACTGCATCTGTGGTCACGTGACTCCTCTCTGTCTCTCTCTGCGAAGACACTGGTTATGGGACCAAGGGCTCAGCCTCATTCGGGTCTCTTCTCCAGTGATCCCCCCCCCCCCCCGTGAGAAACCTCACTCACCCCCCTGTCATTAAGCAGTCATTTGCCCATTCACCTGCCGTCTCCTCGTCTGCAGGGTGAGCTGTAGAAGTGCAAGGGCTTGTTTTATTCACTACGGGATCCTTGACCCATACAGTCTACCTTCCCATGAATGAAAAAAGTTTATCCTTCCCAAAATGGTCTAGGAGAAACCTGTATTTAGAAATGGTCTTGCAACCCAGACTCTTTATTTTATTTTATTATTATTTTTTTTTTTTTGCTGGGCTGGGGATGGAATCCAGGGGCATTCAACCTCTGAGCTGCACCCCCTGCCCTATTTTTTATTCTTTATTTTGAAACAGGGTCTCACTGAGTTGTGGAGTACCTACCTCACTAAGTAGCTGAGGCTGTCCTCTAACCCGGATCATCCTGTCTCAGCCTCCCAAATGCTGGGATTACAAGTGTGCACCACCACCCCGGGCTCAACCCAGACTCTTAGGCACCCGGCCAAGTTGTCTTTTTCAAATCCCTCCTCTGCCACTTACACACTAGGTGGCCTTGGACAGTCTATAAGATTGAAGAATGCAGTGTGCCCCATTAGCATAGAAACACGCCGAGATCCATAATAAGTCTTACGGATATCTTTATTCGTGGGAGATTGGTCTCCAACCCCCGCGTGGCCGTGGGCCGGCTGGTGGCGGGCGGGAGAATGCCTCCCTCCCTCTCGGGATCCTCTCTGAACTCTGCACTGAACTCTCTTCTTCTGGACCGGGAGGCCTGGTCCCCTCTGGAATTGCAGAGCTCCACCTCCTAGCTTCCGGCCCTGCCCCCTGTGGGGCAGGGGGGGGCGACTCACACCTTACACAGTCCACCAATCCTCTCTGTGCTTCAGTTCCCTACCCATAAAGTGGGAATAGGAAGACTCCCGCATTGCACTGGTGGTGACGGTGAAATGTGTCAACGTGTGTGGAGCATTTAGCAGCTCACCTGGTGAGCAGAGCACCCTGGCACATACCTGTAATCCCAGTACTTGGGAGGCTGAGACAGGAGGATTGAAAGTTCAAGGCCAGCCTGGGCAGTTTAGAGAGACCTTGTTTCAAAACAAAAATAAAAAGGGCAGGGGGAAGCCTGGTGTGGTGGTGCACGCTTATAATCCCAGTACTTGGGAGGCTGAGCCAGGAGGCACCCAGGCTCCCAGCCTGCCTCAGCAATTTAGCTAGGCTCTCAGCAACTTAGCAAGACCTTGTTTCAAAATAAAACAGGGCTGGGCCTGTAGCTCAGAGATAAGAGTGATCCTGGGTTCATTTCCCAGTGCAACAAAGGGTGGGGGTGGGGGCTGGTGATGTAGCTGGGAGGTAAAAAATGCCTCTGGGGTCAATCCCTAGTAACACACACACACACACACACACACACACACACACACACACTCTCACTCGCCTGGCAGATCGTAAGCTCTGTAAGGGGGCCTGGTTATTTGTTGCGCAGGGGGCTCTGCCCTTCGATGACGACAACCTACGCCAGCTTCTGGAGAAGGTGAAACGGGGTGTCTTCCACATGCCCCACTTCATTCCTCCAGACTGCCAGAGCCTGCTGAGAGGGATGATCGAAGTGGAGCCCGAAAAAAGGCTTAGTGTGAGTTCGGGGTACCGAATTTAGGGCCCAGTGGGGGATAAGACAGCCTCTAGGGGAATCTTGGAGAGGGGTTTCCAGTACCTGCCTATCAATCCCTGGTGTGAAAGATTCGCAGCCTGAGGGCTGGCAAAACCTGCCTCCCAAATCGGGGAGAATCCACTTAAAGTTTGGACTTCGGAGCCCCAGGCAGCAAAAGGGCGCGTGCGTGGACTGGCCCAGCTGCATCAAGGTGGGGGGGGGGGTGCTGGATAGGATAACATTGCGCATGCGGGAACCTGTAGGGCTGCGGACGCTCGGTGAGTTTCGCTCGGCAGCCGCTAGGGGGAGACATGCTACGTCATTCTGCCCCTGGTTTGCATCCCAATGGTTGGGATCTCCCAGAGCCATCCCAATCGATTTTAATTGCGCGCCTACTGTGTGCATACTACCTCAATTCTTCTCTCTGATTCCTCCCTCAACAGCTGGAGCAAATTCAGAAACATCCTTGGTACCTGTGAGTAAGGGGAACTGTATAGTTGGGTCCCTGCGGGCAGAAAGGGTAGGGACCAAAGCAGAGGAGGCTGGGAGGTGGGGGACTAGGACTTCTGGGTCCTGGGGGAGGAGGACACAGCTGGAGAAAAGGCAGAATACAGAATACCTGGGCCAAAGGGAGGAGGGCCTGGGGACCCAGATTCTTGGGACCCTAAAAGAAGAGCAGGCTGGAGCCCGAGATTCTGAATCTAGGATGAAGAAAGCGCCATCACGAATTCTTTCTCAACCTCTCCAGAGGGGGGAAACACGAGCCGGACCCATGCTTGGAGCCAGCCCCAGGCCGCAGGGTAGCCATGCGAAGCCTGCCTTCCAATGGAGAGCTGGACCCCGATGTCCTGGAGAGCATGGCGTCTCTGGGCTGCTTCAGGGACCGCGAGCGGCTACACCGCGAGCTGCGAAGCGAAGAGTAAGCCCCGCACCACCCCTGGCCACAAGTACCTGGTCCAGGTGGAGCGAGCTCCAGCAGTTCCCCTGACAGCCGACAGGAGGCGCGTGGCGCCAGAGAGCACTAGAAGGGGCATGGCTTACAGCTCGCTGGTGCGAGCAGAGGGACCAGCCTGGGAAGGTGTCAATAGATAATGAACAGGACAGGCTTAGGTGATGCCTCCTAAACCGAGTGTGGTGGTGCATGCTTGTAATCCCAGTATGTGGGAGGCTGAGACAAGAGGGTCTCAGGTTTGCGGCCAAACTCAGCAACTTGTGAGGCCTTCCGCAACTTAGTGAGACCCTGTTTCAAAATAAGGAATAAAGCCGGGCGTGGTGGCGCACGCTGGTAATCCTCACACTTGGGAGGCTAAGACAGGAGGATTGCGTAGGAGGATCGCGTAGGTTCGATGCCAGCCTCGCTGGCTTAAGAGACCCTGTATCCAAATTTAAAAAAATATAAAATAGGTCTGGGAGTGTAGCCCGGAGGTAGAAGGGTTTCCAGGAACCCCAGTACCACCAAAAAAAAAAAAAAAAAAGGAATAAAATAGGGCTAGGGGTCTATAGCTCAGAGGTAGAATGCCCCTGGTTTCAATCCTTAGTACCAAAGGAAAATAAAGAGAAAAAAAAAAAAAAGGAGCTTCCATATGTAGTACTTGCAAGTACTTAGTAAGTGCCCAAGTGTTAAATGGTGTCGTTATTGATTAAAATGAAGCTTCAGAGCCTGGCTAGTCCTCATCCCTGTACTTGGGAGGCTGAGACAGGAAGATTGCAAGTTGCGGCCAGCCTCAGCCACTTGGGCCCTCTGCAACTTAGTGAGAACTTGTTTCAAAATAAAGAATAAAAAAATAGGGCTGGAGCTGGGCATGGTGGCACACGACTGTAATCCCAGCATTCTGGAGGCTGAGACTGGAGGACTGTGGTTCACCGACAGCCTCAGCCACTTGGGCCCTCGGCAGCTTAGTGACACCCTGTTTCAAAATAAAGAATAAAAAATAGGGCAGGGAGTGTAGCCCAGAGGTTGAATGCCCCTGGGTTCCATCCCTAGACCTGCAAAAAAAAAGAATAAAAAATAGAGCTGGGAGTATAGCTCAGAGGTCGAATGCCCCAGGGTTGTATCCCCAGTACCAAAAAAAAAACAAAGAACAAAAACAAAAAACAAAGCTTCAGAACCATAAGAAACCAAACATAAGTATTTTTCTAGAAATTGATACCAGAGGCAGAAATTCTGTCTGGGACTGAACTCCAAAGGCCACAGCAAGCCAGGAGTGGTGGAGTGCTCCAGTACTTGGGAGGCTGAGACAGAAGGATCACAGGTTCAGCAGCTTAGCAAGGCCCTCAGCAAGTTAGACCCTGTTAAAATAGAAAGGGCCAGAGGTGTAGCTTGGAGATAGAATGTTCCTAAGTTCAGTCCTCAGTACCGAAAGAAAGAAAGAAAGAAAGAAAGAAAGAAAGAAAGAAAGAAAGAAAGAAAGAAAGAAAGAAAGAAAGAAAGGAAGAAAGAAAGAAAGAAAGAAAGAAAGCCGGCCACAGCAGCAGGAAGCAGATGAGACCTCCTCCTGGCACTAATTTCTGATCTCTGTCCTCTCTAACCCTTCCCTTTCTCCTCCCTATTTTAGGGAAAACCAAGAAAAGATGATATATTACCTGCTTTTGGATCGAAAAGAGCGGTACCCTAGCTGTGAAGATCAGGACTTGCCTCCCCGGAATGATGTTGGTGAGAAGCCCAGACCCCAGTATTCCCAGGGAGCAGCAGGTGCTACAGATCCTGAGCCTGGGTTTAGACAGCTGGACATTTATCAGAACCCTTCTCTGTCCTGAGCCTCAGTTTTTTCTGTCTGTGCAGTTGTATGAATGTTGTGTATGGATGGGCAAATACAGATTCTGATTGAGTTGAAACTCTGGCCCTCAGACCCGCCACGGAAGCGTGTGGATTCCCCCATGCTGAGCCGGCACGGGAAGCGGAGACCAGAGCGCAAGTCCATGGAAGTTCTGAGCATCACAGATGCCGGGGGTGGTGGCTCACCTGTGCCCACCCGACGGGCCTTGGAAATGGCCCAGCACAGCCAGAGGTGGGAGCGTCTATACCCTCCAGGAGGACCCTGGGCCCCTGGTGTGAAAGTAGTATAGAGTCTGGCCCTCATGCCACCTGAGATGGACTGTGTGCTGGGGACAAGTCATCTCCCCTCTCTGGGCCTCGTTCTTCATCTGGAAGACCTAAGTGAGAAGATTTCTGGGCCTTTTGCAGCCCTCCCGGCTTTAATTTTTTTTTTTCTTTTTTTAATTTATCCTGGAAACAGATCCCGAAGTGTCAGTGGAGCCTCCACCGGTCTCTCCTCTAGCCCACTAAGCAGCCCAAGGGTAAGTCCAGGTCTCCAGAGCATTAAGAGGGGTTGGAGATGAGCAGAAGCAACTGTAATTCCCATCAGACTGCAAGGCCAAAGACCCAAAATTTTATGAGAGTTCGTCCTTGCATTTCCTTGCTTAAGAATTGAGCTTTCAGTGCATCTGAGGGGCTCACCTATTTAAGCAGAAGTAACTGGGCGCCTATTAAATGCCAAGTTATGCCCGGGCTTGGGTTATTGTCAGGAATCCCAAGCTCTGGGCAAGGGACTGAGTGGAATACAAGTCCCAGTGTGCGTCGGGGCTGGCCCAAGCAGGTGTGCATGAGCCGCGTTCCTGGAGCCTCCTGGGAGTTGTAGTCTGTCTTCATCGCCCCCTCCCTCTCCTCTGCAGAGTCCAGTCTTTTCCTTCTCGCCAGAACCTGGAACTGGAGATGAGGCCCGAGGAGGGGGCTCCCCGACTTCCAAAACTCAGACGCTGCCTTCTCGGGGCCCCAGGGGTGGGGGCGCCGGGGAGCAGCCCCCGCCCCCCAGTGCCCGCTCCACACCCCTCCCCGGACCTCCAGGCTCCCCGCGATCCTCTGGGGGCACCCCCTTGCACTCACCCCTGCACACGCCCCGAGCCAGCCCTACAGGGACCCCAGGGACGACGCCGCCCCCCAGCCCTGGCGGTGGCGTTGGGGGAGCTGCCTGGAGGAGTCGTCTCAACTCTATCCGAAACAGCTTTCTGGGCTCCCCTCGCTTCCACCGGCGCAAGATGCAGGGTAAGGGTCTCTGGGGGCGCCAACTACTGACTCTTAATGTGGGGAGGGCATTGAGGGCAGAACAGGTAGCCCTCCGGGAGACATCCCCTCTACCACCTAAACTCCAGGTAGAAAGGATGCGGGCTTCCCACATTGAAATAGAAGCTCGAGTTCCCAATAAAAGGTGCAGGTGCTGGGGAAAGAGGAAACCAGCATACACTGTAACCCCATACTTGGGAGGCTGACAGGTGGATCGAAGGTTTGAGGCTAGCCTCAGCAATTTAGCAAGACCCTGTTTCAAAATAAAATAAAAAGAGCTGGGGATGTAGCTCAGATGTAGCACAACCCTGGTTCAACCTCCAGTGCCAGTACCAAAAATAAAATAAATAATACAATAATAAAATATATATATATATATATATATATATATATATATATATATATATATATATATGAGGCCAGCCTCCAGCTCCGGAAGAGGAACCCACCTGGTGAACACGCCCCTTTGTGCTTTGGGCCACCTCCCCATTGGTCCTGACCCCCTGGTCGTAGCCTACCCAGGGAATCCTTCCTGGGAGGATGAGGCAGGTTGGGGATTTAGGCTGAGAGAGGAATTGGCCTCCCCTGGGGTCTGGAACTGTCTGGAAGCAGGTGACTGCTGGTAATGGATGGTGAACAAGTATTGACCGTGTTCTCCGCCCTTACAGTCCCCACCGCTGAGGAGATGTCCAGTTTGACGCCAGAATCCTCCCCAGAGTGAGTCGAACAGGGAAGGGAAGGGCGGGATGTAGGAAAGTCCTCCCTCGGCACCCTCCTCCTACTCTCTCCTCCCATGCAGGCTGGCCAAACGCTCCTGGTTCGGGAACTTCATCTCCTTGGACAAAGAAGAACAAATATTCCTCGTGCTAAAGGACAAACCTCTCAGCAGCATCAAAGCGGACATTGTCCATGCCTTCCTGTCGGTGAGCGGCCTGGGCCCGTGGGCCCTGGCTGCCACAGAGCTTCAGGTCCTAGGGGCTCACCACCCTGGCACTGGCCTGACTTCTTCTGGGACTCATGGGTTTTGTGGTTTTCAAGCCAGAGTTGGGTTTGGTCAGTGTGAAGCAGGGAGACAGGAAGGATTATTGGATTCAGAGACCTGGAGATGGTGACCCATGATCCCCAATGACAACTTCCCACGTAGCAGTGGAGAATGAGTTGCTAGTCTGAGATGGCAAAAGAAGCTACTCTTTCCAGTAGATTTTAGTGCAGCCTGCTGCTGGACCTGTGGGTCTATGGGGCTGATGATATTAAGAATTTCTGAACCAGGTGTGATGGTACACACTTGTAATCCCACTACTTGGGAGGCTGAGGCAGAAGATAGCAGGTTTGAAGCCACTGCAACTTAGCAAAACCCTGTTTCCAAGTAAGAAATAAAAAAAAATTTAAAAATTGAGCTGATAGTATAACTTGGAGGTAGAATGCCTCTGGGTTCAATCTCCAATACCACACACACACACACAAAAAAAAAAAAAAAAAAAAAAAGGAAAAAAGAATTTTTGAAGCTGGGCATGGTGGTACATACCTATAATTCCAGTTCTTGGAAAGCTGAGACAGAAGGCTTTTTTTTTTTTTTTTTTTTTTTGGTGATACTGGGGATAGAACCCTTCTACTTCCGGGCTACACTCCCAGACCTATTTTATATATTTTTTTGGAAACAAGGTCTCTTAAGCCAGCAAGGGGCTTCGAACCTATGCGATCCTCCTGTCTCCGCCTCCCAAGCTTGGGGATTACAAGAGTGTGCCACCACGCCTGGCAGGATCACACTTTTGAGGCCAGCCTTAGCAACCTAGTGAGACTCTCAGCAACCTAGTGAGACCCTGTTTCAAAATAAATAAAAAGGGCTGAGATGTAATCTAGAGGTAGAATGCCCCTGGGTTTGATTCCAATATCCCCTTCCCTTCCCCGCAAAAAAAAAGTTTCTGAGATGTGTGGAGGGAAGAAAACATGAGTTTTATGCGATCCTGAGTCCTGGGGCTGTGGCACAAATATCAGAGTCTTCATAAAGATGGTATTCAGTTATTCAGCCACTCCTCTGACACTTTATTATAAGGCAGAGGAAACCACAAGCCCCAGCAGACAATGGGGCCTCCTATTTCTGTTAGTCCTTCCCCCAGTGGTTGATGGGACTTGTAGTTCCTTGAGCAGAGCTGGCCATCCAATCCTAGACTCACTCCGTATTGTGTCCTTAATTTTCAGATACCCAGCCTGAGTCACAGTGTGCTGTCACAGACCAGCTTTAGGGCTGAGTACAAGGCCAGCGGCGGCCCCTCCGTCTTCCAGAAGCCTGTCCGCTTCCAGGTGGACATCAGCTCCTCTGAGGGCCCAGAACCCTCCCCACGACGGGATGGTAGCAGTGGAGGTGGTATCTACTCCGTCACCTTCACCCTCATTTCCGGTGAGTCTTTCTCTACCAAACTCCTGCCAACCCAGTGTTTGGGATTTTTTGAGATTCCCAACATAGGCAGCAAGCATAGTGGCCCAGAGGGATAGCAAGAGGGAGACAGAGATGGCCCTCAGCAGTTACTGTCTCCATGAGCCCCTTTCATTCATTTATTCATTTATTCATTCAGTGTGTGTGTGTGTGTGTGTGTGTGTGTGTGTGTGTGTGTGTGTTATTGGAGATGGAACCTAGGGGCATTCTACCTCTGAGCTGCAGCCCCAGCCCCATTTTATTCTTTTGAAACAAGGTCTCACTAAGTTGCAGAGGGCCTCACTAAGTAGCTGAGGCTGGCTGCAAACTTGTGATCCTCCTGTCTCAGCCTCCCAAGTACTAGGATGACAAGCATGTGTGGTGCCCTCTTTGAATAAGCCCCTTTCTCACACAGACCTTAGGTCCTTTCCTTCCCCATTTCCCCCATGGGGTATTTACAATGTAAATAATGAACAAATTGTTTTGTGGAAGTTTCCAAGAAGCCTCTGAGGTATCAGTAACCTCCCATTTTACAAAGAGGAAAATTGAGTCCTAGAGAGATTAGTTGGACTTGACCACAGCCACATGGTAAGCTATGGCAGAGCTGGGGCCCGATCTAGACCTCCTGACTTCATAGGACACAGCAGAGCTCTTCCTGCTAGTTTAAGGTGATCTACTGGGATTGCACATACTTGTAATCTCAGTACTTGAGAGGCTGAGACAGGAGGATCACAGGTTCGAGTCTAGCCTCAGCTACTTAGTGAGGTCCTCTGCAACTTAGTGAGACCCTGTTTCAAAATAACGAATAAAAATTAGAGCTGGAGGTGTAGTTAATTAGTAAAATGTCCCTCGGTTCAATCCCTAGTACTGAAAGAACATAAAAAATTCTAGGTCAGAGCCAGGTGTGGTGGCCCACACTTATAATCCCAGTACTTGGGAGGCTAAGACAGAAGTATCACAAGTTCAGAACCAGCTTCAGCAACTTAATGAGACTCTCAGTAACTTAGCGAGACCTAGTTTCCAAATAATGGTAGTGTAGCTTGGAATTAAAAGTGCCCCTGAATTCAATCCCAATAGCACACACACACATACAAAAAGATTCTAGATGACAGGAGCAAAGACAAAGCATGCTGTCCTCCAATATCAACCCCCCCACTCAGAGCAGACATCACCAGTCAATCACACTGTCACCACTTCTTCCTTCCAAGGTCAACTGCATCCTCAGGAACTTTAATTCCAGGCAGCCATGACCAATCAATACCTGGCAGCAGAGATGAAAACCATACAAAAGCTTTGCTTTCCATTCTATTTGGTTCCTGAGTCCTCACAGCAGGATTAGATACTGAAGAATACTGAAGAATATCTGTTTCCTTCCCTTATTATCAATTTTTTTTTTTTTTTTTTTTTGTACTAGGGGTTAAATTGCCAGGGCCATTCTATACCCAGCCTTTTTTTTTTTTTTTTTTTTTTTTCGGGACTGGGGATGGAACCCAGGGGCATTCATTCTACCTCCGAGCTACACCCCTCAGCTCTATTTTTTTTTCCTTTTTTTTTTTTTTTTTTTTTTTTTGTGGTACTGGGGGTGGGACCCAGGGGCTTTCTGCCTCCAGGCTATACTCCCAGACCTATTTTATACTTTATTTGTAAACAGGGTCTCACTAAGTTGCTGAGAGCCTCACTAAGTAGCTGAGGCTGGCTTTGAACCTGTGCGATCCTCCTCTCTCAGCCTCCCAAGCTCGGGGATTACAAGCGTGCGCCACCACGCCCAGCTTTTATTCCTTATTTTGAAACAGGGTCTCACTAAGTTGCCAAGGGCTTCACTAAGTAGCTGAGGCTGGCTGTAAACCCGATCCTCCAGTCTCAGCCTCCCAAATGCTGGGATTACAAGAATGCACCACCACGCCCACCCGGCTATTTTTTTTTTTTAATATGTGTGGTACTGGGGGGTGGAACCCAGGGGCTTTTCTACCTCCAGGCTATACTCCCAGACCTATTTTTTTTTATATTTTATTTAGAAATGGGTCTCACTAAGTTGCTGAGAGCCTCACTAAGTAGCTAAAGCTGGCTTCGAGCCTGTGCTTTCTCCTGTCTCAGCCTCCCAAGCGCGGGGATTAAAAGCGTGCGCCACCATGTCTGGCTATTTTTTGTTTTTTTGAAACATGGTCTCACTAGGTGGCTGAGAGTCTTCCTAAACTGCTGAGGCTTTCCTCAAACCTGAGCTCCTCCTGTCTCAGCCTCCCCAAAACTTGAGATTATAAGTGTGCAGTGTGCGCCACCATTATTCCTGGCTCACTCTTATCCCTTTTTATACTGTGTGTGTGTGTGTGTGTGTGTGTGTGTGTGTGTGAGTGAGACAGACAGACAGACAGACAGACAGACAGACACTGGGGATTGAACCCAGGGGCATGCTACTTCTGAATACACCCCAGCCATTTTTGTGCCTGTGTGTGGTACTGGGGATAGAACCTGGGAGCATTTTACCTACAAGCTATACCCCCGGCCCTATTTTTATTTATTTATTTTTTAACCAGGGATTGAAACCAGGGCATTTTACTTCTAAGCTATCCCCAGCACTTTTTTTTTTTTTTTTTTTTTTTTTGGTGGCACTGGGGATGGAACCCAGGGACATTCTACCTCTGAGCGACACCTCCAGCCCTGTTTTTTTTTTTTTGGGGGGGGGGGTCGAAGTATGGAACCCAGGGGCATTCGGCCTCCGAGCTATACCCCCTGCCCTATTTTTTTTTTATTCTTTATTTGAAACAGGGTCTCACTGAGTTGCAAAGGGCCTCATTAAGTAGCTGAGGCTGTTCACG
Source organism: Muscardinus avellanarius (assembly GCF_963383645.1). Taxonomy (NCBI): domain Eukaryota; kingdom Metazoa; phylum Chordata; class Mammalia; order Rodentia; family Gliridae; genus Muscardinus; species Muscardinus avellanarius. Next base: position 66,220,269 of record NC_137796.1, read on the forward strand.
AACCATGATCCTCCTATCTCAGCCTCCCAAATGCTGGGATTACAAGCATGCACCACCAAGCCTGGCTCTCAGCACTATTTTTTATTGTTTATTTTGAAACAGGGTCTCACTGAGTTGCAGAGGGCCTGAGGCTGGCCATGAACCCAGATCCTTCTGTAATCAGCCTCCTAAGTACTGGAATCACAAGTGTGCACCACCACGCTCAGTTCATTCTTTATTTTGAAACAGGTCTTGTTCAGTTGCTGAGGACCTCGCGGAGTTATTGAGGCTAGACTCAAATCTTCAGTTCTCCTGTTTTAGCGTCCCAAAATCTGGGATTGTAGGTGTGTGCCACCACACCCAATACTTGTCACAGATTTTTATAGCACAGCCAGAAGATGAGCTGGTTCTAGCAGTTTCTAGATCAGGCTGTAGTATAACACTGGGGTTTTGTAAAACCAAAAACAATTAGAGTGCTGGGTACAGTGCACACCTGTAATCCCAGCCCTAACTAGGCTGAGACAGGAAAAAGGTCCAATTTAGCAAGACCCTGTTTCAAAACTAAAAAAAGAATTAGAGCTCTTTTAATTATTTTTTTCCCCTTTAAGACTAATATGGAACCAGGTGTGGTGGTGCACACTTGTAATCCCAGTACTTGGGAGGCTGAGACAGGAAAATAGAAGGTTTGCAGCCAGCCTCAGCTACTTAGTGAGGTCCTCTGCAACTTAGTGAGACCCTGTTTCAAAATAAAGAATAAAAATAGGGCGGGGGCCAGGCATGGTGGCGCATGCTTGTGATCCCAGCATTTGGGAGGCTGATAGTGGAGGATCACGGTTTGTGGACAGCCTCAGCTACTTAGTGAGGCCCTCCGAAACTCAGTGAGACCCTGTTTCAAAATAAAGAATAAAAATTGGGCAGGGGGTGTAGCTTGGAGGTCAAATCAAATGCCTCTGCGTTCCATCCCCAGACCCTCAAAAAAAAAAAAAAAAAAAAAATAGGGCTGGGGCCAGGCGTGGTCACGCACGCTTGTAATCCCAGCACTTGGGAGGCTGAGATAGGAGGTTCATGGTTCACGGACAGCCTCAGCTACTACTTAGTGAGGCTCTCTCCAACTCAGTGAGACCCTGTTTCAAAATAAAGAGAATAAAACATAGGACTGAGGGTGTAGCTCGGAGGTAGAATTCCCTTGGTTTCCATCCCCAGTACCGAAAAAAAAAAAAAGTAGGGCTGGGATGTAGCTTGGAGGGAGAATGGCCATGGCTTCCATCCCTAATACCCAACCCCCCATAAAAGACTAATATCTGAGCTGGGTATGGTGGTGCACACCTGTAATCCTAGGGTTTGGGAAGCTGAGACAGAAGGATCAAAGGTTCATGACCAGCCTCAGCAATTTAGAGAGCCCTCAGCAACTTAGTGAGACCCTGTTTCAAAATAAAAAATAAAATAGGGCTGGGAGTGTTGCTCAGAAGTTGAGCACCCCTGGGTTTAATCCCCAGTACCCCCCCCACAAACACACTTCTAATAATAAATAGACCTGTCTCCATATTAAGTATTTTTTCTCCCACTTATATTTCTTACATTCTTGGCTTTTTGTAGCATTAACCAGCAAAAAATAAGCAACAGAACCAACATCTGTTGTTAAGTTGAAGCAGTCTGAGTTTGAAAGCGTTTTTTTTTTTTTGGTGGTGGTCTGAGGATGGAACCCAGGGGCATTTGGCCTCCGAACTACACCCCCTGCCCTATTTTTTATCCTTTATTTTGAAACCGGGTCTCACTGAGTTGCAGAGGGCCTAAGTAGCTGAGGCTGTCCGCGAACCGCGATCCTCCGGTCTCAGCCTCCCGAATGCTGGGATTACAAGCGTGTGCCACCACGCCCGGCTTGAAAGTGTTTCTTAAATAGCAAAGTGGAAGCCGGGTGGGGCAGTGCCAGAGCTAGCCGGCAAAAGTACGGGTTCTGAAGAGGGGCGTGAGGATGAAGAATTTTTAATTTTAACGTGGGGGAGCCGCCAGCCTTCTATGTCTACTGGCCAACCCCTGTCCTTGGGTCAATATTTCCTACGGGTCGATGACTATGCCTGGGTCAGTATTCTCTATTGCGCTGACGCTCCTGGCCGGCACCTACTTCTGGGTCAATCTCATCTTTATTGCGCCCACACCAGGTTTGTTTTTCCAGAGGTATTTATACAGTCATAGGTCAATCAATATCCTCATGCTACCACCACCAGAATACAATAAAGACCAATACAAAACACATACATTACAGATAGGTTAATCAGTACCCTCGTGTCATCACCTTCTGATCCTCTCCCCAAACCTTGTTGACTCTGGGTGAAGGACAGTCAGCTGAGTCAGAGACACTTATCTAAGGGAAAGCCTTAATGGCTCCCCACATGGCAGCACACACCTGTAATCCCAGTACTTGGGAGGCTAAAACAGGAGGATTGCAGGTTCAAGCACAGCCTCAGCAAGTAGTGAGACTCTCATTAAAGAATAGGGCTGGGTTGTAGCTCAGAGGTAGAATGCCCAGGGTACAATACAAGTACCAAAAAAAAAAAAAAAAAGCCAGTCTCAGCAACTTTGTGAGACTCTATTTCAAAATTTAAAAAGGCCAGATGTTGTGGCGCACACCTGTAATCCCTGTACTTGGGAGGCTGAGACAGAAGGATCACAAGTTTGAGGACAGCCTCAGCAAGTAGTGAGACAGACTTTCATCAGCTTAGTGAGACCGTTTTCAAATAAATAAAATTGGGCTAGGAGAAATAAAATCAGGTTGGTGGTATAGCTGGAAAGTAGAATGCCCCTGGGTTTGATCCCCAGTACCAAAAAAAAAAAATCAAGGCGGGTACTCCTTGCAAACCATGGTGTGACACCGGTCTCAGGAGAGCAGAGGAAATCTGGGCTCCCAGGAGGAGAGTCTTGGTTGGTGGAGGAGCCGGGGTTTGCAGGCCTTCCCTGCCTCCATCCTCGAGCCAGTGTGTCCTTCTGCTTGCCCCTCCAGGTCCCAGCCGTCGTTTCAAACGAGTGGTGGAAACCATCCAGGCACAGCTACTAAGCACTCACGACCAGCCCTCCGTGCAGGCCCTGGCAGGTGCGTGGCAGGGGCTATGGGTGGCGGGCAGACGTCTAGGGTGGCTAGGTGCCCTCTGCGTGGGGAAGCCAGGCCCACCTGGGGATCTCCTTGTCCCTCACCCTGCTGAAGCCTTACCTGCAGGGCTGTGAGCAAGATCACCAAGAGGCAGGGCCTGAAGGGGGCCCCTGGCAATCTGGAGAATGGCCTCCAGAGGGGTCTGTGTGAGCAAGGTGGGCTCTGCGTTGAGGGAAGTGGACCATCTGGCCAACAGAGGTCCTGGACCTCTGCTCTGGAGAATAATGACCAGCCACCCTGGTTAGCCTGGGACTAAGGGGGAGGTTTCTGGAATATACATCTTTTAGTCTAAAACTGGGACAAATTGGTTGTCCTCTTTGAGGGGCTCAGATGGCACTGCCATTCAAGGCCTGCTGGTTCCCTAGCAACCGGCAGCAGAGCAGAGGCCAAGCTTCAGCAAGATTTGTTGCCAAAGTGTCTTACTCCGTTCGAGCTGTGATAAGAAAATGCCGTAAACTGGGTGACATTGAAACAACAGAAATTTATTCTTCCCAGTCTAGCTGGAAGTCTGAGACAGAGGCACCGGCAGATTCAGTGTCCGGCTAGGCTGTCTCCTGGTCCACAGGTGGCACCTTTGTGCTGCGTCTTCACTGGTAGAAAGGGCGAGGGAGCTCTCTCAAGGCCCTCTCTCCTTTTTATTTATTTATTTATTTATTTATTTATTTATTTATTTATTTATTTTTTCCCTGTAGTACAGGGAATTGAACCCAGGGCATTCTACCACTGAGCCACACACCAAGTCCTACTTTGTTATTATTTTATTTAGAAACAGGATCTCACTAAGTTGGGGAGGGCCTCACTAAGTTGCTGAGACTGGCTGCAAACCTGTGATCCTCCTGTCTCAGCCTCCCAAGTACTGGGATTATTTTATTTATTTATTTATTTTGTGTGTGGGGGTGGTACTGGTGATGGAGCCCAGGGCGTTCTACCTTTAAGATACACCCCTAGCCCTGTTTTTTTTTTTGTTATTTATTTATTTATTTATTTATTTATTTATTTATTTTGGCAGGACTGGGGATGAAACTGAGGATCATTCTACCTCCAAGCTACACCCCAGTCCTATTTTTTTTTTTTTTTTTTGTGGTACCAGGGATAGAACCCAGGGTCACTGTACCTCCAAGCTACACCCCAAGCCCTATTTTTGAGTCTTTTTTATTTTTATTTATTTATTTTTGTGGTATTGGGGATGGAACCCAGGGGCTTTTCTACATCCGGGCTATACTCCCAGACCTATTTTATACTTTACTAAGCTGCTGAGAGCCTCACTAAGTAACTGAGGCTGGCTTCAAACCTGCATGATCCTCCTGTCTCCGCCTCCCAAGCGTGGGGATTACCATCTTGTGCCACCACACCCAGCTTTATTCTTTATTTTGAAACCGGGTCTCACTGAGTTGCAGAGGCATTCTACCTTCAAGATACCCCTAGCCCTATTTTTTTTAGTCTTTATTTTGAAACAGGGTTTCACTGAGTTACAAAGGACCTCATTAAGGAGCTGAGGCTATCCGCAAACCACTATCCTCCGGTCACCGCCTCCTGAATGCTGGAATTACAAGCGTACTCCACCAGTCCCGGCCTCAATTTTTTTTTTTTTTTTTTTTTTTTGGTGGCACTAGGTGTAGAACCCAGAGGCTTTCTACCTCCGGGCTATACTCCCAGACCTTTTTTAAAATATTTTATTTGGAAACAGGGTCTCACTAAGTTGCTGAAAGCCTCACTAAGTAGCTGAGGCTGGCTTCGAACCCATGTGATCCTCCTGTCTCAGCCTCCCAAGCGCGGGGATTACAAGCATGTGCCACCACACCTGCAGTTCTTTTAATTTTGAAACAGGGCCTTACTAAATCCTCCTGTCTCAGCTTCCCAAGTACTGAGATTACAACCATGCGATACCACACCTATCTCCAGTTTTCATTTTGAAACAGGGTCTCATGAAGTTTCTGAGGATTTCCCTAAATTGCTGAGGCTAGTCTCAAACCTACGATCCTCCTATCTCAGCCTCAGGAGTATTGGAATGTAGGCTATCCTGCCCTTGGAAAAGTTGTTTTTTTGTTTTGTTTTGTTTCTTTCTTTTTTTTTTTTTTTTTTTTTTTTTTTTTTGTGGTACTGAGGGTGGAACCCAGAGGCTTTCTACCTCCGGGCTATACGCCCAGACCCATTTTTATATTTTATTTAGAAATAGGGTCTCACTAAGTTGCTGAGAGCCTCACTAAGTAGCTGAGGCTGGCTTCGAACCTGTGTGATCCTCCTGTCTCAGCCTCCCAAGTGCGGGGATTACAAGCGTGCGCCACCATGCCCGGCTTGTTTTGTTTTTTTAAGGACTCATGTGACTAAATTAGACCTACCCAGATAATCTGAGATAATTTCCCCACCTAAGGTCCTTAACTTTAGTCATAGCACCTGGCATGAGGATGTGGACATCTTTGGAGTTGTTATCATTCAGCCTCCAGCCCTCCAGGGGACACCTGGCAGCGTCTGGAGACAATTTTTACTTGTCTCAACTGGGAGGGCAGAGAACACTCCTGGCATCTTACAGGCAGAGTTCAGGGATGCTGAGAAATTTACTGTAAGTCACAGGACACCCCTCACAACAAAGGGTTATACTGACTCCAAATGTCAATAGTGTCCAGGTGAGAAGCCCTGTTTTCCCTTATGGTTGCTAGGGGCAATCAGAAAGCAAATTAGGAGCTGGGCATGATGGCGCACATTTGTAATCCCAGCATTTGGGAGGCTGAGACCGGAGAATCACAGTTCGCGGACAGCCTCACCTACTTAGTGAGGCCCTCCGCAACTCAGTGAGACCCTGTTTCAAAAATAAAGAATAAAAAATTGGGCAGGGGGTATAGCTCGGAGGTTGATGCCTCTGGGTTCCATCCCATAAAAAAGGGCTGGGCATGGTGGTGTACGCTTGTAATCCCAGCATTTGGGAGGCTGAGACAGGAGGATTGAACAGGTTCAAAGCCAGACTCAGCTATTTAGTGAAGCCCTCTGCAACTCAGTGAGAGAGACCTTGTTTCAAAATAAAAATTAGGGCTGGGGGTGTAGCTCAGAGGTAGAATGCCCCTGGGTTCCATCCTTAGTATCACACACACACAAAAAAAGTCAAAACACAAAATAAAGAATAAAAAAAATAGGGCTGAGGATGTCACTCAGAGGTAGAATGCCCCTAGGTTCCATCCCCAGTACCGCAAAAAATAAAAATAAATAAATAAAACAAAAATTAAAAAGGGCTGGGCGTGGTGGCACACACTTGAAATCCTAGTACTTGGGAGGGTGAGACAGGAAGAGCACAGGTCCGTGGACAGTCTCAGCTATTTAGTGAGGCCCTCTGCAACTTAGTGAGACCCTGTTTTAAAACAAAGAATAAAATAGGACTGGAGGTGTACTTCGGAGGTAAAATGCCTCTGGGTTCAATCCCTAGTACCACCAAAAAAAAAAAAAAAAAGAAAAAGAAAAAGAAAAAGAAAGAAAGAAAAAGGGCTGGGGGTGTAGCTTAGTGGTAGAGCATCCCTGAGTTTAACCTAAGTGCCACCAAAAATAAAGTATGGGTACCTTGAAGCAGAGCCATACCGGTTGTTACAGCACTGAGCCAGCCAACAGCCTTCCTCCCACCAGCACTGAGCATCTCTTAGAGGGGCCTGGTCTACATCAGGGGATTCAGGCAATGCTTTCCCCTCCCCTTGGAAATCACTGGACAACCATTTGGCACCCAAGGGTCTCCACCAAAGTCCCTGAGAGCAAGTAGCCTCAGTCTGGGGAAGTCAAGCCCCATGGGAGGACAGAGGTCAGGCAGGCCCAACGGGGGCCCTGAGACCCCAAACAACACACAGTTGGCTCCTCTGGGCCCCATTTCCATGGAATCAGTGAAAAGTAGGGGTGACATCTGACTGTGTGCCATCTCTGCCCCCCCACAAGCTGTCCCTGAGAACTTCCTGAAGTCAGGCCAGCCCAGGTCTCAATAACTTGGCCAGTTTCTAAAGCTACATGGGCTACAGAGGTCTAGGGTGCCTCCCCACCTAGGGAAGCCAGGCCTGTTGGTAGGGCACGTGGCCCCTGGCAGAAACCTATTTAGCCTCTCCTGCCGGACGTGGTGGTACGTGCCTGTAATCCTAGTACTTGGGAGGCTGAGACAAGTCTGAGGCCAATCTCAGCTATTTACTGAGAACCTGCTTCAAAAAGAAAACAAATTTTAAGGGGCTGTGGGTGTAGCTCAGAGGTAGAATGTTCCTGGACTCAAGCCCTGCTACCTAAAAAAATAGATTTGGCCAAAGTTTGGGGCTCACTGAAACCAACTGATAGGAATTCCAGCCTTGCACTTGGCAGGCTAAAAGCCCACACGAAACCTTTTTCTCCCTCACAGATGAGAAGAATGGGGCTCAGCCCCGGCCTGCTGGTACCCCACCCCGAAGCCTGCAGCCCCCACCTGGCCGCCCAGACCCTGAGCTGAGCAGCTCTCCCCGCCGATGCCCCCCCAAGGACAAGAAGCTCTTGGCCACCAATGGGGCCCCTTTGCCCTGACCCCAGGGGGCCGGGGAAGGAGGGGAGTCCCCTCCACCCCCCTTCCCTGCCCCCCCAACTGTGAATCTGTAAATAAGGCCCAAGGAGTATGTTGGGAGGGGAGGGATACAAAAACCGGCCTTACCCTGCAGGGATAGGGACCTAGGGGCCGTGCCCAATGGGGGGAGGTTCTAGGGAGAAAAGGGGGCGGGGAGCTGTTTCTATTTTATTTATTGATTAATTTATTATTTTATTTATTGATCAAACTCTCTGCGGGTCGGGTGGGGGAGGGATGGGAGCTGGTTGGGGTGGCTTAGCAGATCCGGACAGGGCCCTCTGTCCCCCTGTGTCGTCCCCAACTCCCCATTCCCGGGCACCCTCCTCCCCGCTGGCCCTTCAACCTCCCCACCACCTTCTGTACGGATTTGCTCTCCCCGGAAGGAATTCTGGTTTCACGTGATCCTGCCTGCGTCCGTGTCTCTGATTCCGCCGGCGGCAACAACAACAAAATAATAATAAATAGCCTTGATCAGGGACAGCTGGCTGGCCTCGGCCTCTCGATTCCTGGGTGCCTCTGACTGCCGGGCCAGATGGCAGGGACAGGCGGACACCAAGATGCTGGCTGGCGGCTGCTCCAGACCTCCAAACACAAACATCCCCTGGGCTGGAGGATGTGAAGGGTGAGCAGCCGCCAGATGGAGCCAGCTAGAGTGACACCTGATGGCTCATCTTGGGGGACACCAGGGATCAGCCCCATCTTTCATCCTCCATTGGTAAGAGCAAGGCCTCGTCACAGTGGCTGAGACAGCTGGACCTGCAAGGACCCGGGGGAGGCCGGTGGCGGGCTGAGATCCTGCCGTGGCCGAAGGCACAGGACACAGCTGTCCAGGTAGGAAAAATCCACAGTAAAGAGGCCAAAGAGCGTGAAGAGCATCATGGCCACTGCCCACTCGCAGGCGGCAGAGGCAGAACGCAGTCCCTGGGAGTGGAGGACAATCACTTCGCATCAGAGTCAAGGGCCACTCGGCTGCCAAGAAGAATCGGGGACCTGGCTCAGTTGCTGTGTGGCCCAGAGTGGGGCTGAGGCCATCTCTGCATCCTTTTGGGAGCTGTACATCCTGCCCCAGCTCAAGGACACCTTGCTGGCCGCCACCCTCAGCTCCCATTTTCTTATCTGTTCCTCTCAAATGACTTGAGTCCTTGTCACCAATGGCCCCGGTCCATATCTGTCTGAATCCCAGGAATTTTTTCTAGCGTATACTTCCATTAGAATTGTGTCCCCAGTGTCTTAACACATGTTTCTTGTTCCATCGACCTTTCCTGATCCCTAATGGCCTTGCCCTGGAGGGATGCCATAGCTGCCACCTCCATATATGCAGTTGCTTTTTGTTTTTTTGTTTGTTTGTTTTGGTACTAGGCATTGAACCCTGTGGCCGGTCTACCTCTAAGCTCCACCCTCAGCCCGATTTTACTTTATTTTGAAACAGTCTCATTAAGGTGCTGAGGGTCTCACTAAGTTGCTGAAGCTGGCCTTGAACCTGTGATCCTTCTGTCTCAGCCTTCCAAGTACTAGGATTACAAACAGGAGCCACAATACCCAGCTCACAAATGCAGTTCCCTAAACACATTTCCAGACCCTGCCAGCCTCAGGTTGTTTACAACTTTCTCCCAAGCATCCTCTCCCACCCAGTGGTGCCATCCACCACTCCCAAACAGAACCTAATGTCCTCCCCCCCAAATCTCTTCTTTCTGGGTATCCCCATCCCCATGGCAACTCCATCATCCACTGATGTACCCAAGTAGACGCTTGGGAATCCCCCTTGCCTTCCTCCTCTGTCTTGACCAGCTGATCACCTCTAATTCTGCCTTCTCTACCTTCTCTTCTACTCTGCCCCATCCCATCTCTTACTTTCCAGATCCAGCTCCTTAAGACCTTTCCCTAGTCGGGTACAATGGCACAATTTAGTGAAACTCAGCATCTTAGCAAGATGCCGTTTAAATTCAGGAAATTAGCCAGGCATGGTGGCACACGCTTGTAATCCCAGCATTTGGGAGGCTGAGACTGGAGGATCGTGGTTCGCGGACAGCCTCAGCTACTTAGTGAGGCCCTTTGCAACTCAGTGAGACCCTGTTTCAAAATAAAAAATAAAAAATTGGTCAGGGGATGTAGCTTGGAGGTCAAATACCTCTGGGTTCCATCCCCAGACCCGCAAAAAATAAATAAATAAATAAATTCAGGAAATTAGAGCTGGGCGTGGTGGCACCCACTTGTAATCCCAGCATTTAGGAGGCTGAGACAGGAGGATCGTGGTTCACAGACAGCCTCAGCAACTTAGGCCTTTTGCAACTCAACCCTGATTCAAAATAAAGAATAAAATATAGGGCTGGGGATGTCAGTCGGGGGTAGAATGCCCCTGGGTTCCATCCCCGGTACCACCAAAAAAAAAAAAAAAAAGGTTGTTTTTTTTTTCCCCCCGGAAATTAAACTGGGCATGGTGGCACACGCTTGTAATCCCCAAGCTTGGGAGGCAGAGACAGGAGGATCGTGCTGGTTCGAAGCCAGCTGCGCTGGCTTAAGATACCCTGTTTCCAAATAAAAATATAAAATTAGGTCTGGGAGTGTAGCCCAGAGGTGGAAGGGCTTCCAGGAACCCCAGTTTCCAAATATAAAATTAGGTCTGGGAGTGTAGCCCAGAGGTAGAAGGGCTTCCAGGAACCCCAGTACCACCACCACTAAAAAAATATAAAATAAATAAAATAAAAAATAAGCAGACACCGACGTAGTGGCGCACGCTTGTAAACCCAGCAGTTGGGAGGCTGAGAAGGAGGATCGCACAGGTTCAAAGCCAGCCTCAGCTACTTAGGCTCTCAGCAACTTAGTGAGACCCTGTTTCCAAATAAAGTATAAAAAATAGGTCTGGAAGTATAGCTCAGAGGTAGAAAAGCACCTGGGTTCCACCCTCAGTACCACAATAAAATAAAATAAATAAATAGACTAAAAATTAGGGCTGGGGGTATGGCTCAGAGGTTACAATGCCCCTAGGTTTCATCCCTAGTACTGCAAAAAAAATTTCAGGAAATAAAAAAAAGAAGGGTGGGTGTGGCTCAGAGGTAGAACACCCCTGGGTTCAATTACCAGTAACACACACACAGACGCACACACACCTTCTATACCACCAGCCCATGCACCCTCCAAGCACCAGCCTCAGAGCAACAGTTCTTGTTTCCTGGAACTTCTCAAGAGAGTCCCCTCTTCCTTTCATCAACACTAGCTCCAACTTGCCCCTCCTAGATCAGCTTAGACGTTATTTTGTGTGTGCATTTTTTTTTCCCAAGGATTCCTAAGCTCCTCATGTGTCAGGCCATGGGGATACATGGTAAATATGGCTGTCATCATCCCTGACCCTGGGATCTTCCACCAAGGGAGAAATGGGAGCTACCAAATGGAAACTGCTTAGCCCCAGGACTGACCTTGTTCCTTCTCTGCTCACAGCTTTCCATGGCTCCCCATTGCCCAGGTAGGCCTGACCCCTCATCTTGGAGGTCCTCAGTTCTGATCCCACCAGAAGCCTCATTTCCTCCCGTAAGCTTGTTTTTTTTTTTTTTTTTTTTTTTTTTTGTGTGTGTGTGTGTGTGTGGATTGACTCCAGGGGTATTCTATCTCTGAGCTATGTTCCCAGCCCTGTTTTATTTTTTATTTTGAAAAAGAATTTCACTAGGTTGCAGTAGGCCTCACTAAATTGCTGAGACTAGCTTCGATCCTCCTATCACAGCCCCTCAAGTACCAGTATTACAAGTGTGCGCCACCACGCCCACCCGGCCCCTTAGCTTTTTTCTATCTTCTGCAGGATCAAGTTCAGGTTCCCACCAGGTCGCAGAACTAGCTCTGCAGACTTCCAGCCCTTATCATACTCTACTGGCCCTTTATGACCCCTGCCCCAGCCAAACTGGTTATATCAGCCATTAGAGAAAATACTTTTTTTTTTTTTTTTTTTTTTTTTACTAGAGGTTGCACCCAGGAGTGGTCTACCTCTGAGCTATACCCACCAGCCCTGTTTTTTATTCTTTATTTTGAAACAGGGTCTCACTAAGTTGCTGAGGCTGGTGGTGAATCTGCAGTCGTCCCATCTCAGCCTCCCAAGCCCTGGGATTATAAGGCTCTACCACCACGCCTTGCTCAGAAGTTTTTTTAAAGAACCAGGCAGAGCCTGGCATGGTGGCACAAGCTTGTAATCCCAGTACTCGGGAGGCTGAGAGGGGAAGATAGCTCAGGTTTGCAGCCAGCCTCAGCAACTTGTGAGACCCTCCGTAACTTAGTGAGACCCTGTTTCCAAATAAAGAATAAAATACAGCTGGGGGTATAGCTCAAAGGTGGAATGCCCTTGGGTTCCATCTCTAGTACCACCAAAAAAAAAAAAAAAAAAAAAGCCAGTGAGAAGTTGGAGTTACCCAAAACAAGGCTGAGCCGGGTGCGGTGGCGCACGCTTGTAATCCCAGCGCTTGGGAGGCTGAGACAGGAGGATTGCACAGGTTCTAAGCCAGCCTCAGCTACTTAGTGAGGCTCTCAGCAATTTAGTTTCAAAATGTATTAAAAAAAAAATAGGTCTGGTGGGGCGTAGTGACCATGTTTGTAATCCCAGCATTTGGGAGGCTGAGACCGGAGGATCACGGTTCGCGGACAGCCTCAGCTACCTAGAGAGGCCCTCTACAACTCAGTGAGACCCTGTTTCAAATTAAAAAAAAAAAGTAGGGCAGGGAATGTAGCTCAGAGGTCAAATGCCCCTGGGTTCCATCCCCAGACCCACATAAAATAAATAAATAAATAAAAATAGGTCTGGGAGTATAGCCTGGAGGTAGAAAAGCCCCTGGGTTCCACCTACAGTACCACCAAAACAAGGCTGAGGGGGCAGCCCTTCCCATCTATTCCCCGGGATTCCTTGTGCTTTTTTTTTTTTTTTTTTTTTTTTCCTATTGGTGATTGAACCCAGGGGCATTCCGGCTCCCAGCTACGACCCTAACCCTTTTTAACTAAATTGCCGAGGTTGACAAACTTGCAGTACTCAGATCTCAGCCTCCCAATACTGGGTTTACCAGCCTGGGGCCCCACACCCAGTCCACTCTGCTCACTTAATGCCGCCAGCCGGGGTCTCGACTGATTTTCTTCCACCTCCCTGAATGCTGGTGAACCTCTGAGCCTCTCTCCCTCCTCCTCACTCAGGAGACAGTCACTCAAGGTGGTTGCCGCCCCTTCTCTCCCTCAGCGCACTCAGCACTACCTATCACAATTAATCATTATTCTGATAAAGGCAACTCCATTTCCTGGATATGGAAAGAGGCTCAGAGAGTGACTTGACCCACCCAGAGGCCCGCCAGGCTGGTGGACTTCTCGGGTGACTCAGAAATGAGTTGGAGCCAGGAATGGTGAGTATGCCTATAATCCTAGTACTTGGGAGACCGAGATCGGAGGATCACAGGTTCAAGGCCACCCTTAGCAATTTTGCAAGACTCTCTGCAACTTAGCAAGGCCCTGTTTCAAAAAAAAAAAAAAAAAAATAGGGCTGGGGGTATAGCTCAGAGGTAGAAAAATCCTGGGTTCAATTTTTGGCACAGAAAGAAAGAAAGAAAGGAAGGAAGGAAGAAAGAAAGAAAGAGAGAGAGGAAGGAAGGGAGGGGAAGGAAGGAAGGAAGGAGAGAGGAAGGAAGGAAGAAAAGAAGGAAGGTGGAATTGAGTCCCCATGCAGTGATTAACTGGTCATTGTTTAACAGCTGACTTTCCTTGATAGCATTTGACAATTATCGTGGTGTATGTTGTAAAGACTCTCTCCGTGGCTACCACACGCCACTTATGTGAAGTCATTTAACATGGAGTTGGGAAAAGACACGTAAACAGTCTGAGAGCTGCCCTGGCTACCTGCAACCCACCACTGATTCCAAGGACGAAGACCTCCCCCATGGGGCTTAGCCAAGAGGCCCCCTGTCTAAACCTGTTTCCACTCTTCAACACCGACACAATGCCTGGGACAAGGTGGGAGCCCCAAGCCAACTGCTATTAATAGATGGTTCTCCCAAGATTCATTGCCAAGCACCTGCAGATCTAAGCACCTCATGGACCAAAATTCATTGCCAAGCACCTGCATTCTAAGCACCTCATGGACATCGTCCTACGTAGTCCTCACAACCCTGAGCTCTCAGTAACCGCATTTGATAAGAGAGGAAATAGGCACTGAGGATTTAAGAACTGCCCAGCTAATATGTGGAAAAGATGGAGCTCCACCCTGGGCAAGCTGACCTCAAAGTCAGCACTTTCCACTCTGAATCTGTGACCCTGTGGGAGACGGAGGACCCCGGACATGAAGGGACATCTGCAGTGGTACACAGCAAGGGCCCAGGAGGCTGACCCCAGTGCAAACCCACCACCCAGGCCCAGTCCCAGGCACCAATAAGGATACTGGCCACTATGAGGAGGCTGCAGAGGCTACAGAGACTCAGGCGCAGAGGCCCGATCCAGGGCGCCCCGGGCTGGGGCAGGCCCCTCGTCCGCCAGGAGAGAAACAGTTGCAGCCAGAAGTAGAGGTTGCCCAGGATGAAGGCGAGGAAAGCCCCCGCCAGGTGTGTGGGCTTCTGGTTCTTTTCCTGGGAGAAGGGAAAAAGGAAAACTGAGAGAATAACTACGGCAGGGGAAGGGAAATAACACTGCAAGGAGACCTTTGGCCAACCCAGCAGTCTGAGTCTGACAGCTGTCCAATGTAACTGGCTTTTGGCCTAGGTATCTTGGTTGTTGTCAGCTCCATGATAGGGCAGGCATTTAAATCAGTTGTTCATTACCACAGCCTCAAGGCCCAGAATAGTGCTTCACACAAAGCAGATGCTCAGGAAACGTGCGTGGAATAAACATCACATTCTCAAAGGAGGGGGACTGGTATGGCCCCCAAGGAGATAAAAACTGGTTCTTGAAGAGTAAAAATTTTCAGACATTACAATGGTTTGTGTTTAAAGTAAGCCAGGCATGGTGGCACAGGCCTGTAATTCCAATACTTGGGAGGCAGAGACAGGAAAATCATAGATTTGAGGCCAGCCTCAGCAACTTAGTAGGCTCTCAACAACTTAGCAAGACCCTGTTTCAAAATTAAAAAAGAAGCCGGGCCAGGCATGGTGGCGCACACTTGCTATCCCAGCACTTGGGAGGCTGAGACCGGAGGATCGCGATTCGTGGACAGCCTCAGCTACTTAGTGAGGCCCTCTGCAACTCAGTGAGACCCTGTTTCAAATTAAAGAATAAAAAATAGGGCTGGGGGTGTAGCTTGGAGGTCAAATGCCCCTGGGTTCCATCCCCAGATCTGCCAAAAAAAAAAAAAAAAAGAAAAAGAAGAAGAAAAAGAAGCCAGGAGTGATGGCACATGTTTATAATCCCAGTATTTGGGAGGCTGAGACAAAAGGATATGGGTTCACAGCCAGCCTCAGCTACTTAGGCCCTCCGAAACTTAGTGAAAACCTGTTTCAAAATAAAGAATAAAAAAAAAAAAGGTCTGGGGGGGGGTGGTGTACCATGGAGGTAGAATGCCCTTGGGTTCAATTCCTGGTACCGCAAAAAAAAAAAAAAAAAAAAAAAAAAAAAATCAAAGTATTGGTGGTGTAGTTCAGAGGTAGAAGGTCCCTGGGTTCAATGCTCATTACCACTAAATAAATAAATAGAGCTAGGAGCATAGCTCAAAGGTAAAATGCCTCTGTGTTCAATGCCTAGTACTACAAATAAATAAATAAATAAATAATAAATAAATAAAAATATATTTAAAAATTTTAGCTTAAAAATTTCATGCTGGGTGTGGTAGCACACTCGTGTAATCCCAGTACTTGAGAGGCTGAGACAGTATTGTAGGTTTATAGCCAACCTCAGCAATTTAGTGAGGACCTCAGCAATTTAGTGAGACCCTGTTTCTTTTCTTTTTTTTTTTTTTTTGCAGGTCTGGGGATGGAACTCAGGGGCATTCGACCTCCAAGCTACACCCCCTGCACTATTTTTTTTATTCTTTATTTTGAAACAGGGTCTCACTAAGTTGCAGAGGGCCTCACTAAGTAGCTGAGGCTGGCTTTGAACCTGTGCGATCCTCCTGTCTCAGCCTCCCAAGAACTGGGATTACAAGCGTGCGCCACCACACCCAGCTCGAGACCCTGTTTCAAAATCAAGAATAAAACACAAGGCGGGGTGGGTGTAGCTCAGAGTTAGAATGCCCCTGGGTTCCATCCCCAGTACCGAAAGAAAGAAAAAGAAAGAAAGAAAGAGAGAGAGAGAGAGAGAGAGAGAGAGAGAGAGAGAGAGAAAGAAAGAAAGAAAAGGAAGGAAGGAAGGAAGGAAGGAAGGAAGGAAGGAAGGAAGAAAAGAACTGGGTGTAGCTCAGAGGTAAAATGTCTCTGGGTTCCATTAGCAGTAGGACAGAAAAATTTATAGTTGGGGAGATAATTAGGGAAATATTTTTAAGAAAAACTCCTTAGGGTTTATAACCATCTTATTGTACTAACTTGAGGAATGTAGGAATGGATGAATTGCAAATGAGTTGGGGAGATAGCCTCTCATCTGGACATCCGGTGATCTACCTCTAGTTTCCCTTAATTCAGCAAGACAGGCTGGGCATCAGAGACATGACAGTAAAATAAAATAGCAAAATAAACCAGTAAGACTTCTTTTACCACCAGGCATGGTGGAGCACATACTTGTAATCCCAGTACTTTGGAGGCTGAGGCAGGAGGATTGCAGGTTAGAAGCCAACCTCGGCTACTCAGGCCCTCTGCAACCTAGTGAGACCCTGTTTCAAAAATAAAGATTAAGCCAGGCGTGGTGGCTCACGCTTGTAATCCCAGCACTTAGGAGGCTGAGACGGGAGGATTGCACAGGTTCGAAGCCAGCCTCAGCTACTTAGTGAGGCTCTCAACAACTTAGTGAGACCCTGTTTCCAAATAAAATATAAAATAGGTCTGGGAGTATAGCCTGGAGGTAGAAAGCCTCTGGGTTCCACCCCCAGTACCACCACAAAAAAATAAAATAAAATAAAATAAACAAAAATAAAGATTAAGCTGGACATGGTGGCACATGCTTGTAATCCAGCATTCAGGAGGCTGAGACAGGAGGATTGTGGTTCGCGGATAGCCTCAGCTACTTAGTGAGGCCCTTTGCAACTCAGTGAGACTCTATTTCAAGATAAAGAATAAAAAATAGGGATAGGATTAGAGCATGGAGGTACAATGCTCCTGGGTTCCATTCTAGCAACACACACACACACACACACACACACACACACACACACACACACAAATAGGGCGTGCAACTCGAAGGTAGAATGCTCCTGGGCTCAGTTTCCAGTACTACAAATAAAATAATATAAAAATAAAAACTCCAGGAGCTGGGCATGGCGGCACACACTTGTAATCCCAGCATTTGAGAGGCTGAGACTAGAGGACCTCAGTTCACAGCCAGCCTCAGCTACTTAGTAATGCCCTTTGCAACTCAGTTCAACCCTATTTCAAAATAAATAATAAGCCGGGCATGGTGGCACATGCTTGTAATCCCCGTGCTTGGGAGGCTGAGACAGGAGGATCACACGGGTTCAAAGCCAGCCTCAGCTACTTCGTGAGGCTCTCAGCAACTTAGTGAGACCCTGTTTCCAAATAAAATATAAAATAGGTCTGAGAGTATAGCCCAAAGGTAGAAAGCCTCTGGGTTCCACCCCCATTACTGAGGAGATAGAAAGGAAGTAGGCAGATAGGGAAGAGGGCTCCGTAGAAAAAACTCAATTTCCTGAGGGGTGAGGGGCCAAGGTTCAGAGATAAGAAGGACCAAAGCTTCACAAAACCATCTGGTTACTAATCAACAAACCCAGGAGACATCACTGGAGCAAGTCTGACACTTCTGAAAGGAGACTCTTCAAAGGACTTGCAAATACCCTATGCAAATTCTGAGAGCTGCTTCATAGAATTCCCAAAATCCCAAACTCACCACAACCAAACAGAGGACATGCAGACATCTGGCAAAACCCCTAGCGCAGACACCAAATTGGTTTTTTCTCTCTCGGGGACCCCCTCCCCTTTTGAGGAGTCTCTCTCTCTCTCTCTCTCTCTCTCTCTCTCTCTCTCTCTCTCTCTCTCTCTTTCTTTCTCTGTCTCTGTCTCTGTCTCTCCCTCCCTCTCTCTTCTCTTCTCTTCCCTTCCCTTCCCTTCCCTTCCCCCCTCCTCCTCCTCCTCTTCCTCCTCCTCCTCCTCCTCCTCCTCCTCCTCCTCCTCCTCCTCCTCTTCTTCTTCTTCTTCTTCTTCCTCTCTCTTTCTCTTTCTCTCTCTCTCTCTCTCTCTCTCTCTCTCTCTCTCTCTCTCTCGTCGAATTAGCCTTGAGAGAAGGCAGAGTGCAATTGAGGACACGTGACTCTGACTACTCTCGGATAGTGACCTGAAGGCCTCTGCTGGACATCAAGGCCGACCAGGGCCCCTAGGGGTGACCTGCACCTCTTTTCTGGCAGATCGCGTGGGCCCTGGGAGAAAGTAGTTTGCAATTGACGGCACTTGGCTTTGGCGACACTCGGGTAGTGACCTGAAGGCAGCTACTGGACACCAGAGCCCCGACAGCCCCTTTGGGGTGTTCTGCCACTTTCCTATTCCTTTCTGGCAGATCGCGTGGACTCTGAAAGAAAGCAGCTTGTAATCGAAGGCATTCGGCTTGGGCTACTCTCAAGTATTGTCCTGAAGGCAGCTGCTGGACCCCAGAGTTCCGACAGCCCCTTGGGGTGTTCAGCCACCTTCCCCCATTCCCTGCTGCTTCCAATAAACCTTTTACTCCCCTTCCTGCGGTCTGCAGGTGTCATTCTTCGCTCACCGTAGACAAGAACCTGGTAAGGAAACGCCGAGTTTCTTCTCAAGAAACTCCATTTCATCTTTGATGAAACTCCAGGTTTATTCTCAAGAAACCCCCCGTTTCATCTTGGCAACCACGAAGGGACCCCCGTTTCATTACCACCAAAAAAAATAAAGAATAAAAATATGGAGCCGGGGGTGTAGCTCAGAGGTAGAATGCCCCTGGGTTCCATCCCCAGTACCAAAAAAAAAAAAAAAAAAAAAGACAACATAGTGGGTAGGAGATTGGTACAAAATTCTCCAAGCTTCTTGGAGCCTATGAAGTCCTGTAGACAAGGCACTCAATACAGATTAAGGACCTCACCCACCAAGTCATGTGGAACTACAAGTACCAGGAGGCCATGTGAGCTGAGCCCCAGAAACAAGCGATTAAAGTCAAGAGGGATGCTGGGAGTTGTAGTCCAGACTGTGCTGGCCAAACCCGGGCAGGTAGTGAACACCCACTAGGTCTCACCTGGAAGTTGCCTACTATGGAGGTCCCCAGGGCACAGAGGAGCCCCGACCACAGAACCAGCTGGTTCAACCTCGTACCGACGCCCCAGTCCCGGAGCTGGTGATAACGCACAATGCAGATCCAGGCAGCTAGGAGGACAGGGAAGTGGGCAGGAGTCCCAGAAAATCCCAGGTAACCCCAACACAGGTAGTGGTGCAGAGTTCAGCAGGAGACCAGGGCTGGGGCAAGGGGCCAGTTCTTGGATTTGAGGGAAATGGGGATGGAGCCTGTACTCCTGACTCCAAGGGAAGAGGGCTGAGTCTGGACCCTTGGGTCTGAAGGAGGAGGGCTGGGACCTGGATCCCTGAGTCTGAGGGAGGAGGGCTTGACTAGGTGGGCTTTAGTGGAAGAAAAGGGCTGGGAAATATTTACCCATAACAGCTCCCATATTAAGTATCTGGCTGAAGATGCAGCTCTGAGGAGGGTAAGATCCGCAGAAACTACAGAGATAAAGGGTCATCCTGTGGCTCCTGTAAGCCAAAGCCCACCACTTTTCTCCTGCAGGAGCCGTCATCCATAACTACCTGATGTAGGGGAAGCCTTTGCTGAGGTCCACAGTCCTGTTGAACACGGCAATCGCAAAACTGGTGGGAGGGGCACACCAAAGTTAGAGTAAGGGATTTTAAGGACAGCTTTTCTTTCTGTTACATAAGTACTTTATTCTGTTATAAAAATCTGGACTTTTTTTTGGGGGGGGCACTGGGGATGGAACCCAGGGGGCATTCTACCTCTGAGCTATACCCCAGCTCTATTTTTTATTTTGAAACAGGGTCCCCCTGAGTTGCAAGGAGCCTTACTAAGTAGTAGCTAAGGCTGTCCTTGAACTGGGTTCCTCCTGTCTCAGCCTCCTAAATGCTGGGATTACAAGCATGTGCCACCACGCCTGGCAAAATCTGGACTCCTCCCTCAGACTCAGGGGTCCAGACCACAGCCCTCCACCCTCAGATCTAAGAGTCCAGGACCCTGACCCCCCTCCTCTTTACACCTGGGCGTCTAGACCCCCATTCCCTCAGATGCAGGCATTCATCCTGCCTGTAACACTCACATGATCCAGATACCAGTGGTAGCCCAGAGTGCCAGGAAGACCGGCAGAAGGGGCAGGTAGCTGCACATGCTGGTCCTGCAAGGGAAAGAGAGGGGCTGGGGCTGGGGCTGAGGCTGGGGCTGGAACTGTCAACCGCCCTCAGTTTTGCCAGAGAAGCAACCTGTAGGTGTGTGAGATTGTGGCCACCTGCCTCTGAGACCCTATTGGCTCCCAGGCAAACGTAAGGACAGGAGTGTGACTAAACCAGCCCAACTCTTGCTAGGAGCACTTTCCCTATCTTCCCTGTCTCTCCTTTGGTCCTTTGCTCCTAGTTTCTCCAGGTCTTCCCTACCCCTCCCCCACCTCAGGAAGCAGGACCCTCACCTCGCCCAGCCCCCTCCAGGTCCTTCTCCAGCTCCTATTAGGTTCTGGCTGGTGACAGCTGCTGGAAAGAAAGGTTGGGATTCCGGGTGGGGCTAGGGCAGGGCGACATTCACCTTTCCACAAAGGCAAAGTCCAGGCTCCAAGCACCTGGAGGACACTGTTCCTCTGGCTTCGGTCTGACTGGACACTTTCTAAGAAACCTCGCTTTCAAACCACGATTCCTTGCTGGGCATGGTGGCGCACGCTTGTAATCCCAGCATTCAGGAGCCTGAGACCGGAGGATCGCGGTTTGCGGACAGCCTCAACTACTTAGTGAGGCCCTCTGCAACTCAGTCAGACCCTGTTTCAAAATAAAAAATAAAAAATAGGGCAAGGGGTGTAGCTCGGAGGTCAAATGCCCCTGGGTTCCATCCCCAGACCCACAAAAACAAAAACAAAAACAAAAACAAAAACAAAAACAAAAAAATCACAGATTCCTACCTCCTCAGAACCCAGCAGGCAGCCCTCAAACTTCAAGGAGCCCTTAACTTCCTCCAGCTCATGGTTTCAACTTCCAAACTTCCAGTCCTTATCTCCCCCCCAGACCCAGAAATCAGAGCCTCCAGCTCCTGCTTTGGGGACAGATGAATCAAGACCCCCCAACCCTTCTCCTCTTCTAACCCAAGAGTCCATCTGGAGCCACAGTCCCTTCTGGAATACCTGCATTTCTTTTAGTCCTTGAGGTCCAAACTCCCTTACCTGCTTAGGGACAGGAATCCAGTCCCCTGTTTTCTGGGTATAGTTTCTGTTCATGGGATGCTGGGTGTGGGGCTCTGAGGGTCTTCTCCTCCCCCTTGCATTTTCTGCTACACTGGAGTTCCCCAAGAAGACGGACCGTGGGTGGAAAACAGGACCTTAGTTATGAAATCCACATCTGAAGTCCTCACCCAGACAGCAAGTACTTCCTCTTCTTGGGCCATTTCCATCTCTCTTCCACAGGGCAACTCTCAACTTTTTGTGGTTAACTCATGCCTTAGGGTCAGGCCTACTTCTTCTGAGGACCCAAGAGTCCAAGCCCCAGCCCCCTCCCTCAGACCCAGGGATCCAGCCCCAGCCCTCCTCCCTTAGACCCAGGGTTCAGGTCCAGCCCTCCTCCCTTAGACCCAGGGATCCAGGCCCCAGCCCTCCTCCCTCAGATCTAGGTATCCAGATTCAGCCCTCCTCCCTCAGATCCAGAAGTCTACAGCCCAAATCTCCTCTCTTAGCATACCAGTTTTTTATTTTTTAATTTAGGTAAAATTCACATAACACATATTTAACCATTTTATTTTATTTTATTTTATTTTATTTTATTTTATTTTATTTTATTTTGGGTCTGGGGATGGAACCCAGGGACATTCGACCTCCGGGCTACACCCCCTGCCCTATTTTTATTCTTTATTTTGAAACAGGGTCTCACTCAGTTGCTGAGGGCCTCACTTAGTAGCTGAGGCTGCCTGCGAACCGCGTTCCTCCGGTTTCAGCTTCCCGAATGCTGGGATTACAAGTGTGCGCCAGTTTATTTAACCATTTTAAAGTTCACAGTTAGCCGGGTGTGGTGGCACGCACTTGTAATCCCAGCATTTGGGAGGCTGAGTCAGGAGGATTGGGGTTCTCAGACAGCCTCAGCTACTACTTAGTGAGGCCCTTTGCAACTCAGTGAGACCCTGTTTCAAAATAATGACTAAAAAATTGGGCTTGGGGTGTAGCTTAGAGGTAGAATGCTTCTGGGTTCCATCCCCAGTACTGCAATAAAATAAAATAAAACAAAAATAAAATAAAGTTTACAGTTCAGCCAGGCATGGTGGTGCACACCTATAATCCCAGTACTTGAAAGGCTGAGACAGGAAAATTACAGGTTCAAGGTCAACCTCTGAAACGTAGTGACTCTCAGCAACCTAGCAAGATCCTGTTTCAAAACAGAAACTCAAAAAGGGCCAGGTTGGGGATGTAGTTCAGAGGTAGAATGCCTCTGGGTTTAATCCTCAGTACCACACACACATACACACACAAAAAGTTCATGGTTCAGGAGCATTTAGCATGTTTACAGCCAGTGCTACCATCACCTCTATCTAGTTCAGAATTTCTCTGTCACTTCTAAAGGAGCCCGGATCCATGGATCTGTCCTGCAGTCATTACAGGTTTCTCCCTCTCTCTCCCTCTCCCTTTCCTCCTCTTTATTTCTTTTTTTTCTCTTTCTTTTCCTTCCTTCTTCCTTCCTTCCTTCCTTCCTTCCTTCCTTCCTTCCTTCCTTTCTTTCTTTCCTTCTTTTTCTTTCTTTCACAAATGAGGCCATTTATTAACCCAGCATCCTTTATTCTAATACTTCTTGTTAGTAGCGGCCACCTATCCGTCGATTCTGTCAAGATCTCTCTGTCCCTGAGGTCTCCACCTGTGGCCCCCTTTTCCACCTCTCCAGGGCTCAGAGGACCCGGTGGGCTATACTCTTCAAGTCTAAAGTGCTAAAGTATCTGGGCATGACACCATTTCTCTAATGTCCCCCATAGATTTTTTTTTTTTTTTTTTTTTTTTTGGCGGTACTCCAGATGGAACTCAGGGGCATTCTACCTCCGAGCTACACCCCCAGCCCTATTTTTTTATTCTTTATTTTGAAACAGGGTCTCACTGAGTTGCAAAGGGCCTCACTAAGTAGCTGAGGCTGTCTGCAAACATGATCCTCCGGTCTCAGCCTCCCGAATGCTGGGATGACAAGCGTGCGCCACCATGCCCGGCTCCCCCATAGATTTTGTTCATGGAGCCAATCCCAGTGCGACCTCAGAGGTACAGGCACCACGCTGTGGAAGCAGCTCACGTGTAGAACCAGTTCTTCTCTTATGCTCGGCCAACTTGACTGTGTCTACCCATTCGGGGACTTTCAGCTTCCCGGACTTGTTGAGGAAGGCTGCCACAGGGCTCTGATGAACTTCCGTTGGTTTACGTCTTTTACTGTAACTCAGGCATCCTGTGGCCTCCATGTGCCAGCCAGGGGAAGGGAAGGCTGGACTTTGATTTTCTTTTCTTTTCTTTTTTTTTTTTTTTTGGCAGTACTGGAAATGAAACCCAGGGACATTCTACCTCCAAGCTACACCCCCAGCCCTATTTTTATTCTTTATTTTGAAACAGGGTTTCACTGAGTTGCAAAGTTGCCTCAGCTACTCAGTAAGTAGGGAAGCTGCTCACCTGTGTCGACCAGGAACTGGGGACACGCACACAAGGACCTACTTCTGTCAGGTGCGATGGCACACGCTGGTAATCTCAGTACTTAGCAAGGCTCTTAACAATTTAGAGAAACCGTTTCCAAATAAAAAATAAAATAAGCTGGGGTTTTGTTCAGAGGCAGAATGCCCCTGGGTTCAATGCCCAGTACAGAAAAAGAAAAAAGCAGAAAAAGACCCACTTTCTTCAACCTTCTGCAGTTCTCACTAATAATCTATTTAGTCATGAACCAATGAATAGGTTAATCCATTGATAAAGTCAGAGACCTGATGATCTAATCATTTCTCAAAAGTTCTACCTCTTTTTTTTTTTTTTGTAATAGGAAACTTCTTATACCTTCGGGCTATACCCCCAAGCTTTTTATTTTTTATTTGGAAACACAATGTCACACATAGGTTCGAAGCCAGCCTCAGCTACTTAGTGAGGCCTCAGCAACTTAGTGAGACCCTGTTTCCAAATAAAGTATAAAAAACAGGACTGCGGGTGTATCCTGGAGGTAGAAAGCCCCTAGGTTCCATCCCCAGTACCACACACACACACACACACACACACACAAAAAAAAAAAAAAAAAAAAAAAAAAATAGGGTCTTACTGAGTTGCAAAAGGCTTCACTAAGTAGTAGCTGAGGCTGTCCAGGAACCGCGATCCTGCTGGGATTACGAATGTGTGCTACCACGCCCTGATTCAAGACTTTTTTCAAAATAAAAAATATAGCCAGGCATGGTGGCACATACTTGTAATTGCAGTACTTGGGAGGCTGAGACAGGAGGATCACAAGTTTGTGGCCAGCCTCAGCTACTTAGTGAGGCCCTCTACAACTTAGTAAGACCCTACTTCAAAATAAAAAATAAAAAGAGGAGTACTTGGGAGGCTGAGACAGGAGAATCAGAGGTTCAAGGCCAGCCTCAGCTACTTAGTGAGGCTCTCCAAAACTTAGTGAGACCCTGTTTCAAAATAAAGAATAAAGCCGGGTGTGGTGGCACACGCTTGTAATCTCCGCGCTTGGGAGGCTGAGACAGGAGGATCACACAGGTTCGAAGCCAACCTCAGCTACTTAGTGAGGCTCTCAGCAACTTAGTGAGACCCTGTTTCCAAATAAAATATAAAATAGGTCTGGGAGTATCGCCCGGAGGTAGAAAGCCTCTGGATTCCACCCCCAGTACCACCAAAAAGAAAGAAAGAAAGAAAGAAAGAAAGAAAGAAAGAAAGAAAGAAAGAAAGAAAGAGGAAGGAAGGAAGGAAGGAAGGAAGGAAGGAAGGAAGGAAGGGAAGAAAACAGGGCTGGGGGTGTAGCTCAAAGGTAGAATGCCTCCGGGTTCCATCCTCACCCAGTACCACAAAATAAATAATGGCCATAGCTCAGAGTTAGAAAACCCCTGGGCTCAATCCCCAATTCCAGAAAGAAAGGAAGGGAGGGAGAGAGAGAAAAGAAATGAAAAGAGAAAAGAAAAAAAGAGGAAGGGAGGACAGGGTGTGGTAATGAGAGAGCTCAAGGCATAGAGAGGAGGTTGCTAAGTAGCAGTGCTGGCCAGTGTGTGCTCAGCTGGTGTGTAGGGAAGGTCAGGGAATTTCACGGAGGGCCTCATGAGTTACACTTAGAAAGAGGGTGTGTGGCGGTTGGCACGCAGCAAGAAGGCATTCCTGGTAGAGCGGAGGTGGTCCCTGAAACCCAGCCCCGGGAAGTAGAATGCGTTTGTCTGCTGGGTTATAGCGTATAGCACCCACTAGGAAAAGTAGATCAGGACCCACAACCCTCAGATTGCCACACTGGAATTGGACATTATCCTGAGAGTGCAGGGAAAACATGGAAGCTTCTTCAACAGGAGATAGCAGGAGGAGTGACACTGATGATGTGTAGACAGGAAAAGATGATGACCGCGGACACCCTTATAGGTCCAGGCAGTGTTCAGGTTCTCCGTGTGTCCTAGCTAGTTCCCACGAGAGCGCACAGTTGGCATGGCCTTTTTTTTTTTTTTTTAACAGTACACAGTACTGAAACCCAGGGGCATTTTACCTAATAGCTACATCCACAGCCCTATTTTTATTCTCTGCTTTTCTTTCTCCAAGCGACACCCCCAGCCCTATTTTTTATTCTTTATTTTAAAACAGGGTCTCACTGAGTTGTGGAGGGCCTCACTAAGTAGCTGAGGCTGGCTGTGAACCAGATCCTCCTGTCTCAGCCTCCCAATAGCTGGGATTACAAGTGTGCACCACCACACCCAGATTTATTATTTTATTTATTTATTTATTTGTGTGTGTGTGTGTGTGTGTGTGTGTGTGTGTGTGTGTGTGGTTCTGGGGGTGGAACCCAGGGGCTTTTCTATTTCTGGCCTATATTCCCAGACCTATTTTATACTTTATTTGGAAACAGGGTCTAAGTTGCCAAGTACTGGGATTACAAGCGTGCACCACCACGCCCAGTTTATTCTTTTATTTTTGAAATAGGGTCTCACTATGTTGTGAGGGGCCTCATTAAGTAATAGAGGCTGGCTATGAACCTGTGATCCTCCTGTCTCAGCCTCCCAAGTGCTGGGATTATAGGTATTTACCACCGTACCTGGCTGCTGTGGGCTTTTTTTTTTTTTTTTTTTTTTTTGCGGGTCTGGGGATGGAACCCAGGGGCATTCGACCTCCAAGCTACACCCCCTGCCCTATTTTTTATTCTTTACTTTGAAACTGGGTCTCACTGAGTTGCAGAGGGCCTCACTAAGTAGCTGAGGCTGTCCACGAACCGCGATCCTCTGGTCTCAGCCTCCCGAATGCTGGGATTACAGGTGTGCACCACCACACCCGGCCCATTTTTTATTTTTATTTTGAAACAAGGACTTGTTAGGTTGGTGAGAGTCTAATTAAAAGCGTGTGCCACCATAATTGTAATCCCAGCATTTGGGAGGCTGAGACAGATCAAGGTTTGACAGCCTCAGCTACTTAGAGAGGCCATTTGCAACTCAGTGAGACCCTGTTTCAAAATAAAGAATAAAAAATAGGGCTGGGGGTGTAGCTCAGAGGTAGACTGTCCCTGGGTTCCATCTCCAGTACCACCCACAAAAAAAGTGAGCCATTATGTCCAGCTGCTCTGGTATCTGTGTGTGTGTGTGTGTGTGTGTGTGTGTGTGTGTGTTAGTGGAACCCAGGGGCTTTCTACATTTGGGTATACCCCCAGACCTATTTTCTATTTTATTTGGAAACAGGGTCTCACTAAGTTGCTAAGAGCCTCACTCAGCTTCTGAGGCTGGCTTCGAACCTGTGATCTTCTGTCTCAGCCTCCCAAGTACTGGGATTATTACTGTGCGCCACCATGTCCAATCCAGCTGCTTTGGCATCTTCATGGACCAGATTTGCTCTTCCTCATGGAAACAGAATTCCTGGTTGGTTGGTTTGTTTTGTTGTTGTTATTGTGTTGTTGTTTTGGTGGTACTGGGGTTCCTGGAAACCCTTCTACCTCCGAGCTACACTCACAGACCCATTTTTTAAAAAATATATTTCTAATTGGAAACAGGCTCTGATCCTCTTTTCTCCACCTCCCAAGCACGGGGATTACAAGCGTGTGCCACCACTCTCGGGTGTGTGTGTGTGTGTGTGTGTGTGTGTGTGTGTGTGTGTTGCTGGGGATTGGACCCAGGGGCATTCTACCCCCAAGCTACACCCCCAGCCCTACTTTATTTTTATTTTAAAACAGTCTTGAGCTGGGCCTGGTGGCACACATTTGTAATCCTAGTTCTTGGGAGGCTGAGAAGGAGAATCACAAGTCTGTGGCCAGCCTCAACTACTTAGTGAGGCCCTCTGCAACTCAGTGAGACCCTGTTTCAAATATAAAAAAACAAGACTAGAAAATAGGGCTGGGGGTGTAACTCGGAGGTGCAATATCCCTAGGTTCCATCCCCAGTATTTCAATTTTAAAAAAAGGGTCTTTCTAGGTGGATGCAAATCTCACTACTTGCCCAGGCTGTCCTTGAACCCGAGACCCTCCTGTCTCAGCCTCCTAAGTACTAGGATCACAGGTGCCACTAAGCCTGGCTGTGAGACCCTATATCAAAATAAAAAAATAAAAAATGAGGCTTTCAGCCACTTAGCGAGACCCTGTTCTCAAATAAGAAATAAAAATCAAGCCCAGACAGACATGACAGCTCAAAAAATTAGTGAGGCTCTCAGCAACTTAGTGAGACCCTCTTTCCAAATAAATAAATAAATAAATAAATAAATAAATAAATAAATAAATAAGGTTGAGCTTTGAGGTAGAATGCCCTTAGATTCAATTTCCAGTACCACACACACACACACACACACAAAAAGTCATGTGTGGTGGTACATGCCTGTGGTCCCAGTACTTGGGAGGCTGAAACAAGAGAATTAGAGATTCAAGGCCAGCCTTAGCAACTTGGCAAGAACATTAACAACTTAGCAAGACCATTAATTTATTCTATGGTACTGGGGATGGAATCCAGGGGCATTCTTCCCCGAGCTACACCCCGGCCCTATTTTTTATTCTTTATTTTGAAACAGGGTCTCAGTAAGTTGTGGAGGGCCTCATTAAGTAGCTCAGGCTAGTTGTGAACCCACGATCCTCTCATTTCAGCCTCCCAAATGCTGGGATTACAAGGTACACCATCATGCAGAGCTCTTATTTATTTATTTATTTATTTATTTATTTATTTATTTATTTATATTTTTGCAGGTCTAGGGATGGAACCCAGGGGCATTTGGACTCCGAGCTACATCCCCTGCCTATTTTTTATTCTTTATTTTGAAACAGGGCCTCACTAAGTAGCTGAGGCTGTCCATGAACCGTGATTCTCCTGTCTTAGCCTCCCAAACAAGTGTGTGCCACCATGCCCGGCTTTTATTTTTATTTTGAAAGAGTCTTGCTAGGTCGATGAGAGTCTCAATACTTGTTCTCGAACTTGTGCTCCCCCATCTCAGCCTCCCAAATACTGGAATTACAGGTGTACACTACCACTCCCAGCTTTGGCCCAGCTTTTTGTCATGGTCCACCTCTGCCCCTTGCTGGTGATGTGACCTGGTGCAGATGTCTTTATCTTTCTGTGCCTTGGTTTCCTGTGAAATGGAGATAATAAGATGGATAACATCAAAATGGGGCATGGTGGTGAAACGGGGGGTTTCTTCTGAGCCCCCAAGATGAAGCAGAGGGTTTCTTGAGAAGAAACCTGGAGTTTCATCAAAGATGAAACGGAGTTTCTTGAGAAGAAACTTGGCATTTCCTTACCGAGTTCTTGTCTACAGTGAGTGAAGAATGACACCCGCAGACTGCAGGAAGGCAGGGAATAGGGAAAGGTGGCTGAACACCCCAAAGGGGCTGTCAGAACTCTGGGGTCCAGCAGCTGCCTTCAGGACAATACTTGGGAGTAGCCCAAGCCAAATGCCTTCAATTACAGGCTGCTTTCTTCCAGAGTCCATGTGATCAGCCAGAAAGGAGGTGCAGGTCACCCCTAGGGGCCCTGGCCAGCCTTGATGTCCAGCAGAGGCCTTCAGGTCACTACCTGAGAGTTACCCTATCCCCGTGCCCTCAGTTGCACTCCACCTTCTCTCAAGGCTAACACAACCTGCGAGAGAGAAGCTCCTCATAAGGGGAGGGGGGTCCCTGAGAGGGAAAAACCCATTTGGTGGCTGCACTAGGGGTTTTGCCAGATGTCTGCATGTCCTCTGTTTGGTTGTGGTGAGTTTGGGATCCTGGGAATTCTGGGAAACAGCTCTCAGAATTTGCATAGGGTATTTGCAAGTCCTTTGAAGGGTCTCCTTTCAGAAGTGTCAGACTTGCTCCAGTGATGTCTCCTGGGTTTGTTGATTAGTAACGAGATGGTTTTGTGAAGATTTGGTCCTTCTTATCTCTGAACCTTGGCCCCTCGCCCCTCAGGAAATTAGGTTTTTTCTACGGAGGCCTCTTCCCTATCTGCCTATTTCCTTTCTATCCCTTCAGTGGCACACTAGAGGTTAAGACAGGAAAATAGGGGGTTTGAGGACAGCCTCAGCAACTTAGAAAGACCCTGTTTCTTTTTGTTTTCTTTCTTTCTTCTTTCTTTCTTTCTTTCTTTCTTTCTTTCTTTCTTTCTTTCTTTTATAATACTGGGGGTGGAACCCTGGGCATTCTACCTCCAAACTATACCCTCAGCCTTATTTCATTCTTTTATTTTGAAATAAGGTCTCACTGAGTTACAGATAGCCTCACTTAGTTGCTGAGACTGGCTGGAAACCTGAGAGCCTCATGTCTCTACCCCAAGTACACCACGCCAGACTTTAAGAGCCTGTTTCAAAATAAAAAGGTCTAGAGCTGGGCATGGTGGCGCATGTTTGTAATACCAGCACTTGGGAGGCAGAGACAGGAGGATTACACAGGTTCAAAGCAAGCCTCTGCTACTTTTTTTTTTTTTTTTTTGCAGGTCTGGGGATGGAACCCAGAGGCATTCGACCTCCGAGCTACACTCCCTGCCCTATTTTTTTTTTTTAATTCTTTATTTTGAAACCGGGTCTCACTGAGTTGCAAAGGACCTCTCTAAGTAGCTGAGGCTGTCCGCAAACCGTGATCCTCTGGTCTCAGCCTCCTGTAGCCTCTGCTACTTAGTGAGGCTCTCAGCAACTTTGTGAGACCCTGTTTCCAAATAAAATATATAAATAGGTCTGGAAGTATAGCCCAGAGGTAGAAAGCCTCTGGGTTCCACCCCCAGTACCACTAAATACATAAATACATAAATACATAAATACATTTTAAAAAATAGGGCTTGGGGTGTCACTGGGAGGTGGATGCCCCTGGGTTTTATCCCCAGTACCGCAAAAAAAAATTTTTAAAGGTCTAGGAGTATAGCTTGGAGGTAGAATGTACCTGGGTTTAATCCCCAGTACCATATAAGAGAGAGAGGAGAGGAGAGGAGAGGAGAGGAGAGGAGAGGAGAGGAGAGGAGAGGAGAGGAGAGGAGAGGAGAGGAGAGGAGAGAAGAAAGGCAGTTACTTGGAACCCTCAGGGAGCCCATGGGAGGGAGGGACTGACTGTTCAGCCGACCATTCACAGTGTCCCCCTGCCCCAACCCTGTCTGCTGCCTAGCCAATCCTTACACCTCTTTCCAAAGGAAATACAGATGCTAACCTCCTGGTGACCCTAAATAGGACTTTTCCCCAATGCGAGTCTTGATACCCGTACCAGTATTGGAATGGCCTAGAAAGATTTGGGAAAGCTATGATTATTAATATATTTCAAAAATTGGGTGAGGGGCAAATCTGTGCAAGGACTTGGTTTCTGCCTAAAAGCAGGCAACTATTCCAATGTAAATTAACCTAGCTAAAAGCAATTAACCAGTCTATAGGAGAGGAGAACTAGGCCTGTCTCTATCTAAAGACAGATCTTAGTTGAGGAGAACTAGGCCTTTATCTAAAGACAGATCTACATGATTGGATAAGCTAGCTAAGATGGTAGGAGGGGTCGACCTTCACGAAAGGAGAGACCCTGCCACACCTTGTTGGGGGAGGTACCTTACAGGGTAAGGGGAGGTACCTTACAGGGACGTTCACTACGTCAGAATTACGTAAACAAGATGAAGGTCATGGGTATAAAAAGTCCGGTCCACGCGTAATTCCTTTTGGTGTATTCATTTCGAGTCACCCCTCCATGCCAGTCTGGTATGGAGCTGTATTTCTATTTTCTGTATTTCTATCTTTCTAATAAACTTCTTTAAATCTTCAGCAACTGTCCAAGCTATGCATATTTATTCTTAGCTCGGACAAGAACCCGCGGTAATTTTCTGGTTTTGGTCGTTTGGGATTTTGTTATAGGTTGGGGGAAAGTGTGTCCGGGACCCTTGCAGGGGTTCCCGGGGAACAGTTTTCTCAAACCATATTCTCCTAATCCATAACAATACCCATTTCCCTGCACTGGCACAAAGCCAAGCTTGGCTCACTGGGGTCCCCATGGTGCTTTGGTGACATCTCCAGGACACCCCTGAGAGGACTAGGGACACCTGGCCAGTGGGGAACTTGCCACTTAGGAAATTAGACTTCACTCACTTGGCCAAGAGCAGCAGGGGGCCTGAACGCGCGTCTGGAACTCGCCTGCTGAGGGGAAGAGCTACCCTCCATTGTCCTCCATTGTCCTAATGAATGGGAATGTGGTGTGTGTGTGTGTGTGTGTGTGTGTGTGTGTGTGTGTGTGTGTATAGTTTTATTTGTTTGTTTTGTTATGCTGGGGATGAAACCCAGGCCATTCTACCTCTGAGCTACAACCCCAGCCCTATGTGTGCGTGTGTGTGGGGTAGAACCCAGGTGCTTTCTTCCTCCGGGCTACACCCCAGCGCTGTTTTCTATTTTATTCGGAAACAGGGTCTCGCTAAGTTGCTGAGAGGCTCACTAAGTAGCTGAGGCTGGCTTCGAACCTGTGCGATCCTCCTGTCTCAGCCTCCCAAGCGCGGGGATTACAAGCGTGCATTACCATGCCTGGCTTATTCTTTATTTTGAAATAGGGTCTCACTGAGTTGCAAAGGGCCTCACTAAGTAGGTGAGGCTGTCTGCGAACCAGGATCCTCGATCCTCCTGTTTCAGCCTTCAGAATGCTTGGATTACAAGTGAGCACCGTGCTCCGTTGACAATGCACTTTGATACTTAGGAAGCTGCTTCTAATTGGCGATGTGGATTTTTTTTTTTTCCTGAGAGGGAAACCTTCCTCAGTTTAGGACATAGGCATCTAGGGATCTAGTTTTCTTTTTCTTTTTCTCTTCTTTCTTTTTTTCTTCCTTCCTTCCTTCCTTCCTTTTTTTTTTTTTTTTTTTTTTTTGTGGTATCCCAGGGGCATTCTACCCCTCCTTTTTCTTTTTTCTTTGGAAATGGCCTTGCTAAATTGCTGATAGCCTCACTAAGTTGTTGAGGCTGGCCTATAATACTCCTATCTCAGCCTCCTAAGTACTGGAATTATAAGCATTTACTCCTTTTTTTTTTTCCTCAGTACTAGGGATGGAACCCAGGGATATTCTACCTCTGAGCTACACCTCCAGCCCTATTTTATTTTTATTTTTGAAACAGAATGTCCTTTGGTTAATGAGTCTCAATACTTGCTGAGGCTATCATTGAACCTGCGATCCTCCTGTTTAAGCCTCCCAAGTACTAGGATTACAAGTGAGTTCCATTTCACCCAGCTTCCCTTCTCTCTTTTATCCTTGCGGTAAAACACACAACATCTAATTCACCATTACATTTAAAAACAACGCTGAGCCGGGCATGGTGGTGCACACTTGTAATCCCAGTACTTGGGAGGCTGAGACAGGAGGATTGCACAGGTGATCAGCCAGCCTCAGCTACTTAGTGAGGCTCTCCACGATTTAGTGAAACCCTGTTTCAAAACAAAGAATAAACTGGGCGGGCTGGCACACACTTGTAATCCCAGTGAAACGGGGCGGGTGGGGGGGTTCTTGAGAGGAAACCCGGCGAGTTCTTGTCTATGGTGAGCGAAGAATGACACCCCTGCAGACCTCAGGAAGGGGAGTAAAAGGTTTATTGGAAGCATCAGGGAATGGGGGGAGAGTGGCTGAACGCCCCCAAAGGGGCTGGAACTCTGGGTCCAGCAGCTGCCTTCAGGACAATACTTGAGAGTAGCCCATGCTGAATTGCCTTCAGGTGCAGGCTGCTTTCTTCCAGAGTCCACGCGATCTTCTAGAAGGGAAAAGAGAAAAGTGGTCAAACATCCCAAAGGGGCTGGACTCCGGAGTCCAGTAGCTGCCTTCAGGGTCACTACCTGAGTGTCGCCCGAGCCAAGTGCCCATCAATTGCAAACTACTTTCTCCAGAGTCCACGCGATCTGCCAGAAAAGAGGTGCAGGTCACCCCTAGGGGCCTGGCCGGCCATGATGTCCAGCAGAGGCCTTCAGGTCACTACTCAAGAGTCGCCTGAGCCACGTGCCCTCAGATGCACTCTGCCTTCTCTCAGAGCCAACATGATCTGCGAGAGAGAAAACAGCTCCCCAAAAGGGGAGGGGATCCTAAGCGGGGAAAGTCCCCCTTTTGCCATTGAGTAAGGCAAAGGCCTGACCGCTTGCAAGTCCGTTTTGGTTAGGGTGACTTCCAAGGAGAATTCTGGGAAGTAGATCTCAGAATTTGCATAGGGTATTTGCAAGTCCTTGAAGAATCTCCTTTCAGTGAAGTGTCAGCCTTGCTCCTGGGTTTGGGCTCCTGGGTTTGTTGATTAGTAAACTGATGGCTTTGTGAAGCTCTGGTCCTTCTTATCTCTGAGCCTTTGGAGTTTCAGGCATTTGTCGCCCCTCAGGAAACTCAGGAAATTAACTTTTTTCTACCAAGGCCTTTTCCCTATCTGCCTTTTTCCTTTCTATCTCCTCACCAGCATTTGGGAGGCTGAGACAGGAGGATCCCGGTTTGCAGACAGCCTCAGCTACTTAGTGGGGCCCTTTGCAACTCAGTGAGACCCTGTTTCAAAATAAAGATTAAAAGCCAGGCGTGGTGGTGAACGCTTGTAATCCCAGCATTCGGGAGTCTGAGACCAGAGGATTGCAGCTCATGGACAGCCTCAGATACTTAGGAGCCCTCTGCAACTCAGTGAGACCCTGTTTCAAAATAAAGAATAAAAAATAGGGCAGGGGATATATCTCAGAGGCCAAATGCCTGTGGGTTCCATCTCCAGACCCGCAAAAAAAAAAAAAAAAAAAAAAAGAATAAAGCCGGGCGTGGTGGCACATGCTTGTAATCCCAGCATTCAGGAGGCTGAAATCCAGAGGATCACGGTTCGTGGACAACCTCAGCTACTTAGTGAGGCCCTCTGCAACTCAGTGAGACCCAGTTTCAAAATAAAGGATAAAAAGGCAGGGGATATAGCTCGGAGGTCAAATGCCTCTGGGTTCCATCCCCAGACTGGCAAAAAAGAAAGAAAGAAAGAAAGGAAGGAAGGAAGGAAGGAAGGAAGGAATAAAAATAGGGTTGTGGATGAAGCTCAGAGGTAGAATGTAGTAGGTTAAATCCTAGTACCAGCTGGGCGTGGTGGCGCACGCTTGTAATCCCTGTGCTTGGGAGGCTGAGACAGGAGGATCGCACAGGTTCAAAGCCAGCCTCAGCTACTGAGTGAGGCTCTCAGCAACTTAGTGAGACCCTGTTTCTAAATAAAGTATAAAAAATAAGTCTGGGAGTATAGCCCGGAGGTAGAAAAACCCCTGGGTTCCACCCTCAGTACCACAAATAAATAAATAAATCCTCAGTACCGCAAAAAAAAAAGTAAAAGTGCACAACTCTGTGGCATTTAGTACTTGTGCAATGTTACACAACCATTGCCACTATCTAGTTCCAGAATTGCATCATCATCCCAAAAGGAAACTGCACGCCCATTAGCATGATTCCCCACTCTTCCCCCACTGGGCCCCATCTGCCCTCCCCATCCCTGCCTCTGGCAATCAGTAATTTGCTTTCTGTCTCTATGGATTTACCAATTCTAGGTTATTTCATAGAAATGGACTCATACAATGTGTAAAATAGAAATGGACTCATACAAAGTGTGACTTTTGGTGTATGGCTCCCAGCAGCCAGCTTCAAGGTTCATACATTTTATTTTTTGGTACTAGAGGCTGAACCCAAGGGCATTCTACCTCTGAGCTACACCCCCAATCCTGCTTTATTTTATTTTATTTTGTAGTAGAAATTGGACCCAGGGGCATTGTGCTTCCAAGCTACACTCCAGGCCTTTTTTTTTTTTTTTTTTTTTTTTTCAGGTCTGGGGATGGAACCCAGGGGCATTTGACCTCTGAGCTACACCCCCTGCCCTGATTTTTATTCTTTATTTTGAAACAGGGTCTAACTAAGTTTTAGAGGGCCTCACTAAGTACCTGAGGCTGTCCACGAACCACAATCTTCAGGTCTCAGCCTCCCAAATGTTGGGATTACGGAGTGTGCATCACCATGCCCGGTCCTGGCCCTTTTTTTATTTTTTATTTTTATTTATTTATTTATTTATTTTTGTGGTACTGGGGTTCCTGGAAGCCCTTCTATCTCCGGGCTACACTCCCAGACCTATTTTTACATTTTTATTTGGAAACAGGGTCTCCTAAGCCAGCGCACGTGGCTGGCTTCGAACCTGCGCGATCCTCCTGTCTCTGCCTCCCAAGCGCGGGGATTACAAGCGTGCGCCACCACGCCCGGCTTATTTTTTATTTTGAAACAGGGTCTGGCTAAATTCCAGGAGGCTGGCCTCAAACCTGCAATTCTCCTCTCTCAGCTTCCCAAGTATTGGGATTACAGGCATGAGCCACCCACCCAACTTCAGGGTCCATAGACTGGCGAGGTTGGCCTTGAACCTATGAACCTCCTGTCTCAAGCCTCTCAAGTACTAGGATTACAGGCATGCACCAGCGCATCCAGCTAGGTTCCTCCTGGATATGCCACTCAGGTTGTTGCCTCAGCGCTTCCCTCTCGTCCCTGGTGACTCTTACCATGCTTGTGTTCAGCAGCTATGGTCTGCCTGGGCAACGAGGCCAAAAGGCTGAGTGCAAGCTCTGGAATCTGGTGTCTTCTGGGTTAAGGGAGCCAGGTACAGCTTGTTTACAAGCCTCACTTTGCTAATTCTGCAACGTGGGCATAATAACTGTCCCTCCCTCTCAGGGCTGTTTACAAATAGTATGTGTTAAGAGCTTAGTCATAAGGGCTGGGACTGTAGCTGGGTGGTAAAAAAAAAAAACCTTTCCTAGCGTGCATGAGGCTCTGTGTTTGACATCCAGCTAGCTACACGCACACAATAGCTCAGTAACTGGATAAGAAAGATAAATTCCCACGTCTACAGAAGTCATTCAGCTACCGACTGCTGAGCAAGTGACAGTGGTTCTGCTGGTCTCCACACGGCTGGGTGATGACTGTTGGGGTCAGGTGGGCAAATGGATTTCTTGCTCACACCACAGCCAGCTGGTGG
Organism: Muscardinus avellanarius; assembly: GCF_963383645.1. Lineage (NCBI taxonomy): Eukaryota > Metazoa > Chordata > Mammalia > Rodentia > Gliridae > Muscardinus > Muscardinus avellanarius. Next base: position 66,256,803 of record NC_137796.1, read on the forward strand.
CACTCTGAATATTCCTGACATGTGGGAAAAGAACAGATGGTAAATATACTGAGTTTGTGAACAAGGTCCTCTGCTGTGTTTTTCCTTCCCACTTCCAAGAGTCACCCCTCCTACCCTACTTTTGAATCCTTCTGCAGCATGTATCTACATGCAGACCCTGTTTTATGTGTTTTAAAACTTTGTAAAGCCAGACATGGTGGAGCATGCTTGTAAGCCCAGCATTCAGGAGGCTGAGACAGGAGGATCACGGTTTGCTGCCGGCCTCAGCTACTTAGTGAGGCTCTTTGCAACTCAGTGAGACCCTGTTTCAAAATAAAAAATAAAAAGCCGGGCGTGGCGACGCACACTTGTAATCCCAGCATTCGGGAGGCTGAGACCAGAGGATCGCGGTTCACAGACAGCCTCAGCTACTTAGTGAGGCCCTTTGCAACTCACTGAGACCTGGTTTCAAAATAAAGAATTAAAAAAAGGGCAGGAGATGTAGCTTGGAGGTCAAATGCCTCTGTGTTCCATCCCCAGACTCGCTAATAATAATAATAATAATAATAATAATAATAAAGAATAAAAAATAGTGCTGGGAGTGTAGCTCTGATGTAGAATGCTCCTGGGTTCCATTCCCCCGTACCTCCCACACACACACTCAAAAACATTGTAGATAGCATTTCATTGTGTAGATAATTGCATGTAGACACATTGTGCTGGGGGGGGGGTTTGCTGGCCAGGTGCATAAAGGGAGTGCTGGCTGAGCTATTTACACTGGCCTTTGGTGTTGCTGTGTAAAGACACACCATAGCCGGGCCTGGTGGTGCATGCTTATAATCCCTGCGCTTGGGAGGCTGAGACAGGAGGATCGCACAGGTTTGAAGCCAACCTCAGCTACTTAGTGAGGCTCTCAGCAATTTAGTGAGACCCTGTTTCAAAATAAAATAGAAAATAGGTCTGGGAGTATAGCCCGGAGGTAGAAAGCCTCTGGGTTCCACCCCCAGTACCACCAAAAAAAAAAAAAAATGACACGCCACTTCATGTGAGAGACTGGGACCTTTCCTTTTTTCACTGTTATAAACACTGGAGCCTTTATTCTTGTGCTTATTTCTTTGTTCTATGTAAGAGCTTCTCTAGGGTGTTTGCTCCCAAATTGAAGGACTGTGCTTTTTCTTTCTTTTTTTTTTCTTTTTTCTTTTTCTTGCGGTACTAGTGATTGAACCCAGAGGTATACTTTGAGCTACATCCCCAGCCCTATTTTTTATTTTTTATTCTTTATTCTGAAACAAGATCTTATTAAGTGGCAGAGGGCCTTTACTAAGTAGCTGAACCTGGCCTTGAACCTGTGTTCCTCCAGTCTCCACCTCCCAAGTATTGGAATTACAAGCATGCGCCACCACACCCAGTTAGGACTGTGCTTTTAAGATTCAAACATACTAGCTGGGTGTGGTGGCACTTGCTTGTAATCCCCCCCTCCCAACTCTTGGGAGGCTGAGACAGGAGGATCGCACAGGTTCGAAGCCAGCCTCAACTAATTAGTGAGGCTCTCAGCAACTTAGTGAGACCCTGTTTCCAAATAAAATAGAAAATAGGTCTGGGAGGATAGTCCGGAGGTAGGAAACCCCTGGGTTCACAAAATGAAACAGGGCCTCACTAGTCTTGCTAAATTTTTGAGACTGGCCTAGAACCTGCAATCATCCTATCTCAGCTTCCCAGTTACTGGAATTACAGGTGTGCGGCACCACACCCAGCTTTTTCATTATTTATTTATTTTCTGGCACTGGGAAATAAACCCAGGGGCATTCTATCTCCTAGTGTGTGTGTGTTTTGCTGGGGATTGAATATTTATTTATTTATTTATTTATTTATTTATTTATTTTTGCGGGTCTGGGGATGGAACCCAGGGGCATTTAACCTCCGAGTTACATCCCTTGCCCTATTTCTTATTCTTTATTTTGAAACTGGGTCTCACTGAGTTGCAAAGGGCCTCACTAAGTAGCTGAGTCTGTCCGCGAACCGCGATTCTCCGGTCTCAGCCTCCCAAATGCTGGGATTACAAGCGTGTGCCACCACGCACGGTTTATTTTTTTATTTTTTTATGGGTCTAGGGATGGAACCCAGGGGCATTTGCCCTCTGAGCTATAGCCCCTGCCCTATTTTTTATTCTTTGTTTTGAAACAGGGTCTCACTGAGTTGCAGAAGGCTTCACTAAGTTGTCGCGTCCCTAGGGCTCCGGCCCGCAGAGCCCCAAGAAAGAAGACACAAACACCGAGTCTGTTGACGATGCTTCCTCTTTAATGCTTCCCTTTAATGCTTCCCCGGCGTGCCCCTGCGTTCCCCGGCGTTTTTTCTCAATGCGCACAGGAGGCAAATATATCAGTCTCATAACCCCTCCCTCATCACTCCACCAACCCCAAGCTTCCCACAGCTAGGGCATGCGCATTTCTAACCCTCCCATAGGCGGGCTGGTGGTAGCACGAGGCGCTGCATCACTAATCATCCGTAGGACGCCTGATAGGGCTCACTTCACAGGCTCGGGGCACTGCCAGCCTCGTGAGCCTCGTGACTTGGCAACATGCCTAGGCGCTATCTTGAGTCCACACTGGCAACAAGCCTGGGTGCCATCTCGGTCCAGCCGAGTGGGCCCCGACACTAAGTAGCTGAGGCTGTCTGCGAACTGTGATCATCAGGTCTCAGCCTCTCAAATGCTGGGATTAGGACTTCCGGGAAGATGGCGATGGAGAAAAGTGGGGTTTACGAGCCCCACTAACAACCAATCTCTATTACCACAAAATCAGCACCTTTCATAGCCAGAAAACACCATCAGCAGAGAAACAAAAAATGTAATTACAAGGGACAGAGAAAAAGAGGGCTGGAAAAACGAGACACCAGAAAGAAAACAGATCTCAGTGCTGTGGCTGGAGCCATGACGCGGAGCGGCAGGCGCCATCTTCCCTTGCAGCACCAGGCTCCAGAGAGGAGGGGAACTCATAATGGAGCTCAGAACCAGAGAGGAGATAAGCCGGCCTCACGCCCGAGGACGTGACAGCAGCAACCTCACCGGACGGCACCAGATCAATGCACTCAACAGCCCACCAGGCTCCAGAGAGGAGCAGCGGACAGTGAGCCAAGGTGAGCCGCTGTGGAACAGCTGGGCGGGATTCGGCAGGTTTCTTGGCGCAGGGAGCATCTAAAGCTCCCAGAGGCTGGGCTCAGAACACCCTGCAGGGACTCAGAGTGGAGCTCAAAAACAGAAAAGAAATACGCCAGCCTCACGGCCGAGGGCGGTACAGCAGTGCCATATTGCCACCAGCGGAGGCAGCAGCTAATTCACCGAGTCCACTACAGCTCCATCTGCGCACTCAACAACAGTGAGTCAAATTGTGGCCCCTAGAGGAGAAATCCCAGTACTGTACTCCCAGGGACTTGACCCAGTGGGGGAGTGGTGGTGGCAGAGATATCACACCATAGGAGAACGCCCAACCTGTCACCCTCCATGGTCTAAAGCAGCCTCGATTGACTCCCAGGGTCTGAGACTCTGTGATACAACCCAGTAAAGGAGTAGTGGGGACCGAGATACCACAGACTCGAGATCCAGAGCACCTTAAGTGAAGTCGTAGTGACCCAAGGGAAGAACCCAGAGAAGGCACAAACTTACTAAATCATGGGAAAGAGGAATAACAATGGAGCAGTGAATGCCCACAACCCCACAACATCAGAACCCGATAAAACAGAAAATCAGAGATTTCTAGAAGATCAAATCAGGAAAATAACTGTAGAAATAATAGAGGTGTTTCAAAAAGAATTCAGAGAGAGATAAAGAGAGATAAAGGATACAATTAATGAAGTAAAGGCCTCAATTCAAAGTACAAACAACCGATTAGACCACGTGGAGAATAGAATCTCGCTCTTAGAAGATGATCAATCCAAAAATGAATGCATAGTTTCTAATCTTGAAAAAAATATCCAACAGCAGGAATCTGACATTGAAAAAATATGGGCCCATTTTAAGAGAGCTAACCTAAGAATAATTGGAATAGAGGAGGGAAAAGAAGGTGAAACCAAAGGGATCAATAATCTCTTCAAGGAAGTAATAGCAGAAAATTTCCAAACATAGAGCAAGAGGTTGATACACAGGTCCAGGAAACTTATAGAACTCCCTTTAAACAGGATCGGAGAAGAGGATCCCCATGCCACATAATTGTCAAAATGACCAATGTGGAAACCAAGCAGAGAATCTTAAAGGTAATAAAAACAAAGGGCCAAGTGACATTTAGAGGCAAACCAATTAGAATCACTCCAGACTTCCCAAACCAAGTCATGAGAGCCAGAAGGGCTTGGAGTAACATATTCCCAACTCTGAAAAAAAAAACAACTTCCAGCCAAAAATTTCCTAACCAGCAAAACTTTCTATCAAATTAGATGGGGAAATAAGAAGCTTCCACGACAAACAGAACAGAAACTGAAGGAATTTATGTCTTCAAAACCAGCGCTAGAGAAAATACTCAAAGAGATTAACTACAAAGAAGAAATAGGTAACACACACCAGAACCAGAGAAACAAGATTTTCCATCCAACAGACAACTAAGATTGGTTATCTGTGGAGATTCATTATTTATGTTAGTCTTTTACCTATCTCTAAATTGTATTGTTTGCCTTTATTGTTGTTAATTTCTAGGATTTCTAGTTGGAATATTAATATACCCTCAGATATAGCATTTGGAAATATTTTATCCCATTCTATCAGTAACTTTTAACTCTGTTTACATTGTCTTTGGATATACAATATTTTTTTATTTTTTAGGGAGTTTGTTTACACTTTTGTTGCCTGTGCCATTGACATCCTATCCAAGAAATCACTGCCAATTTCAATGTTGTGAGGTTTTATGACCCAGATTTTCTTCTAAAAATTTATAGTCTTAAGATTTATATTTAGGTCTTTTATCTATTTTGAGTTAATATTTGTATATGGTGTTAGGTAAGGGTCCAATTTTATTTTTTTATGTAATTATTATTTTTCAACAATATTTAGTTAAAAGATTATTATTTCCACCACCAAATGTTCGTGGAAACCTTGTCAAAAATAACTTGACAATATATGGAAGAATTTATCTCTAGGCTTTTATTTAATTCCATTGGTTTATATATCTGCCTTTAGAACAGTACTACACTGTTTCAATTACTGTAGCTTTATATGGTTTGAAATCAGAAAATATACATCTTCTAGCTTTGTTCTTCTTCGAGATTGTTTTGGGTATCTAGAGTCCATATTCCATATCAGGATAGATTTTTTTTCTGAAAAATGAATAAATAAATGTATGATAGTTTCACCTAAAAAATATTCTCTGGTAAGAAAGAAAGCAAAAAGAAATATTGAAATGTTACCTTTAAGTCATCAAAAACTTGGTATCAGACAAATGAAACTGTTATGTGAGATTATCATCGTTAATATTGGATAAATTGCTATAAAACTAGGTGTCAACCACTAAGCCAAGCATGGGAAGGAGGGATGGGGAGGGAACAGGGCGGGGATCGGGTAGGGGCTAACTGGGCGATGTGTGCATGTATGTCTACAAAAGTATTTTCTTTATACCATTATTATGTATGAATACAGTACACCAATAAAAAAATAAAATAAATAAAATTCTTACAACTAAAAAAAATAAAAATTAAAAATAAAAACTCCAAAAAAAAAAAATGCTGGGATTACAAATGTGCGCCACCACGACCGGCTTTATTTTTATTTTGAAATAGTGTGTTGTTGGGTTGTTAAGTCTCTCTACTTGCTGAGACTGTCTTTGAACCTTCAATCCTCCTGCTCAACCTCCCAAGTACTGGGATTACAGGCAGGTGACACCATACCTGGTGTCTTTGTCTTGTAGTTGTATTTGTGTGTGTGTGTGTGGGGGGGGGTCTGGGGATGGAACCCAGGGGCATTTTACCTCCAAGCTACACCCCCTGTCCTATTTTTATTCTTTATTTTGAAACAGGGTCTCAGTAAATTGCGGAGGTCCTCACTAAGTAGCTGAGGCCATTAACTGCCATTCTCTGGTCTCAGCCTCCTGAATGCTGGGATTACAAGGGTATGCCACCACGCCCGGCTTTGTCTTATAGTGTTTTTATTTATTTATTTATTTATTTTTTTGGTGGTACTGGGGTTCCTGGAAGCCCTTCTACCTCCGGGCTACACTCCCAGAACTATTTTTACATTTTTTTATATTTGGAAACAGGGTCTCCTAAGCCAGCGCACGCGGCTGGCTTCGAACCTGCGCGAACCTCCTGTCTCTGCCTCCCAAGCGCGGGGATTACAAGGGTGCGCCACCACGCCCGGCCTTATAGTGTTTTTATTTTGTTTGTTTTTGGTGGGTTTTTTTGGTGGCTTTTTTTTTTTTTTTTTTTTTTTTGTGGTAATGTAGTTCTCGGAAGCCATTCTACCTCCGGGCTACATTCCCAGACCTATTTTTTATATTTTTATTTGGAAACAGGGTCTTTTAAACCAGCGCAGCTGGCTTCGAACCTACCCGATCCTCCTGTCTCTGCCTCCCAAGCGCTGGGATTACAAGCCTGCGCCACCACGCCCGGCTTTGTTTTAGTTTTATAGATGGTAATCTGAAGCTCAGAGATCGCAAGCCACTTCCCCGAGGTCACATAGCAATGCAGAAACATTCAGACTCATCTCCATTGGTTGGTCATTAACTCAATGCACATTAACAAAGCATTTATTCTGTGCAATGCATTGTTCTAAGCACTTGGAATATATAGCTATAATAGAAAAAAAAAAAAGACTGCCTGCTCTGAGTGTGGAGTTTATTATTCTGGATGTAATTATGATGAACTGCTAATGATGTTTGCCTCTAGGATTGAAGGGGGTGATCCTAATTAGAGGGGGTTCTCTGGAGGGCATCCCGTGAGTCAGGGCTTGTCCTCAAAGCTCTACTTCTTAGTCTCCCCTGTATCTCACCAGTTCGTATCACATGAAAACCCCACAGAGTTCTTGTATCGATAATAAAGCCTATTTCCAAAGTGAAACGGGGTTACTGGAAGAGTGTAAGGGTGGTCTGGAAGGAAGGGAGAAGCGTCCTTTGTGGCCAGGCAGAGCTGTCAATAAAGTCTGTCGCCTTGGCAACCGCAGGCCTCACAGGGCGGAGCAATGGAGGCGCGCGCTTCTTCTCCACCGGCGGGCTCCGGATTTCTCCCTCTTGCGGTGGAAAAAGAAATAGAATACGGAGGTTAGGAGTCTACATTGACGGGCAAAAGCCTTAGCCAATGGGCGGGTGGGTCTTCCTAAGACCAGCCAATAATATACGAGTTCTGGAGCCGGCAGAGCCCGTCCTCTTTCCACTTGGACCTGGATAACCCGACCCTACCAGAGTTTCTCTGAGAGAGACCGCGCTTTCGTCCAATGAAGGGACTGGCTTCCGGCAGTAACAGAGGAGGCGGGATACGTCTCCATGGTAGTAACTGAAGGACAGGAACTTGAGCCAATGGTAGTAGTTCGCAACGCTTGTAGGCGGGGCGGGTGTGGCGGGGTTTTGTCAGGGCAGTGAAGAGGGGCCGAGAGGGGAGGAGAAGAGTGGGACTCGACCAATGGGAATGGCGCTAGCTCCATAGCAACGATAGAGTGGCGGGGAGGTGACCAATAGGAAGCCAGAGCGTCTGGTGGGGCGGGACCATAGAGCTGAGGGGTGGTGCAGCGACTGTTTCTGACGAGAGCTGGAGGAGGCAGTGGGAGGTGGTGGCGGCGGCAACGCGGGCGCCTGAAGAAGAGGAGAAGCCGGTGAGGGGCGGCGCGGGGCCCGACCTCTGAGCCCCCTCCCGGCCCCTGTCCCGCGCTGCCTTGGCTCCCAGTCGTCCCCCGCCCCCGATGTCCTCTGGCCCTTGCTCACGCCCAGGCGCCCACGTCTCCCGGATCTCGGGCTCCTCGGCGCGCGGCCCCTTCCCCGTGGTTCCACACTCAGGGCCTTTCCCGCACCCCCAGAGCCTTTCCCTGACGCCTCTCTCCCAGTTCTCTCCACCCCAGGGCCCCTTCCGGCCCCCCTCACCTCACAGGCCGCTCCCTCTGATTCCTCTTCCTGCACCCCCCAGGGCCCTCCCGGACCCCTTTCTCAAACCTCAGGCTTCTCCCTGCACCACCACCACCCTGCCTTTCCCTGACTTCTCTCACTCTTCTGTCCTCTCAGATCTTCCTCTAACCCTCCACTTCCCTTTGCCCATATTTCTCACTGCCTACCCAGATCCCTCCCTAGCAAGGATATTCCCCAGGCCCTTCCTTAGGTCCTTGATTCCTGAGCATTCAGGACTTCCCCAAACCCTGTTCTGGATACTCCAGGCTTTCTCGTTCCCCTCTCTAGACCCCAGGCCCTTCTCTGCTTTCCCTGGCCTGCCTGGGATCCCAGGTCTCCTCCAGGCCTTGCTTTGCTTTCTCAGATCCTTCCCAAGCCCCCAGGGCTTTCCTTTTGCTTTTCTGGGTTCCTCCCTGAGCCCCCAGGCCTTCTCCCGGCCCTTTCTGTCTTCCTCATGCTCCTCCCCCTCATCCCCCTCATCCCCCTCATCCCTCCTTGCTCCCTAGGCCCTGTCTGTAGCTCTTCTCTCTAGCACCGGGCCATTATGTTCTGGGCTGTATGTGTGTGTGTGTGTGTTATCCTATACTCTTTTTAATTTTTTTTCGGGTCTGGGGATGGAACCCAGGTGTGTGCGTGTGTGTGTGTGTGTGTGTGTGTGTGTGTGTGTGTGTGTTATCCTATACTCTTTAATTTTTTTTTTCGGGTCTGGGGATGGAACCCAGGTGTGTGTGTGTGTGTGTGTGTGTGTGTTATCCTATACTCTTTAATTTTTTTTTTCGGGTCTGGGGATGGAACCCAGGGGCATTCTACCTCAGATACACCCCCTGCCCTATTTTTTATTCTTTATTTTGAAATCGTGTCTCACTGAGTTGCAAAGGGCCTCACTAAGTAGCTGAGGCTGTCTGTGAACCTCTGGTCTCAGCCTCCAAATGCTGGGATTATAAATGTGCGCCACCACGCCCGGCTTATCCTATACTCTTTATCTTCTGTGTTTTCCGCAGAACTCTCCTGCAGTGGCCCCTCATTTGCCTCAGCCTTCCTGTCTTTTCCAGATCCCTCCTCCAGCTGAAGTAGTTTCTGATGTCTCTGCCCATCCCCCTTTACCGGTTCTCATCTACTCCTCTCCAGAGACACTGATAAGCCTTAGGCTCCATAATATAGTACACAGCAGCAGACCCTTCTTCAGTGATAGGTTTCGTTTCATTTTGTCATTTTCTTAATCGTTTCATTTTTCTGTCCTCGCTCCTTTTTTCCATCATTTTACCTATTCTACCTCTCCACGCTGTTCCCTTTCTCTCCCCTACCCCATTTTTGTCCTTCAGTCCCCTCTTCTCTACAATCCTTGGAGAGGGACCAGGTGCTGGGATCCCTTCTCTAGGCTGCTTGGGGCTTCACCCAGAACCTCTTGACCCCCACCCCCAGGACTGCTGAGGAGGGAAAGGGTAGAGATCAAGGCCCAGTGTAGGGAGGTGAGGCCAAGCTTTCTGCTGACTCCCACCTGCCTCCGGTGGTGCTAAGCAGCTTTGGAGCTATCCCAGACTGCCAATTAATCAGCTTTCCCTAGGCTGATAGAGACTTATGTGCACTTGTACCAGGGGGTTTGCATGTGCCTGGTACACATGCACAGGAGGGTGTGCATATGCAGGACAGGTGTGTGTATTTGGGGGATTTGCAGGCACTGCAGAGAAGGGAATGGGGGTGCTAAGCTGACACTGGGCTGTATTTTTTAGGAGGTTTCCCCACTGTCAGAATACCTGTTGCATCTCGTCTTCCCCCAAAGCCCTGTGAAGTCAGTATTACTTTTTTCCCATTGCCGTTCTACAGATGAGCAGACTGCAGGGCCACCTCAGCATCCCACACAGTTTCTAAGTGGCACTGAGCACACCCCCTCACTGTACTCCTGCTGTGCCCTCAGGCCCCCTGATCTCTGCCAGAGGCAGCATGCTCTGCACAGCACTATGGGCCCAGACAGAGTGACAGCCCGAGAACTTTGTGAGAACGATGACCTAGCCACCAGCCTCGTCCTAGACCCCTACCTTGGCTTCCGCACCCATAAGATGAACATCAGGTGAGGTGACCCAGGGGCAAGGTGGGCCCGGATGGGACCCCTCTTCTTGCACCTTGGCACCCCTCAGCCCATCCTCCCTGCAGCTCCTGGTGGGGTTGGAGGCAGGGCCAAGAAGGCCCTGGGACCCAGGTGTGCCCTCTCCCCCAGCCCGGTGCCCCCCCTGCGGCGACAGCATCACCTGCGCTCAGCGCTGGAAGCTTTCCTGAGGCAGCGGGACCTGGAGGCTGCGTACCGGGCCCTGACGCTGGGAGGCTGGATGGCCCACTACTTCCAGAGCCGGGGCCCGCGGCAGGAGACTGCCCTCAAGACCCACGTGAGGGAGCCCCTCTCTTGCCCTGTGTGTGCCCTCCCCTCTCCTCACCTGGCTTGTAGATGTGTGCTCTAGGTCCCTCGATAGAGCAGCCCCCCCAGGGGTCCTGACAGCCTAGCCCTTGGGACACCTAAGGTGAGGCTTAGAGAATCCTAGGAGAATTAGGATTCCTCTGAGATGGAGTCTGCCTTCTTAACAGAGGAGGACACTGAGGCCCCCTGAGAAGGGGGTGCTGGGCCCCGGACCACATAGCCAGCGAGTCAGTGGCAGAGCAGGCCTATTCCCCAAGAGAGATCCCCCACAGCTGGCCCTGCCCACCTCTTCATCCTGCACCCCACACTCTGCAGGTCTTTCGCTACCTCCGTGCCTTCCTGCCCGAAAGTGGCTTCACCATCCTGCCCTGCACCCGCTACTCCATGGAGACCAACGGGGCCAAGATTGTGTCCACCCGTGCTTGGTAAAGGGCTGCACAGGGAGGCAAGACCCAGTTTCTATGGGGGAGGTGAGGCCCAGAGGGGTGGGGGGTGGGGAGGCAAAGGGACCTGGCAGGTTTGACAAAGACCAGAGCCAATGTGGTGGCCAGCACCATCCCCTGGAGTCTGCCCTCGGGAGGCAGTGCTCAGAGCCTCAGGCCCTGGCCTTTTGGCAGGAAAAAGAATGAAAAGCTGGAGATGCTGGTGGGCTGCATTGCAGAACTGCGGGAGGCGGATGAGGAGCTACTGAGGGCTGGCGAGAATGACTTTAGCATTATGTATTCCACCCGCAAGAGGAGCACACAGCTCTGGCTTGGACCAGCCGCCTTCATCAACCACGGTGAGGGTGGGGCCTGGGGACTACTGTGTCTGGGGAGGGGCAGCCCCACCCTCTCACTTGCTCACCACCTCTCTTCTCTCCTCCTCACCTGACTGGCTCCAGACTGCATACCCAACTGCAAGGTAAGAGCTGCAGACGCCAGGAGGAGTGGGGGTATGGGAAATGAGGGGCTGTGGATAGGGAGGAATGCTGGGGAGTCTCAGAGCGCCCCAAATCATCCCACCTGACCAAGCAGCTTCCTGGCCTGGCAGCCCCTCTGTTTGGCTGCAGCATCCAGAACAGGCAAGAGCAAGGTGTGTATTTCCGAGGCTGTCAGGAGGAGGGCCTTCTGCCTGACCCTTTGAGCAGTCGCTAGAACCCAGGCTGCCAGCTGAAATGCTCTGAAATGGAGCCTGGGTGTGATGGGAAGACAGCTCAGGCCCCTCCCATGAGCATAGCCCCATGTGGATATTTGTGATGACCAGAGAGAACCCTCCCCCTCACACACTAGTGACCAAGGACAAGGACCAAGTACTCCATAGGAAACCCTCCGGGTGGTGGGGCAGGGTGAGAGGGAAGTGCAGCTGACATGACCATTGCTGGGAATCCCTGGGACCGAAAGGGGGCAAGCTCAGACTCCAGGCAGAACTGGGGTTTGAGTCCTGGCTTCATTGCTTAGCCTTGGGTTTCTCCTCTCAGACACCCCTAGGACTGGTGAGGGACACCTGAGACTGCTCTGGTTATGAGTATCAGAGGATCCTGGAATGAGTGACACACAGCCCTCGTCTGGCCATCTAACCCTGCACACAGACAATGGGTGGGGTGGAAAAGCAGAGAGGCACAGGCAAAAGTGGCCAGCTCAGAGATCTGGAACGGCCAGCTTCACAGAGGCAACACCACCACTCTGAGTGTTGAAGGAAATCGACGGCATGAGAGGGCATCCCAGGCAGGACATGCCGTGCCAAGGGGCTGAGGCTCTGCCGAGGCACAGAATGCCCAAGGATGACATGGGCCCAGCCCGGGAACCCTGAGTACTCCTACCAGGGTTCATAATGGAAGAGTGGGTTTCCAGACAGCTATGACAGCTGGCTTGCAGGAGGTTTGGTGGGGAGGGAAGAGGATAGACGCAGCCAGCCGCAGGCAGGCTGATGTGTGACTGAACTTGAGGTGACATGGGGAGGGGTTCCAGGTAGGATGTGGGAGGAGGGAAGGATGAGGACTCAGGAGGTGCTGGCCACTTGGCATGGAGACTGTCAGGCAGGGAGGTATCAAGGGCCACTTTAGACAAGTGTTAGGCTTGAGTGGACAGGTGGGTGGATGGGTGGAAGGGGGCAGATGTTGGTTGTGCCCTCTCCCAGATGGGGAATGCAGAGGCAAGCACAGGTATGGGGGAAGGCTAGGAGGATGAGGAGTCCCATGGGACAGCCACTGGGCAAGTGATCCCCGAGATGGGGATAGAGGAGATGCAGATTGTACTGTAGAATGGACACAGGCCTCCAGGAAGGGAGGCAGCCCTAAGCTGGGGAGCAGGGAGTGGGCAGCCCAGAGGGGAGGGGCTTGCATGTGTCAGAGGGGGTGGAGCTTGGCACCAGCCTCAGAAGCCTGAGGAAGAATGCGGGAGGAAGCAGCAGTCACTGCTGCGAGGAGGTCAGGTTAACTTGTCCTGCAGAGGGGTGGACACCAGCCAGCAGGTAGATTGCAGAGGACAGGCCCTGGGCAGGGTGGCTGCCCGAGAATGGTGTTTCTCAGGGGCTCTGTGGCCCATCCTAGGAAAAGACACTTGGGCTGGGGTGCCTAGCCAGGTCCGGGGAACAAGTCAGCTCCGGCCCTGTGCCCTAGGCTAGGGTGCTGAGCAGGCATGGCCCCAGTTTGTGCCTGCAGATGGGAACACGGCCTGTGTGAAGGTTCTCCGGGACATTGAGCCAGGGGATGAAGTGACATGTTTCTACGGTGATGGCTTCTTCGGTGAGAAGAATGAACACTGTGAATGCTATACCTGCGAAAGGTGGGCACAGGGCGGAGGGCAGGCAGGGCTGGACAGGCCAGCCAGCTGGGAGTCTGGAGTCCCTGAGCACGTCCAACCCCAGCCTTTCCCTTCTCCTTGTCTCCCCCCGCCCTACCTCCCAGGAAAGGCGAAGGAGCCTTCCGACTGAGGCCCAAGGAGCCTGAACTGCTGCCACAGCCCCTGGACAAGTACGAGCTCCGGGAGACCAAGCAGCGGCTGCAGCAGAGCATGGACAGCAGTCGGCAGAACCTACTGGTCCCGCGGGCCTGCAGCCACCTGTCCCCACTGCTCCGGGACCCATTCTGTGGTGAGCACAGGCTGTTGGGACCTTTCCCCACCTGCCTTCTCCTACATCCTGCCTCAATCCCTGACAGGCCTTGCTGTTGAATGCAATTCCTTGTGTTGATTCTTTCTGAAGAGCTTGGTGCAGAACTGTCCCCTTCTTCAGAGAATCTGCTCAGGCCCTGCCAACACAGCCTCTGCTCTCTTCCTCTTTCCCTCTGGATCCCCACAGCCGCCTGCCAGCCCCTGCACCTGCCACCCTGCGGGCCCCACCTAGACAGTTCGCCCCTCTGGCTCCAGTGGCTGCCTCAGCCCCAGCCCCGAGTACGGCCCCGGAAGCGACGACGACGTCCCCGGCCCCATCAGACCCCAGACCCCCCTGTCCTCCGTGCTGCCTACATCTCCCTGCACCGGTGGGGGGGCTGTGGCCCCCACTGCCGCCTACGGGCTGAGGCCGTGGTGGCCCTTGGCCTCCCCGCTCGCACCCACTGGGCCCCTCAGCAGGACTGGCACTGGGCCCGGCGCTATGGGCTGCCTTACGTGGTGCGTGTGGACCTTAGCCGCCTGGCCCCAACCTCACCAGCCACCCCTGCCCGGGCTGGGATCCCAGGCCCTATCCCCGTCCCCATCCCTAAGCAGGCCCTTGCCTTTGCCCCCTTCTCCCCACCCAAGCGCCTGCGGCTGGTGGTCAACCATGGTTCCATTGACCTGGATGTCAAAAGTGATGAGCCATGATGAACTGGGTAGGGAGGCCTAGACCAGGAGAGAGGAGCAGCCTCCTCCTGGGCCCCTCTCCAGAAGGAACCCTTGGGCCTCAGAGAGGGAGCTAGCTGCTCTTTGACCCCAGCACAGCTCTAATCCCGGGAGGGAGTTGGTTAGGACATCCCCGGGGATCTGACCCCTGACTCTCTGTGACTGCTGACCCCTGAGCCACCCTACCCCAGCAGGGAGCCCTGGCCATTTGCTGCCCTCCCACACCCACCTCAGGACTGCAGGAGCCATCCCCGTCCCCTCGGCCCCTTCCTACCCAGGGAGCAAAGCCATTAAGGGGGTAGGGCTGCCCCGTGGTGTCTCCCCAGAAGCCCAGGCCTTGTGAGGAGGTGGAACTGACTTGGGGGTAGCCTCCTAGAGGTTACCCCCTGATGGGGAGGGGTGTGCTCGGCTCTGAGGGAAGGGCAGGATGGGTGGGTGGTATCTGGGGGCGCGTCCTCCTCACCACCCCTGTAGGTCTCAGGGAGGCCGGGTGCGACCTCATCTTTTTCATGGTGCTATCCCTGGTGCTACTGGGGTGTGGGGACTCCCTCCCCTCCACACCAGAATGGGATATGCTAGGGGATTGGAAGCACTTGAACTTTTTTTTTTTTAATTAAAATCTTGTTATAAGCAGTGCCCTTGGAAAGTTATTGTTTCAGTTGATGTTTCAGAGGCTATCAGGACAGCGAGGCTTCAGGCAGGGGTGAGGGGGTGGCCCAGGCTGGAGGTCCATGAGCTATGCTGAAACCTCGGGGAGGGTGAAGGGCAGTCGAATTTGAGGCCTGTGAGGTACCAATGCCCCACCACCCTTCAAACTGTGATTGTAGGAAATGTCTCTGGCCAGGTATAGTGGTACATGCCTATATACTTGGGAGGATCAAAAATTTGAGGACAGCAACTTAGCCAAACTCTCCACAACCTAGCAAGACTGTTTCAAAACAAAAACTAAAAGAGACTGGGAGTGTACTCAGAGGTAGGTAGAATGCCCCTAGGTTCAATCCCCAGTACCCTTCCCAATTTTTTTTTTGTGTGTGTGTGTATGTGTGTGTGTGTGTGTGCGCGCTACTGGAGGTGGAACCCAGAGGCTTTCTACCTCCAGGCTATACTCCCATACCTTTTTTTATATTTTATTTGGAAACAGGGTCTCACTAAGTTGCTGAAAGCCTCACTAAGTAGCTGAGGCTGGCTTCGAACCCATGTGATCCTCCTGTCTCAGCCTCCCAAGCGCAGGGATTACAAGCGTGTGCCACCACGCCCAGCTTTCTAATTTTTTAAATTAAAAAAAAAGTAAATTGGGCATGGTGGTTCGTGCCTATAATTCCAGTACTTGGGAAGTTGAGACAGGAGGATCACAGGTTCGAGACCAGCCTCAGCAACTTAGCAAAACCCTGTTTCAGAATAAAATAATAAGCTGGGTGTGATGGTATATGCTTGTAATCCCAGTACTTGGGAATCTGAAAAAGGAGGATCACAGGTTCATGGCTAGCCTCAGCTACTTAGTGAGACCCTCTTTCAAAATAAAGAATAAAAAATAGGGCTGGGGTTGTAGCTTGGAGTAGAATTCTCCTGGGTTCAATTGCCAGTACCGCAAAATAAACTAAAATAGGGCTGGGTGGCTGGGTGTGGTGGCCCATGCTTGAAATTCCTGAGCTTGGGAGGCTGAGACAGGAGGATCACACAGATTTGAGCTAGCCTCTCTGGCTTAAGAGACCCTGTTTCCAAATAAAATATAAAATAGGTCTGGGAGTGTATCTCGGAGGTAGAAGGATTCCGTCTCCAGTACCACCAAAAAAAAAAAAGGGCTGGGGGTGTAGCTCAGGGACAGAATGCTTCTGGGTTCAACTTTTAGTGCCAAAAAAAAAAAAAAAAAGTAAAAACCAGTGGTTAGAACATTAAAAAGCAATAGCTAGCCGGGCGTGGTGGTGCACACTTGTAATCCCAGCATTCAGGAGGCTGAGACCAGAGAATCGCGGTTCGCGGACAGCCTCAGCTACTTAGGCCCTCTGTAACTTAGTGAGACCCTGTTTCAAAATAAAGAATAAAAAATAGGGCAGGGGGTGTAGCTTGGTGGTCGAATGCTCCTGGGTTCCATCCCCAGACCCACAAAGAATAAAATAAAAACCAATAGCTATCCCTGGCAGTGGTAGAGCATTGGTTAGCATGCTAGAAGCCCTGGGTTTGATCCGCAGCACACACACAATAAAACAGTGGTTCAAAGGTTTCTTGGCCTCGGCACTCTTGCCATTTCCAGTTGGCTCTTTCTGTGGTGGGGGCTGCCCTGTGCAGCCTTCCTGGTCTCTACCCATCCACCTCTCCCCAGTAATAACCAAGAACACCTTCAGATGCTGTCCAGTGTCCCCGTCCCCACGGAGCCAACATCAGCTTGGGCTGGGAGGCACCAGCTGGAATGATGCAGGACAGTCCTGAGCGCTGACACACCTGTGCACTCCATAGGGGTCTCCACATGGGTGCTCAGACACAGGCCTCTGAAGAGGTGCTTGCCAGGGCCCTTCCTTGTATGAAAAGGCACAGGCCCGGGAAGGTAGGTATTCTGCCCAGTGTCTCTTGGATGCGTGTGGACAGAGCCCAGCTGGCCACCTGGGACTGACCCCGGGAACAACAGGGAAGCTTGAGTTGGCGCCGGCCAGCCGGTGGGACTGGGGATCATCCTGGTGGGCTGGGGCTCAGAACCCCAGTGAGGAAGAGTGCCTGTCAGGAGGGCTTTCTGAGGGCTGAAGGGTCAAGTCCTGGGCTGGAAGACCCTGTCATATACTGGGAAGAATGGGACGCTGGGAAGGAAGACAGAGACTGTGATAACCATAAGCAAAAGCAGATGGGAATTGAAGAGAAAATAAGGAAAGCCACCAGTGGAAACCAGGTGCTTATCACAAGTTTATCAGGACTGCTCTCAGCTCAGCAGTTGGGGCCCTTATCACAAGGACTCCCCATTTCAGACCCTGTTTCTCCACTTAGGGTGCTCTCTGGCACTTTATGCTGAGCACAGGTGGACCAGATGCCTCCAGGAACTACAGGACTGCCCTTCTAATCCCTTCCACTGCCCAGCACAGCTATATGCACCAGAATTGGGCTAGCAGCTAGTCCAGACACTGTTTGTGGTGGGAAGAATTATGGACCCAAGAGGGGAGAGGGGAGGAGGAAGGAAGGAGGCCAGCCATGAGGAAGAAAGGGCTCTAGGCTCTGGGCTCTGGGGAGGGTAAGAGGTGGCCATGGCCGCACAGGTGATGGCCCTGTGCTCTGAATACTGCCTGGGTGACCTCGCCAAGTCCACAGACAGCCTTTGGCCCCTTCCAGTGACTCAGAGTTCTTCCCCATGACTTCTCTTCTGGCAACAGTGGCACTTCTATGGCTCTGGGGTGACTACAGGAAAGGGACCAGCTACAGCTCCCTTTCTTGTAGTCACATCCAAGCCCTGTACCTCTGCCCACTCTCAGCCTTTCAGGTCGTGGCCAGAGACAGAGCTAGGAGCCCATGGTCTCAGAGGTGGAACCATCCCCTGGGATGGCTCCTCACATGTGCCCTGGGTGTGGTGGGGTGGGCAACACTGTGGGACTGTGGTGGACAGGTCATCACAGGGCAAGGGTGGGTGGAGCCGGTCCTCCTCTGAGCTCACTCAGCCCTTCCCACCCTGCTTATCCTGATAACGGACCCTAAGCCATCTCACTTTACAGTTGGAGTCACCAGCAAGTAGTCATGACTAGATTAGTCATAGTTACCTTTGAGCCTCAGGGTTAAAGAGGGCCTTAGGAGGCCACCTGCGTCAGGGGTGGGGCCTTAGAAGGTCAGGGGTGGGGTCTTAGGAGGCCACCTTCGTCAGGGGTGGGGCCTTAGAAGGCCACCTGCGTCAGGGGGGGGCGCTCCCCCTCTGAGAGTCACTCCAGGAGGCTTCTAGCCTTGGGCAGCAACAGGTTTCAGGACTAGGACCAGCCTAGAACTCCTGGGATCTGTCAAGGGTCACTCCTTGGCCTGGGGAGAGGCAACAATTCAAGGAACATCTGGAATCCTAATGCACCAGCTCAGTGCTGTGACTGCTGGGTAGGGAAAGAGCAAGGTCCAGGCTCTAAGCATCCTGAAGGAGACATTGGGAGAAACCTAAGTGCCCATGTCAGGAGAGGGACAGAGGACAGGATGCGTGTGCTGGGGTGGAGTCAGGCCTGTTGGCTTAGAGAAAAGAAAGGGAGTCTGCTCCTGCCCTGGGGTTGCTATACTGAAAGGATGGAGATGAGAAGTCCCAGGAACCCCGCTGGGAAAGAGGCTCACAGGAAAGGGCCAGGTGGAGTGGGGCGTGGTGGAAAGGGAGAGGAAGAGAGCAGGGTGAGCAGAGAGGACTGGGTTTAGCCCTGGGGTATGAGGAGGATTCTTCAGGACTGGAGGCTGGTTGGACCAGGATGGGATGGGGCGGAGGCCAGGCAGAGGGCCCAGGCAGGAGGAGAGGAGGCTGAGGTCGCGGGTATAAAGATCTGGTGGCAGGAAGGTGTAGGGATTGAGAAGCAGGACCCTTGGAGCCATCTGGATGGAGAAGTGTCAGGATCTGGGACCTTGGTGGAACCTCGGATGGAACCTTGGCTGGATCGGAGGAGGAGTACCAACGCTTACTCCTGCCTTCCGGCCTCCTCCAGGGAGCTGTATTCCTCCCTCTGCCCCCATTATCAGAAACAACAGTGTTAGGCGCAGGCACGGGGAGAACCCCGGCCCCACCCCCATGAATCACTTGGCCAGGCATTAAGAAACATTAGCAACAACATAACTTTATTTGTGGTTTAGAGCCAGGGGTGGGGCGGGGCTGGTAACCAAGGCCGGGGTTTCTCGAGACGGGAAGGTGGGGCGGAGAGTCTCTGGGGCCGAGGCCTCCGCGAAGCAGCGCTCGGGCAGTCAGATTTTGCCGGCGAATGTCCCTTGCTTGATCTGCTCGTTCCAGCGCTGTACCTGTGGAGGCGGGGAGCTGGGTGCGCGCTCAGCCTCAGCTGCAGCCGTCTGCGCTCCCGTCTGGCGCCCCCGCCCGGGCCCGCTCACCCAGCTGATGGGGCACAGAGAGTGGTACACGCGGAAGTAGTACTCGCAGGGCTGCGTGCTCTTCCCACGGCGGCTCATGTTCTTAATACAGCGGTGGTAATCTGAGGAGTGCAGCAGGGCGGGAGGGGCGGAGTCACACAAGCCACGCCCACCAAGAGCCCCAGCCTGGCCCACCCCTACCTCCCTCGCTCCGCCCCTCCACAGCTCGGGCCCAACCCCTTAGCTCTCAGCCCTGCCCCTCACTGGCCAAGCCCTGCCCCCTGCAGCTTCACACCTGGCACGGCGTGTGTGTGTGTGCGGGGGGGGGGGGGTACTGGGGAGTGAGCCTAGAGGCAGTCTACCTCCGAGCTACACTCCCAGCCCGATTTTTTATTCTTTATTTTGAAACAGGGTCTCACTAAGTTGCGGAGTGCCTCACTAAGTAGCTGAGGCTGGCCTCGAACCCGGATCTTCCTGTCGTTGTCTCCCAAGTACTGGGATTAAAAGCGTGCACTACCACGCCCGCCTTTTTTTTTTTTTTTTTTTTTGAAACAGGGTCCTCTAGGTTGATGAGAGTCTCACTATTGGCTGAAGCTGTCCTCGAACCTGAGATCCTCCTATCTCAGCCTCCCAAGTACTGGGATTACAAGCGGGAGCCGCCACGCCCGGCTCTGGCACTGCCTATGCTGACCAGTCCACGTCCCTCCTGGCTGTGGGCTCCCGACCTACCTTCCGGACTCTTCCCACCCGCCTGAGGTCAGGCCCGCGGGCCCACCTCCCGCCCAACGGTCTCTGCGGGCGTCAGGTGGGCGCCCCCTTCCCACCTCCTCTCTACCTGGCCCCGGGGGTCTCACCCAGGAAGTTCTGGTAGCAGTTACGGGTCTGGTTCTGGTTGGGGAAACGCGGGTCGAAGGGCGGCGTTGTCCATTTGCCCTTGGGGGACTTCTGGCCCTCAAAATCCAGCATCCACGGAGGTGGCAGCTCCTGCGGGGTGGGAGGGAGGCTCGGGAGGGTGCGGGGTCTGTCCCCGCTCTGACCCCCGGCCCCTGAGCCCACCCTGAACCCCACGGTCCTGTCCTCACCAGGCTGAAGTCGACGTTGCCGGACGGCTGTGCTGTGGCTCCTGGGAGGCGTCTCTGGCTTCTGATTCTGGGGGGGGAGGGGGGTCTCCCTCCCTTCTGAGTCTGAGGGGTCCCTCCCAGCCCAGGCTCTAACCCTCCGGCCCATTGGCTGAGACTCCTGGGGCCCCAGCCAATGGGAGCCGCTGGGCTGCGGGGGCCTCTGGAACTCGGGGAGAGACCCCCATCCAGTCTCCAGCCCGAAGCCCACTCTCGAGCCGCGCGCACACACACTCACAGGCAGGACTCTGAGTTTCAAACTCAGGCTTTCTTTTAATCTCTGCAAAATTGAGCTGCTCCGTGGGCTCGCCCCGCCCCCTCCCCAATATATAAATGTATAGATAGCTCTGATCTCTACCGAGAGGGAAAATTCACCCCCCCAACACCACCTTTTCAGCACTCTGCTTTCTGTAGCAGGGTGCACAGCACCCTGGGAGCCTGTGGGGGAAGACCGGAAAGGGGAGGGTAAGGTCCTGGCTTCTAGGACACATCAGGGCTAGGGTCAGAGTCGGGGGTTTCAAGGATACCTGGCCCCTGCTGGGTTCCTCAGGACAGTTTGCCCACCGAGGACGAGTCTCTTGCAACCTGTTATTTAAAGTCCTGGGAAAGATGCCTGCTGCAGAAGAGAGGACCAGAGAGCGGGTTAGGGGACCCTCGGGAGATCCATGCCCAAGGCTCTAAGTATAGAGTGGTGAAATATACGTTATATATAATTTACCACTATCATTTAACATGTACCCTTAAAATATAAAATGTCACTCGGTACAGTCACGATGTGCAGTCACCACCTCTAGTTCCAGAGCGTCCTCATCATTCCTAAAGAAATCCCCAGCCAGGAGTGGTGGTGCACTACGCTTGTAATCCCAGTACTTGGGAGGCTGAGACAGAAGGACCTCGGTTCGAGGATAACCTCAGCTACTAAGGCCCTTGGCAACTCAGTGTGACCCTGTTTCAAAATAAAGAGAATAAAAAATAGGGCTGGGTTCCATCCCCAGTACCGCAAAAAAAAAAAAAAAAAGAAAAAAAAGAAACGCCCAATCCATTAGCTGTCTCTCTCCCTTTATTTCTTCTTTCTTTCTCTCTTTCTTTTCTTTTCTTCCCTTTTTTCTTTTCTTTTCTTTTTCAGTACTAAAGATTAAACCCAGGGCCATTCTACCTCCAAGTTACATCCCAGCCCTATTTTATTCTTTATTTTGAAACACGGTCTCACTGAATTGTAGAAGGCTTCACTAACCTGAGGCTGCATTCCTCCTGTCTCAGCCTCCCAAGTCCCGGGATTTGAAGCATGCACCACCATGCCCAGCTCGCTTCCCAGTCTTGCACATCCTGCCCCTGAGAACTACCAGCCAGGCCACTTTCTGCCTGATGGATTTGACTATTTGAGACATTTTGTGGGGTTCTATACCATGTGACTTTTTTTGGCAGGGGCATTCTGAGCTACACCCCCAACCCTATTTTTTATTCTTTATTTTGAAACAGGGTCTCACTGAGTTGCAGAGGGCCTCACTAAGTAGCTGAGGCTGGCTGTGAACCACGAATCCTTCTAAATGCTGGGATTACAAGCATGCCACACCACGCCCGGCCTTCATTTATTTTATTTTATTTTACTTTATTATTTATTTATTATTTATTTATTTATTTATTTATTTGTGGTACTAGGGGTGGAACCCAGAGGCTTTCTACCTCCGGGCTATACTCCCAGACCTTTTTTTAATATTTTATTTGGAAACAGGGTCTCACTAAGTTGCTGAGAGCCTCACTAAGTAACTGAGGCTGGCTTCAAACCTGTGCGATCCTCCTGTCTCAGCCTCCCAAGGGCAGGGATTACAAGTGTGCACCACCATGCCCGGCTATTTTATTTTATATTATTGTGGGTCTGGGGATAGAACCCAGAGGCATTCAACCTCCAAGCTATACCCCCTGCCCAATGTTTTATTCTTTTTTTTTTTTTTTTTTTGAGGGTCTGGGGATGGAACCCAGGGGCATTTGCCCTCTGAGCTACGCCCCCTGCCCTATTTTTTATTCTTTATTTTGAAACTGGGTCTCACTGAGTTGCAGAAGGCCTCACTAAGTAGCTGAGTCTGTCCGCAAACCACAATCCTCCAGTTTTAGCCTCCCAAATGCTGGGATTACAAGCGTGTGCCACCACGCCCGTCTTTTTTTTTTTTTTTAACAAGGTTTTGCTAAGTTGCTGAGGGTCTCATAAGAAGTGTGTGTGTGTGTGTGTGTGTGTGTGTGTGTGTGTGTGTGTGTGTTTTACTAGGGATTGACCCCTGGGGCATTCTACCTTCCCAGCTACACTCCTAGCCTTATTTTATTTTTATTTTGAAACAGAGCCTCACTAGATTAATGAGAGTTTCACGTGTGTGTGTGTGTGTGTGTGTGTGTGTGTGTGTGTGTGTGTGTGTGATACTGGGGGTGGAACCCAAAGTCTTTCTTCCTCCTGGCTATACTTCCAGACTTATTTTGTACTTTATTTGGAAACAGAGTCTCACTAAGTTGCGGAGAGCCTCACTAAGTAGCTGAGGCTGGCTGAGAACCTGTGCGATCCTCCTGTCTCAGCCTCCCAAGTGCTGGGATTACAGGTGTGCGCCACCACGCCCAGCAGAATTTCACTATTTGCTGAGGCTGTCCTTGCACCTACAGTCATCCCTCTCTCAGCTTCCCAAGTACTGGGACTACAGGCATGCACTACCATACCCAGCTTGTTCCATCATCATCATCATCATCATCATCATCATCATCATCATCATCATCATCATTATTTGCGGTACTGGGGATGGAACCCAAGAGTATTCTACCTCTGAGATACACTCCCAGCCCTATTTTTTTATTCTTTATTATTATTATTATTATTTTGGTGGAACCCAGAGGCTTCCTACCTCCGGGCTATACTCCCAGACCTATTTTATATTTTATTTGGAAACAGGTCTCACTAAATTGCTGAGAGCCTCATTAGGTAGCTGAGGCTGGCTTCAAACCTGTGCGATGCTCCTTTCTCAGCCTCCTAAGTGCAGGGATTACAAGTGTGCGCCACCACGCCCGGTTTATTCTTTATTTTGAAACAGGGTTTCAGTGAGTTGCAAAGGGCCTCACTAAGTAGCTGAGGCTGGCCGCAAAACCGCGATCCTCTGGTCTCAGCCTCCCAAATGCTGGGATTACAAGTGTGGGCCACCACGCCTAGCTATCCCGCTTGTTTCTGATGACTCTCCAGATCACCTCCCCAAAACTGCAGACTCACGTACGTAACTGCCTGCCCTGTGCCTTTCCTGGCCATCTCAGAATTGAGATGTGCAAGATAGAATTCTCACCTTCTCCCTGAAACTTTCTCCACTCATATCACCCATTGCTGCCTCTCTTAGACCCCCAAACCTCCCAGCCATCCTCAGTGTGGCTCCTCAGACATCACACGCTCACTAGCAAGAAAATCTGTTGATTTAGCCTTCATAAAATATCTGCAGAAGCCAGGCACGGTGGCACACGCTTGTAATCCCCGCACTTGGGAGGCTGAGACAGGAGGATCGCGCAGGTTCAAAGCCACCCTCAGCTACTTAGTGAGGCTCTCAGAACATAGTGAGACCCTATTTCCAAATAAAATCTAAAAAATACGTCTGGGAGTATAGCCCGGAGGTAGAAAGGCCCTGGGTTCCACCCCCAGTACCGAAAAAAAAAAAAAAAAAAAAAAGAATTCAAAGCCAGTCTGAGCAACATAGTGAGTCCATCAGTGTAGAAGATCCTGGGCCAAAATAAAAAATAAATAAAATAGGACTGGGGCTATCACTCAAAGGTGGAGTGACTGGGTTCAATTCTAGGAGAGAGAGACAGAGACACGAAGAGAAAGAGAGAGAGAGAGAGAGAGAGAGAGAGAGAGAGAGAGAGAGAGAGAGAAATGAAATGAGGGAATGATGTCTCTACTTTGCAGATGATGGAGTTGACAATAAACATTAGCTACTAGCCTCAAATACCTGTGCAGAGGATGAAAGACACCTCGTTCCTCCTTTGTTATTTCTGCGTTGGTGGCCAGATCCCCCATGCTCTCAATTTCCAGGAGCAAGGGCAGGAGGATTTTCGAGGATGACCCCTCCGTGGCCAGAGGATGCTGATTCGGCAGCCTCATGGGCTCTTGAGACATTCTGGTGGGCTGCTGGGGCATCCTGGCCGAGGCCTCCTTCCTGGAGGGAGGGGCTTCTGGGAGGGGAGACTGCGACAACTCCTCCCACAACGTGGCAGGCAAGGGGATGGGAACCTGGGGGTCACTGACCATCTTCGGGCTCTCAGAGGTTGGTGTGGGGTGAAAGGACGCCTTAGTTGGCCCCACTGGATCCCAGGGTGGATCCCTCTCCGTCCATCGCTGTTTGTTCTCCTTCACCCAGGTGTGAAACTCCGGCTGCCCCCTGACCACCACCGGCGGCCCCTCCAGCAAGGTCAGCTGGCTGGGTCTGAAGGGCAGCGAGGGCTTTGTAGCCATGATGGGTGTCTGGGAAGTCATGGAGAGCCAGGAGGGCAGTGAGACCGCAGGCAGCCTCAAGTGCTGTTCTTTGGAGTTGGCTATGATCATCATCTTGGCCAGGGCAAGCCCCTCCACCGAGAAGGGCCTGCTCTGCTCTTGGCGGGGGCCCTCAATGGCCACCTCCTGGGTCTTGACCCATCTCTTCTGCTGCTCCACCTCCTTGGATTTCATGCATGGCAGGTTGAGCGATATCTCCTCCTTCATCCTGTGGGCCCTGTCCTCCGACTTCCCCCTGCCTGTCAAACCATCCAGGGTAAGCGCTCGGGTTTTGCTAATCAGGACCTCCTCAGATTCCTTCTTTGTTGTGGTGAAAGGCAGCTCCAGCGACTTTGTCTTAACCCTGGTCTCCACCACACTCACCTCCTGGGCACCCACCAACACCACAGTCTCAGGTTTTCCCTCTAACTGGCTTCCCTTAGGCACATCCACTGCAGGAATTTCTGCTGGCAACACATCCAGGTTGGCAGGGGCCTTCCCCCACGAGGGGGGTGGCCTGGGAGCCATCTGGCTTGGGGAAAAAGAGCTCAGAGCCTTCTGGGGCGGGGTAGGTGAGAACAGAGATTCCTTCTTTGGCATAGGGGGAGACAGGGCCATCTTGGGAATAGCAGCTGCAGGTGGAACCTTCTCAGATGGGTGTGGAGGTTTCTGGGGAGGGACAGGGATGGCCAGGGCCTTCCGGGATGAGCCAGGAATGACTGGGGTCTTCCGAGGAATGGTCGACATAGGTGGGGCCCTCCGGGAAGGGCCAAATGGAACGGTGTGCTTCCAGGATCGAGCATGAAGAGCTGGGGCCTTCCGGGACTGAGAAGAGATAGCCGGCACCTTTTGGGACTGGTCCACAATGAATGGCGCTTTCCACAATGATACAGGAAAAAACGGGGCTTTCTGGGAGGGCGGTGGCCCCCGGCCCTGCCGGGAACCTATGTTCTTGATCTTGTCAAGGGTGGGTGGAAAGACGTAGCATGCAGGAGGATAAGATGGGCCCAAGGAGGAAGAAGAGAGAGTGCTGGATTCTGGGTCCATTAGCTTTTCAATGTCTTGCTGCCACAGGAACTTGTCCAGGTGATTGTAGGAGCGGAGGAAGTTAAAATCAGGGTCCTTCTCCGAGATACAGTGTGATGGGGTTTGAATCAAACCTCTCCTGTCTGTGGTCCCCTCAGAATCAGATGTGTAAGGCTATGGATAGAGAGAGGGATGAATGGTCAGAACCAAGGCCAGATGCAGGGGACCAGATCCCCATTCCTCCCCCTCAAGACCAGAGTTCTAGGCCCCAGCCCTCCTTCCTCAGACCCAGGAATCCAGACCCCAGCTGTCCTCCTTCAGACCCAGGATCCAGACCCCAGCCCTCCTCCCTCAGACCCAGGAATCCAGACCCCAGCTGTCCTCCTTCAGACCCAGGATCCAGATCCCAGCCCTCCTCCCTCAGACCCAGGAGTTCAACCCAAGCCCTTCCCCATCAGACCCAGGATCCAGACCCCAGCCCTCCTCCCCCAGACCCAGGGATCCAGACCCCAGCCCTCCTCCCTCAGACCCAGGGGTGCAGACCCCAGCCCTCCTCCCTCAGACCCAGGGATCCAGACCCCAGCCCTCCTCCCCCAGACCCAGGGGCCCAGGCTCCAGCCCTCCTCCCTCAGACCCAGGGACCCAGACCCCAGCCCTCTTCCCTCAGACTAGGGGTCAAGGCCCAGCCCTCCACTCTCAGACCCAGGGGTCCAGGCCTGGCCCCTAGAGTGTTTCTGGCAAAGGGGTGGGATGGGGACTATGCCTCTTTGACGGTGTTGGAAATGATGCTGAAGATGGTCCGGATGCTGATGCTGGCCTTCTCTGATGGGGAGAAAGCAGCCTGAGCCCTCTGAGAATTCACCAGTGGGTCCACATGTGGTAGCAGAGACAGGGGGTCACTCTTACCAGAAACAGGGGTTTGGGAGACAGATCTCTCAGGGAAGACATCTGTGTGGGACCTGTAGGAGCAATATTGTGGGACTTGGTGGCCTCAGGGCCAGAGCCCCCAGCCCCTCTCCCCTACCCCTCAGAGACAAGCCATGGCCCACTTCTTTTCTGCAGAGCTCCTCCTAACACCAGCATGCTCCAGCTGTGACCAGATGAGAGGTATGGAGTCACCCACAGCCTGAGACTTGAATCTGCGCCTGAGGACCTGGCCGTGGCGGGGAAGGACAGTCAGAGGAGGACCAGCTGCCACCCTGTCCCCTGACCCACAGGGGGACCGAGGCTGGCTTACCTTGGCCTTCTTTTGCTTCTGAGTCGTCAGTATCTTATAAGGAAAACTGGGCTCGGCCACTGTGACAGGAGAGAGAGATGGAGAGAGGAGGGTCATGGACCAGAAGGGGGAAACAGGCCCTGAGGGTCAGGGAGGACTCAGACAAGAGAAAGCTGTGACCAGTGGGGAGAGACCTGAGGCATGAAGGAGGGGCTGCGGGAGGGCAGAGTCTGCTCACCTGATCTTCCAATGGAGAGATGGTCCTGTGGACAAGGAGGGGCGTCAGAAGGAGTCCACCCTCATTCATTTGTTCATTCATTCATTCATTCATTCATTCATTTATTCATTTATTTTGTGGTACTGGGAATTGAACCCAGACGTACTCTATCTCCGAGCTTCACCCTTACACTTTTTTTTTTTTTTTTTTGCAGTACTGGAAATGGAACCCAGGGGCATTCTACCCCTGAGCTATACCCCCAGCCCTATTTTTTTTTTATTCTTTATTTTGAAACAGGGTCTCACTGAGTTGCAAAGGGCCTCACTAAGTAGTTGAGGCTGGCTGCAAACTGTGATCCTCTAGTCTCAGCCTCTCGAATGCTGGGATTACAAGCGTGCGCCACCATGCCTGACTCCCTAAACCTTTTTATTTTTATTTTGAAACAGGGTCTCACTAGGTTGCCAAGAGTCTTACTATGTTACTGAAACTGGTCTTGAACTTGTGGTTCTGTCTCAGCCTCCCAAATACTGGGATTATAGGCATGTGCCACGACACCCAGAGGCAGACATTTCCTAGGTGTTTTGTTTTTTGTTTTGTTTTTTTTTGTTTTTTGTTTTTTGTTTTTTGTTTTGTTTTTTTTGTTTTGTTTTGTTTTTTTTGGTGGTACTGGGGTTCCTGGAAGCCCTTCTACCTCCGGGCTACACTCACAGAACTATTTTTATATTGTATTTGGAAACAGGGTCTCTTAAGCCAGCACAGCTGGCTTCGAACCTGCAAGATCCTCCTGTCTCCGCCTCCCAAGCACGGGGATTACAAGTGTGTGCCACCACGCCCGGCCTTTTTGTTTTGTTTTGTTTTGTTTGTTTGTTTTGGTGGTACTAGGGGTGGAACCCAGAGGCTTTCTACCTCCGGGCTATACTCCCAGACCTATTTTATATTTTATTTGGAAACAGGGTCTCACTAAGTAGCCGAGGCTGGCTTCGAACCTGTACGAACCTCCTGTCTCAGCCTCCCAAGCGCAGGGATTACAAGCATGCGCCAACACGCCCGGCTTTTTTTTTTTTTTTAATAATGCTAGAGATTGAACCCAGGCCCTCATGCATGATAGGCAAGCACTCTACCACTAAGCAACATCTCTAGCCACTGGCCCTGGTTTCTACATCTCTATTCCCTACCCAGCCAGCAGACTGGTCCCCAGCCTTCCTTCCTCAGACCCATGCGATCAGACCCCCAGCCCCTCTTCCCTCAAACTAGCAGTGCAGTATTCCAGCCCCTTTCCTGGGGACCCTGGACCTTGTTTTAGGGGGACCCAGTTCCCTGTGGAATCTGTGGCTTCCTGGAGCCTGCTGCCTGAGATCTGCGTATTGGAGTCTCACCTTAAGTTTCCAGGTAGAGGCTGGTGCCGAGGTTAGAGACATGTCCAGGGGGGGTGTGTGCAGGGTCCTGGGGGCCCAGGTGGTGGCAGGCTCCCGAAGCAGGTGGATGAGGCGGATCCAGCGGTCAAACAGAAAGCCCACCTCGTGGATGGGAGCATCCAGCTCCAGGTAGTAGTAGCGGCCGGTGACCAGGCGCAACTTCAGGCGCCAGTTGGACAGGTCGTGGACATAGAGGTGAACAAGGTCTAGCGGGATCATCCTGGGGGAGGCAGAGACAGGCAGCTAGAGCCAGAGGTGGAGGTGGGTTGGGAGGGGGCTGGGGCAGGAGAGTACCTGGTCAGGACGAGGCTGGAGCAGTCTCTGCCCTCTGGGGGCTGAGCAATGAGCAGGATGTCTGGGAGCACCAGGCCTGGCAGAGTGGCGGCCACGCCCATCGTCAGTCGGTTGGTTCTGTGATGAACGAACACGGGGCCTCCTCGATTGGTCACCTGGAGCAGCCAGGGAGAGGGGCTGGGACCACTCCCTCCTCCAACACACCTCTAGCACCCCTAACCTGAATCCCCTTCTCAGCCCACCTCCCGGCAAATCCCCCAGCCCTTTTTCTATTTTTATTTTGAAATGGGGTCTAAGTTGCCGAGGGTCTTGCTAAATTGCTGCAGCTATGCTTGAACCTGCAATCCTCTTGTCTTAGCCTCCCAAGTACTGGGATTACAGGCATGTGCCACCATGCCCAACTCCCATGCCTGGCTCTCAGTCCCTCTTAGACATCTCACCAAGTAATCTTGTACCCCCCTCGCTCCCCTCAGCCCCCCGGGGCACAAGGAGCTGGGGACCTGGACAAAGTTACTCTCGAACATAGGCAGCGGGCGGAGGGGCAGGTACTCGCCCTTCTGGAGGGTCTTCTGCAGCTCCCCCAGAACAGGAACCCACTTTGGGGAGCCCCGGAACAGCTGGGCAGGCTGGGTGTTCCAAAGCCGGTTCATGACGGCTGCAGGAGCAGCAGGTAGGGTATGGATTAGGGACCTAGGACCCAGGTGGGCCCCCACCCCTACCCCAGCCCACTGGCCTTGACCCCTTGGGCTTCACAGGGGACCAGGAGCTCAGCAGTCACAGAGTGGACCTTTCCCAGGGCTGAGAGACTCAGCTGTGGCCATGGCCCTGCAGTGGTGGACAGTTCTGGGCTGGGGGAGGAGCCTTTGGTAGGATGCTTTGTGACCTCACGGGACACACAGGAACTCTTCCTGGGAACCTGCCAGGGGCCCTCCAGGGATATGGCATGGAGTCCTGAGAGCTGTGATAGTCCCTCTCCCAGACCCGAACTTGTGACAGCACAGCCCCCCCCCCCAGGGGTCTGTCAGAATATATATATATATATATATATATATATATATATATATATATATATATTTGTTTGTTTGTTTTGTTCTGGTTTTTTACTTTTTATATTTTGCAGTACTGGGGGGATTGAACCTAGGAGCATTCTACCTCCGAGCTCTACCCCTAGCCCTATTATTTATTCTTTCTTTTGAAACAGGATCTCACTAAGTTGCAGAGAGCCTCACTAAGAAGCTGAGGCTGGCCAAGAACCTGCGATCCTCTTGTCTCTGCCTCCCAAGCACTGGGATTACAAGCGTGTGCCACCATACTCTACTTGGCAAGGTATATTTTTTTATGTGTGTGGCACTGGGGATTAAACCCAGGGGCATTCTACCTCTGAGTTACAACCCCAGCCCTATTTTATTTTATGTTTTATTTTTTGGTGGTACTGGGGATGGAACTCAGAGGCTTTCTATCTCCGGGCTATACTCCCAGACCCATTTTATATTTTTATTTGGAAACAGTGTCTCACTAAGTTGCTGAGAGCCTCACTAAATAGCTGAGGCTGGCTTCAAACCTGCGCGATCCTCCTGTCTCAGCCTCCCAAGCGCGGGGATTACCAGCGTGCGCCACCAAGCCCGGCTTATTTTTTATTTTGAAACATGGCCTTACTAAGTTGTTGAGACTGGCTACGAACCTGTGATCCTCCTGTCTCAGCCTCCCAAATACTGGAATTACAAGTGTGTGCCACTATGTCTGGTTCTATCTGGGTACTGTAAATCAACCATTAATTAATGGGTTTGGTTTTTGTGTGTGTGTGTGTGTGTGTGTGTGTGTGTGTGTAACAGGCAATTGACCCCAGGGGAGTTCTACTTCTGAGCTACACCCCAGACCCTATTTTATTTTAGGTCCCGGGGATTGAAGCCAGGGGCATTCTACCTCTGAGCTACACCCCCAGCCTTCCCTTAAAAACAAAAAACCAGGGTCTAATTAAGTTGCTTAGGGTTTTGCTAAATTGCTGAGGCTGGCCTCGAACCTGCAATCCTCCTGTCTCAGTCTCCCAAAGACTGGGATTACAGGTGTATGCCACACTGGGTATAATCAAAGGGTTTGATTCACAGTCCCACCTCTGCCACTAACCCTTCTCTAGACTCTAGGGGAGACCCCCATCTCTTCATGTCTAGGATGTGGGGCCCATGTCAATAGTCCCTGAACTGTAAAGAGAATGATATCAGCTTTGTGATGAGTTGGACCCAAAGGAGAATCACAATTCTGTGTCTCCAGAGAAGTGTGATCATGAGAACAGAAGGTGCCTGCCTGTCTGAGTCTCCGTTTTCCTCATCTGTAAAATGGGTCCTATTGGAGGATCCAGAGGAAGGGTAGAAGATTGATCCAGGGGCTCAATCAAGGGTCTTTCTTTTTCTGATTTTTTTTTTGGGGGGTGGGTAGGGAAGGCTGGTATTCATCATTCTAAAAATAGTGTTTATTATTATTTTTAAA
The DNA here is from genome assembly GCF_963383645.1 of Muscardinus avellanarius. Lineage (NCBI taxonomy): Eukaryota > Metazoa > Chordata > Mammalia > Rodentia > Gliridae > Muscardinus > Muscardinus avellanarius. The sequence continues at coordinate 66,288,324 of NC_137796.1, forward strand.
TGTGTCATGCAAAATACAGTCATGATAGAAATTCTGGGAAATACAGACAAGCACAAACAATAAAAGTCACCCGCAATGCCACACCTCTCACTTCCCACCCTGAGACAGTCATTGTCAACATTTTGGTGTATTTCCCCCTCAAGGATTTTTTTTTTTAATCCATATAGAGAGAAAGGGAAATAAAGAACTGGGGTCACACAGTGGTTCTGCAGCTATTCCATGCCACGGGACATCTTCCGAGGTCGCCTGTGACCAGGGGGCATCCTATCCTGTGAGGGCACCACTGTTTATGAACCATCCCCTCGCTTGCTGGACATCCAGGTGGTTTCCAACTTGCCATGGTGAACACTGCCAAAACGAAGGACCTTGTGCTTGCCGCTCTGCCTGGTCCTGAACCGTCAGCCATGGGGTGATCCTCTGGAACCTCCCATCAAATATTTATTGAGTATCTGTGAAATACTGGGCACCGAGGGAGGCCCCGGCCGGGCCTCCACAGAGTTGTCTGAGCCACCAACCAGTCAGTCTTTCCCTTCTCCTACTCTGCAACTGAGGACTTCTCTCTCTTCTGGCCCCAGAGACCCCGGCATCCAGCCCCCAGCCCTCAGAGAAATCACCTCTAAGTAGATATGAATGACAAGTTTAATTCCCCACTCTGTCTCACAATGGTTTCTTACATTTTTGTACAAAAACCCAGGTTTCCTTTTCCCCTCCCTCCCCGCCATAACATAAGAAGTAATTGTTTAATAAATAATATATGCTTCTGCTCAGGCCCAGAGGAGAAGCTGGGAAGACACTGTCGGAAAACTTCTTAGAGATCCGAGAATCCAGAATCCTGGCTCTCTCCTCCTTGGGGACCAAGGAGACCACCTGCCTCCCACCCACCCCCACTTCTTAAATAAATAAGTATAAATAAGGCACAGGTACCCCCCCCCCGACGGGTCTCCTGGAGGGACCTTATCTACCTAGGAGGGATGATGAGGGGGGATGTCCCCTGACCGTCATACCCCTGGTACCAAAATAAATAAATAAATAAGATCTGGCTTGGAAGGACGATGGTGGCTTTGGGTCCCAGGGTCACAGCCGAGTCCTCAGCAGCAGCAGCCCCCGGGCAGCCCAGTCCAGGGTCAGGTGTAGCCCACCCAGGACGGCGTGGGCTGCCCTGATGCCCCCCCAGGCCGAGGCAGGAGGTGCCAGGGGGGGTGGCGGTGGGTCGGGGGATGCCTGGGGCAGGGCCAGACGAGACATCTGTAAAGAGAGTACCGAGGTTAGCACAAGGCACGGGGTGCACTGGGAGTCTGGAAAGGACATTTGGGGACAGACTGCATATTTGCAGTCTCTGGTGTGCAGAACAAAATGACTAAGCGGGGAGCTCTTCAAGAACTTGGGTTCAGAAAACTGAGGCTGGACTCAAAAGGTTGCCTTTTTTGGGTACTGGTACTAGAGATTGAACCCAAGGGCGTCCTACCTTTGAGCTGGACCCCCAGCCCTTTTAAAAATTTTTAGGTTCTTTCTAAATTGCTGAGGACCCAAGTTGCTGAGGCTGGCCTTAAACCTGCAATCCCGCTGACTCAACCTCCTAAGAATTGAGATTACAGGTGTGCCCCACCCATACCTGGTCAAAAAGTTGCTAGCCAGCCAGGTGTGGTGGCGCAGGCTTGTAATCCCAGCATTCAAGAGGCTGAGATCGGAGGAGGATCGCAGTTCACCAACAGCCTCAGCTACTTAGTGAGGCCCTTTGCAACTCAGTGAGACCCTGTTTCAAAATAAAATATAAAAAAATAGGGCTGGGGGTGTCGCTCAGAGGTAGAATGCCCCCGGGTTCCATCCTAATACCGCACACATAAACAAAAAGTTGCTATCTCAAGGGTAGGCCTTCAGGGCTAGGTTTTTGGGGGCTGTGTCTAAGGCTTCTTGGGGGTAGTCAGTACTGAACTCTTGGATTTTTGTGGTGCTGGAGATTGAACCCAGGGACATTCTACCTCTGAACTATAGCTCCAGTCCTATTTTTTATTCTTTATTTTGAAACAGGATCTTATTAAGTTGCAGAGGCCCTTACTAAGCAGCTGAGGCTGACTTCAAACCTGTGATCCCTTGTCTTAGCCTCCCAAGTACTGGGATTATAGGCATGTGCTACCATGTCCAGCCAGGGCTAGAATCTTGAAGCTAGAGTTTTCTTTTTTTCTTTTTCTGATGGCACTAGGGGTTGAAACCAGGGGCATTCTACCTCCAAGCCACAACCCCAGCTCTATTTCTTTCTTTCTTTTTTTCTTTCTTTTTCTTTTTCTTTCCTTCTTTCTTTCTTTCTTTCTTCCTTTCTTCCTTTTTTTTTTTTTTTGTGGTCCTGGGGATAGAACCCAGGGGCCTCTACCTCTGGGCTATGCCCCCGACCTATTTTTTTATATTTTATTTGGAAACAGGGTCTCACTAAGTTACTGAGAGCCTCATTAAGTAGCCGAGGCTGGCTTCGAACCTGTGCAATCCTCCTGTCTCAGCCTCCCAAGTACTGGGATTACAAGCGTGCGCCAACACGCCCGGCTTCATTTTTTAAATTTTGAAGCCATGTCTCACTAAATTGCTGGAGCTGGCCTCCAACCTTTGATCCTCCTGTCCCAGCCTCACAAGTCCTGGGATTACAGGCTTTGGTACCATACTGGACTATGGAGTTAGGTTTCTAGGGACAGTGTCTAAGATCTGTGGGCTCAATTCTGGGGTCAGCTCTAGGATCTTCATGCTGGAGCCTTAGATATAGGGTCTCTAACCACGTATGGTAGCTAGAGACCCTGAATCCAAGTCTCAAGCTAAGAATTTGGGTTCTTTTCTTCTTTCTTTCTTTCTTTTTTCCTTTTTTTTTTTTTTTTTTTTTCCTTTTGCGGGTCTGGGGATGGAACTCAGGGGCATTCAACCTCCGAGCTACACCCCCTGCCCTATTTTTTATTCTTTATTTTGAAACCGGGTCTCACTGAGTTGCAGAGGGCCTCACTAAGTAGCTGAGGCTGTCCGCAAACCGTGATTCTCTGGTCTCAGCCTCCCTAATGCTGGGATTACAAGTGTGTGCCACCACGCCTGGCTTTTTTTTTTTTTTTTTTTTTGTATTGGGGATTGAACCCAGGGGCATTCTACCTCTGAGCTATACCCCCGGCCCAGGATTTGGATTTTTTTAATTAAAAAAAAATTTGTGTGTGTGTGGTAACAGGGATGAAAGGGATGAAACCCAGGGGCATTGTACCTCTGGGTACACCCCCAGCCCTAATTTTTAGTCTTTTTATTTTTGAAACAGGGTCTCACTGAGTTGCGAAGGGCCTCGCCAAGTAGCTAAGGCTGTCTGGGGAACCAGGATCCTCCCAGTCTCCGCCTCCAGAATCCTGGGATTACAAGCATGTGCCACCACACCCAGCCTGGATTTTGATTTTTGAGTCTCTAAGACTTGGGGTGGAAATGTTGGGCTGCAAGACCTCTGGATACAAGCTCTGAAGCAAGATATCAGGCTCCGGGGTCACATGGTCTCAGGGGCTGGGGTCCTGTGGATGCCAGACCATGAACTATAGGGTCTTAGGGTTTGGGGTTAAAATTTGGAGTTTTGGGGCAGGATTTGGGGGGATCCGGGGCATCAGGGTCTCATGACCTTGGGTGTCTCAGGGTCAAGAACTCAGTGAGCAGGGTTTAGGTTTGAGGTCTAGGTTTCTAGAGTTATGCTGGAGTCCTGGGATCTCCGGAATCAAGATCTTGGGCCACAGGTTGTAGGGGTCTTGGGAATCAGAGCTAATAAGGTGTAAGATTTTGAAGCCAAGGCATACCAGGAGCTGCAGCCGGCGTAGTAGCCGGTCTAGCCGGGCCTGCAGAGCACCCAGCTCAGGCTCCAGGGTCTTCAGGGAGGGCCCACCAGCGCGACGCAGCCACTGTACATGCCGCAGGTAGGATAGCAGGTCAGCTCGAAGCCTTGTCAGCACACTGGGCAGCTGGAACCAGGGCAGGGCCATCAGGAAACACGTGGTACATGCCTCCTAGCCCCGTGGTCCCTTCTCCCTTCACCACCCAGCTCTTACTTTCCCAGCCTACCGCAGCCCTTACCTGCAAGGCTCCCAGTGCCCCTGCACTCATGGCCAAGGTGGGGAGGGAATCCAGGTTGTGGTCCCCTTCGGCTGGGAATTTGTCTCTCTGGTGGGAAAGAAGCTATGAGGGGGACCCCACCCCCTACCCAGGCCCCAAACTCTCCCCTCCCCTGGTTCTGCCACCCTGGCTACACGGAAGGCATGCCCAAAGATCCCCCCATCCCCTCTCATATCTGTCACCCCACTCCACTCTTTCCTGGCCCCAACCCAGTCCCTCCAGCCTCCTTACCAGCTGTGCAGCCAGCTGCCGAGTGTCTGCCAGGAGAGAGCGGGTCAGCAGCACAGCACTGTCTAGCTCTGCCCGAGGGTCTGGGGAAGCTCGAGGGGGGCCAGGAGGTGGCCCAGGGGCAAAGGCTCTATCTGGCCAGAGGCTCAGCACCACCAGGACCAGGTGGCAAACACCTGAGGGGAGGAAGACAGAGAGAACTCAGATCGGGCACCTGGGTCTGAGGGAGGAGGGCAGGGGCTTGGACCTCTGGCGGGAGGTCTGGACTCCTAGTCTGAAGGAGGAAGGCTGGGGTCTGGATTGCTGGTCTGGGGGAGGAGGGCTGGAAGCCTGCAGTCTCAGGGTGGAGTGCCTAGGGGCAGGTCGCAGGGACCGGGCGGGCTTCCCTCTCCCTCCCCGGCTCTGGCTGCCCCGCCCGTCGGAGCAGACGCGGCCCGGGGCGGGTAGACGGGCCGGGCGTCTCCCGTCCGCCCCCGGACGCCGGAATCTGGGCCCCGGGGCGGGGCATGAGGGGGGAGGCACAGGCCAGAACCTGCCCCCTCCCCGGCCCCGGGAGCCCGAGCCGGCCTGGGAGCAGGGGCAGGAGCCAGAGACCGGGGCTGAGACCCGAACACGCTGCCTCCTCCTCGGGGAGGCCCCCGAGACCCTCAAGCAGTCCAGCCGCAGTGGGCGCGCCCGGGCGCACCTGGGCGGAGAGCCGCGGGACGCGCGCTGCCTGGGACCGGCGCTCGGGGCTCGGGGGCTCCGGCCGGAGGCTCGCCGGCTGCCCATCCCCCAGCTGCCCCGCCCACCCCTGCGACCGCCAGCCAATCAGCGCCCCCCGGGCTGCCGCGCTCCCTTATCACACCCCCACCCCGCCCCCTGGTCCCCTCTGGCCGAGGCCCGTCCTCTCGCCCCTCCCCGGCCGGCCGTCTGTCCGTGCGTCCGTCCTCCTGCCGGCCCGCGTCTGTCTGTCTCTCCCGGCTCTCTGTCCGCACCCCTGTGTCTCTCTGCTTGCCCAGACTGGGACCGGTGCTCCCAGGCTTGCTCTCATCTCCTCGGACTCTGCCTCAGTTTACCTCCCCGAGTCTCTCTCTCTGTCGGGATCTCCGCTGACTCCCTGGGCCCCTAGGCTCTTTGGGATCACCTCCTAGCATCTGTCCCTCTGTCCCGGTCTGGCCGGCCCCTCTCTGGGGGGGTGTGATTTGCCCTTTCATCTGTCTGGGTGTCTCTCTGCCCATCTCTTCACTGGGCTCCTACTTTCCCTGAATCTCCTTTTTCTCTCACTCCCGTGGCTCCCTCTCGCCTCTGTCCGGCTCAGTGCCCGCCCGGTGTCCGCTCCACACCCTCCCCCGCCGTTGGTGCCTCCCTCCCGCCCTGTCCCCCACCCCATGAACTGGAACCGACTTACAGTTCATGTCCCCACAGGCCAGGGGTTCCCCAAAGCAGGGGCAGGGAGCCCGGGGCCTTTAACCCTTCCCTGTCCGCTGCCGGGGGGAGCCCCGGGGGTCAGCTGGGCCGCGGCCTGGGGAGGGGAGGCATGTGCGTGTGCGGAGCAAGGGCCGCGCCAGTGAGGGAGTGTGTGCGCCTGGGGGGTTATATAGGGGGCCGGGGCGGGCGGGCGGGGGGCAGGCGGCAGGGGAGGGCGGCCTGACACATACTGAGTCACCCTCCCTCCTGCCTTTTCCATTCAGACAAGCCGGCTGCCTAGCAGGGCTCACGCAGCCTCGCTTGCTCGGAGGAGGGCACGGAAGGAAAAGTTGGAAAAGTTGAAAAGTGAAGGGGGGGTGGTCGGAGAGGGGCTGGTGAGGTCATTGGCGTCCCCTCCCTCCACCTCCACGGCTGGGGCAGACACAGGCGGTCCAAGAGCTGGGGCCTGGCTGTGGGTGGGGGGTCTGGCTGGACCAGAAGTGGCGGGAGGAGAGAGACGCAAGCCACAGGCCCAGGGACACAGAGGTGCTAGGGGACAAAGGGCCATCAGGGCACTGGGACAGAGAAGGAAGCTCCGAGATGGAGGCAGGGAGACACAGACATCCACAGAGATGCAGAGATGAGTTAGAGGTGGAGACGCGGGGAGCAGAGATGGGGACCGAGGTAGAGAGGACCAGAGTCAGCCCTGGAGACAAAGAAAAGAGAGGCAGGAAGACAAATAACAGGGACTCATGGAGGCCCAGAGACCCCCAGGGGAAGAGGGAGAGACAGGGCCATCAAGGCTCAGAAAGGGGGAGAGCAGCGGACCAGGATGGAGAGCCCGGAGACAGCCAAGACACTGGTGTTAGCTGAGGGGGTTGAGATGACAAGGACTCAGCAATGGAGAAGCAGGGGACAAAAGTCAGGTAGACACATGGCGGTGGGAGAGGACCAGAGACGGAGACCAGAGACCCAGAGAGGCCTCCAGACATCGCAGAGGCAGGACCCAGGCATGTGACACTGTGACACTGCACCTCTGGGCCACAGTTTCCCTGTCTGTGAAGTGGGAGTAAGGATACACCCATACCAAAGTGCTCCAAAGGATAACATAGCTCACCTACCCAGGCAAAATACAAAGGATAGACAGTCACCACTGCCGTTCTTAGGATGGGTTGATTGAGGTATTGGGAATTGAACCCAGATGCATTCTAACTCCAAGCTATACACTCAGCCCTTTATTTTTTAATTTAAAAAGGTGTCTTAGCGGGGCGTGGTGGCGCACGCTTGTAATCCCTGTATTCGGGAGGCTGGGACCGGAGGATCGCAGTTCACGGACAGCCTCAGCTACTTAGTGAGGCCCTCTGCAACTCAGTGAGACCCGGTTTCAAAATGAAGAATAAAAAATAGGGGGCAGGGGGGGGGTATCTAGGAGGTCAAATGCACCTGGGTTCCATCCCCAGATCTGCAAAAAAAAAAAAAAAAGTGTCTTACTAGGTTGCTGAGATTCTCTACGTGGCTGAGGCTGGCCTCTAATTTGTGACCCCTGTGTCTCGGCCTCCCAAGTGCTAGGATTACAGGTGTGCACCACCGTACCCAGAAGGAGTACACTTTTTTCCCCCCCACGGGTCTGGAAATGAAACCCAGGGGCATTAGACCTAGGAGCTATACCACTTGCCATCTTTTTTATTCTTTATTTTGAAACAGGGTCTCACTGAGTTGCAGAGAGCCTCACTAAGTAGCTGAGGCTGTCCACGAACCGCAATCCTCTGGATCTCAGCCTCCCAAATGCTGGGATTACAAGTGTGCACCACCACACCCAGCTAGGACTATACTTTATGTATTGTTCAGGCCACTGGGAGAAACACAACATGGGAAGTGGGTGAGATGGGGTGAGAAAGATGGGGGCACCTGACAGCCAGGGCCAGGGTACTGGAGATCTGGGTAATGCCACCCAAGAGATGGGGACAGGAAAGGCTTCCAGGTAGACAGGGACACATTACTTTGGGGGTTACACAGTGGGTGAGCACCAGAGAAATAAGGACGGAGGTCAGCCCAGCAAGGCAGGAACAGAGACACCAGCCCCAGCCTCAACAGCCTCCTCCCCAGGCTGCAGATGGCAGAGAGAAATGGGATCCACTGGGGACAGGAGGTGACAGGGAATTCCAAAGGTTTCCCTGCAGACTCCTGTCCCCACCTCTGAGACTGTGGTGCACTGGTAGGGGGGCTCTGGGATTGAATGGCAGTTGGAGGGCTCCCCTCCCCATCTACCACGGTGGTGGGGGAACGGTTCAGGTCCCTAAGGAGGTGAGGTCACAGCACCCCCGCAGCGTGACATGACCTCATCGCCTCAGGTAAGAGTTCTTTCTCTCCTTTTCTTGGTCTGTCATGACCACCCCTTCGAGGGCCCCCCGGGGGCCCTCCAGAGTCCCGGCTCCTGCTGGGACCTGGGCCTCTGACCATTGGGTCTCCGCCCCTCAGGGGGCCTGTTTCCGGCTGAGTCAGCGTGGGGGGCCCAAGGCTGCGTCAGTGAGGGGAGAGCTGACGTAGCCCCCCCCAGACCAGCAGGGCCAGCCAAGGTGACTCAGGCCACCAGCCTGGGGGATGGACTGTGGACTGGCCTGAGGGGATGGGGGACTAGGCCTGGGGCCAGCCTTAGAGCAACCCCAGGGATCCGGAAATGCCAGCCCCTTTCATCCCTGGGGATCTAGGAACGCACCCTCCCAGGGATCTGGAAATGCAATCACTTCCACCCCCAGGGATCCAGGAATTCTCCCCACTCCCAGACCCATGAGTACAGGACACTGCCCTCCTCCCTCAGACCTGGGAGTACAGGATGCTAGAATTCCTCCCTCAGACCCAGGGTCCAGGCCCCAACCCTCCTCCCTCAGACCCAGGAGTCCAGGCCCCATTCCTCCTCCCTCAGACCCAGGGTCCAGGCCCCAACCCTCCTCCTTCAAACTCATGGGTCCAGGTCCCAGCCCTCCTTCCTCAGACCCAGGGGTCTAGGTCCCAGTCCTCTTCCTTCAAACCCAGGAGTCCAGGACCCTAGCCCTCCTACCTCAGACCTGGGGGTCAATGTCCCAGCCCTCCTCCCTCAGACCCAGGGGTCCAGACCCCAGTCCTCCTCTTTCAAATGTAGGGATCCAGACTAGCCCTCCTCTGCCAGACACAGGGGTTCAAGCCCAGGCCTCCTCCTTTATACCTGGGGGTCTAGTCCCCAGCCCTCTTCCCTCAGATCCAGGGGTCCAGACCCCAGAGTCCTCCTCCCTGAGACCCATGGATCCAGACCCCAGTTTTTTCCCATCAGACCCATGGGTCCTGGCCCCATCTACCTTCCCGAAGACCCAGGGGTCCAGACCTCAGTCATTCTCCCTCAAACCTGGGGGTCTAGACACCAGCCCTCTTCCCTCAAACCCAGTGGTCTGGGTCCCAGTCCTCTTCCATCAGACTGAGGGGTCCAGATGCCAGGCCTCCTCCCTCAGACCTAGGGGTCCAGGCCCTAGCTGTCCTCCCTCAGACCCAGAGGTCCAGGCCTTCCTCCCTCAGACCCAGGGGTTCAGGCCCAGCCTTCCTACCTCAGACCCAGGGGTTCAGGCCCCAGCCCACCTCCCTCAGACCCAGAGGTCCAGGCCCAGTCCTCCTACCTCAGACCCAGAGGTCCAGGCCCAGCCCTCCTCCCTCAGACCCAGAGGTCCAGACCCCAGCCCCCCTCCCTCAGACCCAGTCCTCCTCCCTCAGACCCAGAGGTCCAGGCCCAGTCCCCTCCCTCATACCCAGAGGTCTAGACCCTAGCCCTCCTCCCTCAGACTCAGGGGTCCAGGCCCTAACTCTTGTTTGGAGATAGTTGGAAAACTTGGGGCCCTCCTGCACTCTGGGAGCTCCTTATGTAGGATGGTCACCAGTCTAGGTCAGGTCCTAGATCCTGGGCTGGTGCCATTTTTTGCTATTGCCTCGGACCTCACCCTGGAGGTTGTGGGGTCAGACTTCGTCCCCTCCGACCCCCAGTGTTTGAGACTTCTGAGTCTTCCCTGGGCAGGATGGGAACAAATTGGACCACTTCTGTTGTGAAAACAAGAGCAAGATGAGGGGGAGCGGAGGTGGGGGGACCCAGAGGTGGGGTTGGGGAATCCCAAGAACTGGCAGATGACAGAGACAAACAGAAATAGAGACAATACCACAAAGAACCAGAATGAGAAGACAGATGCAAGAGAAGATGGATGCTAGGGAGAGCAGCTTAGAGCTCCAAATCAGAGACTGAGGAGGAAACAGGGTCCGGGGGGCCCTTGGGGTGGTCACAGACACTGGGGGAGGCGCCCGTGTCTTGTGGGGGTTGGCGGGGAGGGGGGGTCTTTGCTAGTGTGCTGGCCCCTAGGTGGGGTTTGTGCTGGCTGGGTGTGATGTCAGCAGGTCCCAGGCTGTGTGTGTCCGTCTGTCTGTCCCTGGGGGGTCCTGTCTGGCCTCTGGGGGGTGACGGGGCAGTCCAGCCACAGAGGCAGCCTAAACCTGTCATTAGCGGTGAGGTTCATGACGGTGGGGGCCCCCCCAGTCTCAAGCCGCGGTCCAGGGCCGGGCAGCCCCGCCCCCCACCCCCTCCTTGATCCCTGAGGAATCCCGGGAATTGGGAAGTGGGTCCAGATGGTGTTGACACAGGAAATGGTCAGCAGCTGCCCAGCCTCAGCCCCACAACCCCTTTGACCTCCCACCCCCGGCCCCCTGCCAAGCCCCTCAACCTGTGTCATCTCTGACGGAGGCAGCTCAGGGCCCACTCAGCACCCACCAGGATGTTTACAGGAGATGCGGGTATGACAGGGAGTTAGCCCCAAGCCTTCTAGGGAAATGAAATCTGGTCTTAGACCCTTCCTCCCTCAGACCCGGGGGTCCACAGCCTCACTCAGCCCTTCCTCCCTCAGACCCGGGGGTCCACAGCCTCACTCAGCCTTCCTCCCTCAGACCCGGGGGTCCAGGACCCAGCCCACTTCCCTCAGACCCAGGGGGTCCTGATCCAGTCCCTCCCCGCTTAGATTCAGAATCCTGCGCCAAAGACAGACCTCCCTCAGGAACTGAGATTCCCTCCTCATTGTGCTGACCTTGGGACGGAGTAGTGGCCATATTCCCAGCCTCCCTCCCCAAACCGGCTTCTTCTCCTTGGAAGCCTAACCTCTTGACAACCTGTGGGAAGACAAAACGCACACCAACAACTCAACAGTCTCTTTGATATCTGCCTTTTACATGTGGGGAAACTGAGTCTCAGGTGGGCTACGGGGCACCTAGAGCATGGTTCAACTAGCAGCCTCTGAGCAGCTGCCTTCCCTAGGCCTTCAAGGCTGGGCCAGTCCGATTTCTGGCCAAGGGTTCACTAAAGAGGAGGCGTGGTGCAGTCTGGGAGAAAAAAATCCCACCAGGGCTGGTAGAGACCAGGGTCCTCTCTACCAGGGATCCAGCCCCATGGCCCCACCCTCCTCCAGTCTCCTGGTTGCCAAGAAACCTTCCCTAACAATGGGGCTCAGTGAGACCCCTCTTCATACCCAGGCTCCTCTGGTTACTAAGGGGAAAGACACCTTAGTAACCAAGTTTCCTAAGACTTGGCTACTTCCAGGCACTGGAAGGGAGGATTCTCTAGCAAGGCCTCAGTATCCTCACCCCCTTGGGAATCTGAGTTTATAAAGGGCAGGTCCGCGCCCCAGGCTCTTTCCTGGCTTCTCCTTCCATCTTGAGTCATTAAGGAGGCCTCCTAAAGACTGAAACCCCATGCCCACCCAGCTCTTCCCCCTGGACACTAAAGACCCCCCCCCCACCTTGGTACTGGGGATTAAACCATGGGCACTCTAGAGTACCTCCGAGCTACACCTCCAGTGCTTTTTAAATTCTTATTAATTTATTTTTTGCAGTACTAGGGATGGAAGCCAGGGGAATTCTACTTCCAAGCTACACCCCCGGTCCTATTTTTTATTCTTTATTCTGAAACAGGGTCTCACTGAGTAGCTGAGGTTGGCCTTGAATTTGCGAGCCTCCTGTCTCAGCCTCCCAAGTACTGGCATTACAAGCATACACCACTACACCCGGTTGCCCTTTTTAAATTTTTTTATTTTTGGGGTACTGGGTTGGAATCCAGGAGCTTTCTGCCTCCAGGCTATACTCCCAGACTTATTTTATATTTTATTTGGAAACAGAATCTTACTAAGTTCCTGAGAGCCTCACTAAGTAGCTGAACCCTGCAATCTTCCTGTCTCAGCCTCCCAAGTACTGGGATTACAAGCGTGCGCCACCAGAACCAGCAAAATTTTTAAGTTAATATTTTGAGGATTGAACTCAAGGGCATTCTACCTCTGAGCTATATCCTTATCCCTTTTTCTTTTTCTTTTTTTTTTTTTTTTCTTTTTTTGTGTTGGTCTGGGGATGGAACCCAGGGGCATTTGACCTCCTGGCTACACCCCCTGCCCTGGTGTGTGTGTGTGGGGGGGAGGGTACTGGGGGCGAAACCCAGAGGCTTTTTTTTTTTTTTTTTTTTGCGGGTCTGGGGATGGAACCCAGGGGCATTTGACCTCTGAGCTACACCCCCTGCCCTATTTTTTATTCTTTATTTTGAAACCGGGTCTCACTGAGTTGCAGAGGGCCTCACTAAGTAGCTGAGGCTGTCCGCGAACCGTGATCCTCCAGGTCTCAGCCTCCCGAATGCTGGGATTACAAGCGTGCGCCACCACGCCCGGCTAACCCAGAGGCTTTCTACCTCTGGGCTATACTCCCAGACGTATTTTTATATTTTATTTGGAAATAGGGTCTCACTAAGTTGCTGAGAGCCTCACTAAGTAGCTGAGGCTGGCTTCGAACCTGTGTGATCCTCCTGTCTCCACCTCCCAAGCGTGGGGATTACAAGCGTGTGCCACCACGCCTCATCCCTGCCCTGTTTTTTATTCTTTATTTTGCAACAGGGTCTAACTAAATTGCAGAGAGCCTCACTAAGTAGTTGAGGCTGCTGTCCGCAAACCACGATCCTCTAGTCTCAGCCTCCCGAATGCTGGAATTACAAGTGTGCGCCACCATGCCCAGCTTCTTTTTTTCTTATTTTCAAACAGGATCTCGATAGGTTACTGAGGCTATCCTCCGACCTGCAATCCTCCTGTCTGAGCTTCCCAAGTACTGGGATTACAGACCTGCACTACCATGCCTTCACATACTTTATTTTTAATTTTTTTTTTTTTTTTTTTTTTGTGTGTGTGTGTGTGTGGTACTGAGGGTGGAACCCAGGGGCTTTTCTACCTCCAGGCTATATTCCCAGACCTATTTTATACTTTATTTGGAAACAGGGCCTCACTAAGTAGCTGAGGCTGGCTTTGAATCTGTACAATCCTCCTGTCTCAGCCTCCTAAGTACTGGGATTACAGGCCCCTGCCACCATCTCCCATTAGGAGTCCATTTCTAGGCCAGAGGGACCTTCTCACCAAGCCCTTGTTGACAGGACTCCCTGGCAACAGAACTTAGAATCTTGAGGCCAGGGGCCAGTGGGCGGGGCCAGCTGTTGCTGGGGTGATGTCCTTCAAGGCCTAGAGGCCCAAAGGGTCTGGGGAGGCAACATGGTGGGCTCAGGGGTCTCAGCGTTGGGCCTGTTCCTGTTGATGCAGGGCTCAGTAGGTGAGGAGGCTGATGGAGAGGTCAGCAGGGGTGGAGGTAGGGGCCACCTTGGCCTCCACACAGCTCCCCCAATACCACCCGTTTTCTCTCACAGATGGGAATGGAATCCAGGGATTCTTCTATCCATGGAGTGAGCAGAAGCTAAAGTTTCGGGGCCCCTAGGAGGGGGAACCCAGATTAGAGGCTAGGGTCTGAAGGAAGGAGGGTGAAGTGTGACTCCTAGGTCTGGGGAGGGCTGGGCATGGACCCCAGGGTCTGAGGGAAGAGGGCTGGGCCTGGACCTCAGGGTCTGAGGGAGGAGGGCTGGGCCTAGACCCCAGGGTCTGAGGGAGGAGGGCTAGGCCTGGACCCCAGGGTCTGAGGGAGGAGGACTGGGCCTAGACCCCAGGGTCTGAGTGGGAGGGCTGGGCCTAGACCCCAGGGTCTGAGGGAGGAGGGCTGGGCCTGGACCCCTGGGTCTGAGGGAGGAGGGCTGGGCTTAGACCCCAGGGTCTGAGGGAGGAGGGCTGGGCCTGGACCCCAGGGTCTGAGTGGGAGGGCTGGGCTTAGACCCCAGGGTCTGAGGGAGGAGGGCTGGGCCTGGACCCCAGGGTCTGAGTGGGAGGGCTGGGCCTAGACCCCAGGGTCTGAGGGAGGAGGGCTGGGCCTGGACCCCAGGGTCTGAGGGAGGAGGGCTGGGCCTAGACCCCAGGGTCTGAGGGAGGAGGGCTGGGCCTAGACCCCAGGGTCTGAGGGAGGAGGGCTGGGCCTGGACCCCAGGGTCCGAGGGAAGAGGGCTGGGGCCTGGACTCCTGGTCTAAGGGAGAGATGGGCCTGGACGTCCTGGTCCTGCTCGGAGCTAGCACTGGCAGGCAGCCCCGAGTCTGGCTGGCCCGTGTGCAGCCTGCAGGCCGGCTCGCTGAGGAGGTCCCTGCCGTGGTGTCTCCAGGCTGTGAGGGAGATGTGTGGGACCGGGAGAGTTGTGGGGGTCAGGCGGCAATTGAGAACCCCAACCTCTGCCTGCGTCTGCGATGCTGCTACCGGGATGGTGTGTGCTACCACCAGCGTCCAGATGGTGAGTGGCCAGGAGGGAAGGGTGCCGGGGTGCGGGGCTGGTGGCTGGTCCCCAGGGTCTTCAGCCTCCCTCTGCTGTCCAGAAAACATGCGCAGAAAGCACATGTGGGCGATGGGCTGGACCTGCGGCGGCCTGCTCTTCCTGATTTCCAGCATCTGCCTGTTCTGGTGCGTAGTGTAGTGGGGTGCTTGGCTGGGCACCAACACCCCAAGGAACAGGCGACTGGCCACGCTGAGTGTGTCCTCTCCCTGCCAGGTGGGCCAAGCGCCGAGACATGCTGCACCTCCCAGGGTTTCTGCGGGGTAAATGTGACCTGTCACGGACAGTCTCGCTGCTGTCCAAGGGAGAGACAAGTGAAAAGAAGACGGCCTCCATCCGTAGCACGCCAGCCTCCATGGCCATGGAGGGGGCGGATGCCTTGGGCACCGAAGGGGAAGCAACCGAGGGAGAGGAAACAGAGGGGGGAGAAGAAGATTAGGGGTGTCCCTGGGGGACCCCTCAATACAGATATGGCCTATAGATGTCTCTCTTTCTTGTTTTGGTACTGGGAATTTCAATCCCCAGGCATTCTACCTCTAAGCTGCACCTCCAGGCCTTTTTAGTTTCTCATTTTGAAACAGGGTCTTGCTGAGTTGCTGAGGCTGGCCTTGAACCTGTGATCCTCTTGTCTCAACCTCCCAAGTACTGGAATAATAGGTGTGCATCACCATGCCCAGCTTGTCTCTTTTCTGAGAGCTGTAGGGAACGGGCTCAGTGTAAACCTGGGGCAGGGTCTGTGTGGGATGAGACTAGAAACCCCCTCAGAGAAAGTGGGGAGGATCTGAGTTGACAGGACCCTGAGCTGACTAGGGGAGCCGAGCCTGAGTGGAGGGGTTCCCAGCTGAGTGGTGGGGTCCTGAGCAGAGGGGGGCATAGGTACTGGGTCTGGAGTGACTTGAGCCTGGAAAGGGGGAGTTGGGAATGAGGGGTGCCTGAGCTGGGCAGGATGGGGCTCACACCGCCCTGGAAGTGTACCCTTAGCTCTGTTGCTGGAGGCCTGGTGGCTGACTGAAGTCCCCATCCCCGAGCCCCTCCGGTGCTGCTCGCCACTGAAGACTGGGCTGGGTGTCCCCCAGCAGAAGACTTTGGCTCCCAGACTCCCCACCAGCCAGCCAAAATTTCCTTGGAAGTGTGCTGTGGTCCAAGACTCATCCTGCCCAGCCAGCCCTCCTCCCCTCCCTGGTCCCTGTGGTGTGGAATCTACACCAGCTGCACTCCACGTGTTTCCCAGTACATATCTCACAAGTCCAGTGTGTCCTTGTGTCTTCTTCTTGGACCCCAACTATACAGGGAGGCCTGGGTGGAATGGGGGGCCAGGGCTTGAGATCACCTCCCCATTGCCCTCTGAAGGGCCAGCAAGGCTCCGGGCTCCTATATCCTCAGTGGCTCCAGATCCCCCAAGGGCTTCCAGTCCTGGAAGGAGACAAGCATCCCCTATCCCCCGCCCCAGCACAATTCTTCTTCCAGACAGGAAAGCAGCACTGGAAGGCACAAAGCTATTTATCCAAGTGAGGAAAGGGGGGTGGGGACAGATGGGTGCACTGGTGGCCAGCTGATGTGGAGGGCAGCTGCACATCTCAGTCTGGTCCTTACTGGTGAGGTCGTCTGCAGGAGGAAGAGCGGGGTTAGTGACTGCTTCGGACCGCCCTCCTCCATCCCTTCACTTCCCAGGTCCCCTACCCAGTGGTGGGGGCAGGCAGGGAGCTGCACACACTTGCTTATTTGTCCCTCCCTTCCTGCAACCTCCCCGTGGGCTGCTGTGCCCCTAGGTGTACCGGTGTTCACTTAACTCATTGGAACTCACTGGTAGAACGGGAATGGGAGACAGGGAGAAGTGGAGAAAGGGAGAGACTAGGCAGAGAGACAGAGCAAGAGGGACCTGAGGAGACAGGAATGCAGGAAGACAGGCAGAGAGGGAGACGGGAGGAAGGGAGAAATAATCGTTGGGGTCCCACAGCCCATGTACTGTTTTGGTCTCAGAGGAAGAAGGGTGCATCTTTGGCTAGAACATGTCCCTCTGTCAAAATTTAAGTTCTGAGCTGGGCGTGGTGGTGCACGCCTGTAATCCAGGTACTTGGGAGGGTGAGACAGGAGAGTGTGCAGGTTGGAAGACAGCCTTAATTAGCAACATAGTGAGAATCTTAGCAACCTAGTGAGACCCTGTTTCAAAACCAAAAATAAAGCCGGGCGTGGTGGCGCACACTTGTAATCCCAGTATTTGAGAGGCTGAGATAGGAGGATTGCACAGGTTCAAAGCCAGTCTCAGCTACTTAGTGAGGCTCTCAGCAACTTAGTGAGACCCTGTTTCCAAATAAATATATAAAATAGGTCTGGGGGTATAGCCCGGAGGTAGAAAAGCCCCTGGGTTCCATCCCCAGTACAAAAAAAAAAAAAAAAAAAAAATTCAAATTCTGTTCTCAGCCTGGCGTGGTTGTGCACGCTTGTAATCCCAGCATTTGGGAGGCTGAGATTGGAGGATCACGGTTTGCAGACAGCCTCAGCTACTTAGTGAGACCCTGTTTCAAAATAAAGCATAAAAAAATGGGCAGGGGGCATAGCTCAGAGGTCAAATGCCCCTGGGTTCCATCCCCAGACCCGCAAAAAAATAAAATAAAATAAAAATAAATTATGTTCTCAAGTGTGGGCAGTACCCTTCCATATAAGGAGTAGTCCTTGTTTGGACAGGCTTGCTTTCCTTGTGAGAAAAGCCTCCGCTTGAGTCCACCTGGCCGGAGGCTCCGGCAATGGAGTCCATTTGGGGATGGCAGCAGTGGACGTTGGAGCAACGTGAAGGATTTTCAGGCAATTTTAACTACAGATAGTTATTTCTGCATGATATCACCAATTTTACAGTAGCTCCTATTTCACCTATACACACACACACACACACACATATTTTTTGGTACTGGGAATTGAACCCAGGGCCACTCTACCTTTGAGCTTTGAGCCACACCTCAGCCCTTTTTTGTACTGAGGATCAAACCCAGAAGTGTTTTACCTTTACCTCCAAGCTAGACCCCCTGCCCTATTTTATTTTTTATGTTGAAACAGGGTCTCACTAAGTTGCTAAGGCTGGCCATAAACCTGCAATTCTCCTGTCATAGCCTCCTAAGAACTGGGATTATATCCATGTGCCACCATGCTCAACCCTAAGGCTGGTCTTGAAATTCCGATCCTCCAGTCTCAGCCTCCCAAGTAATGGAATTATAAGTGGACACCACTACACCTGCCTTCTGTTTTATTTTTTTAAAGTTTTTTTTTGGTACTGGGGGTTGAACCGAGAGGCATTCTACTTCGAGCTATACCCTTAGCCCTATTTTTTTTTTTTTTTCCAGTACTAGGGATGGAACATAGGGGCATTCTACCTCTGAGCAACACCCCCAGCCCTATTTTTTAAATTATTTTTTTCTAATTTCTTTTTTTTCTTTTTTCTTTTTTGGTGGTACTGGGGTTCCTGGAAACCCTTCTACCTACGGGTTACACCCCCAGACCTATTTTTATATTTTTTTTGTTTGGAAAAAGGGTCTCTTACGCCAGCACGGCTGGCTTTGAACCTGCGCGATCCTCCTGTCTCTGCCTCCCAAGCGTGGGGATTACAAGTGTGCGTCACCATGCCAGGCTTATTTTTTTCTAATTTCGAAACAGGGTCTCACACAGTTGCGAAGGGCCTCGCTTAGTAGCTGAGGCTGTCCGCAAACTGTGATCCTCCGTCTCAGCCTCCCGAATGCTGGGATTACAATACAAGTGTGTGCCACCATGCCCGGCTCCCAGCCCTATTTTTGTGTGTGTGTGTGTGTGTGTATGTGGTACTGGGGGTGGAACCCAGGGGCCTTCTACCTCTGGGCTATACTTCCAGACCTATTTTTTATTTATTTATTTTTTTTTGGTGGTACTAGGGGTGGAACCCAGGAGCTTTCTACCTCCAGGCTATACTCCCAGACCTATTTTATATTTTATTTGGAAACAGGGTCTCACTAAGTTGCTGATAGCCTCACTAAGTAGCTGAGGCTGGCTCCAAACCTGTGCAATTCTCCTGTCTCAGCCTCCCAAGTGCGGGGATTACAAGTGTGTTCCACCACACCTGGCCTCCCAGACCTATTTTATATTTTATTTGGAAACAGGGTATCACTAAGTTGCTGAGACCCTCACTAAGTAGCTGAGGCTGGCTTCAAACCTGTACAATCCTCCTGTCTCAACCTCCCAAGTACTGGGATTACAAGCATGCGCCACCCGGCTCCAGCCCTATTTTTTAACTTTTATTTTGAAACAGGGTCTTGCTAGGTTGATGAGAACATCACTACTTGCTGAGACTTTCCTCAAACCTGTGATCCTCCTATTTCAGCCTCCTAAGTACTGGGATTATAAACATGTGCCACCATGTCTGGCTCCTTTTTTTTTGTACTGGGGATTGAACCCAGGGGTACTGTACCTCTGAGCTACACCCAGCCCTATTTTTTATTCTTAATTTTGAA
The DNA here is from genome assembly GCF_963383645.1 of Muscardinus avellanarius. NCBI lineage: Eukaryota > Metazoa > Chordata > Mammalia > Rodentia > Gliridae > Muscardinus > Muscardinus avellanarius. Next base: position 66,307,242 of record NC_137796.1, read on the forward strand.
ACAAGGTCTCACTGAGTTGCACAGGGCCTCACTAAGTAGCTGAGGCTGTCTGCGAACCACTATCCTACTGTCTCAGCCTCCCAAATGCTGGGATTACAAGCCTGTACCACCATGCCCGGCTCCTTTTTTAAATGTGTGTGTGGGGGGGTACTGAGGGATTAGACCCAGACGTGTTCTACCTCTGAGCTACACCCCCAGCCCTTTCTATTTTGAACCAGGGTCTTGCTTAATTACCACGTCCTAGCCTGGAACCTATGATCCTCTGTCTCAGCCACACCGAGCACTGAGATTACAGGCATGCTTCACCATGCCTGGCTAGGGTTCAAGTCTTCCATGTGGGAAATAGATTCAGTCACTCATTCACCCACCCCTAAACCCAGTCACTCATCTGTCTACCTACCCACCAGTCCAAACAATCCATCCAAGCACCCATTCACAGTTCTACTCATCCAACCATATCCACTCATATTCACCCACCTACATCTTCCTGTTTAACCAATCCATACACTCATCCATCCATTCAATCACATCTACCCATCCTCCACCAACCTATCCATCCACCATTCCATCCCTCCTCAACCAACTGATTAATCCCTCTATCCATCCACCCATTCTCCATCAACCAACTATCCATTTACCATTCACCCCCATCAACCAATTCATTTACTGAACCTCCCACCCACCCATCCATCAACCAATCCATCCATATGCCATTCCATCCCCCATCAACCAATTTACCCATTAGACCTTCTATTCACCCCCACCCAACACCCCATCCATCCATTCGCTAACCCATCTACCCATCCATCCATCCATCCATCCATCCATCCACACACCCATCTCATCTACCCACACATAAAGGAACTCACCCATTCACGCATCAACCCATCCACCTATCCAGCAACCACATCTACTCATCCATCAACCAACTCTACACCCATCTTTCCTCCATCATCTACTAATTGACCCATCATTCTTTCCACCTACCTACCCAGTCACCAGCCTCTCCCAAGTTCATACTTTTTTGCTGGGCAATGTAAGGAACAACAACCCAGGTCTCACCCTCAGAAGACTCCCTGACACATAAGAGGGTCATCCAAGGACAACAGGGATAACTCGGGAAGACCAAGAGAAGGATAGAAAAGTTGAGCTGCCTCTTAATGGACAGGGGAAAGTTTTCTGGGTAGAGTGCAGATAACAAGGGCACTCCTGACACTGAGAAGGATGTGAACTCAGGCCGACTGGTGGGAAAGAGCTTGGCTGTGGACTGAGAGATGTCATTACTGCAGAAAGGAGAAGGGGAGTCAGAGTGTAGAGCGGGACCATGTACCCATAAGAGCCTGGGTTTCCAGAGGGTAAAAAGAAGCCGCAGCAGGTCTTTGAACAGAGGCACGCAGGCAGGCAGGCAAGCTGGAGTAGTGTGTTTAGGAGAGGGGATATAGTATTTCCCCCTTATCCATATATATATATACACACACACACACCACAGGATTCCTGAAACCACCAATAGTAGAAAGTAAAGGAGAAAGTGGAGGGAATGAGAGTGGCTTCACTTCTGCTGCCTCCGATGGTCCTTTCCATTCTTTCCCTACCTCATAGTTCTACTTGTCAGGAAAGTAGCGGCTCCTCAACCTATGTGTTGTGCGGCCTTGGGCAAAGGTGGCACCTTCTTTTCTTACTCCACTGTGGGGTAAGAGCAGTGACCAGACACTCAGTTATGCCGAAAGGATTAAATGAGGTCCGATGCCCTCGAGGCTGGAGCACGGGTGGTGTCTCTGAATGCTGGAGGTGTTGCCTAGGTGTCCCCTCTGCCCTCATCTCCAGGGGTGGGGGCAGCGTCCCTGTCTACTCCTAAGCCCACTGCCTCTGAGTCTCCCTGTCAGGGTCTGGTGACCCTGCCAGTCTCCTATCCGGCATCCTTCCTGCCTGCCCCCCGCTGACTCTTGCGGTCTGTCTGGGCTTCCCTGCCTGTGCTCCCCTGCCTGGACTCCCCTGCCTGTGCTCCCCTGCCTAGACTCCCCTGCCTGGGTTTACCTGTCTGGACTCCCCTACCTGGGCTCACCTGCTTGGACTCCCCTGCCTGGACTCCCCTGTCTGGGCTCCCCTACCTGGGCTCACCTGCCTGGACTCCCCTGCCTGGGCTCACCTGCCCGGGCCTCCCTGCCTGTGCTCCCCTGCCTGGGTTCACCTGTCTGGGCTCCCCTACCTGGACTCCCCTGCCTGGGCTCACCTGCCTGGGTTCCCCTGCCTGGACTCCCCTGCCTGGGTTTACCTGTTTGGACTCCCCTGCCTGGGCTCCCCTGCCTGGGCTCATCTGTCTGGGTTCACCTGTCTGGGCTCCCCTGTCTGGGCTCCCCTGCCCCGGCCTCCCTGCCCGGGCCCCCCTGCCAGGGCTCACCTGCCTGGGTTCACCTGTCTGGACTCCCCTGCCTGGGCTCCCCTACCTGGACTCACCTGCCTGGGTTTACCTGTCTGGACTCCCCTGTCCGGGCTCCCCGACCTGGGCTCACCTGCCTGGACTCCCCTGCCTGGGCTCCCCTGCCCGGGCTCCCCTACATGGACTCACCTGTCTGGACTCCCCTGCCTGGGCTCACCTGCCTGGACTCCCCTACCTGGACTCCCCTGCCTGGGCTCACCTGCCTGGGTTTACCTGTCTGGACTCCCCTGTCCGGGCTCCCCAACCTGGGCTCCCCTGCCTGGACTCACCTGCCTGGACTCCCCTGCCCGGGCTCACCTGCCTGTGTTTACCTGCCTGGACTCCCCTGCCCGGGCACACCTGCCTGTGTTTACCTGTCTGGGCTCCCCTGCCCGGGCTCACCTGCCTGTGTTTACCTACCTGGACTCCCCTGCCCGTGTTTACCTGCCTGGACTCCCCTGCCCGGGCTCCCCTGTCTGGACTCCCCTGCCTGGGCTCACCCGCCTGGACTCCCCTGCCCGGTCTCCCCTGCCTGGACTCCCCTGCCCGGGCTCACCTGCCTGGGCTCACCTGCCTGGGCTCACCTGTCTGGACTCCCCTGCCCGGGCTCCCCTACATGGGCTCCCCTGCCTGGTTCACCTGTCTGGACTCCCCTGCCTAGGCTCCCCTTCCTGGGCTCCCCTGTCTGGACTCCCCTGCCCGGGCTCCCCTACCTGGACTCACCTGCCTGGGTTTACCTGTCTGGACTCCCCTGTCCGGGCTCCCCGACCTGGGCTCACCTGCCTGGGCTCCCCTGCCCGGGCTCCCCTACATGGACTCACCTGTCTGGACTCCCCTGCCTGGACTCCCCTGCCTGGACTCCCCTGCCTGGACTCCCCTGCCTGGACTCCCCTGCCTGGACTCCCCTGCCTGGGCTCACCTGCCTGGGTTTACCTGTCTGGACTCCCCTGTCCGGGCTCCCCAACCTGGGCTCCCCTGCCTGGGCTCACCTGCCTGGGCTCACCTGCCTGGACTCACCCGCCTGGACTCCCCTGCCCGGGCTCCCCTGCCCGGGCTCCCCTGCCTGGACTCCCCTGCCCGGGCTCCCCTGCCTGGACTCCCCTGCCCGGGCTCACCTGCCTGTGTTTACCTGCCTGGACTCCCCTGCCCGGGCTCACCTGCCTGGACTCCCCTGCCCGGGCACACCTGCCTGTGTTTACCTGTCTGGGCTCCCCTGCCCGGGCTCACCTGCCTGTGTTTACCTACCTGGACTCCCCTGCCCGTGTTTACCTGCCTGGACTCCCCTGCCCGGGCTCCCCTGTCTGGACTCCCCTGCCTGGGCTCACCCGCCTGGACTCCCCTGCCCGGTCTCCCCTGCCTGGACTCCCCTGCCCGGGCTCACCTGCCTGTGTTTACCTGCCTGGACTCCCCTGCCCGGGCTCACCTGCCTGGGCTCCCCGGCCGGCCTGCTCACTCGCCGCCCGCGCCGGCCTCGAGCGTGGCGAGCTGCAGGCGCACGCGGCGGGCGGCGGGCGGCGGGGGCGCGCGGGCGGCGGGGCGCGCTCCCCGGGAGCCGGGCGCGGGCCGCGCGGGCGCCGACCAGCGGCGGGACAGCTTGCGCGCCAGGCGGGCGAGCGCCGAGGGCCGCAGGCCGTAGTCGCGCTCGAGCTCCTGGCGCGAGATCTCGATGTTGCCGGTGTACCAGAGGATCCAGCCCAGCAGGCTCAGGAACACGAGCAGCGCGCCCGAGTAGATGAGCAGGTCCCCGAAGTCGCGGCCGCGCACCTGCAGCTGCGCGAACACGCCGGTCAGCAGCGCCGCCATGCCCGCCACGTCCAGCGCCACGGCCAGCAGCAGCGCCACGCGGCAGCGGCCCAGGCCGGCGGCGGGCGCGGGCGCGGGCGCGGGCGGCGACCCCGGCGGGGCCGCCTGGGAGGCGCAGGCCGCGGGCGCCGCCGCCATGGCCTGCCCGCCGCGCCAGCCGAGCGAGCGAGGAGCCGCGAGCGTCCCGGGCGCGGCCCCGGGGCGGGGTCTGGGGACGGAGCCAGGTGTGCCCGGCGCCGGCCGGGTCACCTGAGCCGGGCGCCCGCCGCGGGGCCGTGCCAGGGCAGCAGCGCGGGGTTACTGCAGGCCCAGGGCCCCTGCGCCCCAGGAGAGAGACAGCTCTGGTCCAGTTTCTGGGGGCCAGATAGAGGCAGCCGGCGGGTTTGCGTTCAGTGCCTGCCCCCGAGGCCGCCCGCGAGCCGGGCGCCGTGGTGGGCACTGGAGGGGTCAGAAGCAGCACGAGACAAGGCCGCTGGATGCCAAGGGGGGGGGTCGCTTTGCCGCAGTGCTCTCCCCCAGCAGAGTTCCTTTATCTTCTCAGGTCTTCTGGGGCCTGTGTGCGGGTGCCGCGGCAAATGAGCCTAAGGTGCGACGATTCCTCAAAAAATGGCTAATACTGCCCGCCATCAGACCCAGAGTGGATGCAGCAGGGCAAAACTGAAAGCAAGGGCTCATTGGCTCAAACCCCACAGAACGGGACGGCTGTGGACCTGACAAGGCCCTGCCCCAGGAGGGAGGAGTCCCCAGAGAAACCCCGGAGTCAAGGTGTGCCAGTGTAGGCCAGCGCTCTGACACGCCTTTGCTTCTGGAGGGTGAGCTGAGGCCATGGAAACTTCAGGCAAGGCTCCTGCTCCTTGAGCGTGGCCCTGAAAACGGAATGAGCTTCCAGGGAGCTTAGTGATGTGACTAAGGCACACTGGAGGCCTTAGGACGAGCCTGGGCAGACCAAGGGCGATCACACGCAAAGCTCTCTTCTGAAAAATTCGTCCTATCTCGCAAGCTGTCACTCCACAATTTGAAATCTGTGCTCCCCCGGGGTGGTAGTCTGCGAGACAGTTCTGTCTAGAGTCTCCCCGACCCTATGAATAGTTTCAGAGTTCATTTCAAGAAGACTGGCACACAGCTGGGTATGGTAATGCAGGACTGTAATCACAGTGCTTGAGATGCGGAGACTAGAGGATCGCAGATGGGAGACCAGCCTCAGTAATTTAGTGAGGTCCTCTGTAAATTGATGAGAACCTGTTTCAAATTAAAAAATAAAACAGAGCCAGGTAGCCAGGTGTGGTGGTGCACGCTTGTAATCCCCGCGCTTGGGAGGCTGAGACAGGAGGATCGCAGAGGTCTGAAGCCAGCCTCAGCTACTTAGCGAGGCTCTCAGCAACTTAGTACACTTTTTTTTCCTTTTTTTTTGGTGGTACTAGGGGTGGAAGTCCTACTACCACACCTGGCTCTTTTTTGTGTGTGTATGTGGTGCTGGGGGTAGAACCCAGGGGCTTTCTAACTCCAGGCTATACTCCCAGACCTATTTTATACTTTATTTGGAAACAGGGTCTCACTAAGTTGCTGAGAGCCTCACTAAGTAGCTGAGGCTAGCTTTGAATCTGTGCAATCCTCTTGTCTCAGCTTCCCAAGCACAGGGATTATAAGCATGCGCCACCATGCCTGGCCTTGTGATCCCAGCAGGATAGCAATTCAGGGACAGCCTTAGCTACTTAATGAGGCTCTCTGCAACTTAGTGAGACCCTACTTCAAAATAAAGAATAAAAAATGGGACTGGGGGTGTAGCTCGGAGGTAGAATGCCTCTGGCTTCCATCCCCAGTACTCTGGTCCATATAAATAAATATATTTATTTTTATACAAAAATAAAAATAAATAAAAATAAAATGGAGCTGGGTATAATGACGCATACTTGTAATCCCAGTACTTGGGAGGCTGAGACAGGAGGACCAGGTTCATGGTCAGCCTCAGCTACTTAGTGAGACCCTCTTTCAAAATAAAGAATAAAAAAATAAGTCCAGTGTGGTGGCACACCCTTGTAATCCCAGCCTTTGGGAGGCTGAGACCGGAAGATCGTGGTTTGCGGACAGCCTCAGTTACTTAGTGAGGTCCACTGTAACTTAGTGAGACCCTGTTTCAAAATAAAGAATAAAAATAGGGGCAGGGGGTGTGGCTCAGAGGTCGAATGCCCCTGGGTTCCATCCCCAGGCTCGAAAAAAGAATTAAAAAAATAGGGGTGGGGGTGTAGCTTAGAGATAGAATGCCCCTAGGTTCAATCTCTAGTATTGAAATAAATAAATAATAAATAAATAAATAAAATGGGGGTATAGCTTAGAGGTAGAAAGTTCGTGGGTTCAATCCCTGATGGAGACTGAGTGTTTCTGAGTAGACCCAAACCAACCTGGCATGGTTAAATGGGTAAGGTGGCAACTCTGCCAGAGCATTTCTGGGGAGTTCTAAAAATGTCTGAGCAGGTCTGGGTGACCTCACTGGGAATATCTGAGGCTTTATGAAGAACAGAAGCATCGAAGATACCTGGGTACATTTTTTTTTTTTTCCGGTACTGGGGGTGAAACCCAGAGGCTTTCTACCTCCGGGCTATACTCCCAGACCTATTTTATATTTTATTTGGAAACAGGGTCCCACTAAGTTGCTGAGAGCCTCACTAAGTAGCTGAGGCTGGCTGAGAACCTGTGCGATCCTCCCGTCTCAGCCTCGCAGGGATTACAGGTGTGCGCCACCACCCCCGGCTCTGGGTAAATCTTAAATAGTTCATGCATTCAATTTACAAGTGTTAGCCCGGCGTCGTGACACACGTTTGTAATCCCCGCGCTTGGGAGGCTGAGACAGGAGGATCGCAGGTTCACTGCCAGCCTCAGCTACTTAGTGAGGCCCTCTGCAACTTAGACCGTGTTTCAAAATAAAGAATAAAAAAATAGGGCTGGGGGTGTAGCTCAGAGGTAGAAAGCCCCTGAGTTCAATTTCCATTACCACAAAAAAGTAGAAAAATAAAAATTACACGTATTTAGCTCTATAATTTGCCAAGAACAATTGGGCGAACAATACTCGAGAGAGGCCGCTGAGAAACAGGCGCTGGGGGCCTCTCGAACTGGACCCATTCTGAATCCAGCCGTGGAGTTCAGAAAACTTCAGAACCGGTCCCAGAACAGGACAGTTCCACCACCAAGGACGCGCCTTCGGGTCTCTAGCCGAGGGGTTCCGAAGGTTCCCGAGCGGTACGCGAAGAGTCGGCGGGAGTAGCCGAGCATCCCCGAACCGCCTCGGAGATGGGGCAGAAGGGAGAGAGGAAGTGGGGGCGGGTACTTCAGGCGCACGCTCAGAGAGGAAGCGGAAATGCGTGTACGGTATTAAAGGCGTCGCCCCGCCCATGCGTGCCTCTTTCCGTCTCCGGCCGCCGCAGCGAGTGGAGGTGAGCGTGTGCCCGCCGTGAGCCCCGCGTGGCCGCCATCTCGCGTCGGTTGCCCGGTGTCCCTCCCCTGCTCCTCTCTTTGCTCCCGAGAGTCCTTGGCGGCCCCCAGGTCTGCCGTCTCACGATCTTGTTCCCCAGACCTTGGAATTGTGGCAGCCCAAGTTCGGCCGCCGTCTAAAGGCACTCAGCCCCGCCTGGCTAAGCCTTAAGTTGTTGCCTGCACTAAGGAGTGCTCCCATTCGCCCAGGGTCCCAGTCAGTCTTCCTCAACTGTCCAAGTGGGACATGTCCCCTGTGCCAGGTTGCTCCATTTGAGGTATTTTTACGTGTCTCGTTTCTCCGTAGCCGCCATGTCCGCGCATCTGCAATGGATGGTCGTGCGGAACTGCTCCAGTTTCTTGATCAAGAGGAATAAACAGACATACAGCACCGTAAGTAGGGCCTGGACTCCTGGCCACAGCGGGAAGGATCCTGAAGTACCCGGTTGCACATATTTCCGGGCCTCAAATTCAAGCACCCACTGCGCCTCTTTTCCAGGAGCCCAATAACTTGAAGGCCCGAAACTCCTTCCGCTACAACGGGCTGATTCACCGCAAGACTGTAGGCGTGGAACCCGCAGCTGATGGCAAAGGCGTTGTGGTGGTCATGAAGCGGAGATCTGGTGAGCGTTTTTCCCAACAAGAAGCATCTTTTTAGAGCAGGGAGCTGTGAGTCGCCAGAGGTATTTCTGCCATTGGATGGAGCATCTTGCAGGGGAGAGTCAGGATGTGGGGAGACCCCTTTCCTCGCCCAAACTTGCCATCTGAGCAAGGCACAACTTTCCTTGTCTGTGAAGTGGAGAAACTACTAGGACTTAAGCTTCAGTGGGTGGTTGTGAGGGTTAAATTGTAGGGGTGTACAGTTTGTGTAGCACTTTCTAGAGACAGTTACGGTGGGGTGGATATCTATCTTACAGAATTGAAAGTTTGAGGCAAGCAGCCAAAGAACTAACTATCCCTTGATCTCACCTGGAGATGACAGGGTAGAAGTAGCAGTTTGATGCCCTCTCTTCTGCCTTGTGGGCTTAGAGAAAGGGTCTTGATCCACCCCATGAACTGTACTCAGACACACACAAGTCTTTTTGGGGTTTCCCAAAAATGACTTACAAAAGGGGGTTGAGGGGGAGGCAGGGGCCTTCTATGGAGCCATCCATTTCCATGTTTTCCACCGAGTGTTTTTATAAAAACAGAGGGCATTTTTTGTTACTATGTTTTTGGGGGGGGTCTAGGGTTTGCACCCAGGGTCATTCTACTTCTGAGCTCCACCCCTAGCCCTATTTTACTATTTTGAAACATGGTCTCATTAGGTTAATGAGTCTCACTACTTTCTGAACCTGTGATCCTCCTGTCTCGGTCTTCCAAGTAGTGGGATTATAGGTGTGAGTCGTCATGCCCCTTAGGTTCTCAGTTGGGACTGACAGCTGTTCTCATCAAAGCTCAGTGACTCCTCCTCATCCTGGAGATTATCCCCTCTTCTCAGGAACCCACAGTCCAGGGAGCAGCCAGCTGCTTATCCTGGTGGGGTCTTGGTGTGAATTGTTGGGTCCTAAGCACTTCTAAAGAACTGGTCTGGCATTAAGTCTTGAGGTTCTCGGCAAGAGACAAGAATACAGTGACAGGGTCTTGGCTTCTTGGGAAGTTATGTCCCAGTGTCAGGAGCACAGGCCCATCAGCTCTCACTTCAGATATTGACCTAAGCTGGCCATTTACATTTAAACTAGGTTGGGAGAACATCAGATTTTCTTTTTGATCCCAGATAGTGGAGTTCAGACTTCCCAGGGCTTTTCCTCACATCTGAATTTTCCCCCATTACCCCAGCATCAGGGCTAGGCCTTCCAGCTGAGCATTTCACATCCTTCCATGTTATTTCTGGCCCTGCTCATTCAGGGTGATCCCAGAGCTGGAATTTTGGTGTGTAGTCTAACTTCATGGTCACTGCTGAATGAATGGGTGGGGAGATAGCTGTTACATAGCCTTGCCCAGCAGGTTAAGGGGTTGACTGGGAGTAACATGCTGACTAAATCTACCTGGGATGAGATTGTGTCCTCATACTGGGAAGGCACCCTAAGGTCAGTATGGTTGGACTGACACCTAGGCTTTGCTCACCAGGTCAGCGGAAGCCAGCTACCTCCTATGTACGGACCACAATAAACAAGAATGCCCGGGCCACACTCAGCAGTATCAGGCACATGATCCGGAAGAACAAGTACCGCCCTGATCTGCGCATGGTGAGTGATTAGTGGGGCCTTTAGGTTTAGCACTGTGGGGGCTGGGCTCCTAGACCATGGTGGGATGAGCTGTACTTAGTGCCTGGTCTTGGGCCGGGGAGGAACAGGGACTCCTAAATCACCCCTGGGATGTAACTCCTTGTGGGCCTGGGAGGCAGGCAGGGTGGGGAGGGCTGTGGAGTGGGTGAGCTGAGCCCCACTATACCCTCCTCTTTAGGCTGCCATCCGCAGAGCCAGCGCCATCCTGCGTAGCCAGAAGCCTGTGATGGTGAAGAGGAAGCGGACCCGCCCCACTAAGAGCTCTTGAGCTCTGTGTCCCCAGAGCAATAAACAGTCACTGACTTTCTCTGCCTGTGTGTTGTCACTCAGGCCATGTTGCCAAAACATGTCAGCCTGTTCACCTGAAGTGGGTGTCGGGGCTGGATGGGCAGGAGGGAGGAATCATTACTTTTCCATAAAATGCTATCTGGCCTCTGCTGTAGACTCTTCATTCCGTTCTGAGGTGCCTAAAGTATCCTAACTTGAACTTTGGGTTGGAGGCAAGACCTTCAAGAGTGGCTTCTAGCCTTCAAAGGGTGCAGGCTAAGGAGCTATGGGCCCTGGAGCTGCTCCACAGCTTCACTTTAGGTCCCTGGTGTCGGTCACAGGGCTAGGGCACAGCAGTGTGAAGAGATGCCTGCATATTCTGGGATGCCTGGAGGCTGCACAGACCCTAATGCAGAGAAAGGCAGCTAATAAATGGCTGCAGCCTACACTGGTCACTGGAGAGTGGTGGCAGCTTCCAGCCAGCAGCCCAGCCTCTTACCGCACACACAAGATCCTGAGGCAACACCTTCATTTTCCTCTTCAGGCATTAATGTCATGTTTGCAATTGCAGTCATTGGGAGACTGAGACAGGAGGATTGCAAGTTTTGAGGCCAGCCTCAGCATTTACCAATGCCCTCTGGCTTATTGAGACACTTAGTGGGGTGGTTTAACACCTATGTGGAGCTCCACATGGTTCCTATTGCCCCCCATCCTATCAAGTATACATTCTGGTGAGATTAAAAGTAGAAAGCCCAGTCAGGTGTGGTGGCACACACTTGGAATCCCAGCGCTCGGGAGGCTGAGACAGGAGTATTGCACAGGTTCAAGGCCAGCCTCAGCTACTTAGACCCTGTTTCCAAATGAAGTATAAAATAGGTCAGGGAGTATAGCCCAAAGGTAGAAAAATTACCACCAAAAAAAAAAAAAAAGCCTATCTGGGTGTGGTGATATACTCTTAATTCTAGTACTTGGGAGGCTGAGTACAGGAGGATTGCAGATATGACATGACAGTCTTGGCAAATAGTGAGACCTTGTTTCCAAATAAAAATAAGGCTGAGAGTATAGTTCAGCTACGGAATTCCCCCTGGGTTTGACTCCCAGTAACCCATCCCCAAAAAATTAAAAGCCCAGCTGGATGTGGTGGCACATACCTGTAATGCCAGTACTTGGGAGGCCAAGATGGGAGGATTGCAAGTTTGTGGCTAGTGAGACCCTTCGTAACATAGACCCTTAGAGGTAGACTCCTGGTACAGAGGATTGAACCCCGGGGGTGTTCTCTGAGCTACAGCCCACTCTTTTTTTTTTTTTGAAACAGGGTGTCTTAAGCTGGGCATGGTGGCGCACGCTTGTAATCCCCGCACTTGGGAGGCTGAGACAGGATCACACAGGTTCGAAGCCAGCCTCAGCTACTTAGTGAGGCTCTCAGCAACTTAGTGAGACCCTGTTTCCATATAAAATAGGTCTGGGAGTATAGCCCGGAGGTAGAAAGCCTCTGAGTTCCACCTCCAGTACCACACACACACAAAAAAATACTGAAACAGGGTGTCTTAAGTTGCTGAGGCCAGCCTTGAAACTGATCCTCTTGTTACAGGTGTGCGCCTCCACACCCCCTTAACCTGTCTAGTCCTCTTGTAGAGACAAGCCTTTTGCCTGGTTTCACTGGCATGTCCTCTGCACTCCCAGTGGAGTCGAAGGACAGGACCCAATTCTCCCAGCAACATGGATGGCTCAACACATCTGAAGGGTTGTCAACCAATGCTTCTATTCAGGGATGTTCAACCCAGCCTTGGTCTCCAGGGGCCAGTCACATAGGCATGGGGGAGCAACATAAGGGAGTCCAACTCCCCAGAGGTCTAGCTAAGACCGTGGCCCAGGGCTTCAGGCACACACCCTTACCTGGCAGGGTATCTCAAGGGCCAGAATACCTCAAGGTGGGCTTGCTTGGAAGGCGCAGACCAGATGTGGAGTTAACCTTTACCATCCATCCCATTATCTCCTGACAGTAAAATGATGGCATTTGTTTTAGCAGTTGCTGATGACCAGATTCAACTATAGGAGACACTATCATGTTCCTAACTTTTCTATAAATCTCAGCTACTTAAGAGGCTGAGGCAGAATTGTAGGTTCAAGGCCAGCTTCAGCAACCTGAAACTGTTTCAACATCACTGGGTTCAGTCTCCCAGTATCACAAATACATAAATAGGGCTGAGGATGTAGTTCAGTGAACACCTCTGGGTTTGACCCCTAATTCAACCAAAAATCCCAGGGGTGTTGTACTTCCAAGCCACACACCCACCCCTTATTTGTTTTTTGTGGTACTAGGGGTGAAACTTGGGCTTTTCTACCTCTGGGCTATACTCCCAGACCTATTTTATATTTTATTTGGAAACAGGTTCTCATTAAATTGCTAAGAACCTCACTCAGGAGCCGAGGCTGGCTTTTGAACCAGTGCGATCCTCCTGTCTCAGCCTCCCAAGTACTGGGATTACAAGTGTGTACCACCAGGCTCGGCTTACCCCATTTTTGGAACAGAATCTCACTCGGTAGTCAGTCTAGCTACATAACTGAGGCTGGTCTCAAATTTGTTAATCTTGTCAGCCTCCCAAATACTAGGATCACAGGTGTGCACCACCATACACCTGGCTCAATTTATGTTTTTGGGATTTTTCTGAGTAGTAATCCATTCTCTGAATTCACAATTTTTTATTCACTTGATGAAAACTTCTGGGTTGTTTCCAGGTTTGTTTGTTCAAAATAAAGGTATGAGAGCCAGGCATAGTGGTGCACACTTGTAATCCCAGCACTTGGGAGGCTGAGACAGGAGGATCGCACAGGTTCGAAGCTGGCCTCAGCTACTTAGCAATGCTCTCAGCCACTTAATGAGAACCTGTTTCTAAATAAAGTATAAAATAGGTCTGGAGGTAGAAAAGCCCCTGGGTTCTACCCCGGTACCACAAAAATAAAGGTATGATAGCCAGGTGTAGTGGCTCATGCTTGTAATCCCAGCATTTGGGAGGCTAAGATAGGACCGTGGTTTGAGGATAGCCTCAGCTACTTAGTCCCTTTGCAACTCAGTGAGACCGTTTCAAAATGAATAAAAAACAGGGCTGGGAGTATAGCTTAGAGGTAAAATACCCCAGGGTTCCATCCCCAGTACTGCAAAAGAAAAAAAAAAAAAGTATGATTTATGTTTAAGTCATTGTGTAAACATGTTTTCCTATCTCTTGGGTAAATCTTCAGGAGCAGAACTGTTAGGTCATATGGGAAGTTTTTTTTTTTTTTTTTTTTGGTGGCTCTGGGATTCCTGGAAGCCCTTTTACCTCCGGGCCACACTCCCAGACCTATTTTTTATTTTTGGAAACAGGGTCTCTTTCGGACCTGCCCAATCCTCCTGTCTCCACCTCCCAAGCGTGGGGATTACAAGCATGTGCCACCATGCCCAGCTTAACTTTTTTTTTTTGGTGGTACTGGGGTTCCTGGAAGCCCCTCTACCTCCGGGGCTACACTCCCAGACCTATTTTTACATTTTTATTTGTAAACAGGGTCTCCTAAGCCAGCGCGCGCGGCTGGCTTCAAACCTGCGCCATCCTCCTGTCTCTGCCTCCCAAGCGCAGGGATTACAAGCGTGCGCCACCACGCCCGGCAAAGTTTAACTTTTTAAAGACAATGTCCAATATTACTCAAGCGGGTCTTGAACTCCTTGGCTCTGGAGTATCTTCTTGCCTCAACCTCTTGAGTAGAGCTAGACTACAGGTGTGCATCACCATGCTTGCATTGATTACTTTTATAGTCAAACTGCTTTCCTCTTCATCCCCCCCCCTTTTTTGGGGCAGTGCTAGAGATAAAATCTGAGGCCTTCTGTGTGCTTGGCATGAGCTGTACTCCCCACCCCCCGCAGTATTGAGAATGGAACCCAGAGGCATTCTACCTCTGAGCTACCCCCCACCCGTTTTTTATTCATTTTGAAACGGTTTCACTGAATTGCAAAGGGCGTAAGTAGCTGAGGCAGGCTGTGAGCCCAGATCCTCCTGTCTCAGCCTCTCAAATGCTGGAATTACAGTGTGTGCTACCATGCCCGGCTCGAGCTATATCCCCAGAACAGAACAGTTTTTATTCTCAACACTCTGCCACCCAATACATCCGTCCCCCTCCACTCAATAGTGGAGTGGGGGTGGGTGGGGGGTGACTCTTGTAATCCCAATTATTTGGGAGGCTGAGACAAAACTTAGTGAGACTCTGATAGAAAGCCCTTGGGTTCAATCCCCAGTACACACACACACACACCCCCCAAATTTGATTCTCCAAACACCTGGGTGTTCTACAATTGACTCACTTCTGACACTTAACTACACAAATCAGCACATATCTCAGTAGTTAGGGGCTGAGTTCCACAAGCCTGCTGGCTTCAGATACCTGAGATGGGTGCTGCTGCTAACAGAAGAAACACAATTAAAAACCCACAATTGAGATCAGAAGACACAGGGAACAGAAACTTGTCCAGTCCAGGGTCTGACAAGAAAGAGTGGCTAAACCAGGTGTGGCGGTGCTTGGTTGTAATCCCAGCATTAGGGAGGTTAAGACATAAGGATAATGGTCCCCAGCCAGCCTTAACTACTTTAGTGAGGCCCTTTGCAACTCAGTGTGACCCCGTTTCAAAGGGGGGAGGGGTGTCTAGACAGAAGAGAGTAAGGTTCTTCAGATATCAGGCTTGCACCAGAGGAAACACCAGAGGCAGAGCAAGGACATGACCATCCAGGTTGCCAGTAGGCTCCAGGGCTCCCACCTAGAGATGACTAGAAATCCCAATCCAGAGGATGCCACTGCCCTGAAGTACAGCATGAGCACAGGTCCTGGGGCACCTGCCAGGCACAGAAGCTGCTTTTCCAACTTTATTTAGAAAAACAAATCCAGGTCCCAGTTTCCCTATGCCCTCCCCCACCCCAGCCATAATTTAAATAACTTAGAGACAGTGGGAAGGAGAGTACCAGAGGGAGTGGGGCCAGGGGTGAAGGAGGAGAAGCCCATTACAGCCGTCGCAGGGCCCGCTTCTTGTCTGTCTTTTTCTTGGCTGCTAGCTTCTTGTCACGCTCACCAGCATGCTTCTTGGCCATGGGACCCTCCGCTCCTCCTGGACCCCCGGGAGCCACAGGGTCAGTGGAGGAGGCTGTGGCACCACTGGCCAGGGCTCGGCCACTCTCAGCCCTGCTAGGCCCCCCTGCACCGCCATGGATCTCTGTGAGCAGGCGGGCCCGGGCAGCATACTCCTCGTAGTTCTCCAGGAGCAGGCGGCCAGCCTCCTCGTTGAGTGCAGACTCAGGGTTAGGATGGATCAGCAGGCACTTGATGGTCTGTGGAAAAGGGCCAGGGTTAGGGAGGGCCCAGTGATGGTCTATCTCATGGCCTCCACCCTGGCTTCCCAGTATCCTTTCTGCCCCCACACTCTGGGAGGCTATTTTCCTGACAACTTCCAGTAAATGCTCCAAAAGGAACCAAGGCAGGTCTGGCTGAAGTCTTCTGCCTAGTTCCTGGAGGCCCCTCAGAGGGAGCCCACAGCTGTGACAGGGCTCTATAGTTCCCTGCCTGTCCACAACACTATTTGGGATGCAGCCCTGTCATCACTTTAACAAGAATCACAAGTTCAAAACCACAGGACTCTGGCAGGACTGGACTACACCCAAGAGGTAAAGGCACCAGGATATAAGTAATGGGATGGCCTGAGGGCAGTCCAATAAGGGGGTGAGTCCTTTTTTTTTTTCTTTGCGGGTCTGGGGGCATTCAACCTCCGAGCTACACCCCTGCCCTATTTTTGATTCTTTATTTTGAAACAGGGACTCAGTTGCGGAGGGCCTCACTAAGTAGTAGCTGAGGCTGTCTGTGAACCGCGATCCTCTGGTCTCAGCCTCCCAAATGCTGGGATTACAAGCATGCGCCACTACACCGGGCTCACCACTACACCCAGCTGGGGTGAGTCTTTTTAATAACACATTAACTCATTCAAAAAACCAAGGGGAAGCCCGCATTTGGGAGGTGGAGAAAGGAGGATCACGCTGGTTCGAAGCCAGCCAGCCAGCCAAGATGGCTTAAGAGACCCTGTTTCCAAATAAAAATGTAAATTAGGTCTAAGAGTGTAGCCCAGAGGTACAAGGGCTTCCAGGAACCCCAGTACCACCACCACAAAAAAAAAACAAAAAAAAACAAAAAACAACAACAACAAAAAAAACCCAAGGGGAGCTGCGCGTGGTGGCTCAGGCTTGTAATTCCAGCATTCTTGTAATCCCAGCATTTGGGAGACTGAGATCGTGGTTTGTGGACAGACTCAGCTACTTACTGAGGCCCTCTGCAACTCAGTGAGACCCAGTTTCAAAATAAAGAATAAAAAACAGGGCAGGGGGTATAGCTCAGAGGTCGTATGGCCCTGGGTTCCATCCCCAGATCTGCAAAAAACAAACAAACAAACAAACAAACAAACAACAACAACAAGGGGAAAGTGAAGTTGGTGTCCCTCTGCTTCCTTCAAAAAGGGAGCTCAAAAGACCCCCAAGAAAAAAAGCCACCAGCCTTGCCTTGAACAGGTGACAGCAACAGGCACTCCTATGGGCTGCTATGACACACACAGAGCACATGGCTCAGAAAACAATAAGGATAGCTGGGCATGGTGGAGCACCTTGTAATCCAGCATTTGGGAAGCTGAATCAGGAAGATCACGATTCACGAACAGCCTCAGCTACGTAGTGAGGCCCTCGGCAACTCAGTGAGACCCTGTTTTAAAATGAATAGGGCTGGGGTGTAGCTCGGAGGAACAGCTGCCCTTTCTACAGCTCCCTCACTGACAGCAGTTCCAGCACTGCAGGGGTAGAAAATAGTTCAATCTACATCCCAAGGAGAAGATAATGGTGAGGCAAGAGAAAGGATTGGGATTTCCTTACCTTGGCGCTCAATTCTTTCTCTGTCCCCTAAAGGAAATCTCAATTTCCTATCTTCACTACCATATGCCACAGGGGCTCAGAAGAAACTGAGTTTAAAAAAATTTTTTCTGGGGGGTGGTACTGGGGTTCCTAGAAACCCTTCTACCTCCGGGCTACACTCCCAGACACCTATTTCTTATATTTTTGTTTGGAAACAGGGTCTCTGAAGCCAGCGAGGCTGGCTTAGAACCTGTGCGATCCTCTGTCCCTCAAGCGCGGGGATTACAAACGTGCGCCACCACGCCCGGCAAAACTGTTGGTTTCGCACGTTTGTAATCCCAGTGCTTGGAAGGCTGAGACAGGAGGATCGGACCGGTTTGAAGCCAGCCTCAGCTACTTAGAGAAGCTCTCAGCAACTTAGTGAGACCCCATTTCCAAATAAAGTATATATAGAGAGAAAGAGGGAGGGAGGGAGGGAGGGAGGGAGGGAGGGAGGGAGGGAGGGAGAAAGAGCACACGAGAGCTGGGAGGTAGAAAAGCCCCTGGGTTCCACCCCCAGTACCCCCCACACCCATTTTTAAATCAGATTTGGTGGCGCAGATTTGTAACCCCAGTACTTGGGAGGCTGAGACAGGAGGATGGTGCAGGCTCAAAGCCAAACTCAGCTAGTTAGTGAGGCTTTCAGCAATTTAGTGAGACCCTGTTTCCAAACAAAATATAAAATAAGTCTGGGTAGAAAACCCTTGGGTTCTATCCCCAGCACACCCCCCCCCACACACACACACCAAGTTTTTAATGGTACACATTTGTAATCCCAGTGTTAGGGAGGCTGAGACAGGAGGATTGCAGGTTTGAGGACAGTCTCAGCAAGTAGTGAGATTCTGAACAAACTACAGAGATCCTGTTTCCAAATAAAACATGCCTGGAGGTATAGCTCAGAGGTAGAATGCCCCTGGGTTCAAAACCCACATGGACACAAAATTTGCTTTTAGAGTGAGGTGTGGTGGTACATGCTTTTAATTTCCTGTACTTGGGAGGCTGAGACAGAAGGATCAAAGGCTCAAAGCCAGCTGCTACTTAGTGAAGTCCTCTGCAATTTAGTGAGACCCTGTCTTAAAATAAAATAGGGCTGGTGGTGGAGCCCAGAGGTAGAATGCCCCTGGGTTCAATCCCTAGGGCATGTACACGTGTACACACACACACACACACACACACACACACACACACACACACAGTTTTTAGGAGCTGAGCCTGGTGGTGCATGCCTGTAATCCCAGTACTTGGAAGGCCAAGACAAGAGGATTGCAGGTTCAATGACAGCTTCAGTAAACTTAGTAAGGCCCTCTGCAACTTAGTAAGACCCTGTTTCAAAATAAATAAAAAACAGGGCTGGGAGTATAGCTCAGAGGTAGAATGCCCCTGGATTCAATCTCCAGTACCACAAAATAAATAAACCATTTAAGTCACCAGATACAAAAACTTTCTCCTGGATATATGCACTACCACATCCAGCTTGACTTAAATGGCTTATGGGGCCTTTAGAGACCTTGAAGGACTGGCCTAGATTAGGACATTGCTATTTCAGCCCAAACCAGGACACTGTTGCAGTCCTGTGCATAGCAGGATGTGAACTGCTTCCCTGGCCCCTATGTATCCCCCTCTCCAGTTGTGACAACCAGAAATGTCTCCTGAGCCGGGCGTGGTGGCGCACGCTTGTAATCCCCGCGCTTGGGAGGCAGAGACAGGAGGATCGCGCAGGTTCAAAGCCAGCCGCGCGCGCTGGCTTAGGAGACCCTGTTTCCAAATAAAAATGTAAAAATATGTCTGGGAGTGTAGCCCGGAGATAGAAGGGCTTCCAGGAACCCCAGTACCACCAAAAAAAAAAAAAAAAAAAAAAAAAGAAATGTCTCCTGACAATACAAAAGTCCTGAGGGACCAAATCACCCTTAGTTGAAAGGTACTAATATGGAAAAACCATCTGGAACCAAGTAGTGGATATGGCTGTACAAATTTTGTTATTGTTAAAAAAAACCAAAAACCTACTGATGTTCCAGGTGTGGTCCCACATGCCTGTACTCACAGTACTTGATAGGCGGACACAGGTTCAAGACCAGCCTCAATAACATAGTGAGACTCTCAACAATCTTTTTTTTTGTGTGTGTATGTGTGGTACTGGGGTTTCTGGAGGCCCTTCTACCTCCAGGCTACACTCCTAGACCTATTTTTTTTTTTTTTTTTGGTGGTACTGGGGTTCCTGGAAACCCGTCTACTTCCGGGCTACACTCCCAGTCCTATTTTTATACTTTTTTTTTATTTGGAAACAGGGTCTCTTAAGCCAGAGCGGCTGGCTTTGAACCTGCATGATCCTCCTGTCTCTGCCTCCCAAGCGTGGGGAATATAAGCGTGCGCCACCACACCCAGCTCCCAGACCTATTTTGTTATTTTTATTTGGAAACAGGGTGTCTCAAACCAGCGCGGCTGGCTATGAACCTGCGCGATTCTCCTGTCTCTGCCTCCCAAGGGCAGGGATTACAAGCGTGCCCACCACACCTGGCAACAATCTAATTTTTTTGAAAACAAAGTATAAGGAGGAATAGGAGCAAGCCAAGCATGGTGGCACACACTTGTAATCCCAGTAGGTGGGAGGCTGAGACAGGAGGATCACAGGTTCACAGCCAGCCTCAGCTACAACTTAGTGAGAGACCCTATTTCAAAATAAATAAACAGGGATGGGGGCATAGTTTGGAGGTAGAAAACCCCTGGGTTCCACAAAAAAAAAAAAAAAAAAAAAAAAAAACACCCAGCAATAACAAAACAAAAACCCACTGTTGTACTTCAGTGAAACTTATTGTATGCAAATTACAGGCTAAATGAAAATGTCAGGTGTGAAGTTGAGCATGGTGGTACAAGCTTGTTAATCCCGGTACTTTGAGAGGCTGAGACAGGAGGAACACAGATTCAGGCCCATCTCAGCTACTTGGTGAGACTCTATCAAAATAAACAATAAAAAATAGGGCTGGAGTGTACCTTGGAGATAGAAAGCTCTGGGTTCAATTCCCAGTACTGGGGGGGAAAAAAAAGTCTCTAAGGACACACTGATGTCTACCTGCCATGAAGCCGTCCTACTACGTACACACCACCTGTCCAAGGCAAGGTGCTTGGACACTACACACTCAGTGCCCTGAGTTCCACACTACCAATCCTTCCATGGTTTTTCAGAAATTATGGGAACTTGGATTTTTATGCAAAAAGCCCCCCAGTTCAGAGATGATTTTACACTGGGATATTACATCTCAGATATTACTGGGATGACAAAGGAGGGAGACCCAGGCCAGAACTCACCAGCAGCACATGTCGGATGCCCAGTTCAGCTGTCCAGTCTCTCTTGAGCACGTTGACACAGATCTCACCGTTGGCACCCACATTTGGGTGGAAGATCTTGGTCAGGAAGTAGCCCTTAGGTGGGGAGGCAGGGAAATCCTTCCCCAGCAGGAGTTTCATGCGGAACAGACCTCCAGCATATGGGGTCCCCTCTGGAGTGGAGAGAGAGGAGACTGGGTCAGGAGGCTCATGACAGGACTCAAAGCACCTCAAAGCCAGTCTCCAGGGTCTGTGACCCAAGTCCCCCGACATCTCCCAGACTAGGGGATTTTTTTTTTTTTAAAAAACTGGGAACTGAACCCAGGACGTTTGACTTTAAGAGCTACAACCTTAGCCCTTTTTATATTTTATTTTGAAACAGTCTCACTAGGTTGCTGAAGCTGGCCTTGAACCTGCCATCTTCCAGTCAGCTTCCCAAAAACTGGGATTATAGGTATGCAGCACATACTCAGCTCAGGCTGGGGAGTTCTTGAGGGTGGAAAAGGGGAATGCTCCCAGGGGCCACAGGCATAATCTCCATCTCAAGGTATGTACTGTCCTTCAGCCCCTACCTGCCTCCAGCCCCCTGGATAGCCCTTCTCTCCACTATGTGACTGCCCCAGGCACATGAAGTTACCAGGAAGCAGGAAGCAGAGTGCTTGTCTTTTTGGCAAATGACCAACAAGAGTGGTCAATTTCATAGCCTTTCCACACCACCAGTAAACAGTTCTCTCATTTACCCACTTGCTGGGGCCAAAAAAATGTGCGAGTCATGGTTGTCCCACCGTCAGCAGCTCCAAAATTCATCCCATTAGCAACCTGGGCAGCTGCCCTCCAGATCTTGTTCTCAATCTGACTTCCTTCTAAAAATGACTTTTAAACTGGTCACAGCTTTTACACCCAAGTCAAGAGAAACTCTGTAGGCACTTGTCACATCCCTGTTTTAAGCTTAGTACTAGTAGTATCCTTTCCAAGCTCTTTACAGACACCTACAATTTCTAAGAGATCTGCTCCCTAACCACTACTTTCTTCTTCCTGCTCCTATGTAACACCCAAGTCTACCTGCCTGCCTGCAGCCTTGCCTTCCCATCTTCCGGACATTCCACTCCATGCAGCAAAACAAGAACTCCAACAGCTGTCAACACTTCAGGAAACTCTTCCTTAATCCTGTCATCAGAGTAGACCTTCCTTTACAACCTCTTGTAATGTTTCAGATGACTATGTAAAAATTTAGGCGATAACAGAAATGTAGTTTGCACACTCATACACACAAAAATATTCTAAATTTCTCTGCACAATAAAACAATTGCATACGATCATCTGATTACTTCCTGTCTTCTCCACAATGTTGAGTCTTCATAATGCTGATGTGCCGAGTCCCTAAAACTGCAGGATGGAGTTTTGGGTCTTGTGGTCCATTCTCTCCACCTTTGCTGATGCATGGTGTGGAACTCTCTTCCTACCCATTCTTTTGTGTGTGTGTGTGTGTGTGTGTGTGTGGTACGGGGGGGATGGAACTCAGGGCCTTTCTACCTCCAGGCTACACTCCTAGATCGATTCTATATTTTGTTTGGAAACAGAGTCTCACTAAGTAGCTGAGGCTGTCTTGGAACCTGCTGTGATCCTCCTGTCTCAGTGTTCCATGTACTGGGATTATAAGTGTGCATGCCTGGCTCTTCCTAATCATTCTTAGTCCTAACCCCACTCTCTGTCTCAGGGAAGCCATGCCTGACAGCCTCACCCCAAACCTAGGTTAAGATCTTCATTATATGCTCCCTCAGAGAACAGGAACTTGTCATTTGTGGTGTCCTACCGAGCAGACCATTAGCACAAGATCCACCACTGCACCACCAGCATCCAACAGGACTGGGCCTTTAATAGGTGCTTTCAAGGATGTGGTTTGTTCCACAGTGGACGGAGGGAGGAAATCTAAGAAGTTTCCCCTCCTTTCATGCCTACACTCACCAGGGCCCTCTATGGTGACCTGCAGGTCGGTGAGGTCCTCCTCGTTAGGGAAGACCTTGATGCCATCGGGCGGGTCGGTGGTCAAAGTCGTCACTTCCTTGTATACCAAGCGGATGATGTGGGGGGGCAGGTTCTCTACGTTGGAGTTCTGGGAACAGATGGAAGAAAGTAAGCTGTCAACAGAGCGGGTCATAAGTACGCAGAAACCTCCCTCGTTTTGATCCTACAGGTTCTAGGCTGTCAATCACCCCTGGACTCCCACACCCTCACCCAGGATGCTTCAGGCCGCTGTCCCAGTCTGACCTCTGAACAGAGGTCTCCAAGGGGGCCTCCGGGTGTCTTTGCCTAAACCTGAGGCCTCCAAGGCCCGCTAGTAACCCTGCAAGAGCCCCTAATGGTACCAGGTAGGCCCGAGGCCTAGCCTGTTCCTGTGCCTCAGAGCCTTGGAAAAACCACCCTCAAAACCTCAGCTTAGGCCTAGAAATGGCGGCAGGGCTTCTTGCTCCCGGTAACACCCGCGGGCTGGACGTAAAACGCCCAGCGCTTTCCCCCAGGCTCTGCCGGCCTTCCCCGCCCAGGCACCTGCGGGCCGCCCAGGCTCCTGCCCCGACAGCAGAAAGCCCGGAGGTCCGTCCCCCGCCCAGAACTCCCAGTGGGTCCTCGCAGCCCTCGGGCTGCCCTGAGAGGCTCCCAGGACTCCACCTCCTCCTCCTCCTCCGAGCCTCCGGCCGCCCCTCTCGGGCCCGGCCGCTCGCGCTCACCATGACTGCAGACGGTCGGGGGCGGGTCCCCCCGGCCCCCTTTTTCCGCTCTTCAGGCCGCCAGCCGGGGCGGGGGGCCCAACTGCGGCCGCTGCGGCCCTGGAAAGGCCCCGGCGGCCCCGCTCCGCTCCCCGCTGCCTCCTACGCCGGCCGCGCACTGCACCCGCCGCTCCGCCGCCCGGGTACCCCGCCGCACTCAGCCGGCCGCGCGCGCACCGCGGCGCTTTTATAACCGCCCGCAGGCCCCGCCCCCCGCGGCGCGCCTCGACCGCCGACGTCAGCGCGCACGTTTCTCGGCGCTGGACCCGCTCGAGCTGCTCTCTGCAAACCGCAGGCAGAAGCGAGAGAAGTTCGGGAGGGAGAAGTTCACGGCGGGCTAGCCAATGAGGGCGCGCCCGGATCGAGGAGAGGACCCCGGGGAATGGAGGCGCTGAGAACCCGGAGCGATGAGGAATGCGACTAGGGAGGCGGTGCAGCCGCTGATTGGGTCGTTTGAATGGGACGCCACTACGGCCCAGCGTACGCGCGCGCGCGTCCTCAGCTCGAGGAAGTCGCGCACGCGACTAACGGTCTTCTGAGGGCCAGGGGCGGGGCCGGGGGGGTGGGCCTCGGGATTTAAACGCGTGATGGAAAGCGCTTGGACCAATTGGGACGGGCGGTCGTGATGGGGGGTGGTCATAAGACTTCCACAGTCAATCCCCCTCGGGGAAGGCGGGGCCGGGAATGGAGAACAACCAATGGGAGCCCAGTTTAGTGCGAAGGAACCCCTTCTGGCCAATGAAGTTCGTCGGTTTTTGTGTATGCTAATAAATATGCACAGCCAGTATCTCCCCCGCCTCTTCGCCGTGGGTTGGACGCTGGCAATTTGGCTGTATTTTTCTAGGAGGCGCCATTTTGTGCTGGGGATGATAAACCTGTGACCCTTGTATTGAGGAGGCCCAAAGACCAAGCCCAATAACCTTGAAAGCTTGGACTGCCTGGGCCACCAGCGCGTGACCTCTACCGGGCCTCAGTTTCCTTATTCAGCAAGTGGGCTCTGGGGTCCGTGGAGATGCCAGGGAGGGAAGCATTCGGGGCATTGCTCTGTGCCTGACCCATAGCTTCAAGCCCATCAGGCCTCTGGGACTCAGTTTACCGATGTGGGAAGCAGACCCACAGCTGCATAGAAAGGGGAGCCGAACGTCTCCAGATCCCCTCGGTGTTAGTAAACGAGACACCGCCATGCCTTAGATGGTGGCCCGAAGCCGGGCGTGGTGGCGCACACTTGTAATCCCTGCATTTGGGAGGCTGAGACTGGGGGATCACGGTTCACGGCCAGCCTCAGCTACTTAGGTCTTTTGCAACTCAGTGAGGCCCTGTTTCAAAATAAAAAATAAAAAATAGGGCTGGGGGTGTAGCTTGGAGGTAGAATGCGAGGTAGAATGCTTCTGGATTCATCCCCCAGTACCACAAAATAAATCAGTCAAAAGGGCTGGAGATGTGTCTCATAGGTAGAATGCCACTGGGTTTAATAATCTATAGCACCCCCAACCTTCAAATAAACCTAAAGCATAACAAAAATTAAATTCATTGCAGTTTGTTGAAAATTGGCTACACATGAGTATTTTACACACCTGATTTTCTTTTCTCTCTCTCTATTTTTTTTTTGGGGGGGGTGATGCTAGAGATTGAACTGAGCAGTATTCTACATCTGAGCTACACCCACGGCCTATTTATTTTTTTGGAAATGGGGTCTAACCAAATTTCTGAGAGCCTCACTAAAGTTTTGAGGCTGAGCCGGGTGTGGTGGCACACGCTTGTAATCCCAGCATTTGGGAGGCTGAAACAGGAGGATTGTGTTTTGCATACAGCCTTAGCTACTTAGTGAGGCCCTTTGTAACTCAGTAAGACCCTGTCATAAAATAAAGAAAAAAAAATAGGGCTGGGGGTGTCTCTCGGAGGTAGAATGCCCCTGGGTTCCATCCCCAGTACCGCAAAAAAGAAAAAAAAAAATTTGAGGCTGGCTTCGAACCTGTGATCCTCCTATTTCAGCTTCCCAAATACTGGGATTACAGGCAAGCACCACCACAAATAGATTTTATTCTTTTTTTTTTTTTTTTTTGTGGTACTGGGGGTGGAATCCAGAGGCTTTCTACCTCCGGGTTATACTCCCAGACCTTTTTGTTTTATATTTTATTTGGAAACAGGGTTTCACTAAGTTGCTGAAAGCCTCACTAAGCAGCTGAGGCTGGCTTCAAACCTGTGCAATCCTCCTGTCTCAGCCTTCCAAGCGCAGGGATTACAAGTGTGCGCCACCACGCCCGGCTGGATTTTATTCTTTATTTTGATATATCTCACTAAGTTGCAGAGGGCCTCACTTAGTATCTGAGGCTGGCCACGAACCTGCGATCCTCCTGTCTCAGCCTCCCAAGTACTGGGATTACAAGTGTGTGCCACCATACCTAGCTGAGAATGTATTTTTAGACTGATCAAAAGAAGTCTAGAAGTTGACCATGGTGGCACACACTTGTAATCCCAGTACTTGGGAGGCTGAGACAGGAGGATCGAAAGTTCTTAGACAGCCTCAGATACTTAGGCCCTTCACAATTCAGTGAGACCCTGTTTCAAAAATAAGACTAAACCGGGAGTGGTGGTGCAAGCTTGTAATCCCAGCGCTTGGGAGGCTGAGACAGGAGGATTGCACAGGTTTGAAGCCAGCCTTAGCTACTGAGTGAGGCTCTCAGCAATTTAGTGAGACCCTGTTTCCAAATAAAATATAAAATAGGTCTGGGAGTATAGTCCAGAGGTAGAAAAAAGCCCCTGGGTTCCACCCCCAGCGCACACACACACACACACACACACACACACACACACACACACACTTAAAAAAATAGGGCTGGGGGTGTAGTAGCTCAGAGGTACAATGCCCCTGGGTTCCATCCTCAGTACTGCCAAAGAAAAATAGGGCTGAGGGTATAGGTCAGAGATATGCCCCTGGGTTCAATCCCCAGTACTGGGGGGGGGGGGAGTTTAGAGTTGGAGGTGGCAGCATAATCCAGCAATTGTGCACTTGGGAGACTGAGACCGGAGGATAACTATTCAAAACCAGTTTGAGCAACTTAAGCTCCTATCAATTTAGGGAGTATGGCTGGGGGTATGGCTCAGAGGCAGAATGCCCCTGGGTTCAGTCCCTCGTAGCACAGATACATACACATACACATGTCTAGAGAGGAAGATTGCAAGTTCAAGGACAGCCTCAGCAAGTAGTGAGACTCATCAACCTAGCAAGACCCCATTTTAAAACAAAAATAAAAAGGGTTTGGGGAGTAGCTCAGAGGCAGAATAGCCCTGGGTTAAATCCCTAGTGCCACAAAATAAATAGGTAAATAAATAAGTGAAAAGAAGGGCCATAACCGGGCATGTTGGTACTCACCTATAATTCCAGTACTTGGGAGACTGATATAGGACTGGCAGGTTCACAGCCAGCTTCAGCAACTTAGACACTCTGCAACTTAGATCATTTCAAAATTTAAAAAAAAAAAAAAAAAATATATATATATATATATATATATATATATATATATATATATATATATATACCAGGGGTGTAGCTCAGAGATAGAATTCCCCTGGGTTCAATCCCCAGTAACACACACACATACAAGCGCGCGTGCACACACACACAAGTCACATACAAATATTCATAGCAGCATAATTAAATAGTCCAAAGGAAAACAACCCAACTGCCCATCAACTGATGAATGGGTGAACCAAGTGTGGTCTATCCAAGAAATACAGTTTTTAGCTGGGCGTGGTAGCGCACGCTTATAATCCCAGCGCTTGGGAGGCTGAGACAGGAGGATCGCACAGGATTGAAGCCAGCCTCAGCTACTTAGGCTCTCAGCAATTTAGTGAGATCCTGTTTCCTAATAAAGTATAAAATAGGTCTGGGAGTATAGCCCAGAGGTAGAAAAGCCCCTGGGTTCCACCCCTAGTACCACAAAAAAAAAAAAAAATTTTTTTTTTGCTACACCTGAGCTACCTGTTAGTTTTAATTTCCCTATTCAACAAATTCTAGTTGAATAACAGAAAAGAGCCCACAGTGATGTTGCAATCATCACAAAGCCACACCCCCAAGCCCGTGTGTGTGTGTGTGTGTGTGTGTGTGTGTGTGTGTGTGTGTGTGTGTGTGTGTGTGTGTTGCTGGGGATGATCCTATGGTCTCACTATGCTGTAGAGGGCCTCATTAAGTAGCTGAGGCTAATCATGAACTTATGATCCTCTTGCCGCAGGCTCAATAGTACTGGGATTACAAGGGTGTGCCACTACACCTGGCTTATTTTTAATTTTTTTGTGGTACTGGGGGGGTGGAACCCAGGGGCTATCTACCTCCAGGCTATACCCCCAGACCTATTTTATAATTTATTTGGAAACAGGGTCTCACTAAATTGCTAAGAGCCTGAGTAAGCAGCCGAGGCTGCTTTGAATCTGTGCTATCCTCTTGTCTCAGCCTCCCAAACGCTGGGATTACAAGCGTGCGCCATCATGCCTGGCTTTATTCTTTATTTTGAAACATGATCTCATTAAGTTGCTGAGGGTCTTCCTAAGTTGCTGAGTTTGGCCTCTGACCTATAATCCTCTCGTCTCAGCCTCCCAGGTACTAGGATTACAAGTGTACCACCACATCCAGCATTTTTTTTTTTTTTTTTTTTTGGTGGTTCTAGGGTGAAACCCAGAGGCTTTCTACCTCTGGGCTATACTTCCAGGCCTATTTTATATTTTTATTTGGAAACAGAGTCTCACTAAGTTGCTAAGAGACTCACTAAGTAGCTGAGGCTGGCTTTGAACCTGTATGATCCTCCTGTCTCAGCCTCCCAAGCTCAGGGATTACAAATGTGCGCACCCGGCTTTTTTTTTTTTTTTTTTTTTTTTGTATTGGGAATTGAATCCAGGAGCATTATACCTGAGAGTTACACCCAATACCCCACACCCTATTTTATTTTGAAACAGGGTTTTATTAGGTTGATGAAAGTCTCACTACTTGCTGAGGCTATCCTTGAACCTGTGATCCTCCCATTTCAGCCTCCAGGTACTGAGATTACAAGAATACACCACTGTGCCTGCCTTGACTAAAGATTCAAAGGGAGCAAAGGAGCAAGTTTTGTGAGAATCGTGAGGAAGACAGTTCTGGGCTGAGGAAGCAGCTAGTGTCAAGTCCTGATATAAAAACAGGCCTGAATGCTGGGCGTGGTGGCCCACACTTGTAATCCCAGTACTTGGGAGGATGAGACAAAAAGACCACAGGTTCTCAGACAGCTTAGTGGGATCTTGTTCCAAAATAAAGAAAAAGAGCCGGGCGTGGTGGTGCACACTTGTAATTCCAGCATTCGGGAGGCTGAGACCTGAGGATCGCAGTTCACAGACAGCCTCAGCTACTTAGTGAGGCACTTTGCAACTCAGTGAGACCCGATTTCAAAATAAAGAATAAAAAATAGGGGGCAGGGGGTGTAGCTCGGAGGTCAAATGCCCCTGGGTTCCATCCCCAGACCCGCAAAATAAATAAAATAAAGGAAAAAAATAGGGCTGAGGATATAGATAGGAAGTAGAATGCTCTGAGTTCCACCCCAGTACAACACACAACAAAGAAAGAAAGAAAGAAAGAAAGAAAGAAAGAAAGAAAGAAAGAAAGAAAGAAAGAAAGAAAGGCGTGAATGTTTGATATGGGGTAATTTTTTTTTTTTTTTTTTTTTTAAGTACTGGGGATGGAACCCAGGGGCATTCTACCTTCCAGCTGCACCCCCAGCCCTATTTTTTATTCTTTATTTTGAAACAGGGTCTCACTAAGTTGCATAGATGCCTCACTAAGTAGCTGAGGCAGCCTCCCGAATGCTGGGATTACAAGTGTGCACCACCACGCCCGGCTGATATATGGGGTAATCTTGAGAATAAAAAGGTGTCTTCTTTTTGAATTTGCATTTCCTTCCTTCCCAGTTAGGGTGAGCATGCTTTGTTAAGGTTAACAGCAAGTTTTCTCCCCCTTAGCAGTCTGAATCCTTGTGAGTAGTCACCAGAGGCCTTTTCAACACAGTGTCTGCACAGTCTGGCCTAAGCAGCTGACAGGAACCACTTTGCAGAGTGCAAGTGAAATCTCCTAGTGGGAGGCTTCTAAATATGTCCTTAGTTGGGTCGGGTGCTCCCTCTAGTGACAGAGGCAAACCTCAGCACCCAAGGCGGAGGCGCTGCACTCACACTTGAGGGTCCTGGGGCTTCCTTTACTGTCAGTGAGAGCCACACTCTCACACACTCCAGGACTTAGCAGGTGGGGCTCAGCACTGGTGCAGAGGGAGCAGACATATACTCGCACATGCACGGATTCCATGCAGGCTTTCTAGGTTGTAGTTGGCAAGTCTTCAAAAGGAACCAGCACCTGACCTAGCCCGTCACTTCCAGGAGCTCATCCTAAAGAACTAATTAAAGTTAAGATGTGTTATAATCCTAGTACTTGAAATACTGAGACATGAGAATCACAGGTTCGAAGCACTTAGTGAGACCCTATTTCCAAATGAAAAATAAAATTGGTCTGGGAGTGTAGCTTGGAGGTAGAATGCCCCTGGGTTCAATTCCCCAAAACATACACACACACACCTAATTGAGGCAGACATGGTGGCATGCCTGTAATCCCAGTACTCAGGAGGATGAGACAGGAGAATCACAGGTTCAAACCCAGCCTCAGCAATTTAGCAAGACCCTTAGCAACTTAGCAAGAACCCGTTTCAAAATAAAAAATAAGCCGGGCGTGGTGGCGCTCGCTTATAATCCCAGCATTCGGGAGGCTGAGACCTGAGGATCGCCGTTCACAGACAGCCTCAGCTACTTAGTGAGGCCCTCCCTGTGCAACTCAGTGTGACTCGGTTTCAAAATAAAGAATAAAAAATAGGGCAGGGGGTGTGGCTTGGAGGTCGAATGCCCCTGGGTTCCATCCCCAGACCCACAAAAAAATAAAATAAAATAGCCGGGCATGGTGGCACATGCTTGTAATCCCCGCACTTGGGAGGCAGAGACAGGAGGATCGCGCGGGTTCGAAGCCAGCCGCGCGCGCTGGCTTAGGAGACCCTGTTTCCAAATAAAAATATAAAATAGGTCTGGGAGTGTAGCCCAGAGGTTGAAGGGCTTCCAGGAACCCCAGTACCACAATAAAATAAAATGAAATAAAATAATATAGGGCTGGGCATAGTTTATAGGTTGAATATATGTGGGTTCAAGGGTTCAAGCCCCATTACCCCCCAAAGGACTAATTGTTTTTTTGTTTGTTTTTTGGTAGTACTAGGGGTGGAACCCAAGGGCTTTCTACCTCTGGGCTATACTCCCAGACCTTTTTTATATTTTATTTGGAAACAGGGTCTCACTAAGTTGTTGAGAGCCTCACTAAGTAGCTGAGGCTGGCTTCGAACCCGTGCAATCCTCCTGTCTCAGCCTCCCAAGTGTGGGGATTACAAGCCTGCGCCACCACACCCGGCTCCAAAGGACTAATTGAATCACCAGGTGGTATGCAGAAAAGTGTCCCTCAAAGTATTATTTAGTACTCAAAATGGGAAAATCTAAACGTCTGTGATAGGGACTGAGAAAATTACATTACATCCATACAATAGAATATGCTATAGCCACTGGGAATTATGGTGGATTTGTTGTTGATTGAGTCATTAGTACCTAAAAAAGCCTGGTGAAACAGGGTATGGTAGTACATGCACATGCCTGTAATTCTGGTATTTGGGAAACTGAGACAGAAGGGTCGCAGGTTCAAGGACAGCCTCAGCCAGTAGTGAGACTCTCATCAACCTAGGAAGACTCTGTTTTAAATAAAATAGGACCGGGGGTGTAGCTTGGAGATGGAATGCTCCTGGGTTCAATCCCCAGTATCCCCCCAAAAAGGAGGACTGATGAAAGTACTACATTCTTTTTCTCAGGGGGAGGGGGAAGCATGAGCCAAGCGCTGTGGCATGTATTTGTAATGCCAGCTTCTCTGGAGGCTGAGGAAGGAAGATCAAAAGTTCAAGGCTATCCTTGGAACCTTAGAGAATCTCCATCTCAAATTAAAAAGAAAAGCCTGACTTTGTGATGCATGCCTGTAATCCCAATATTTGGGAGGCTGAGACAGGAGGATCGCAGGTTCAAGGACAGCCTCAGCAAGTAGTGAGACTGCAATTTAGTAAGAGTTTGTTTGTTTTGTGATACTAAGGATTGAACCTAGGGGTAATCTACCTCTGAGCTACATCCCCAACCCTTTTTTTTTTTTTTTCCTTTGCGGTACTGGGGATGGAACCCAGGGGCATTCTACCTCTGAGATACACTCTTAGCCGTGTGTGTGTGTGTATGTGTGTGTGTGTGTGTGTGTGTGTGTGTGTGTGTGTGTGGTCCTGGTTATGGAACGCAGGGGCCTCTACCTCCAGGCTGCACCTTCGACCTATTTTATATTTTATTTGGAAACAGGGTCTCACTAAGTTGCAGAGAGCCTCACTAAGTAGCCGAGGCTGGCTTCGAACCCGTGCGATCCTCCTGTCTCAGCCTCCCAAGTGCTGGGATTACAAGCGTGCGCCACCACGCCCGGCCTCTTTTTAATTTTGAAACAGGGTGTCACTGAGTTGGAAAGAGCCTCACCACGTAGCTGAGGCTGTCTGTGAACTGTGCTCTCCAGTCTCAGCCTACCAAATGCTGGTTTTACAAACTTGCACCACCACACCTGGCTCCCAGTCCTAATTTTTTTATTCCTCATTTTGAAACTGGTCTCACTAAGTTGTGGAGGGCCCCACGAAGTAGCTGAGGCTGGCTGTGAACCTGTGATTCTCCCGTCTCAGACTCACAAGTACTGGGATTATGAGCATGTGTCACCATGCCCAACTGAGACCCTGTTTTTTGCTTTGTTTTGTAATACTGGGGATGGAAACCAGGGGCGTTCTACCTCCCAAGCTACACACTAGTCCTATTTTTTATTCTTTATTTTGAAACAGGGTCTCACTGTGTTGCAAAGGGCCTTGCTAAGTAGCTGAGGTGCCCAAATGCGAACCAGAATCCCCCTGTCTCAGCCTCCCAAATGCTGGTATTACAAGTGTGCACCACCACACCTGGCTGGAGAACTCTTTTATTTTTTTGTTTTATTATTATTATTATTATTATTATTATTATTATTTATTTTGGTGGTACTGGGGTTTCTGGAAGCCCTTTTACTGCCGGGCTACACTCCCAGACCTATTTTTTACATTTTAATTTGGAAACAGGGTCTCCTAAGCCAGCGCGCGCGGCTGGTTTCGAACCTGCGCGATCCTCCTGTCTCTGCCTCCCAAGCGAGGAGATTACAAGCGTGCGCCACCACGCCCGGCTGTTTGTTTTATTATTTTTATTTTTATATATTTTTGGTGGTGCTGGGATTCCTGGATGCCCTTCTACCTCCGGGCTACACTCCCAGACCTATTTTTATATTTTTATTTGGAAACAGGGTCTCTAAAGTCAGGGAGGCTGGCTTCGAACCTGCGAGATCCTCCTGTCTCCGCCTCCCAAGGTTCGGGGATTAAAAGCGTGCGCCACCACGCCCGGCAGAACCCTGTTTTAAAATAACAAATAAAAAGGGCTGGGGGTGTCGCTCAGTGGTAGAATGCCCCTGGGTTCAATCTCCAGTACTGCAAAACAAAACACCTGAACAAAGGCTACTAATAAATGTGGAAGGAATAATGAAGTTAGGAAAGTGCCGTCCGAACACTGCTATTCAATCTTTTGGATACTGAAATTCAAACACTGGTAATAATTGATTTAGGCTAGAGAGTTACCAAGGGAGTCTCAAGCAGCGGGTGAAAGTTTGAGGAGGAACAAGAGATCTGCATATAGTCAAAGTGTCTTCTGTAAAATACCACAGTCTGGCTTAAACAACAGGAATGCATTTTCTCACAGTTCTGGAGGCTGCGAGGCCACACCCACGTGTGGTGGGTTCAGTTCCCCAGGAGGGCTGGCTTCTTGGTTGCAGAGGAACCCTTCCCACCGTGTCCTGTATTCAGGGGGAGGGGTTCTTTGGTGTTGTGCCTCCTCTTTCTCCTCTTCCTCCTCCCTGTCCTTTTTCACTAGGAATTAAAGCAGGGCGTTCTACCTCTTGAGCTACACCCCCCAGCCCATTTTTAATGTATTTTTATTTATTTATTTTGAAGTACTGGGGATTGAACCCAGAGGCATTTGATCTCCCAGTTACACCACGACCCTTTTTTTATTCTCTTATTTTAAAACAGGGTCTCACCAAGTTGAGGAGGGCTTCACTAAGTAGCTGAGGCTGGCCGCAAACCAGTGATTCTCCTGTCTCAGCCTCCCAAGCACTGAGATTACAAGCCTGTGCCACCAGGCTTGGCTATTTTGAAATCACTTGGCTACTTTTTACTTTTTTTTTTTTTTTTTTTGCTGGTGGTACTGGGGTTCCTGGAAACCCTTCTACCTCCAGGCTACACTCTCAGACCTATTTTTATATTTTTTTAATTTGGAAACAGGGTCTCTTAAGCCAGCAAGGCTGGCTTCGAACCTGAGATCCTCCTGTCTCCTCCTCCCAAGCGCGGGGATTACAAGAGTGTGCCACCATGCCCAGCATGCTTGGCTATTTTTAAATTGCTTGGCTACTTTTTACATTTTGAAACAGAGTCTCATTGAGATAGGACCCTGGCTTTGTTCTTAAAACAATTTTTGGCTAGAAGCAAAATGAGAATAAAGCTTCTTCACAGATGTAAGCAAGCAGGCAGTTCAAAAGATAAGACAGCACAGATATAAACAAGGTAGAGTCACCCTGGACAGCTCAGGGTTCAACCCAGAGGAGGCTCTCTCAAATAGAAACAAAGCTTGATGAAAAAAAAAATACATATATAATGATTAATTGCTTGGTCGCCTTCTGCCATCATGCTTACACTAGGAAACGCACATCTCATGCATACTCCTCCCTTCCCAACAATAGGAGACCAAATGCATAAAAGAGCTTATACATTCAGTGATTGGTGCTCAGACCTGAAGCGTTGTTTGCTGAGCCCTCACTAGTGAATAAAGAAACCTGTTCCCAACTCTGGTCTCTGTCTCCTGACTTTGAAGGCCTAATTTTCCTGCAACATTTTGGTGGAGTCAGTCAGGAGACACTTTCAGGCTGGTCTGGTCACAGAGACAGGACTCAGGGCATTGTGCATCCTCTGGTCTGTCTTGGGAGTTGGCCTTCCCTGTCACAGATGTTAGTTGACTGAGCACATGGGAGGCCTTTTTGCCACCTATGGGAGGCCTCTCCTGGAGGTGGTCGACTCCAGGAATAACATTTGTTGAGGTCTTAGGCTGGAGAAGGAACAGGTCACTATTCATTCAGCGCTGACATCTGAACATCTGAATCATGGTAGGCCACCCCAGGTGTCCAGGGACAATCTACCCCCAAGCCACACTCCTAGCCCGATTTTATTTCTTACTTGGAAAACAGGGTCTTACTAGATTACTGAGAGCCTTACTAAATTGCTGAGGCTGGCTTTGAACCCGTGACCCTCCTATCTCAGCCTCCCAAGTACTGGGATTACAAATGTGTGTCACCATTCCCAGCTGATAGGAACAAAAGAAGGAGGAGGAGGAAGAGGAGGAGGAGGAGGAGAGCTTATACTGATGACTATGGATCCAAACTAAGCCCAGAAAAGTTGCACAGGAGAGAATTGGTCACCAGAAGGCTCATTAGATTAAATTGTCACCCAACACACTTGGGATCAAGTCATAGGCAGCCTAGAATGTTTGGATGATATACTATTGGCTATAGTCGGTTCAGATCTGTCCCCTGGCTGTGAGGTCCTATCTTCCAGATTTAGTGGTCGGTCAGGAAATCGGAGGCAGCAGAGCTGGGCATGGTGGCATGCTTGTAATCCCAGCATTTGGAAGTCTGAGACAGGAGGATTGCGGTTTGAGGACAGCCTCAGCTACTTAGGCCCTTTGCAACTCAGTGAGACCCTGTTTCAAAATAAAGAATTAAAAAGGAGGTCTGGGTGTTGCTTGAAGGTAGAATGTCCCAGGTTCTACCCCAGTACCACAAAAAAAAAAAAAAAAAAAAAAAGTAAATTGGAGGCACAGCAACCAGGTGAAATCCAACTACCATCAATTTTGGAAAATCCCCCAGAAAAATCAACCTGCCACCACCATATGTCTTCTAGACATGACAGCCATCCGGTCTGATGAGTGGGATTCCAACGCTGCCATCGTCCTGTGCCAGCCCCACAGCAACATCTGATAGAGCTATGAACAAGTCATGCTCAAAAAATCTGAAAATCTGAAGACCCTGACTGACCTCCTCCAGTCCAACCAATAGACCAAGGGCCTCCTTTTCCCTGAAGCCCAGGGCTACCCAAAGAAAAGAGAGCGCCTCTCCACCATGACCAAGGTGCATTCTGCGAGGAAATTGGACACACACACACACACACACACACACACACACACACACATACACACACCCTAAGAGAAGTCACAGGCCCAGTGAGGAACCTTTAGGCCCCTCCTCACTTCTCCTTACAGTCAGCCAGGTCAGTTTGTTTGATGCCTGGAGGAGACCGGGCCCAAAGCCCCCAGGGGCCCATGGTACAAACAACAGTGTGTTTTGGGGGGGCACATTCTTCAGTTTTTTGTTGATACTGAGGCAGAACATTTAGTGGTGACCAGTCCAATACCTCCCTCCCACTAATCAACCTGTTGACATAATTAAAACAACTGGAAAAGCCTCCCAGCAGACATTTTTCACCTTCCCTGCAGATGCACTCTAGGGGGCCAAACTATCCAGTTCAACTTCTGGGTTGGGACATCCTCAGCAAACTCAGAACAACCATCACCTTTTCAGAGGAGAGTAAAATAAAGTTGTCAGGCCGTGTGTGGTGGCGCACGTTTGTAATACCTTTGCTTGGGAGGCGGAGACAGGAGGATCACGCAGATTCGAAGCCAGCCTCGCTGGCTTAAGAGACCCTGTTTCCACATAAAAATATAAAACAGGTCTGGGAGCATAGCCTGGAGGTAGAAGGGTTTCCAGGAACCCCAGTACCACAAATAAATAAATAAATAAATAAATAAATAAATAAATAAATAAATATTGTCAGTGCCAACCACTCAGCTAATTTGCTTCCTGCAAATGCCCCAAGAAAAATAATAGAGACTGTTTGAGGGATGAAAAGGAGGGAAACATCAGCTCAGAGATCAGAGCCCAGTAGCCCACTATAAGGGCCAAGGACAATCCACCTGAAATGACTACCAGTACCCAATGCCCTGGCTGGCTCTAGAAAGAATCCAGCCCCATTTAAAGAGACTTCAACAAGCCGGGCGTGGTGGTGCACGCTCGTAATCCCCGCGCTTGGGAGGCTGAGACAGGAGGATTGCACAGGTTCAAAGCCAGCCTCAGCTACTTAGTGAGGCTCTCAGCAACTTAGTGAGACCCTGTTTCAAAATAAAATATAAAATAGGTCTGGGAGTATAGCCCGGAGGTAGAAAGCCTCTGGATTCCACCCCCAGTACCACCAAAAAAAAAAAAAAAAAGAGAGAGAGAGAGAGACTTCAACAACATGGTGTTATCACATCATGCCAGTCCCAGTAAAGCACTTCTCTTTTGCCAGGAAAATATCAGAAACCCAGGACTACCAACCAGTGTAGGATTTGTGGGTCATCAACCAGGCCACAGTCACCCTACACCTTCTAAGTTTGTTCCCAGCCACTGTAGCCTGGTTCACATGCTTGGATTTAAAATATGTTTTCTTCAATATCTGTAGGACTCCTGTGAGCCAAAAACTATTTGCCTTTGAATAAGAAGACCCAGAAACTGGAACCCAAAACCAGTACACCTAACCTCAATTGCACCAAGAATTGTTTTTGTTTTTTTATGGTACTGGGGATAGAACCCAGGGGCATTCTTCTTCTGAGCTACTTCCCTATCCGTATTTTTTATTCTTTATTTTGAAACGAGGTCTCACTAAGTTGCAGAGGGCCTAAGTAGCTGAGCCTGTCCACAGACCCGATCCTCCTTTCTCAGTCTCCCAAATGCTGAGATTACAAGCATGCACCACTACGCCTGGCTCTCCCAAGAGTTTTTAAATTACCCCCCCCCAACACAATATTTGAAGAGGCCTTGGTTCATGCTGCTAAAAAGGCTGTTGGAAGCAGGGAAAAGGGAGGCAGTCTAGGCTATTTCTGTGCCTGCCAACTAGAGAGCCCTCTGGGAACTGCTGGGAGCGGCTGGGTTCTATCACATTTAGATTCCAAAATTTGCTGACACGGGAATATCCCTTTAGGGACCCACAAAGGGGGAAGATAAAGACCCCTTGGTGTGGAAAAAGAATCACAAACAGGCCAAACAACTTAAAAGGCAACTGCTAAAAGCTTTTCCCCTTGTTTGTCTCAGAAGAAACAGCAGTTCTGAGTTCTGGTTCAGCAACCAATGCCAGGCTTACAAAATACCAAGGTTTGCTGTGTAAAAACCTTTGTACACAGCCCAGAGATGGTACATACCTTGAATCCAGTCGCCCTGCTGTCACTCAGCTATGAGTCACGGAGCCATGACTGTAGGGAAGTGCTGACACAGATCCACTCAGGCAGGCCAGACTTCAAAGCAAACCATGGACCAGCCTTTGTTGCATAAGTCACCCAGGATGTGGCAGTTGTCCTGAGCATCACCTGGGAGCTGCACTCCACATATAGGCCATAGATTTCAGGCAAAATAAATAGGGCTAGCAAAACTTGGTTAAAAAAAATGTCAGAAAACCAAGCTAACTTGGGTTCAAGCTTTACCTTTAGTACTGTTTAAAATTACACTCCTTTTTGTCTGCAGGGCCATTTTGTCCCTCCAGGAAATACCCAAAAGGAAAAAAGGGGACCTATAAATTTCAGTTACAGAGTTGACTTTCTCTTTTTCCTTCTTCTGTTTATATAAGATAATTTTACTGTTCAAAGTTGCTTGGAGGTTTGTTATTTCAGTCAGTTTACATTTAGCTAAAATGTAAACATCTAAGAAATTTCTTTCTTTCTTTCATTCATTCTTTCTTTCTTTTTTTTTTTTTTGTGGGTCTGAGAATGGAATCCAGGGGCATTCAACCTCCGAAGCTACACCCACCCTCCACCCTGCCCTTTTTTTTTTTTTTTTTTTTTTTGTGGTACTGGGGGTGGAACTTAGAGGCTTTCTACTTCCGGGCTATACTCCCAGACCCATTTTATATTTTATTTGGAAACAGGGTCTCGCTAAGTTGCTGAGAGCCTCACTAAGTAGCTAAGGCTGGCTTTGAACCTGTGGTATCCTCCTGTCTCAGCCTCCCAAGCGCGGGGATTACAAGCGTGTGCCACCACGCCTGGCCTATTTTTTATTCTTTTATTTTGAAATAGGATCTCACTAAGTTGCAGAGTGCTTCACTAAGTAGCTGAGGCTGTCTGTGAACTGCAATCCTTTGGTCAGCCTCCCAAATGCTGGGATTACAAGCATGCACCACCATGCCTGGCTTGTTTCTTATTTTGTGAAAAAGTTTATAAAATTGTTTCAAATGTAAAATTAAGAAAAGAATAATGGCAAAAAGAAACCAGTATATCAGAATGAGAAAGAGAGAGAGAGAGAGAGAGAGAGAGAGAGAGAGAGAGAGAGAGAGAGAGAACAAGTATGAGAAGTTTTGGTAAGGAAGAATAAAAAGAAAAAATAATTTAGGGATGAAAAAGAATTTTGTATGATAAAGCCAAATCTATTCTAAGATTGTTGTCCCATATGGGAAAGAAAAGACAAGGGTAAAATCAAAAGGTTAAAAGTATGTCTCAGAAGATTTGAGTATATTGCAGAATGTTTGTGGAGGATGAAGCTTATAAAAATATTGCATGTATATAAAGATGGTTATATTTTTAAATTATTTAAAAAGTTTAATTTCATGTGTTTTCTACTGCATCTGATTTCTAGAGTTATTTTACTAAACCCTGGATTTTAAATTTTACTTCAAAAAATGAAAGTTAACTCCTGTATAGCTATAATGTTATATTTGTGTTTCCCAAATATTAAAAATGTATAGATGGGTATTAGACAAAATACCAGTCAGTTTGGCTACCCAATACATCTTTACAAGCCTAAGAGCCTAGTTTGAGTCAAAGGCTAAAATCAGGCTTCCCTCAAGGCAAAATGAAAAGGGCTTTTCACTGTTATTCTTGCCACCCCAAACTGCAGTGAAAGTCAAGGATATTGCTGCCTGGATCCACCACAGCCACCTAAAGCCAGCAGCTCCAGAGCTGACAGCCCAAAAGATGACCCACTAGACTGCTCATGAAAAAACCCAGAGAGAACACATCTCATGCCACAAAAATTGGATTCTAAATTTTATGTTATAAGTACTTTAAGACTAACTTTATTAGTGGGATATACGGTGACCTTAATTTGAACACTTAGATGTCTGCCCAATTTGACTTTCCATTGCTAAAATAAAAAACAATTGGCAATTCTCATCCTGTGGGGAGGACTAATAGGGTTGTTACAACCAGTCTCTGTAATCTTTACTATTGTTTATTTATTTATTTTTGTGGTACTGTGGATTGAAACCAGGGATATTCTACTTCTGAGCTACTCTCTCTGCCCTATTTTTTATTTTGAAACTGGGTCTTGCTAAGTTGATGAGCATGTCATTACTTGCTGAAGCTGTCCTTGAACCTGTGATCCTCCTATCTCAGCCTCCCAAGTATAGGGATTCAGCTCAATTTTCACGATTAATGTAACAAAAATTGACGGGTTTTATGCATGTCAGATTGTACCTTGTGGCAGCCTGAAAAACCGGCAACAACTCTCTTAGGAGGCTGACAAATATACCTTCCCAGAATCAAGTTCAAGTTATACCAAGACTAGGCCCTGTCTATTGGAGAGATGCCTAGTGGGCCAGACATCCCCAAAGAAAGACAACCAATATAGAACAGGTGACCCTATCTTTATGGAGGCCTCTAAAAAAATAAGATTCACATTATACAGACAAAACCTCCTTAAGCTTGTAAATTAACAGTGTAATCCTGTGACATTACTTA
Source organism: Muscardinus avellanarius (assembly GCF_963383645.1). Lineage (NCBI taxonomy): Eukaryota > Metazoa > Chordata > Mammalia > Rodentia > Gliridae > Muscardinus > Muscardinus avellanarius. Next base: position 66,347,473 of record NC_137796.1, read on the forward strand.
CTCCCACACAATACACCAGGGTCTATGTACTTATGTACATATTATTATTATTATTATTAGAGCTGATATTCCTGGAAGGAATCTCATAGGCTATTTCAGATTACAGCTCATTAAGCCAAATAGCCCTGCTGCCATGCTGACAGAGACCCATTCTCCTGTAACCTTAAGAGAAGCCAAAAAATGATCCAGCCAAAGTTGTTATAATAGAGATAAAAAATCTAACGAAGACTCTAAAAATAGAAACTAGGTTTGGAGACACAAATGTGTGGCTAGAATGGGTTAAATACTCTGTAAAGGCTGCCAGCAAGGCAAATTGTTATGCCTGTGTCCCCAGCTGACCACAAGCACAAGTTTTTTTATTTTCTTTCTCTTTGGGGTGAAGTTCAGTCAAGGCTGGTTTAAAATGCCTTTTAGATTTTTTTTTTTCAGTACTGGGGATGGAACCCAGGGGCATTCTACCTCTGAGCTACATCCCCAGCCTTATTTATTATTATTATTATTATTATTATTATTATTATTATTATTATTATTTTCAGGTCTAGGGATGGAACCCAGGGTCATTCGACCTCTGACCTATACCTCCTGCCCTACTTTTTATACTTTATTTTGAAACGGGGTCTCACTAAGTTGTGGAGGACCTCACTAAGTAGCTGAGGCTGTCCACGAACCGTGACCCTCCGGTCTCAGCCTCCTGAATGCTGGGATTACAAGTATGCACCACCACACCCAGCTCCCAGCCCTATTTTTTATCCTTTATTTTGAAACAGGGTCTCACTGAGTTGCAAAGGGCCTCACTAAGTAGCTGAGGCTGTCCACGAACCGCAATCCTCCCATCTCATCCTCCTGGATGCTGGGATTACAAATTTGGGCCACCATACCCGGCTTCTTTTTAGATTATTTTAAGGGAAACAAAACCCTTCCAGTAAGACTTGTAAGACTCTGGTTCTCTGATTCCCTGAGATAGATACCAGCACTAAGACAGCCAAATATTCTCCCTTGAGTCCTATAGAAACCCCCCCAGGGGATTCAAGTGCCCCATCACGTCAGCCAGCTTTACAGCATGTCCTGCCAGAGAGACA